>NC_136429.1:276664064-277339778 GCF_052849685.1 Lactuca virosa | reverse complement strand
TAAGTGGTTGTCCTTTGAATCCATAAGAACATATTATAATTAGTTGAAGATTACATTGGTATCTCAATCATTTCTGTGATCAAGATAAAAGTTCTTCTTTATACCACTTCAACTCTAATATCTTTACATCAATGGCTGCTTCTAGTCAATCTCAACAAATGTATTCAATGTAAATCACAAATAGCATGGGTGACCCATCACATGCCCCATTTCTAGTTGATGAAGAGTATGATCACTAGAAAGTTAGAATGGAGAGATTGTTGCTTTGCAAAGAAAAAGGTGAAGAAATATGGTCGTCAGTGAAAGAAGGTCCACATGTTCCTATCAGACAAGTGGTTAGAGATGCGGTTACCACTCAAGTAGGCCAAGAAGAGCTCCGACTAGCACCTCTAACTGCTAATGATCTCGAGAAACTCCATGCAGACCAGATTTATTTTTCCAAAATGGTGTTTGGTGTTCCACCATCTCTCTTTGAGCACATTAAGTTGTGCAAATCTAAAAAAGAGATTTGGGGTACACTTCAAGACTTGTTTGAAGGGTCGAAAATCTGAAGGACATGCGTCTGACGTTTGTGGTGAACGACTTAGACATTTCACTACCACTCTTGGTGAATCTGTTGCCTCTACATCAAATCATTACAGAATCGTTGTCAACAACATGACTACACATGGTGTTGTTCGAACTGCACTTGAGTACAACCTTAAGTTTATCAACAGTATCGGAAAATGATAGGGAAATTTAAAATTGTGTCTTCAAAGTAATGGATCTCTGAAGAAACTGAAGCTCTACCAATTGTTTGATGCACTACAAGGTCATGAATCTAATGTTGCACAAACATTAAGAGAACTTTTTTGAGGTCCTCTTGCTCTAGTCAGTTAGGACAGTCTACTCCTTCCGAACCCAATTGTATCAAAACCATTTAGAGCTATCCCACCTATTCCACTTGTTCAACCTACTCAATCAGTTCACCTGTTTTGAACTTCCCTTGTGAAGAAAACCTTGATCCAGAAGTTGTTGATTCTGAACTTTGTTTCCAGAAAGAGTTTGTACTTCTGTCTATAAAGTATAGACGACCATGGAATCCCCATCAAAAACCTTTTCAGAATAGATTTCAAGCTCTTCACCAAAGCAATCCTCAACCTTACCATAAACCGACTAAAAATACACACCGACTGAAAAATACACCAGCATATTGACCCAACATTCCAAATCGTTCTTAGGAACCTCAATAAGTTCCAACCACAGCCAAACCCAAGATTGTGTGTCACAAGTATGGTCTCGGAAACCACTATGCAAAGGACTACTTGGTTGATGTTCCTCATAAACCAAAGGTGAAAGTCTCCGCCTACTATTCTCGTCGAGCATAGGAATTTGCAGAAAGTGAAAAGGCACTTTTCACTACAGTTTCAAGAAATGTCGATGGGTATTGGTCATCTGGTGATGAGGGTGGAGGAAAATCTGGTAGAAACTTGTGTATTATGGTCAGACAGACGATTAAGTGTCATGAAGGCTACTGGTTTTCTGGTTCTAGTTCTGAAGCTGATGATGAGGATGCTAAGCCGAATTACTACTACATGGAAACCAACGATCCACCTGGCCAAAGAATCATCCAATAGGTAAAATCTATGATTACTGATAATAATTTCAATTTATCTGTCTGTGAAGCTTATCTAACTTAAATCCAATCAGATATGATAGTTATTCCTAAATACTATGAGTCTTCCATAGAAGTAATTGAGAAGCTGGGTAGTGAATTAACCAGACTTAGATTACGTTTTGAAGATCGCAAGCTTAAGATAGAGTTCTTAGAAAGAGAACTTGTAATATCTAAGGATGAATGTATTATCTTGAATGACAAATGTGAAATTTCAGTTAGTGAAAGAAATCTCTTATTTCAATATAACATGCGTCTTAATGGTACAATTCATAGTCTGTATAATTCAATTAATGTTCATGAAGATAATGAGAAAATGACACACAATTTTCGTCATCCCTAGTCCAAAGCACCTGGTTTCAGAAGCGAGTTTCTGAAACATATTGCTCGTCCCCTGAGGGATCTTCAAAATTTAACATTTATGGGATACATTCCGAACCTTACTTATTTGGATACCCCTGTCTCGCCATTGTCGTCCCATCATGAGACCTTGGGCGGATATCAATCATTGATTCCTGAGTTCAAACCGATCACCATTACATGTCCTAATTCCATGCAACTTCCGCCTGATATCCCTGGACCTGAATCCGTCTTTGGAACGTCCACATGGAATAGGTTGTACTGGAGTTTATCTTCTGAACTCTGGTCGTCCAAACAATTGTGTTATTGAGGAAATCATTCCTGAGACATGTGGACATGACTAGGACCAACCTAACCCATTTTAGGCATACCTTGATAGTGATATTGATAAAGAATTTAAGTGTGATGACAACTCATCGTTCGAATACCTTGTGTCAAACTCTAAACTTGTTTCTAAGTGTATCTTAGTCCTGATTAAGCCATGTTTCAACAATCCATCTATAGGACAGTCTTCCGGGTTAAACTCTAAAAAGAAACCTTGGTTGAACAAAAAGGACATTGTTCATCCGAAGACTGAGGCTTATGTGACATCCCCAATTTCACGGCCAGAAAAGACTGATTTGTTTATGCTTTATTTGAAAAATCAGAGTATACTTTTAAAGAAATATGTTACGGAATTTGTTCCCAAAAATATGATACAGAACTTATCAAAGCATTTCTGAAGAAATGTATTTTCATTATATTACAAACCTCGGTATGTCATTGTCAATACAGATCAAAAGCATAAACAAAAACAACATAGGCCAGAAAAACAACATAGACCTTACAACATTATATTTTTTTCTAATGACCTATAATCCATAATCTCTCATCAGATCATCGCATATATGCTCTTATGTCATTACCTATAATACAAGAAACTGAGTGGGTCAGGCTTGGGAGCCTGGTGAGCACATAGGGTTTTCAACCCACAATAAATAAATTTATTATTTTCATCAAATCATTCAACCTAATTACTCGTTCCTGTTATCCTCACTTTACGTCCCTAAAACATCTATTATAAGGGACCTAGCCTAAAGATTTTTCATCGGGGTGGACAACATTGCTTTGGGGATTCCTCAACAATACATGTCAACTAAGGCAACCATGAGGGGGATGGAGTACACCTGGTGAACACGTAGTTCAAATAAACACCTACAGGTTGCGAGCCTACTAACGTTCTACTCGCCTGTCTAGAATAATCCAAGGTCGTCATGTATACTCCGCTAGATGACTGGAACATCATAATCATCGAGGCCTCTCATCATTTTATTTCATCACACATCAACTATTTCATCTACCCATGTTTTACAAAACATATTTGTAGATATAAAATACATATACAGTTTAAATCATAAAAAAAGATGTTTAAATCGTTCATCCAGCGTAGATCTCAGGTTAACAGATAATATGCACACATAGCACGTAATTTATATAAAATACTTCATATCTATGTATTAGATGAAAGTAGCTATGCACTCACTTGATAAAGTGGTGATTCCAACTTGGACATCGCTTCGCTTCTTAACAATATGATTTACTTCGACGAAACCGCGAGGTTTGCTAGAAACCGGGCTCTGCGGGGACAAGACTTTCCAAGGCGAAAAGCTCTTATTCTTGGAGCCTTCGGGCGCTCCGGGGCCTTCTTTGTCACACCCCCAAACCAAGGATGGTGGAAACGTCCGGGGGTGGAGGACTTCATGTATAGTATCATAACAACAATTGTAATAGTAATTCAAGCAAACCCAACCAACATATATATAATTGAAAAAGTTACATCATTGTATGAATTACATGTTTACAAATCAATTACATTATGTTGTCAAAATATGAAATAGTAGACGCCTTAGCGTCCCATCCTCAAATGCACTTGGTTACCTGTTTAATGATTTCCTGAGAATACAAGTTGTTTGAAAAAGTGTCAACACAAGGGTTGGTGAGTTCATAAGCTTTTGTTTGGTATTATTAAAAGCCTTTCGTTTGTAAAAGTAGTATTTGTATTAGAAAATCCAATATTTTCCTTAATGTGTAAATGTAGTCTTAAAACCCAAAGACCGAAATGTACAAGTAATTTGTCATATTTATAGTAAAACAATGCAAGTTTAAATCGACATAAACTCGTTAAATTTTAATGAAGTTCCCGTAAATTCCAATGTTTATTAATACTTTATGTGAGTTTATTATAACCATACTATGACCAAGGTTGCCTAAAACGACGTTCTTCAGGCGTCGGAAATGTTATGACATTTGTCACCCCAGACCTATCGGTCTAACTGTTGCATGCAGTTTAGGTGTGGGTTTGTCAAACCCAATATAGATCTATACACAACTATCACGCTCTCCCTCAAGGAGACTCTGGTTACAATACATGACTTAATGGTAATTTGAAGTAAATGTCTCACAAAGTCATTAACGGAATTACGTGTTATGAAAACTTGGTACCGTATGGCCGTACCTTGCTTAATGAAAATATCCTTTGTATAAATGTACCCTTTTTAAATGTATGTGTTATGTAATGTCTCACAGAAGTCATTAACGGAATTACGTGTTATGAAAACTTGGTACCGTATGGCCGTACCTTGCTTAATGAAAATATCCTTTGTATAAATGTACCCTTTTTAAATGTATGTGTTATGTAATGTTTCATAAAGTCATTAACGGAATTACGTGTTATGAAAACTTGGTACCGTATGGCCGTACCTTGCTTAATGAAAATATCCTTTGTATAAATGTACCCTTTTTAAATGTATGTGTTATGTAATGTATCATAAACTATACCTATTATAGTTTATCAACCAAGGGTAGTACGTAGTAATGTATGCAAACTATATTCAAAATAGTTTATTAAATGTTTGAATGTATCGGTTGTACTTTGATTATAATCACTTGTTATTCTTTATATTTTATATGTCCAAATCCATTTGTAAACTGATGTGTGTCTAAATATTAAGATAAAATGTCATATATTGCAATAACATATAATCACATAAAGATATACACCTTGCTCAACATGTTACAAGGTGAAATGAAATTGACAGCAACTTTTTATTGTATACAGTTTCTGTTACTGTTATTAGAAAATTTATAGAAAAATCATCAAAGCTCCAAATCCAAATCCGCAAATTCTGAGAGTTTGGAATATGAGTCTAGTTTGTTCGTAAATTTTATCATGATTTTTAGTGATCTCTAACAGAGGTGAAAATGTTCATAATCACAGACTGGTCCGGGTTTGCCTCTGAAATGATAGGCAGTTTTGTAAAAATCACCATAAATTGTAGACAAATCATATGGAGATGTGTAAGTAGCCATTTTAAAGCTAAGATTTTGAACTACTTGCACCTGGAACAGTTTTGAAAACTAAAATATTTAAGTTGACCAAAACAGTCCGTGATCGAAGTTCATCTTTTCTGATGTAATCTGATAGAAAAAGTTTAATTGTGTTCTTGATGATTTTACTTGTATTCCCCCCTTAAAACTTAAGAAAAACATGTAAATGTAGGGGTATGAACTCACCCTATGTGGTTTCAGTAGATGAAAGTAAGAGAGAGGAAGTGTTCAACCCAAGAACACTAAGAAGATGTCTTGATGATTCGAGAATCTAACACCGAATAAGATGGAATTTGTGTAAGATATCAATGATTTGAGTAGAATGGAGTGTAATAATTATATGAATGATGAAGATACTTACTAATTGAAGAAAGAAATCCCTGGAGAAAGCCTTGAAGTTCTTGAAGTTGAGAGAAAAGATGAGAGAATTTTGGAGAGTGTTCTTTGGTTGCTAAGTGTAGAATGAAAGAAGTTAATGAGAATGAGGAGAGATGACCAATTCTCCAGCTCTTAGAACGTGGGAAGAGCTGGAGATTGGGTGTAAAGGTCCACTAAGGTGACAAGGGGTAGTGGGAAAGAGTGGCTAATCATAGAGTGAGGTGGTGGTGGTTTGCTTTTGCCATAAATTAAGGAAAAGCAAATATTCCCTCAATAATTAGTTCAACCACTAATTCTTTTAATATATTTTTTTAAAAACCCTGGAGATTTATATATTTTGGGGCCTTAGTTTATAAAATAAAGTTTTGGGTGAAAATCCCACGTTAAAATAATGAAAAACGGAGTTAAAACGAAGTCGTAGTCGAAAAACCGGTAAAAAGGGGCCGTCTGCGAGACCTCTCGGATGGGGGCCGAGACTTCGGACCCTCGCATGCGAGGCTGCTGTCTGAGGGCTTCGGATTCGGTCTCCTAAGAGGCTTCAACTTCGGTCCTGATGAGAGGCTTCGGATCCGAGGCCTCGGATGAGAGGCTTCGGTCCTGAAGCTTCAGTTCCAGGTCCTTAAGGCTATTTTACCCGTTTTTACCCCGTTTTAAGCGATTTTTGACCCGGTTAAGGGTCGATATGACCCAAATGATTACAAAAAGTTAAAGTAACTTTTTGAGAGAGATTTGGGAGAGATTTCAAATAGAAAGAGATAGAGTGAAAACGATTTAGAGAGGTTTCGTTTGTGATTAATTTGAGTGTCCGGCTTCACATCGCAAGGTTCGTAAACCCCGTTAAACCGTGTTTTAGTGTCGTACACACTCCCGATGAGTGTGCAATAATGTTTTATCGTTTTGGTTCAATGTTTACTTAGGAAATTCAACACACGAACTTTCCAAATGATGTTTGTCTCATTAAGATATTGCATTGTACAGTAATTACATAGTGTAAACCCTAATATACAAGGGTTAATTGAGTCGATTGGTTTTGACTTGTTGACTTTGTTTGACTTTGACTTGACTCAATTTTGACGGTTGTCACATTCTTCTAGTGCTAGGGAAGTTTCCTAGGGCTTGGGGGTGTTTTAGGAGGTTTAGAGAGAGAGAGAGAGTAGAGAGAGAAAGAATGGATGAGGAGTGAAGAATGAAGGCTAGCCTCGCACTCCTTTGATAGACGTGGAACCTCGGTTACGTCGGGCGTACCTGTGGAGGTACATTGCGCGTTCCTCAGTACGCAGGGCATACCTGCGTATGTAGCGCGTTCGTACGATTGCATGTCAATCATCGGATGGAACGACGTGGCTGATTCTGGACCTTGTGTGCAAGTACGCAGGGCGTTCTTTTGAGCAGTCTCACATTTTCCATTCCCAACTTCTAAAATTCGTAACTTTCACATACGAGCTCCATTTTTGATGTTATGTATATCCAAACGTAGGTGGAGACGTACTCTACAACTTTCGTTTAGACTCTGTTGGCTAATTTTGATTTTATTTTTAAAGTTATATTTTTAACAGGCCGGGACAGGAAAAGTCCGTTAAAAATTCATAACTTTGTCATCCGACGTCCGTTTTCGTCTGTCTTTTTATCGTTGAGCTCGTATTGACGAGATCCTCGATTCTCGTTTAGGTTATGTCGGTTAAAAATCGGTCGATCTAAAATTTGAACTCCGGGCTGGACTCTATTATGCCAAATCTTAGAAAATCATAACTTCCTCATACGAAGTCAGATTTGGACGTTCTTTTATGCATGCTCTCGGTTTAACATATACTACGAATTTTGTTTAGATAGTTAAGGCTAAAAAGCACTTTATCGTAAACTCAATTTTTACGTCACACAGCGTCGTGCCGGTTTTGTCGCAAAACTTCGACAGGTTATAACTTCTTCGTTATGACTCAGATTTCGGCGTTCTTTATATCTCCATAATCCTTGTCACGACCACTACAACTTTCTTCATAGATATCGGGTTTATCTATATTTTTATTTTTGGCGCTTATTTTCATTCTTAATTTATTATATCTTATAAATAAGTATAATGCACATAAAATCACATAAACCACATAATATTCATGTAATTCCTCTTTATTACTTCAAAATAAGTTAGATTTGTTAACCCTAACTATTACATCATGATAATAATGCTTAGCCTCGAAACAAGGGCGTTACAATTCTCTTCCCCTTTGGATGATTCCGTCTCAAAATCATGCATCAGCAAAAAGATGCGGATATCGACTCATCATGTCACTCTCCGTTTCCCAGGTGAGGTTTGGCCCATTCGTATGTTTACTTGCACAAGCACTAAGTAGACCATCTTGCGTCGCAACTTCTTTGTCTTATGGTCAACAATCGCCTCCAGCTCTTCAATTAGCCTTTTATTTTCATCCATCCCTAACTCAGAAAGTCGAATTATGTCGGGAACTTCCCCCGTGAACTTCCTCAAATAACACACATGGAAAGTGTTATGAATACCATCTAGTTCTTCTGGTAGTTCTAGCTTGTAAGCTTGGTTCCCAATCCTCTGAAGAACTTTGAATGGTCCAATAAACCTTGGACTCAACTTCCCTCTTTTCCCAAATCTTATAAGTTGCTTCCAAGGTGAGACTTTAAGCAAAATCGAATCTCCAACTTCGAATGTCATCGGTCGTCTCTTCTTGTCAGCATAGCTTCTTTGACGATAATAAGCTGCTAACATCATTTCTCAAATCACTTTCAGCTTTTCAGCAGTCTGATGGACTATCTCGGGGCCCATAAACTGCTTTTATCCAGCCTCAAGCCAACAAGACGGCATACGACACTTCTGTCCATACAAAGCTTGATAAGGAGCCATCTTGATGCTCGAATGGTAACTATTGTTGTAGGAAAACTCTACCAGGGGTAACTGTTCATCCCAGTTACCTTGGAATTCTAGGGTACATGCTCTTAACATATCCTCCATTGTTTGAATTGTTATTTCGCTCTGACCATTAGTCTGCGGATGGTAGACTGTACTTAAACACAACTTCGTACTCATTTCCTCTTGTAGACTCCTCCAAAACCTTGACGTGAAACGACTATCACGATTTGATACAATCGTTAACGGTACACCATGAAGTCTTACTACTTCCTTCATATAAGCATTTGCAAGCTTATCCATAGACCATCTCTCATTGGCTGCTATGAATTGTGCACTCTTAGTGAACCGAGCCACGACCACCCAAATCATGTCGTGACCGTTCTTCGTCCTGGGCAGTTTAGTCACAAAATTCATGGTGATGTCTTCCCATTTACCCATGGGTACAGGTAAAGGTTCTAAACTCCCATACGGTTTCTGATGTTGTGCCTTAACTCTCGCACATGTTACACACTCGGCCACATACTTTGCAACATCGAGCTTCATCGTCGGGCACAGTAGTAGGGTTTCAGATCCCTATACACTTTAGTGCTGTCGGGATGAATCGAGTACATGGTCTTGTGAGCTTCTTCCATCATAAGATCTCTTACTCCTCCTATCTTAGGCACCCAAATCCTATCTTGGAATACCTTCAATCCTTTATTTTTCGTGCCAAATACCAATGTTTTACCTAAACGTTCTTCCTTTCGGTCATTTTTCTCTGAAGCTTCTTCCTGATCTTTCTTAATGCTTTCGACAATCGTTGAGACAACCTCAATTCTTAACACTCTTGGCTTTTTCGTTTCAAGGTTTACTTTTCGACGTAGAGCATCAGCTACGACATTCGCTTTACCAGTGTAACAACGTAAATTTTCAAACCAAAATTTTCAATTTAAAAACACAATTTTCTCAATCCAAACATCTCAAAAGTGTCATAATATCAAATCATCAAACACATATCCAAAAACTGTATATATAACAACTCCAGGATCCTCTCAAAACATAACTCAATCTCTGACGTGTGTACAATCAAGTTGGTGCCTTCCCGTGATCCTGAGAAGTACCTGAAACACATAACACATAACACGGTAAGCACGAAGCTTAGTGAGTTCCCCAAAATACCACACATATCTCATTAGCCTCTCACGGCTATAATCAGATAAGACCCTCTGGTAAATGTGTCTCAGTGGGACCCTCTGGTCCCACAACTCAGCTGGACCCTCCGTTCCCTCAACTCGGCAACTCAATATAATACACATCATATATATATATATATATATACATATATATATATATATATATATATATATATATATATATATATATATATATATATATATATATATATATATATATATATATATATATATATATATATATATATATATATATATATCACAAAGGCACTAAGCAGGATATCTCAATACACAATATATGCACATCAGACCCTCCGGTCACACATAAATTACCACTCAAGGTAAGTATAGTGAGAAGACTCACCTCGTAAGCTAGCAAGTAACAATCTCGTACACGGAATCTTGGACTGGCCTCCGCCTAACACATAGAATAATTATCTCTAATTAATAGTGTCATATTCAAAATATACGAAAGGTTGCTCTCTCTCTCTCTCTAACTCTTAGAATGGGTAAAAGACCTTTTTACCCCTCCATGGTCTCCATTACTCATGTTGACCAAACTCTAAAGTCAACAGAAGTCAAACTTGAGTCAACAGTCCATGTTTGACCTGACTCGCCGAGTGTATCCATGTGACTCGTCGAGTCCACTCGTTTCCTCAGAAGTCTCGTGAAGGTCCAACTCAGCTCGTCGAGTTAACCCCCAACCCGCCGAGCTATCGTATGATCAAGCTTATCGGGACAACCCTAACCGACTCGTCGAGTTGGCTCATCGACTCGGCGAGTCCATTCAGACTCATTTATCATTCAGATGATTTCAAGTCAGAAAACCTTCCCAACCACTAGATCTACACTCTCAAAGCTCAATTATCACGTAAAGTCACGAGCTTTACGTCCATGCATGACACTTAGGGCTTGAAATGCCAAGAACATGCTCTATTAAGGGGTTTTCATGCAAAAGCTCTATTATGGCTGAATAAAGCAGGGACCTTTAGACTCTAGGGACCTCTCTGTTGGATAAGGTTTCTAAGTCCGTAACTATATTTGGTAGGTACTTGACCCGACCGGCATGGTCCATTTGGGTTGCACTTCATCGAAACAATTTGTATGGATAATCTTTTGAGAATAGTATATTTATGATTTATTAATATATTATAAGTTATAATATATTAATATGAAATCATATTATTTAATTAGTAGTGATCAAGAATTAATTTGGTGATAAAAAAAAAGACTAATTAAATATGGACTCTTATATATAATATATATATATATATATATATATATATATATATATATATATATATATATATATATATATATATATATAGAATGGGCCAATGTTCATTTAGGATGGGCTAAGCTTGCATGGATAGTCCATGGAGTTTTTAACCCATGGATCCTATGGAAATGAAAGGTGATGGGTATTAGGGTTTACATGGATGTAACCCTAATCCACCATACTATATAAAGAGGTCTTTGGCACATGAAATGGCACTAGTGTGTGTGAGAACAAAGGTGGGCCAATTTCTAAGTGTGTATACTATTCTCTCAAGCTTTCCAAGTTGTGTGGTGATTTGTGATTCCACTTGAGGCATCCATATTATTAGTGCTAGGCTCTCAAAACTCCACGCAATCAACCACAAGAAAAAGTATGTAATCCTATCCAGATTTTATGTTACAAGTACCCCATAACATGCTAGTTAGGATGTGAACCTTGGAAAAAGCAAATTTGCATGTATATTAGAGAAAACATAGATCCAAGGTTGTGACAACCGTCAAATTTCGGTCAACTCAAAGTCAAACAAAGTCAACAAGTCAAACCGGTCAACTCCAATAACCCTTGTATGTTAGGGTTTACGTTATGTAATCACTATACAATTCACTATTTTAATGAGAAATCATCATTTGGAAAGTTCATGTGTTTGATTTTCCTTAGCCTTAACAGTGCTAAACAACGAACCAAAGCGATAAAACACTATTGCACAATCATCGGGATTGTGTACGACACTAAAACACGGTTTAACGGGGTTTACGAACCTTGCGTTGTGAAGCCGGACACTCAAATTAATCACAAACGAAACCTCTCTAAATCGTTTTCACTCTATCTCTTTCTATTTGAAATCTCTCCCAAATCTCTCCCAAATCTCTCTCAAAAGTTACTTTAACTTTTTGTAATCATTTGGGTCATCTCGACCCTTAACCGGGTCAAAAAAACCGCTTGAAACGGGGTAAACACGAGTAAAATAGCTTTAAGGACCCGAAACCGAAGCTTCAGGACCGAAGCCTCCCATCCGAGGCCTCTGATCCGAAGCCGAGGCTTCTCACGAGACTTGGACCGAAGCCAGCAGACCGAAGCCTCGCATTCAAGGGTCCGAAGCCTCGCATCTTCGGCCCCCATGCGAGGGGTCTCGCAGACGGCCCCTTTTTACCGGTTTTTCGACTACGACTTCGTTTTAACTCCGTTTTTCATTATTTTAACGTGGGATTTTCACCCAAAACTTTATTTTATAAACTAAGGCCCCAAAATATATAAATCTCCAGGGTTTTTATAAAAATATATTAAAAGAATTAGTGGTTGAACTAATTATTGAGGGAATATTTGCTTTTCCTTAATTTATGGCAAAAGCAAACCACCACCACATCACTCTATGATTAGCCACTCTTTCCCACTACCCCTTGTCTCCTTAGTGGACCTTTACACCCAATCTCCAGCTCTTCCCACGTTCTAAGAGCTGGAGGATTGATCCTCTCTCCTCATTCTCCATAAAGTTCTTTCATTCTACACTTAGCAACCAAGAACACTCTCCAAAATTCTCTCATCTTTTCTCTCAACTTCAAGAACTTCAAGGCTTTCTCCAGGGATTTCTTTCTTCAATTAGTAAGTATCTTCATCATTCACATAATTATTAAACTCCATTCTACTCAAATCATTGATATCTTACACAAGTTCCATCTTATTCGGTGTTAGATTCTCGAATCATCAAGACATCTTCTTAGTGTTCTTGGGTTGAACACTTCCTCTCTCTCACTTTCATCTACTGAAACCACATAAGGTGAGTTCATACCCCTACATTTACATGTTTTTCTTAAGTTTTAAGGGGGGAATACAAGTAAAATCATCAAGAACATAATTAAACTTTTTCTATCAGATTACATCAGAAAAGATGAACTTCGATCACGGACTGTTTTGGTCAACTTAGATATTTTAGTTTTCAAAACTGTTCCAGGTGCAAGTAGTTCAAACGCTTAGCTTTAAAATGGCTACTTGCACATCTCCATATGATTTTTCTACAATTTATGGTGATTTTTACAAAACTGCCTGTCATTTCAGAGGCAAACCCGGACCAGTCTGTGATTTTGAACATTTTCACCTCTGTTAGAGATCACTAAAAATCATGATAAAATTTACGAACAAACTAGACTCATATTCCAAACTCTCAGAATTTGCGGATTTGGATTTAGAGCTTTGATGATTTTTCTATAAATTTTCTAAGAACAGTAACAGAAACTGTATTCAACGAAAAGTTGCTGTCAATTTCATTTCACCTTGTAACATGTTGAGCAAGGTGTATATCTTTATGTGATTATATGTTATTGCAATATATGACATTTTATCTTAATATTTAGACACACATCAGTTTACAAATGGATTTGGACATATAAAATATAAAGAATAACAAGTGATTATAATCAAAGTACAACCGATACATTCAAACATTTAATAAACTATTTTGAATATAGTTTGCATACATTACTACGTACTACCCTTGGTTGATAAACTATAATAGGTATAGTTTATGATACATTACATAACACATACATTTAAAAAGGGTACATTTATACAAAGGATATTTTCATTAAGCAAGGTACGGCCATACGGTACCAAGTTTTCATAACACGTAATTCCGTTAATGACTTTGTGAGACATTTACTTCAAATTACCATTAAGTCCTGTATTGTAACCAGAGTCTCCTTGAGGGAGAGTGTGATAGTTGTGTATAGATCTATATTGGGTTTGACAAACCCACACCTAAACTGCATGCAACAGTTAGACCGATAGGTCTGGGGTGACAAATGTCATAACATTTCCGACGCCTGAAGAACGTCGTTTTAGGCAACCTTGGTCATAGTATGGTTATAATAAACTCACATAAAGTATTAATAAACATTGGAATTTACGGGAACTTCATTAAAATTTAACGAGTTTATGTCGATTTAAACTTGCATTGTTTTACTATAAATATGACAAATTACTTGTACATTTCGGTCTTTGGGTTTTAAGACTACATTTACACATTAAGGAAAATATTGGATTTTCTAACACAAATACTACTTTTACAAACGAAAGGCTTTTAATAATACCAAACAAAAGCTTATGAACTCACCAACCTTTGTGTTGACACTTTTTCAAACAACTTGTATTCTCAGGAAATCATTAAACAGGTAACCAAGTGCTTTTGAGGATGGGACGCTAAGGCGTCTACTATTTCATATTTTGTCAATATATTGTAATTGATTCGTAAACATGTAATTCATACAATGATGTCACTTTTTCAATTATATATATGTTGGTTGTGTTTGCTTCAATTACTATTACAATTGTTGTTATGATACTATACATGAAGTCCTCCACCCCCGGACGTTTCCGCCATCCTTGGTTTGGGGGTGTGACAGATTGGTATCAGAGCACAGTTTATAGTGAATTAAGTATATCAAACCACATAAGATATACAAACTATAAACACAATTGGGAGTAATAGTCTCTGATTTGTGCATTTTTCAAATAAATATACTCTTAGAAAATAAATGATTTTCTTGATTAAAGTATACATACATACATTACATGCTCGCATGGTATCATAACTAGCGAAAACATAAAGCAAAAGAAGAGTTGAACATTTTGAGTATGCCTTAGTATATGTGGATTAAATCTGGGAAGGATATAGCCTGATCAACTATATCTGTCCGGGAATTGACTTGCATATACCGGTGGATGGTCAGGATGGGCAACAAATCTAACAAACCTAATAACACACTACAAAGGATACTTTAAGAACTCAAAACTAAACATTTACAAATACTATAGGAGTATTTTGTGTTACTATAATAAATTATCTGAGAATTAAATAGGTCTTTATTTATAGATCAATAGCTGCTAAGTGGATGCGCTAAGGTCATATGTAACTAAGATGCTATAGACTTAGAATTTATGTATCTTTGTTTCACTTCCTGTCCTTGTTTGGTTGTGGTCTTGGAGTTAGGGTCATCTATTCGAAGGACTATTATATCTTAATCACATATGACTGGTATGCACTTTGCAACTAATTAAGTAACCGATAAAGATCATTTTAAAATATAATATATTAATTATGTCCCGACTAAATTAGTATATGTGAAACTTTTACAAACAGTCATATACTTGGAAACAAGGAAACTCAAATAAAATATTTTATACTTTCATTTTACCTCATAACCCAATGTATTGGGTCAATTAAAAGTATAAAATCGTATGTATCGTAAACATACCGGAAAACAACGTAATAATATACTTTATGTATAAAAGATTTCTCTTCCTATAAATATACTTTTACTAAAAGTACATTGGTTTACGACTTATGACAGAACCATGCCGCCAAGGAGAATACCAAGACCTTCCGGCAACACAGCAACACCTCCTCCGCCGCTGCCTCCACAGTTTGATCCTGCGATGTTCCAGGCTGCAGTAACAGCAGCCGTAGCGGCCGCAATATCGCAGATAGGGACAAACGGAGCTGGTGGTTCTGGATCGGGTGCTACAAACTCTAACCACGGAGACAGTACGTGGCGTGCAAGAGAGTGTTCCTACAAAGACTTCACCAATGGCAAACCCGACAACTTCAATGGGAGCGGGGGAGTCATCACTTTAATGCAATGGTTTGAAAAGACTGAAGTAGTCTTTCAAGTGTGCTCTTGCCCCGAAGCGAGCAAAGTTAAGTTCGCAGCCTTCACTTTCACCGGCCGGGCCCTTACTTGGTGGAACTGTCGGATTAATTCACTTACTCTCGAAGTGGCTAGCTCCATATCCTGGGCAGAACTAAAAACCTTGATGATGAAGGAGTACTGCCCGAGAAGTGAAATTCAAAAGCTGGAACAAGAACTTTGGAACCTCAGGATGACGGGCTCCGACCTTGAAACCTACACCACCCGATTCAATGAATTGGCTCTCCTCTGCCCAACAATGGTTACTCCGGAGGAGAAAAAGGTGGAGCGATACCTTTGGGGACTGTCTCCCCAAGTGCAAAGTAGTGTCCTGGCTTCAAGGCCAACTACTTTTGACAGTGCCAGGGAGCTGGCACAACAACTTGTTGACCACCGAGCCGGTCATAATACTACAACCACCACCACTGATCAATCAAAAGGGGGAAACAACAAAAGGAAGTTCTGGAACCAAAAGAAGAGCCAACCAGCACAGGACCCCGCTAAGAAGCAACAAACTGTTGCTGTCCATGCTGCCACTAATGCTGCCACTATTGCACCACCGAAGCCATATGCTGGAACCCTACCCAAGTGCAACAAGTGCAACTTTCACCACAATGGTGCTTGTAGGGAGATGCACTGTAACAACTGCGACAGGAAGGGGCACACTGCTCGTTTCTGTAAAGCGCCGGCTCGACCAATCAACCAAGTCGCCAGTACGGGGGCAACCCGAACCTGCTACAACTGTGGAGACGCAGGTCACTTCAAAAGAAACTGCCCCAAAGCACAAACCCCTAATGCTGGTAGAGTAGGAAGAATCCTGGCAATAGGACATGGGGAAGCAGTTGAGGATCCCGCGGTGGTTACCGGTACGTTTCTCCTCAATAACTCTTATGCATGCGTACTATTCGATAGTGGAGCGGAGAGGAGTTTCGTGAGCCACCAATATAAACAATTACTTGAACAAAATCCCCAATCACTAAAGGATACTTATGTAGTAGAAATGGCAAATGGGAAAGTAGAACACACTAGCGATATATACTCAGAGTGTACTCTCACTCTAGACAACCATACATTTAAAATTGACCTGATGCCGGTCACCATAAAAAGCTTCGACGTAATCATCGGGATGGATTGGTTAGTTCCTCACCGTGCCGACATTCTATGTTACGAAAGGGCCGTTCGCCTCAATCTACCAAATAACGAAACCCTTCTCATCTATGGTGACAAACCTAGTGCGAATTTACAAATCATCTCATGCATCAAAGCCCAAAAGTATCTCCGGAAGGAGTACGCCTTCTTGGCCCACGTAGTAGACAAGAAACAAGACGTGAAAGACATCAAAGACATCCCCGAAGTGTGTAACTTCCCGGATGTGTTCCCAGAAGATCTTCCTGGTGTACCACTCGCACGACAAGTCGATTTCAGAATTGACTTAATACCCGGAGCTACCCCCGTAGCCAGAGCTCCATACCGCCTCGCACCAACAGAAATGCAAGAGTTGTCCAGTCAGTTGAACGAGCTTTTGAGCAAAGGGTTCATCAGACCAAGCTTCTCACCTTGGGGAGCACCAGTCCTTTTTGTAAAGAAGAAGGACGGATCCTTTCGCATGTGCATCGACTATCGGGAACTAAACAAACTCACCATCAAGAACCGATATCCTCTACCCCGAATCGACGACCTTTTCGACCAACTCCAAGGAGCAAATTTCTTCTCAAAGATCGACCTAAGGTCAGGTTACCATCAGCTACGAGTTCAAGAAGAAGATATTCCCAAAACTGCATTCAGAACTCGCTATGGGCACTACGAGTTTGTGGTGATGTCCTTCGGTTAACAAACGCACCTGCGGTATTCATGGACCTAATGAATAGAGTATGTCGACCCTACCTAGACAAGTTTGTAATCGTATTCATCGACGATATCTTGATCTACTCGCGAAGCGAAGAAGAGCATTGCCTACATCTACGCCAAGTGCTAGAGACACTAAGAGCGGAGAAGCTTTATGCTAAGTTCTCTAAGTGTGAATTCTGGATTAGAGAAGTGGATTTCCTTGGCCATGTGGTAAGTGAGAAAGGCATACATGTGGATCCCTCCAAGATCAAGGCAATCGAGAATTGGTCAGCACCCAAGACGCCAACCGAAATTCGACAATTCCTTGGGCTTGCTGGCTACTACCAAAGAATTATACAAAACTTCTCCAAGATTGCGAAACCACTCACCACCTTGACGCAGAAAGGTGTGATATTCAAGTGGGAAAATAAACAAGAAACTGCTTTCCAAACGTTAAAACAAGCCCTATGCAGCGCACCGATCTTGTCTCTCCCAGAGGGAACCGACGACTTCGTAGTGTACTGTGATGCTTCGAATCAAGGCCTCGGATGTGTGCTCATGCAGAGAGGGAAGGTTATCGCGTATGCATCAAGACAGCTTAAGACGCACGAGGTTAATTATACTACGCACGACCTGGAATTAGGAGCAGTGGTATTCGCTTTGAAGATCTGGAGACACTACCTCTACGACACGAAATGCACTATCTTCACTGATCACAAAAGTCTTCAGCATATCCTCAATCAGAAAGAGCTCAACATGCGACAAAGGAGATGGGTAGAGTTGCTGAATGACTACGAGTGCGAAATTCGTTATCATCCGGGCAAGGCCAATGTAGTGGCTGATGCTCTAAGCAGGAAGGAGTACTCGGGTCGCCGAGTAAAATCCTTAACAATGACGATCCATTCCCACACGACCATACAAATCAAGGAAGCTCAACTAGAAGCTTTGAAACCAGAAAAGGTGGCAGGAGAGACATTAAGGGGAATGGATAAAAACTTAGAAGTCAAGGATGATGGAGTATGTTATCTCATGAATCGAATCTGGACACCGAAGTGCGGTGGACTCCGAGACGTCATCATGAATGAAGCACACAAGACTCGATATTCCATCCATCCCGGGTCAGATAAGATGTATCTGGACCTCAAGAAATTATACTGGTGGCCGAACATGAAAGCTGAGATTGCTACCTATGTGAGCAAGTGTCTGACTTGCGCCAAGGTCAAAATCGAATACCAGAAACCATCCGGGCTATTACAACAGCCGGATATACCTGAGTGGAAGTGGGAACGAATAACCATGGACTTCATAACCAAGCTGCCTAAGACATCGGGCGGGCTTGACACCATATGGGTAATCGTAGACAGATTGACCAAATCAGCACACTTCCTACCGATAAAAGAAACCGACAAGATGGAGAAGCTGACTAGAACGTACATCAGAGAGATTGTACGACTCCATGGTGTGCCGATATCCATTATCTCCGATAGAGATAGTAGATTTACCTCACGGTTTTGGCAGTCTCTACAAAAATCATTGGGAACTAGGCTTGACATGAGTACGGCCTACCACCCACAAACCGACGGACAGAGCGAATGAACCATTCAAACATTGGAAGACATGTTAAGAGCTTGTGTGATAGACTTCGGTAAAGCATGGGATACCCATCTACCGCTTATCGAATTCTCCTACAATAACAGCTATCATACTAGCATCAAAGCCGCTCCATTCGAAGCTCTTTACGGTCGCAAATGCAGATCACCCCTGTGTTGGGCTGAGGTGGGGGATACACAGCTAGCTAGAGGGCAAGTCTCTAATAGCACCCTCACTGGCCCTGAAATCATAAGGGAAACCACAGAAAAGATCATTCAAATTCGAGAAAGACTGAAAGCGTCTCGCGATCGGCAAAAGAGTTACGCAGACAAACGACGCAAACCCTTGGAATTCCAGGTGGGTGATCGTGTACTACTAAAAGTTTCCCCTTGGAAAGGAATGATACGATTCGGCAAACGCGGGAAACTAAATCCAAGGTACATCGGGCCATTCGAAATCCTTGCTAGGATTGGCCCAGTAGCATACAAACTTCGATTACCTCAGGAACTCGACAAAGTACATCTCACATTTCACGTGTCGAACCTAAAGAAGTGTTTGTCTGATGAGACACTCGTAATACCACTCGACGAAATCGAAGTTAACGAAAATCTCCACTTCGTGGAGGAACCAGTCGAAATCATGGATCGGGAAATCAAACGAACGAAAAAAAGTCGTATTCCCATCGTGAAGGTTCGTCGGAACGCTAAACGAGGACCCGAATTCACCTGGGAACGCGAGGATCAGATGAAACAAAAGTATCCACATCTCTTCCCAAACTCTTGAAATCCCAGTCAAAATGAAAATTTCGGGACGAAATTCCTTCTAACGGGGGGATGATGTGACAACCGTCAAATTTCGGTCAAGTCAAAGTCAAACAAAGTCAACAAGTCAAACCGGTCAACTCCAATAACCCTTGTATGTTAGGGTTTACGTTATGTAATCACTATACAATTCGCTATTTTAATGAGAAATCATCATTTGGAAAGTTCATGTGTTTGATTTTCCTTAGCCTTAACAGTGCTAAACAACGAACCAAAGCGATAAAACACTATTGCACAATCATCGGGATTGTGTACGACACTAAAACACGGTTTAACGGGGTTTACGAACCTTGCGTTGTGAAGCCGGACACTCAAATTAATCATAAACGAAACCTCTCTAAATCGTTTTCACTCTATCTCTTTCTATTTGAAATCTCTCCCAAATCTCTCTCAAAAGTTACTTTAACTTTTTGTAATCATTTGGGTCATCTCGACCCTTAACCGGGTCAAAAAACCGCTTGAAACGGGGTAAAAACGAGTAAAATAGCTTTAAGGACCCGAAACCGAAGCTTCAGGACCGAAGCCTCCCATCCGAGGCCTCTGATCCGAAGCCGAGGCTTCTCACGAGACTAGAACCGAAGCCAGCAGACCGAAGCCTCGCATTCAAGGGTCCGAAGCCTCGCATCTTCGGCCCCCATGCGAGGGGTCTCGCAGACGGCCCCTTTTTACCGGTTTTTCGACTACGACTTCGTTTTAACTCCGTTTTTCATTATTTTAACGTGGGATTTTCACCCAAAACTTTATTTTATAAACTAAGGCCCCAAAATATATAAATCTCCAGGGTTTTTATAAAAATATATTAAAAGAATTAGTGGTTGAACTAATTATTGAGGGAATATTTGCTTTTCCTTAATTTATGGCAAAAGCAAACCACCACCACCTCACTCTATGATTAGCCACTCTTTCCCACTACCCCTTGTCTCCTTAGTGGACCTTTACACCCAATCTCCAGCTCTTCCCACGTTCTAAGAGCTGGAGGATTGATCCTCTCTCTTCATTCTCCATAAAGTTCTTTCATTCTACACTTAGCAACCAAGAACACTCTCCAAAATTCTCTCATCTTTTCTCTCAACTTCAAGAACTTCAAGGCTTTCTCCAGGGATTTCTTTCTTCAATTAGTAAGTATCTTCATCATTCACATAATTATTAAACTCCATTATACTCAAATCATTGATATCTTACACAAGTTCCATCTTATTCGGTGTTAGATTCTCGAATCATCAAGACATCTTCTTAGTGTTCTTGGGTTGAACACTTCCTCTCTCTCACTTTCATCTACTGAAACCACATAAGGTGAGTTCATACCCCTACATTTACATGTTTTTCTTAAGTTTTAAGGGGGGAATACAAGTAAAATCATCAAGAACACAATTAAATTTTTTCTATCAGATTACATCAGAAACGATGAACTTCGATCACGGACTGTTTTGGTCAACTTAAATATTTTAGTTTTCAAAACTGTTCCAGGTGCAAGTAGTTCAAACTCTTAGCTTTAAAATGGCTACTTGCACATCTCCATATGATTTTTCTACAATTTATGGTAAACTGCCTGTCATTTGAGAGGCAAACCCGGACCAGTCTGTGATTTTGAACATTTTCACCTCTGTTAGAGATCACTAAAAATCATGATAAAATTTACGAACAAACTAGACTCATATTCCAAACTCTCAGAATTTGCGGATTTGGATTTAGAGCTTTGATGATTTTTCTATAAATTTTCTAAGAACAGTAACAGAAACTGTATTCAACGAAAAGTTGCTATCAATTTCATTTCACCTTGTAACATGTTGAGCAAGGTGTATATCTTTATGTGATTATATGTTATTGCAATATATGACATTTTATCTTAATATTTAGACACACATCAGTTTACAAATGGATTTGGACATATAAAATATAAAGAATAACAAGTGATTATAATCAAAGTACAACCGATACATTCAAACATTTAATAAACTATTTTGAATATAGTTTGCATACATTACTACGTACTACCCTTGGTTGATAAACTATAATAGGTATAGTTTATGATACATTACATAACACATACATTTAAAAAGGGTACATTTATACAAAGGATATTTTCATTAAGCAAGGTACGGCCATACGGTACCAAGTTTTCATAACATGTAATTCCGTTAATGACTTTGTGAGACATTTACTTCAAATTACCATTAAGTCCTGTATTGTAACCAGAGTCTCCTTGAGGGAGAGCGTGATAGTTGTGTATAGATCTATATTGGGTTTGACAAACCCACACCTAAACTGCATGCAACAGTTAGACCGATAGGTCTGGGGTGACAAATGTCATAACATTTCCGACGCCTGAAGAACGTCGTTTTAGGCAACCTTGGTCATAGTATGGTTATAATAAACTCACATAAAGTATTAATAAACATTGGAATTTACGGGAACTTCATTAAAATTTAACGAGTTTATGTCGATTTAAACTTGCATTGTTTTACTATAAATATGACAAATTACTTGTACATTTCGGTCTTTGGGTTTTAAGACTACATTTACACATTAAGGAAAATATTGGATTTTCTAACACAAATACTACTTTTACAAACGAAAGGCTTTTAATAATACCAAACAAAAGCTTATGAACTCACCAACCTTTGTGTTGACACTTTTTCAAACAACTTGTATTCTCAGGAAATCATTAAACAGGTAACCAAGTGCTTTTGAGGATGGGACGCTAAGGCGTCTACTATTTCATATTTTGTCAATATATTGTAATTGATTCGTAAACATGTAATTCATACAATGATGTCACTTTTTCAATTATATATATGTTGGTTGTGTTTGCTTCAATTACTATTACAATTGTTGTTATGATACTATACATGAAGTCCTCCACCCCCGGACGTTTCCGCCATCCTTGGTTTGGGGGTGTGACAAAGGTTTCTAGGGTTGCATGTATACCATATGAGTGTTAGAATGCTCAAAACCCGTCAGTGGTATCAGAGCCTAGGCTTGTTTTCATTATACTTGATGCAAATTGCTGAAAAAAGTTGAAATTCTGCTCACTGTTCGGTGAACTCGCCGAGTCCATGGGGGGACTCGACGAGTCCATGTGTTATTTCATCCTACTCGTCAAGTTGGTTCTTGCACTCGGTGAGTAGGAGGCCCTGCGTGCACATTTTTGATTTTTGCTACTGGAAATGGACTAGAATCATTACCCTAAACTGTTTTGGTCTTATAAAATCTGTTTTTGATGTGGTAATGATTATGCTAATCCATTTTTAAAGGCTATTATCAAATTTTCAAGTTTTATATATGTTTATATGATTCTTGAAATTGTTGATATAAATGTTCATACTTATGAGTTTTAGTAGATCATAAGAATTATTTGCAAATTGTTTGTTAGTGTAATTCTTGATCTAAATGCCAATTAATGGACTCCATAACTTGTCCTGAAGTTATGGAATTCCAAAAGTCTTTTCTTTAAAACCATTAAAACTCATAAGTTATAGAAATGAAAAGTCTTGAATAGTTTCAAAACTTGCCCTCAAGTTTTGGAATTTGTAAAGTCTCACACACACTTTAATTCCACACCCTAGTGTTTTAAAAGCTTAAAATTCAACCCTTATACTTTATAATATTATAAGTTAATTATATATATATATATATATATATATATATATATATATATATATATATATATATATATATATATATATATATATATATATATATATATATATATATATATATATATATATATATATATATAAGATCAAGTCAGTGTTACCGTTAGTAGGCCTCATTCACGAAGCCGGTCTATAAGGGGGGTATAAGGTTGTTGCCTATAAAATGACAGCTTAATGGGTGTCCACTCTCACCCACCGCTTCCTTGACTGGTGGAGGGTCGTTAGCCGAATGGGTAGGACAAGGACTATAATTCTCATTAAAAGTATAATGATAAATATATAGTAACTAAACCTTTTATAAATTCCTAATCTTAGTCACTTTAGGAAAATGTGAATTTGGTGCTAACCCATGAAATTACAGTTTGTACCTTACCAAGTCGTTAGTGGAGCGTGTGTGGTTAACCAGCACACTAATATGGACTAGTAAGTGTGGAAAAGGGTAACTTAATGTTTATCATAGATCGGTGGAGCGCGTGTGGTTAACCGGCACATCGATTAGGTGATAAAGTTAAGGGTACCAAGTTAATTTGCATGGTTATTCACACCTTGTTTTGTGATCCTCGGCATCCCAGTCACAAACTTGAAGGGCACAATCGAGATTTAAACATGCCATTGAAAAGTTCAATGAATCTCAAAAGAATCTAGGAATTTCAATTCATTAAAACTTAATAATTTATTTTCTTTTTCATGGTGGAAATTGGTGAATATTTTATAGCTTGGATTACGGCATCCCTCTTCTAAGTTATAAAGTATTGTGTTGGGTCCTAGCCTTAATAATACATTTGGGTGTTTTATTTAGGGTTCTTTATCTAATTTAAACTTTGTTTTTCTTCTTTTCAGATGTCTCCCAACAATGCTTCAGGCTCAAACCCTACTGGCTCCTTCTCTCTCATGAAACTTTGTGGGAGGGTCATTTTTGATGGAACTAATTTCAATGACTGGATTAGGAACATCAGAATGGTCACACGCTATGAGGACAAGGAATATATCCTTGACAAGGAGCTTAATGAACTTGATGAGTTGTCTGCTACTCCACAGGAGGTTGCTGATTTTAGGGCACATGAGAAAGATGCCACCAAGGTGGCTTGTATCATGCTTGCCACTATGGCACCTGAACTCCAAAAGTCCTATGAGGACTTCTACCCTTTTGAGATGCATCAGGATCTGATGGAAAGGTACCATCAGAGTGCACGTCAAGAGAGGTATGAAATAATCGCCTCCATGATAACAAGTAAGATGAAGGATGGAGAGTCCATCACGGGCCACCTACAAAAAATGCAAAGATGCGTGGACCGTTTGCTCAAACTGAATGTGAACTTTGATGAGGAGCTGGCTATTGACATCATACTGCACTCCTTACCTCCCTGTTATCACAAGTTCCGCATGACCTATCATATGAATAAGAAGGAGGTCACCTTGAGCAAGCTTCAGGGACTTTTGAGGACTGCTGAAAGCAACCTCAAAGGGAAAAATGTTGTTTCTACTCCTACCACTGCCCCTGTTCTGGCAATCGGGCATGGAAAAGGGAAAAAGAGGAAGACCCCTTCGAAGGGTACCAAGGGAAAGTCTCTTGAAGGCTCCTCTTCAAGTGGAACCAAAGGTGGTTCTGCTACTCCCACTTCCAACCCAAAAGAAGCACAATGCTTTTATTGTCAGGAAAAGGGGCACTGGAAGCGAAGCTGCCCCAAGTACTTGCAGGATATAAAGGATGGGAAGATCAAGCCCTCCTTTGCAGGTATTTACACTATATTGTCTAATAACTCACCACATACTAATTCTTGGGTCCTTGATACAGGGTGTGGAATTCACATTTGTTCTGATTTGTAGGGACTAAGAAGAAGCGAGGGAGTGGAGCACGGGAAGATAAACTTAATCATGGGGAATAGGAAAGCATCACATGTCACCAAGATTGGAGTTAAATCTTTATTGCTAAGTAGTGGGTTAACCTTAGATTTGAATAAATGTTGTTACTCGTCTGAAATGGCGAGAAATATTATTTCTTTTCATGGCTTGTACAAACAAGGTTTTAGTTTTTCATTTGATAATGAATGTGGTGCTATTAATGTTTTTTTTATAATGATGTGTTTTATTTTAAAAGCATTACCTTGCAATGGTGTATATGAAGATGTGAATGTTGTAGATAACTTAGGAAATAATGTGTTGAATATTGATTCTTCCACTAGTTTGGATAAGGAATCCTTGTGGCATTGTCGTCTTGTACATGTCAACAAGAAGCGCATATGCCAACTCCAGAAGTCTGGAGTTTTGGAATCGATTGATTTAAAGTCAGATGATAGTTGCGAATCTTTTTTACTGGGGAAAATGACAATGTCACCCTTCACTAGTACTTGTGCAAGGGGTGAGGGTTTGTTGGATATCATACACACAGATGTGTGTGGACCTTTGAAAACCGCCACAAGGGATGCTAACCGCTTCTATGTGACTTTTACTGATGATTATAGTAGATATGGTTATATCTACTTAATCAAGCATAAGTCAGAAACCTTTGAAAAGTTCAAAGAGTTTAAATAGGAAGTGGAGAATCAGCTGGGCAGGAACATTAAGATTATTCGATCCGATCGAGGAGGAGAGTATCTTAGTACAGAGTTCCTTGACTATCTTAAGGAATGTGGAATTGTTTCACAATTGACACCTCCCAGGACACCACAGCTTAATGGTGTGGCTGAGAGGCACAATCGAACCTTGTTGGACATGGTTCGTTCCATGATGAGTCGAGCTTCGTTACCAATCTCATTCTGGGGGTATGCCTTAGAGACTGCCGCCCATATCCTTACTTTAGTCCCTACCAAGAAGGTTGCCAAAACACCTCACGAGATGTGGACTGGGAAAGTTCCCAATTTAGACCACATTAATATTTGGGGTTGCGAGGCTTTCGTGAGGCGCGAGACTCACGAAAAGCTCGAACCTCGACGCAAGCGATGTATTTTCATCGGCTACCCACATAAATCCTTTGGTTACCTCTTCTACAGACCCAGTGAGAATATGGTCTTTGTGGCAAGGAGAGGGGTCTTTTGAGAGAGAGAATTCATAAGCCAAGGAAACAATGGGAGGCAAATTGACCATGAAGAGCTTCAAGAGTCAAGTGGTGAAGGAACCTCAAACCCTAGCAATCAACCTGAGGAGGAAACTCCTGTTGAATCAACTGACGAGCCCATACCTCTGAGGCATTCCACTAGAGTTAGGAATGCACCTGAGTATTACTATGGTTTCCATATTACTGCGGAAGGTGATACATTTATCAGTGATAGTACACTAGTAAATCTGGACAAACCTAACAACTATAGGGAAGCCATGGCAGGCCCTGAGTCTGCTAAATGGAAAGAGGCTATGGATAGCGAGATCCAATCCATGTATGACAATCAAAATTGGAACTTGGTTGACAATGTACCGGGTCGTAAGACGGTCGAGTGCAAATGGGTCTTTAAGAAGAAGACCGACATGGATGGAAAGGTACACACTTATATGGCGCGACTGGTTGCGAAGGGCTTCACTCAAACTCAAGGAGTCGACTATGGTGAAACCTTCTCACCAGTAGCGAAGATTAAGTCTATTAGGGTTATGCTAGCCATTGCTGCATTTCATGATTATGAAATATGGCAAATGGATGTCAAAACCGCTTTCCTTAATGGAAAGTTGGCTGAAGATGTTTACATGAG
Organism: Lactuca virosa; assembly: GCF_052849685.1. Lineage (NCBI taxonomy): Eukaryota > Viridiplantae > Streptophyta > Magnoliopsida > Asterales > Asteraceae > Lactuca > Lactuca virosa. The sequence goes on along the minus strand of NC_136429.1, from coordinate 277,312,447 downwards.
TCAGCCAGAGGGTTTTGTCGGTGCAAAGCATCCTGATAGAGTATGTAAGCTTGAAAAATCCATTTATGGATTGAAACAAGCATCTCGCAGCTGGAATCTTTGTTTTGATGAGAAAGTCAAAGAGTTTGGTTTTTCGAGAAGCGAGGATGAGTCCTATGTATATGTCAGAGCTAGTGGGAGTATAGTTAGCTTTTTGGTACTGTATGTGGATGACATACTACTCATAGGAAATGACATCCCAACCTTGCAGGAGGTTAAGTCCTGGCTTGGTAAGTCTTTCGCTATGAAGGACCTTGGAGAAGCTGCCTATATCCTAGGGATAAGGATATTGAGAGAGAGAGAGAGGAGTAAAATACTAATTGGAATTAGTCAAAGCACTTACTTGGACAAGGTGTTGAATAGATTCAACATGCAGAATTCCAAGAAAGGTGACTTACCGATCCAGCACAATTCCAGACTGAGTAAGACTCAGAGTCCGAGTACAGAGGTTGATATAACTGAGATGAGTCGATTACCATATGCTTCCGCTTTGGGCTCGATTATGTATGCTATGACTTGTACCTGCCCTGATGTGGCCTTTTCTTTGAGCATGGTCAACAGATATCAGGGGAACCCTGGAAAAGCTCACTGGACTGCGGTAAAGAATATTATTCTTAAGTACCTGCGAAGGACTAAGGACTGTGTCCTTAACTTCGGTGGGAGTGATGACTTGAGAGTGATTGGGTACAGTGACGCCAGTTTCCAGACTGATAGGGATAATTTCCGCTCTCAGTCGGGGTGGGTCTTTACCCTAAATGGAGGAGCAATTACTTGGAAAAGTTCCAAGCAGGAGACAGTAGCTGATTCAACTTGCGAATCAGAGTACATAGCAGCAAGTGAAGCGGCAAAGGAGGCGATATGGCTGAAGAACTTCATTGGAGACCTTGGAGTTGTACCAGCTATAAAGGAGCCTATGGAGATTTTCTGTGACAACAATAGTGCGGTGGCCTTAGCTAAGGAACCAAGAGATCATGGTAGATCCATACACATTGACAGAAAATATCACTTCATAAGACACAAGATAGAAGAAGGACTCCTCGTGGCAAAGAGGGTATCTTCAGAAGATAACCCAACAAATCCCCTCACGAAGGGACTGACTAGGGTTAATCATTTGCAGCATGCAAGGAGCATCGGGCTGAAGGACGATATTAGTTTTAATAATTAGATAGCTATTTCTAAAACTAGTAAAATGTAATTGACATTTGGTGATTAAATAAAAGTTGTTATTTGTTTATGAGTAAAGTGTTATTATCTTGTGTCAATCGTTACTATTGTTTCAATTTTGCATGTTTTGACTTCCAGAATAATTAGTTTATTCAAACTTTCCACAGTTAATCATACTTTGGAAGTAGGTATGAATCAAGACTATCATGAATAGGACTTGTAGATGTCAAAGGTATTTAAACATAGCAAATGTTGCTGCAACATTCATGAGTGCTCATAAGTTCTGAGTATTGGATTAAACTCACGCTCACTTGTATCACTTCATGGAATTTATCTCGCATCCACCTGAATGTCCTCTAGGGGTACCACCGTCGTCTCATCGGCCACACACTTCCTCAACTGAGACACGTGGAAGGTGTTATGAATCTGATTCAAATCTGTAGGTAGCTCCAACCGATAAGCTACCTTACCCACCTTGGTGATAACTCTCGAAGGACCAATGTATCTAGGGCCCAACTTGCCTCGTTTCCTGAATCGGATCACCCCTTTCCATGGGGATACCTTCAGGAGAACATAATATCCGACCTAGAACTCTAACTCAGATCGTCTCCGGTCTGCATAACTCTTCTGACGACTCTGGGCCGTCAGTAACCGCTGTCTGACATGCTGAATTTGCTCGGTCGTCTTGAGCACTATCTAAGTGCTCCCCATCACTCTCTGCCCCACCTCTCCCCAACAGATGGGAGTTCGACATTTCCTCCCGTACAGAAGATCGAAAGGAGGCATGCCAATACTGGAATGATAGCTGTTGTTGTAAGAAAACTCAGCCAAAGCCAAATAAGTGTCCCAACTTCCACCGAAGTCCATGACACACGCATGCAGCATGTCCTCAAGCATCTGAATCGTCCGCTCACTCTGCCCGTCCGTCTGTGGGTGGTGGGTTGTACTGAAGTGCAGCTGGGTACCCAGCTCCTCATGAAACTTCTTCCAGAACCTGGAAGTAAAACGCACATCCCGATCTGATACTATCGATGTCGGTACCCCATGCCGTGCCACCACCTCTCGTACGTAGATCTCGGCCAACCTTTCTGCAGAAGAGCTCTCACTGATAGCAAGGAAGTGAGCACTCTTAGTCAAACGGTCTACAATCACCCAAATTGCGTCAACCCCACGCGCAGTCCTCGGTAACTTGGTGATAAAATCCATGGAAATCTGTTCCCACTTCCACTGGGGAACCTCTAGTGGCTGCAGTGTGCCATGAGGGCACTGGTGCTCGGCCTTAAACCAGTGACAGGTCAAGCACCTCTCAATTACCCATGCCACATCTCTCTTTATACAGGGCCACCAGTAATCTCTCTTCAGATCCAAATACATCTTCGTGGCTCCTGGATGGATCGAGAATCTCGATCTATGTGCCTCCTCCAACAATACACGGCGAGCTCCACCTGTATAAGGCACCCAAATCCGCCCATGGAAAGTCATAAGCCCACGACTGTCCATCACAAACTTGGAAACCTGCCCAATCACATGCTCTCTCTTGCGGTTCTCCAATCTCACAGCCTCCACCTAAGCCTCTCGGATGGTATCTAAGACTGGAGTCATCACCATCATCCTAATACACACATCCCGGATCGGAGCGCTCTCGGCTCTGTGACTCAAGGCGTCGACTACCACATTAGGGCATGGGTGATATAGGATCTCGCAGTCGTAGTCCATCACTACATCCAACCATCTCCTCTGCCTCATATTCAGGTTGGGCTGATCCATCAAGTACTCCGGACTCTTATGGTCCGTGTAAATGGTACACTGGACACCATAAAGATAGTGGCGCCAAATCTTGAGGGCGAACACCAACGCCCCCAACTCTAAGTCGTGGGTGGGATACCTCGTCTCATGAGGCTTCAGCTGCTTCGATGCATATGCTATCACGTGCCCCCTATGCATCAACACCGCGCCCATCCTAGATATAGAAGCATCACAATAAACCACAAAGTCCTCCACTCCCTCGGTAAGGGCTAACACCGGGGCTTCACACAATCTGTGGAATAAGGGTATCGAATCAGGGTTGCTGCTCGGGACCCCAAGTAAAAGTAACACCCTTCCGAGTCAGTCTGGTGAGAGGAACGACAAGCTTGGAGAAATCTCGGATGAATCTCCGATAGTAGTCGGCTAAACCCAGAAAACTCCTGATCTCGGTCGGAGATCTCGGCACCTACCAACTCATAACTGCCTCAATCTTGGCCAGGTCGACCAATATCCCATTCTGATTAACGAGATGTCCCAGGAACTGGACCTCTCGTAACCAGAAATCACACTTGGAGAATTTGGCATATAGCCACTCCGACCTCAAAACTCCTAGAACCTCTCTAAGATGCTCCTCGTGCTGCTCCCTGGACCTCGAGTACACAAGAATATCGTCTATGAACACGATCACCGATCGATCCAACATGGGCCTGCACACCCGGTTCATGAGTTCCATGAACGCCGCCGGTGCGTTGGTGAGCCCGAAAGGCATCACAACAAACTCGTAGTGCCCATAACGAGTCCTAAAAGCCGTCTTCGAAATATCTTCCTCGCAGACTCTCATCTGATGATATCTGGATCTCAAATCAACTTGGAGAACCAAGATGCCCCCTGCAACTGATCATACAAATCGTCGATCCCTGGAAGTGGATAACGGTTTTTGACCGTCAACTTGTTCATCTCCCGGTAATCAATGTACATCCGGTGTGAACCATCCTTTTTCTTGACAAAAAGGATCGGAGCTCCCTACGGTGAGCTACTCGGTCTGATGAACCCTTTCGCTAGCAGCTCCTGGAGCTGTAAGGATAACTCCTGCATCTCTGGCGGCACAAAGCGATAGGGTGCCTTGGAAATAGGCGCCACACCCGGAATCAAATCAATTCGGAACTCAACCTGCCTCTCGGGAGGCACACGCGGCAACTCCACGGGAAAAACATCTGGAAACTCGCACACTATCGGAACCTCGGAGATAGAACTCGGTCTCTCTGTATCAACCCGTGTATCCATCAAGTACGCCAGAAAACCCATACAACCCTGCTGTAAACTTTGTCTCGCTCTAGCAGCAGAGCAGAAAACTGCTCCAGGTCTAGTACCCTCGCCGTACACCTTAAGTACTCCCCCACTAGGGTCTCGTATAGTCACTAACCGTCGCTCGCAGTCTATCACAACTCCAAATCGACTCAACCAATCCATGCCCACTAAGACACAGACATCACCCATAGCGATTGGTACCAGGTCTATCGGAAACTTAACACCAAAAATATCTAGTATACACTCACGGATCACGTCAGTAGAAAAAACCGCATGCTCTTCGGCTATAGAAACCCTCAGAGGTCGACTCAACGCCTCACGTCGGATAGTGATGTGACGACTAAAAGCTATGGACACGAAAGATCAACTCGCACCCGAGTCAAATAACACCAAAGTAGGTACAAAACTCACAAGAAAAGTACCTATACACGACACAATATAAGCACCATATATATCAAAAGAATAATAATAAGAATACATACCGGCCATGACGTCAGGTGTTGCGCGGACCTCCTCCGCTATCAGCTGAAAGGCTCTCCCACGAACCCTCGGTGTCTCGGCCTTCGCTGGCTGACTCTCAGTAGCACACAGAGCAGCAGGTGCAGATCCTTGTGCTGATCCTTGCACGAGCTGAGGGCCCTCGACATTCCGATGGTCGGTCTGGTTGCAGTGGAAACAAACTGAAAACCCCTTGGGGCAATCCTTCCCCTTGTGCCCCTCTTTGCCACATTTGTAGCAAATCCCCGCACGACATGACCCCTCGTGACTCTTTCCACACTTGCCACAAGTGTGGCCCTTCTGGCCCCCAACTCTGGTATCAGCGGGATTAGCCCACTTCGTCACCGGTTGCGACTGCACTGGTCTTCGGGCCCTACTCCAGGACTCCTCCTCCTCCCTGGTATGCAGCTCAAGCTTAATCTCCCTCCTCCTGACATTGGCCTGAAGCTCAGCCAATGTCCTGTATGAAGAGTTCGCCACGAACTCTCGTATATCCCTCCTCAGTATGCTCAAATATCGGCTCACACGTGCCTGCTCAGTGGACACGTGCTCAGGGCAAAGCATCACCTTCTCGTGAAACATCCTCGAAATCTCAGTCGCTGACTCTGTCTTTTGCTTGAGAGACAGAAACTCTTGTGCCAATCGTTCCTTCTCCACCAGGGTAACATACTCGTCTCGGAACATCAGAACAAACCTCTCCCATGTCACTACAGCAAGATCTGCAGAGGTAAAGGTGGCTGTCACAAACTTCCACCAGTCCTTCGCTCCCAAGCGAAGCTTGTTCAGCGCAAACCGAACTCTCAAGTGATCTGGGCATGAACATGTGTAAAAACATCCCTCGATATCAGAGATCCATCTCATTGCAGCAATCGGATCCTGTGTCCCATCAAACTCTGTTGGCTTCGTGTTGCTGAACTCCCGGAACAACAACGACTCACCTCCCTATGGCCTAGCAACAACGACAGCTACAGTGGTTACAGCAACAACAGCCTCAGTGACAGCAGCGTATCGCTCGTCAAACGTCTCAATTAGAGTGGTATTAATAGACCCAAACATCTCAGGAATCTCTGCTCGAATAGCTGCGGCCACCTCCTTGTGAATCATCCTATGAATGTCATCATCACTAGTCTCACTACCTCCAGGGTTGTGGCGTGTACTCACCATGATGTCTCTGAAACACAACACAAAAATCATTAGAGACTCGCTCGAGCATACTCACACTCAATCACTTATCCCTACTTGTTCCTTAGTTTCCTAAGGATTCTTACGTGGGTTGCATACAGATCTGGTGCTTTCAGTAGTACGGGCCCAATACTACCTTCCACACCAGGCCTGTAGTCACCCCAAGTCCTCCTCCTAGGATTGTAATTCACAGGTACTCTATCTCTCACAAATTTCAGACTACTCTCTTAGTAGAAACCTCACCTCTCATCTAGATATCTCCTCTAGATTATCCCTCGCCTCAGAATTCTCCATCTAAGTGATCCTGGTCAATACTCTCACTCAGCACATACTCAAAGCACATAACAGATTGCAACGACTCCTAAGCTAAGGCATCACAAATCAGGTAACCCTAGCCGTAAGATATGAAATACCCAGCCTATCCTCTAGCATGCATCATTAACACCCCATAAATATCTCATAACACAAATAAGTAAGGGTATTTTGGGAAATCACCGTTTGGGCTCTGGCTGATTGTACACACTGCCCCATCTCGATTTCTCTTAAAATTCTTTCTCATTTTAGAAAAGTTCATTTCTTTTGAAAACCTTTCTCAAGTCCTCAGTTTGAGTTCAAACATACCCGAAGGTGCATCCGAATCCCTCAAACCAAGGCTCTGATACCAACTTGTAACAACGTAAATTTTCAAACCAAAATTTTCAATTTAAAAACACATTTTTCTCAATCCAAACATCTCAAAAGTGTAATAATATCAAATCATCAAACACATATCTAAAAACTGTATATATAACAACTCCGGGATCCTCTAAAAATATAACTCAATCTTTGATGTGTGTACAATCAAGTCGGCGCCTTCCCGTGATCCTGAGAAGTACCTGAAACACATAACACATGACACGGTAAGCACGAGGCTTAGTGAGTTCCCCAAAATACCACACATATCTCATTAGCCTCTCATGGCTATACTCAGATAAGACCCTCCGGTCAATGTGTCTCAGTGGGACCCTCTGGTTCCACAACTCAGCTGGACCCTCCGGTCCCTCAACTCGGCAACTCAATATAATACACTATATATATATCACAAAGGCAATAAGCAGGATATCTGAATACATAGTATATGCACATAAGACCCTCCGGTTACACATAAATTAACACTCAAGGTAAGTATAGTGAGAAGACTCACCTCGTAAGCTAGCAAGTAACAATCTCGTACACGGAATCTCGGACTGGCCTCCACCTAACACATAGAATAATTATCTCTAATTAATACTCTACTTATATTCAAAATATACCAAAGGTTGATCTCTCTCTCTCTCTCTCTCTAACGCTTGGAATGGGTAAAAGACCTTTTTACCCCTCCATGGTCTCCATTACTCATGTTGACCAAACCCTAAGGTCAACAAAAGTCAAACTCGAGTCAACAATCCATGTTTGACCTGACTCACCGAGTGCACCCATGTGACTCGTCGAGTCCACTCGTTTCCTCAGAAGTCTCGTGAAGGTCCAACTTAGATCGTCAAGTTAACCCCCAAACCGCCGAGTTATCGTATGATCAAGCTTATCGGGACAACCCTAACCGACTCGTTGAGTCGGCTCATCGACTCGGCGAGTCCATTCAGACTCATTTCTCATTCAGAGGGTTTTAAGGCAGAAAACCTTCCCAACCTCTAGATCTACACTCTCAAGGCTCGATTATCACGTAAAGTCATGAGCTTTACGTCCATGCATGACACTTAGGGCTTGAAATGCCAAGAACATTCTCTATTAAGGGTTTTTCACTCAAAAGCTCTATTATGGCTGAATAAAGCAGGGACCTTTGGACTCTATGGATCTCTCAAGGTCCAGATCTGATGTCCAAAGCTCTATATAAACTCAATACACTCAAAGTCCCAATATTAGATGGAAAAAGCCCTAAACTCTAATAGCCTCTTCTTGTCCCTTGGCTTGGAATCCTTCCTTTCTCTTCAAAAGATGCACCAAACACTCAAAGTTAGCTCAAATACTCTCTCTTAGCTCAATGGCTAATTAGGGTTTTCTCTCAGTGAAGTTGGGCAGCTGGTGAGCTGCAAATGAGGCTATACGTGTCCTTAAATAGGCCCCAAACCCGGGGATGTAGGGTTTCATCACTCAGCGTCTCCTCGGCAAGTCAACTCTCTGACTCATCGAGTAGGTTACTAATCCCACGTGGCCAAACACGCGTCTACTCAACGAGTTGTAGCACCAACTCGCCGAGTTTCTCAATAGCCCTCAAAAATAAATAAATGAATAATATACCTAGGAATCCGGATGTTACAATTCTCCCCCACTAGAATCAGACTTCGCCCTCGAAGTCATGCTCTAGGAATAACTCTGGGTACTTCTCGCGCATCTCGGACTCCAGTTCCCAAGTCCACTCGCATCCCTTCCGATGTTGCCACTGAACCTGCACTAAGGGCACCTCCTTGTTCCTCAGAACCTTTACCTTCCGATCAAAGATTGCGATCGACCTCTCAATATAATTCAGGCTCGCATCCACCTGAATGTCCTCTAGGGGTACCACCGCCATCTCATCGGCCACACACTTCCTCAACTGAGACACGTGGAAGGTGTTATGAATCTGATTCAACTCTGCATGTAGCTCCAAACGATAAGCTACCTTACCCACCCTGGTGATCACTCTGAAAGGACCAATGTATCTAGGGCCCAACTTGCCTCGTTTCCTGAATCGGATCACCCCTTTCCATGGGGATACCTTCAGGAGAACATAATCTTCGACCTAGAACTCTAACTCAGATCGTCTCCGGTCTGCATAACTCTTCTGACGACTCTGGGCCGTCAGTAACCGCTATCTGACATGCTGAATCTGCTCGGTCGTCTTGACCAATATCTCAGTGCTCCCCATCACTCTCTGCCCAGGGCGATGAACTAGTTCTAATGAAACTGTTGTCCAACAACTCATGAAGTTGCGTCATAAGCTCATTCGTCTCTGTCGGTGCTAATCGGTATGGTGCTTTCGCTATTGGTGTTGATCCTGGAAACAAGTCTATTCAAAACTCTACTTGTCTATCAGGGGGAATCCAGGAAGATCTTCGGGAAAGACTTCCGGATTGGTGTTGATCCTGGAAACAAGTCTATTCGAAACTCTACTTGTCTATCAGGGGGAAATCCAGGAAGATCTTCGGGAAAGACTTCCGGATAGTCACACACCACTGGTATTCTTTGTATCTCCTTATTTTCTTTCTTTGCATCGATTATGAATGCCAAGTATGATGTGCATCCTTTGGACAAACACTTTCTGGCTTTCATCAAGGAAATGATTCCAGAATTTACTTTGTGTTTGTCCCCGTACACCATAAATGACTCTTTTCCGGGTGGCTTCACTCTTACTATCTTATTCTTGCATAGTATCTCGACATCATTGGCGCTAAGCCAATCCATTCCTACTACGATGTTGAAACCATTCAACTCAATGGGTAACAGCTCCTCGTGGAATTCGTTTTCGTTCAAGTCGATGACGATGTTTTTTAATACAATCGCTTACAGGTATGAATTTGTCACTGGCAACTTCTACAACTAGAGCATTATCATGTTTATCTACAGGCAATGCTAGTCTTCCACTAAACGTATGTGATATAAATGAGGAATTTGCTCTGGAATCAAATAATATATTGGCAGACAATCCATTTACAAGAAAGGTGCCTGAAGCGACATCTGCAGCATCCTTTGCGGCTTGCAGGGTCATCTGGAAAGCTCTCGCCTTCGGCTTCTGTGGGAAATTGGGCCTTGGTACCTCCTTTTTCTTCGGGAAGTCTTTCAAAATGTGCCCTTCTTCGTTACATCCATAACACACCCTCTTGTTAGATGTGCACTCATTGGCGTAATGCCCTGTCTTTCCATATTTGTAGCAAGTCACCTCCTTGCTACATTTCCCGAAGTGTTTCTTTTTACACTTCTCGCACCACTTCACTTCGTTTCCTCCTCCTCCAAATTTCCTTGAACCATACTTGTTCTTCTTGTTGGACCTTTCAGATCCCTCAATCTTCCTCTTTTCGCCAACCTCCACCTTGCCGGAGGCTCTTCTCTTGATCGTCTCCTCAACAGACTTGGCAGCCCTGATAGCTGCCTCAAGAGTAGGTGCCTGGCGTACTGGCACTGCGTACTCCAATGGAAGTCCCTTTACGTACTTGTCAATTGTCATCAGCTCGTCTAGGACGATGCGCAAAGCAAACTCCATTTTGTCTGTGGATGCATTGGTGCATTCATCAATGGACATGCTTCCCTTATTCAACGTCAGGAATTGGTTCTCTAGCTCAAGTAGATTTTGGGCCGAGCAATACTTACGCTTAAAGTGCACCAGAAACTTTGCCCACGTCAGTTGTAGTGGCTCATTGGGGCTTATGGTCTTCCCCAGAGTGTTCCACCAGCGAACAACGCCACCGCTGAACTGACGCACTGCATACGTGGTTTGTAGCTTGCCCTTGCAACCACATGTTATGAAGGCTAACTCCATCTCCGAGATCCAGTCCATAAATCCAATTGGATCTTCTTTCCCAGTGAAATTCAATGTCTTGAGAGTTGTGAAGTCCTTATACATTCATCCGTACATCTCGACTCCTTCATCTTGGTTGTTCCTCCTAACCACTGGCGGTTCAGCTTGACCAACGGTCCTACTATAGTTCCCTTCTTTTGACTGTCCGTCATTCAATTCTGGTTGTTCAACAGGAATCGAAGGTTCATCCCTATTATTCAGCAACATTAGCCTCATATCTTCCCTCTGTTCAACCATCATAGCTCGAATCATGGCTTGTACTCCAGCCATCGTGATTAGCTCAGGTGCAACTGCTACCACAGGTACTTGCTCATTCACTTGGGGCTGCTGATTCCTATTCCCATTTGCGTTTCCGAGTCTACTTCGGGTTCTTACCATGTCGATCTATACACCAAAGTAGGTGAATTTAGAAATTTATTTACGATAGACGTTTAAATCCTCCTTATCACTATAAAACGTTACATGCTAGTTCTAATATCGTAGTCGAACGCTTAGAATCCTGAACACATAAGGTTTCCAGATCTGGTCGGCAATAGACCACAGATCCAAACAAATAATAGCATATAAGGCATCTTTATAGCTATAACATAAAGCGTTTAGCACAAAAAAAGCATTTTAGGCATCTTTCCTAAAATAAACTAGTGCTCGTGTCTAAATTATAGTAGACACTCATCTCACAACCATCACTTAGCATTCTAAGTTTCAGTCTAGAAATCCAAAAAATTCCTAGTTCGCTTAGACTAATGCTCTGATACCAACTGTGACATCCCCAATTTCACGGCTAGAAAAGACCGATTTGTTTATGCTTTATTTTAAAAATCAGAGTATACTTTCAAAGAAATATGTTGCGGAATTTGTTCCCAAAAATATGATAAAGAACTTATCAAAGCATTTCCGAAGAAGTATTTTCATTATATTACAAACCTCGGGATGTCATTGTCAATTCATATCAAAAGCATAAACAAAAACAACATAGTCCACAAAAACAAGATAGGCCTTCCATCATTCTATTTATTTCTACTGGCCTATAATCCATAATCTCTCATGAGATCATTGCATCTATGCTCTTGTGTCACTACCTGTAATACAAGAAACTGAGTGGGTCAGGCTTGGGAGCCTAGTGAGCACATAGGGTTTCAACCCACAATAAATAAGTTTATTATTTTCATCAAATCATTCAACCCAATTACCCGTTCTCGTCATCCTCGCTTTACGTCCCTAAAGCATTTATTATAAGGGACCTAGCCTAAGGATTTTTCATCGGGGTGGACAACATTGCTTTGGGGATTCCTCAGCAATACATGTCAAATAAGGAAACCATGAGGGGGATGGAGTACACCTGGTGAACACGTAGTTCAAATAAACACCTACAGGTTGCGAGCCTACTAGCGTTCCACTGGACTGTCTAGAATAGTCCGTGGTTGCAATCTATACTCCGCTAGACGACTGGATCATCGTAATCATCGAGTCCTATCATCATTTTATTTCATCACACATCAACTATTTCATCTACCCATGTTTTAGCCAACATATTTGTAGATATAAAATACATATACAATTTAAATCATAAAAAAAAGATGTTTAAATCATTCATCCAACATAGATCTCAGGTAAACAGATAATATGCACACATAGCACGTAATTTATATAAAATACTTCATATGTATGTGTAAGATGAAAGTAAATATGCACTCACTTGATAAAGTGGTGATTCCAACTTGGACAGCGCTTCGCTTCTTAACAATATGATTTCATTCGACGAAACCGAGAGATTTGCTAGAAACCGGGCTCTGCGGGGGCAGAACTTTCCAAGGCGAAAAGCTCTTTTTCTCGGAGCCTTCGGGTGCTCCGGGGCCTTCTTCTAGCGCTAGGGAAGTTTCCTAGGGCTTGGGGGTGTTTTAGGAGGTTTAGAGAGAGAGTAGAGCGAGAAAGAATGGGTGAGGAGTGAAGAATGAAGGCTAGCCTCGCACCCCTTTGATAGACGTGGAACCTCGGTTACGCCAGGCGTACCTGCAGAGGTACACTGCGTGTTCCTCGGTATGTAGGGTATACCTATGTACGCAGCGCGTTCATACGATTGCGTGTCAATCATCGGATGCAACGACGTGGCTGATTTCGGACCTAGTGTGCGAGTACGCGGGGCGTTCTTTTGAGCAGTCTCGCATTTTCCATTCCCACCTTCTAAAATTCGTAACTTTCACATACAAGCTCTGTTTTCGATGTTATGTATATCCACACGTAGGTGGATACGTACTCTACAACTTTCGTTTAGACTCCGTTGGCTAATTTTGATTTTATTTTTAATGTTATATTTTTAACTGGCCGAGACAGGAAAAGTCCGTTAAAAATTCATAACTTTGTCATCCGACGTTCGTTTTCGTTTTTCTTTTTATCGTTGAGCTCCTATTGATGAGATCTTCGATTCTCGTTTAGGTTGTGTCGGCTAAAAATCGGTCGATCTAAAATTCGAACTCCGGGCTGCACATTGTTTTGCCAAATCTTAGAAAATTTATAACTTCCTCATACGAAGTCAGGTTTGGACGTTCTTTTATGCACGCTCTTGGTTTAACATATACTACGACTTTCGTTTAGATCGTTAAGGTTAAAAAGCACTTTATCGTAAACTCAATTTTTACGTCACACAGCGTCGTGCCAGTTTTGTTGCGAAACTTCGACAGGTCATAACTTCTTCGTTATAAATCGGATTTCGGCGTTTGTTATATCTCCGGAATCCTTGTCACGACCACTACAACTTTCTTCATAGATATCGGGTTTATATATATATTTTTTATTTTTGGCGCTTATTTTCATTTTTAATTTATTATATCTTATAAATAAGTATAATGCACATAAAATCACATAATCCACATAATATTCAAGTAATTCCTCTTTATTGCTTCAAAATAAGTTACATTTGTTGACCCTAACTATTACATCATCATATTAATGCTTGGCCTTGAAACACATGTGTTACAGCTTATAAAGCTCTAGAAAAAAAAAACTAGGTCTAGACAATGCTCTAGGTTCCTTGAGAAATCTGAGAAAAAGGTATCTGAGACAGTTGTCAGTCCAGCTACTAGGAATCACAATAAATTCATGCATGTTAAGATTCTTAAGAGACCATCTATTCTTGTTAGCTCAGATATGCATGACACCTAAGTCAAAAACTGTGTGAAATCTGTTATTGTCAAGACCACATCTAAGAAAAATGACTCTCCTCGGAAAGTATCATCTTCAGTATTTATTGTGACCTTGGATGACATAATTTTCAAACCAAAACAATTTCCAAAATACAATGTGCCTACGAAAGAAATGAACAAAGGAAAAGATACTCGGAACACCACTGATAATCAACCTTTAAAAGGTTCATATCCTAAATTTGAATGGAAAGTCAAAGGGAATGATATGTCAAATGAATCTCGGAACATAGTTCTTCTTGAACCATCTTGGAAAATTTTTCCTCCAAGGAAAGCAGTGTCCAAACAACCAATAGTTGAGTATGAATTTTCGATCAATGAAAAGACTTTGACATTCTGCATATTCCCAAAAGAATCTGGGATGAAGCCTTCTAAGATACCTGATGGGTTTTAGGTAAACCAAATAAACTAGAAAAACAATTCCTAAGTTCACATGCAACCTAATTTGGACGAAATCGTTAGGGTTTTCCCTTATGAATTTCATCCACTTCCTCCAAGGAGGTTCTGGAATGTTCCTTCCAACTACTTAATAATTGCAAACAAATCCCTGCACTTTATAGTTAATACAATTAACCCCAAAATTAATTTCAATTAATTTCTGGTTAACTATTAATTAAATATTATGATTTCTAATTAATATATTATTTTCATAACACATTAACAAATCATTTATATTAATTTATTAATCTTATAATAATTTAATTTCTCTCTTTTTATAATGTCCTTGTCCAATTGCTAAGTTTGAGGGAAACCCAAAAGGACTGTGTTGCTATCAATTGAAGTACATACCAATTATAGTTATGGGCTTAGACACCTAATCCAACAGTCTCCCACTTGGATAAGTCTGTAACTATAATTACTAGTACGACTTCCAAACCGATCAGCAAATTGTTGCTTCCAAAAGCTGTTGCCGAACTCTGACCCAGTTGGTTACGTGTCCAAAGATAAGTGAGCATATAATCCTTCATTCTATAATATATCCTTGAACATAAGACATGGAATGTAATCAATCTCTTTGTTAAAAAATCTATGTTTCCCGATTTCAGATTTGTGATGATATACGACTTCTAATTGAACACATCAATTTAGTCATGGCAGGGCCCAACATATAAGTCAACACAAAATCATCGAGTGGCCCACATATATCTCTTCTCCTGTTAGGGAAAAAGGAACGAATAAACGTTGACTCATATGCTTGCATCTTCTACTCATCAAACTATACAAGACAATATATTTTATAACATTAAATTACTGATGTGTTTACGTATCACCAATGTATAACCAACTTGCAAATCACAACTCATATATCTCCCTTTCAAGATTATAAGATATTTTTGTCTCAGTATTACTCGTGATAAATTCCATGAAGTAATACTCTGAGTGAGGGTTTATCCAATACTTAAATCTTCGTTTCTAAGTACTCATGAACATTGCAACAATTTTATGCCTATGTGTAACTCCCTTAGACAATCTGCAATTCAATTCATGACAGTCTTAATTCACTACTTACTCCCAAAAGTATGAACGACTGTGGAGTTTGAATAATCATATTATTTGGGAAGTAAAACATGCAAAATACGAAACACAGAATAAACAGTTGACAAAAGGTAGTAAACAAACTCATAAATAATACATTATTATTTAATCACCAAAAGTCAATTACATTTACTTTGTTACAAGTTTCAGAATAAATTAATTTAACTGCTAAAACTAATATCATCTCTCAGTGCAATGCTCCGAGCATGCTGAATGTGCTTGACACTAGTACAAAAATGACCTACGCTGACACTTTCTGAAAAACGGTTTGTCACACTTTTTATGAAAAAAGTCACTGAAAAATTTTTGAGACTGTTTTTTGATACATTTACATTAGTTTGTGTCTCCATTGTATAGATAATCAAGACTTTAACCACATTTAATTATACCAAATGTGACAATTATTAGTGACACTCGAAGACTGTTCCCATATTTCACTATCAGCCACATTTATAGATTTATATTATGATACTTTTTATATAAGAGACAATACATAGATATCTGGTGACATGAGGAAATTGTATATGTTTCTATATCATGATGCTATTTTGACACATGAAATCCAATGTAGCTAACAGAGGATACATATGGCCGCATTAAATATTTGTGTGTCCATAGGGTGGCGTTTAGCAGTGACTAAGTAAAATCAAGAAAACAAGTTAATTTTAGTGGTTTATGGTTATGTGCCTTTTCTTATGTGTGACAAAATATAATGAATTGGCTATGAAAAAAAATATATTATTAGTGTAAGTTGCATTTGGTTATGTTTACAGTTATTACGTGTGTCTATATGTAATTCTATTTAGATAAAATATAATGTCTAATCAGTATAATTATAGTATTGTCATTGAATGTGTGACTATAATTATGTAATGGTCATTCTTTTTGTACTAGTTTGTGTCTAAATGTAAGTCATCATCAAAATACAATTTGTTGAATAGTCAACCATGTGAAGTTGCATCTGAAGGGCTCCTTTAAGTCGACCAAAATACACTCTTGAAGGGGACGCAAATTGTTACTACGATGTGTAGCAACTTCTGCATCTTGAACCCTAAAAAATGTAAAAGACCATATTGACCTTTAGTAGTAAAATAGTCCCAATTTTTTTCTTGTTATATTCCCTTTTAGAGCTGAAAATCCAAACCAAAACAGCTCCCTATAGAGAATACCAACAATAACATTCAACTTTAAAATGCCCCTTTTCGACTTCTGATCACACAATTCATAAAACAATGACAAATTGAATAACTAAGTAGATAAGTTGTATTAAATATGAATTGGCAGCAATGTGCTAAAACAATACAATTAAAAGGATATTACCATATACTACAATCTTATAATTATATATAAACACCAACTTTTTACGCTATGAAAAATAGCGTATTATTAGTCAACGATCTGACTTATATAGAGCCATTGAGTCCCACCGAAACTACATAACTTATTATTAGACTTTGGGACAGTTTTCGCAAAAAAAAATGCCATTTTTTCGTTTGAAAACTGTTAGACTTGCGTACATCAAATGAGTTTTGGCCATATATCAGTTTGACTTTTGAAACCTTTTTTGGTTATATATAACAGTTGGAGTGATGTCAACATGTAAAAAACAAATCGTTAAAATTGCATTTGAAGGGCTCCTTTAAGTCGACCAAAACACCCTCTAGAAGGGGACATGAATCGTTAATAGGGTATGTACCAATTTTTGCATTAGAACCCCCAAAAAAAGTAAAAGACCATTTTCTCCTTTCACAGTAAAGCTGTCACAGTTTTCTTATATTCCTTTTACACCTGAAATTCCAAACCAAAACAATTTCCCATAAAGAATACCAGAAAATAACATTCAACTTTGAAGGGCAGGTTTACAAAACGAAAACGGTTAAAGTTGCATCTGATCACACTTTAATTTCTTATGTGTATCGAAACTAAAGGTAAATAATGAGTATTCCAGATTGATATCCAGCAGGCATCATGAAACCAATAAGCTTTGATTTTTTTAAGCATTAACCAAATTATGGTGACATTTACATGAACCATCAACTTTGCAACATTATCCTAAAATAATTTTTTATGCATCTCTTATAAATATACCTATTATAAAGGAAAACAAAGCTAACGTGCGAAATAGATGTTATGGAAACAATTTGAATACAAGTTGATAGAAACAAAAACAAAAACTAACTTCTTAAAATATAGATCAATGATAGCAACTTGGTCATTACATACTGAGAACTAAAAAACTACATTGGAGAACCAAACACATTAATCATTACTCTAAAAAAACTAAAAACTAAGTAACTCTCACATTCCGATATATATTAAGAACCAAAGAATAATATACAATTTTATCTGGCAACACCCAATAACTACCGATAATATAAACCATTTTAGTTCACATCTTGAAATAATCTATTTGTTCGCTTGTTCATCACATTGCACTTGTTAACATTATCTACTCGTGCCCAATAAATCAGTATTTCAACATCCGTGCGGCCATGCATCTATGTTCAATGTTCACCTATAAACACATATTAAATAAGAAAAAAAATCATTTAACACTTTAAACATCATGATAGCAACGTACTTATATTTTTTTGACCCAAAATCGCAACATACATAATTTTTTTTACCGACATAACTATGTACTCAATTAATTATATTCTATTATCCATACCACAATGCAACTACCTTATTTGCTACCAATATAGCCAAGATTAAAATTGCATTCTAAAATTTAGTGTTGAACCACATTTAAGTTGAAGTCATCTCAATATCTTTTAGGTCTATATTGTCACACCCCGATCCTTGTCGGAATCGATCAAGGCGTGATATATTGTTCAAAGTGTCATGACAACTATGTTATAATATGATTAGATTCAATTAAGTACTAAGTATGCAAACAAGATCCACAACATATAAATACAAATCCAAATACGAACAACATTTATTACATCAAATTTAAATAGTCTTGTGGATTTCTAAGGCACAACCTATTTTTCATCAACTTCATTCTTCAAATCTGCATCATGGGTAAAAACAGGTCAACTACGAGAGTTGGTGAGTAATCTAATTTTAGTAGAGAAAATTGTGAAGTTGAAACATTTATAATTTGAAATTTGTTTTCTTTTGAAGTCGGCAAACAATTGTATTTGAGATAACGGTTTATAAATCAAAAATTGATTAACAAATGATAACAACAACAATAAGTCCTCACCCTATATATATATATATATATATATATATATATATATATATATATATATATATATATATATATATAGGATGGAGCATCTAATCATCATACACACTCAACCACGTGCGATCAATCACCTTAGCGTCCCAAGGCGGGGTGGTCAACCCAATAGCGCTATTATTGTCCATAACGTACCTCAAGAATACGTGCATAGTCATGGAGATTAGACTAAAAATGGTAATGCACTACAAGTACATGTAGCGTAAACAAACAATAGTTATACAATTAATGACTCATGTATAAGTGTCCCAACAATGTCTCAATTGTGATAAAACAATAAAATGAAGTTGGAACATATTAGAACCACATGATACACCCCAAAAATATTGAAAATTATAAAGTATGGGGTAGATTACTCACATTAGTCCCAAAACGAAATGCGTGTGTCGTACGATAGACGGTTCGGGTCAAAATGGCGTAGAACCTAATATAATTAATAGTTTTGGTTTAGGAACTGCTAAACGAGAATAGAGTACTAATACAAATAATTAGACACATATTCTTATATTAGATGAATTAACAATAATTCATTTTGATTATAATATTAAGGTATTCATTTGTTAAATGAATTTTAAATTGAATTAATTACTTTGCATAATTAATTTATATTTTCAATTTAGGCCAGATTTTAATAATTTCTTATTAAAATAATAATTTGCCCAATTATAATTATTTACAGATTTTAACAATTATTTATATGAAATAATTATTAAAATGCATTTTTACATGCTTAAATACTTAGGAAAATGGTTTTAAATAGTACACAGTATTAAAAAATTATGAAATTATTAGGAAATCATTATTTCATACAATATTAATTACTGTAAAATTTTTATATTTTTCTGAACTGTTTTAGTATTTATTTAATACTTTAATGATTAAACAACAACAAAATTCGGGAAAAATAATAAATGATTCCCAAAAATTTTGTAAACTTAACCATAGTTTTATAACATGATATAGAGCCCAGTGTATAAGTTTCAGATATTTGTGACTATGGGAAGTATTTTTTATATATTTCATTATTAATTAATCAATAAAATCATAAATAATAGTAAACAGTAATATAAATGCATGAAACTTCATAAATTATGTTTAATCAATATATTGGTCATCCCAGAATTTTCTCAGAATTTATTGAATGCAAAAAGTATTTTATGTGAATTATTGCCCTACTTTATTGCAATAATTATAGTAATTCAATAAAAATAAGTTATTTTCTGAAAATTTCCAGAACTTCTTATTTTATTGATGGGATTCTGAGAAAAATCAGGTTTATGCATAAAATGAGTTTTAGATATTTTGGTGGATTTAATTTGTTTCTTGTATGAATTTGAAACTTTTAACAACATACCTTGATGAATGCTTCAAGAGGGATGAAGATTTGAGTATAATAGATTGTTCTTGGCTGGAATATGAGTATTTCTTGGATGAATTTCGAGATTGAGAGTGAGAGAAAGAATAGAGAAGGTTTAAGTGGTGAAGAGAATAATGTGTTGGGAGAAAAAGGAAAGGAAAGTGGATGGGAGGTGTGAGTGGGAGACCATGGGAATAATCTTTTTGCTTTTGGTGGTCTTCATAAGTTCCCACTAACACAAGAATCTTTTACATAATTAATATAAGAGTTTTATAAAATTTAATGTAAAGTTTATAAAAATAGAGTTTTATAAAATTTAATGTAAAGTTTATAAAAATGGAGTTTTATAAAAGATGAGTTATTATTTGATTATAACAATCTACTTTGATTTGAAGTTTAATTATAGCGTTCAAGTTTGATTCTTTTAAATTTAATTAGAGCATTATACTTTGATTTGATTTTAATATGGTATCATAATTTAATTTGATTATAGTTATAACGTTGTACTATACTATGTTGCTATTAACGTCAATTTATATCGTAGTGTATGAGTTTTGATCCTATTAGCGTCAAGTAATCTTGAGTAGGGTTTGAATGAGATTGAGAGAGGTTTCGTTTGTGATATTTTTGAGTGTCCGGCTTCGCAACGCAAGGTCCATAGACCCCGTTAAGCCATGATTTAGTGTCCTACACAATCCCGATGATTGTGCAATAGTGTTTTATCGCTTTGGTTCGTTGTTTAGCACTATTAAGGCTAAGGAATATCAAACACATGAACTTTCCAAATGATATTTTCTCATTAAAATAGCGAATTGTACAGTGATTACATAACGTAAACCCTAACATACAAGGGTTAATGGAGTTGACCGGTTTAACTTGTTGACTTTGTTTGACTTTGACTTGACCGAAATTTGATGGTTGTCACATCATCCCCCCGTTAGAGGGAATTTCGTCCCGAAATTTCCATTTTGACTGGGACTTCAAGAGTTTGGAAAAAGATGTGGAAAACGTTTCGTAGTACAAGAAATTGATTTTGGTGAGGAACAACCCGCCTGATGTCACATGACGACTTTGGAAATTTCTTATTGTAACTTGAACTGAGTCGATTTAAAAGGAGTTTATTGCTTTGGGATGATAGAGTATTCTATGTGTGCTTTTATACTCCCTGTTTTATCCTTGGTATTACCACTATGAATATTTTATAACGTAGTTAGCGAGTTCCATCATTACGAATGTTTCAACAAATTTTGACGAAATTTGCATTATAAGTCCTACCTGTTCTTTTATAGTAGCTTGGCGTAAACTAGTCGTATATCATTAAGATTGCAAGGGCATTCGGATGGGTGACCCCGCCTTAAGCCCACAACCCAACAAGGAATAGGGAATGAGGCGGAATCACACATTCTAAGTCCATAGAATCTTAATGATATATGACCATAATGTTTACACTAGCCATCATAGATTCCAGGGGCGTAGTATTATTGGGGCCAGGAGGGGCAGTGGCCCCCTCCTGATTTTTGGGCTAGAAGTAGGAATTGTAGTTCAAAATAAAATAGTTATAAGCCTGCTATCTTCAAACTTGGGCTTTGGCCCCTCCCGATTCCTAATCAGAATTGTCCAATACTCAAAATTCTCCAAGCGACCAAGCGGTATCAAGAAATCAAAATCGATTCATCCCCATTTGCCTAATTCGCTGCCTATCTCGCCTGCTGTTCGTTTGTCGCTGTCTCGCCAAGTCAGTCGCCTGGTCTCACTCACAGAAATCAGGTATGTAATCCCGAGACCCAAATCCTGTTCAGCTGTTCTTTCTTTTCTGATTGTAAGATTGTTGATTGTTGGTGTTGGCGTATTGCACTGCTGCTGCTGTTTTCTGTCAATCTGTTGCCTATTTATGCGTTACTACTGTCTTACTGAGTTTCTTTTTAATTTGGCTGTCATTTGCGATTTGGCGATTTGCCAATTTGATTTATAAGTTATGAACTTATAGATTTGGTTATTGTTGGTGTTGGGTCTTGTACTGTTGCTGCTGTTTTTAGTTTGATTTTTTTTTATTTTTAGATTTCGTTATTGATTTGGTTATGCTTAACAGCTAGGCAGCTTCAAACAAAACTGAAAAGTGAAAACAAAGATTGATTTGGTTATTGTTAAATGAGTTATTGGTTATTGTTCAAATTTTGATTTTTGATTTTTTTGATTGAATCAATTGTTCCTTCATTTTGATTTTTCTAGATATAATCATGGGAAAGATGAAAACATTGAAAGAGAAATTGCTGTCTGCTTACTAATATATCATTCATAATCTGTTTTTAAAGACATTAAAGGCCGTCGGGCTGAGTTGTAATTCTTTTTCTAGGTGTTTTTGGTGTTTATTTGTTGAAAACAATCTGTTATTATTATTATTATTTTTTTGTTAATTTCAGTTTATAATATTTTCGCCCCCCCCCCCCCCAAGTTAATTGTTCAAGCTCCGCCACTGATAGATTCACTAGTAAAAACCCTGAGTTTTTACATAGATGATAAGACTTATTTGGGTTTTGCCGTGTTCTCAAGATTCATGGTTTATATACTTGAATTGATGCTAGTTTTAGTAATAAAAAGAAATTTAGAATTTAAACGTCGATGTTAGAAGCTTGTACTGATATTTAAGGGGTTAAAAAAAAATAAAGTTTTATTAGTTACCTATAGCGACACACATGTCATAATTTGCATGTGTGAAGACTTGGAGTACTTTCTAATTGGTTCATGTGTGAAGACTTGGAGTACTTTCTAACTGGTTCATGTGTGAAGACTTGGAGTACTTTCTAATGAAAAGTGTGCTACTGGGGAAATTCGAAACTGGTACGTAGCTTCAAAGTCAAGAATATGCAGTAGGCATGTGATGCATTAAATGCATGAGGCACATAAGTCATAATTTGCAGCAACATATACGTATATATGTGTGAATTGAAGAAGAAGGTTACGGCTCATAGACCATATATATTCATTTCCTCTTTATTTGTTATTAATTACTTCTCCCACTTCACTTATATAAATCATCACATTCTTACCGCAATTTTTAACTTCTCCCTCACAAATGGATCCACCTGCAGATCATCAAAACCCCATATATGACCTCGATTGGTTTCAGTACTTTGATCATCAAGATCTTTTCAGGTATATATAAACGTCACTCATTACCCCATCTTTCGCACAAAAAAGTGATTTTGTCTATATTGATCAAAACATGGTTTGGATTTGTAGTGATCAAAAAGAGTCTTCCATCGTGTTGGATTTGATTATCTTGAGTTTTTGGATTTTTGCAGTGGTGACAGGCTCGACCATCCTGATTACGAGTTGTCGGAAAAATTGCATGAAGTGCTCGATCAGAACGTTTCCACAGTACTTAACAAAGATCAAAACATCATTTCTAGAAATGAGTTTCACGATTTGGATCCCCTTGAAGATATAAGCTTATGGGATTGTTGGGAGGATGGTAATTTACCATAGTTTAGTTTCAGTGAAGACTGTAAATCCGATGGTGAGGCTACATGTAGTTCTAGTGCTGCCACCACTGATCACGGTGGCCGGAAGGTGGCAAAGAGATTGAGACCATTGGAGTTTGAAGAGATAGCGAAGTACTTTGAGATGCCGATAATCATGGCGGCAAAGGAACTAGGGATAGGGTTAACATTGTTGAAGAAAAGATGCAGAGAGCTAAACATAAACAGATGGCCTCATAGAAAACTTACGAGCCTACAATCCCTCATTCAAAATGCCAAGGTAAATTACGATAATAACCTGCTATACATTACTCATGCATGCATGCCTGCACTTGGTAACCAAAGTAGTTTTGGTATTTTCTAAAATTTTAATTATTAGTTTCTTTATAACATAAACAATGGCCCTAGGCATATTCCACATCAATTCAATTGATTTACTACAATTTCCTGATTTATATTTATATAAACTTAACTCATTGTAAATTTTGTGAACTCACACGAAAAATATATTGCATCTACCTTTTTTTTTTTTAAAAAAACTAGGAGTTGGGATTAAAGGAGGAGATAGAGACGTTAGAAGGGCACAAGAAGATGATGGAGAAATTGCCAGGTATGGAATTGACAGAAAGAACAAAGAAGCTTAGGCAAGCTTGCTTCAAAGCTATTTATAAGAAGAGAGGACTTAACAATCCTTAGTCCTTACCTTTTCTTTTAGCCATTTTGTTATAATTAGTGGATTTTAATCTACATTGTATGTGTTTTTCTCTTGATAGTTTGATACCCTTTTTAGTTTCATTGTGTTTGTTTGTCTATTGATTTTTTTATGCAGAAAATTTTGTATAATTTAGGTATTATAGTTTGTATTATGTATTTAGCCATATTCTAGATTGCCGACACGACTACGCCGACGACTCTATACTAGAGGTCTATATAAATAGACTTATGAATTTAGTAGGAATAACTTGATTATAATCTTGTGATTTGTTCCATGTCTGATCCACTCCTAAGATTCACTCGACATGCCCCCAGTTACGTGTAATTAAAATTTTATTAGACTGTTGATCCTAATGAGTCTACCCTAAGTCCACAACCAAACAAGGAACAAGTCAACTACGAGAAACACGCATATGGACTTGTGAGTTATTTGTAAATTGATTATGGAAATAAAGTTTTTAGACATTGTTGGGTAAAATAATTGTAAAACACTTGTTGGGCCATGGTTAGGAGTGTTGGGCACCTTTTGGGCTTTCCATGATTACTAAATGTGAAACATGTAGCACTTGCGTGGGCCCCCATAAAACTAAGTTTTCACATTTCTTTCCCACTTCTAGGCCCATTAGGGAACTTAATAGTCCAATGAGTTGGCCATTTTGGAGTGTATCCTTTCGGATACGTTTGATAAGGTCGGATATTTTGATGGCTCAAAAGTAATGTGAATGACGCGCTTTGGCCTATAGGTTTGGGAACTCTCGCATTTGGTCCCCAGATAAGCAAACTGGTCCCTCGGTTGATTGGGATGTATACGAATGCTTACCTAGTCAGGACTTTCGGGCTACCGGCACCTCCCCCTTCCAGTTACTACGCGTCCATTACTATGATGCTACCCAACTAGAGTGGATGACTTTGAATTTCCTATGAGCTCTAAGGAATACATATATGTATATACATTTTGTTAAACAACTTGAGTATGTGTGTGATTTTCAGAGAAAGTGGAGAATATTCACAAGTGTATGCACACATATAAGTGTCAGGAGTAATACGTATGCACATAAGGGAGCAATTAACACACAAAGGTATTCCTAGGATTTTCTAAGTGTGAATTGCATGCAGTTGTGTGTGCATTTTATAAACTAGCATACGAGAGGACCCTAGAGGCTATAGACTAGGTCAAGACAATTAACCTAATTCCCTATAGTCAAGGGCTCTGATACCAATCTGTCACACCCCGATCCTTATCGGAATCGATCAAGGCGTGATATATTGTTCAAAGTGTCATGACAACTATGTTATAATATGATTAGATTCAATTAAGTACTAAGTATGCAAACAAGATCCACAACATATAAATACAAATCCAAATACGAACAACATTTATTACATCAAATTTAAATAGTCTTGTGGATTTCTAAGGCACAACCTATTTTTCATCAACTTCATTCTTCAAATCTGCATCATGGGTAAAAACAGGTCAACTACGAGAGTTGGTGAGTAATCTAATTTTAGTAGAGAAAATTGTGAAGTTGAAACATTTATAATTTGAAATTTGTTTTCTTTTGAAGTCGGCAAACAATTGTATTTGAGATAACGGTTTATAAATCAAAAATTGATTAACAAATGATAACAACAACAATAAGTCCTCACCCTATATATACATATGTATATATATATATATATATATATATATATATATATATATATATATATATATTAATATATATAGGATGGAGCATCTAATCATCATACACACTCAACCACGTGCGATCAATCACCTTAGCGTCCCAAGGCGGGGTGGTCAACCCAATAGCGCTATTATTGTCCATAACGTACCTCAAGAATACGTGCATAGTCATGGAGATTAGACTAAAAATGGTAATGCACTACAAGTACATGTAGCGTAAACAAACAATAGTTATACAATTAATGACTCATGTATAAATGTCCCAACAATGTCTCAATTGTGATAAAACAATAAAATGAAGTTGGAACATATTAGAACCACATGATACACCCCAAAAATATTGAAAATTATAAAGTATGGGGTAGATTACTCACATTAGTCCCAAAACGAAATGCGTGTGTCGTACGATAGACGGTTCGGGTCAAAATGGCGTAGAACCTAATATAATTAATAGTTTTGGTTTAGGAACTGCTAAACGAGAATAGAGTACTAATACAAATAATTAGACACATATTCTTATATTAGATGAATTAACAATAATTCATTTTGATTATAATATTAAGGTATTCATTTGTTAAATGAATTTTAAATTGAATTAATTACTTTGCATAATTAATTTATATTTTCAATTTAGGCCAGATTTTAATAATTTCTTATTAAAATAATAATTTGCCCAATTATAATTATTTACAGATTTTAACAATTATTTATATGAAATAATTATTAAAATGCATTTTTACATGCTTAAATACTTAGGAAAATGGTTTTAAATAGTACACAGTATTAAAAAATTATGAAATTATTAGGAAATCATTATTTCATACAATATTAATTACTGTAAAATTTTTATATTTTTCTGAACTGTTTTAGTATTTATTTAATACTTTAATGATTAAACAACAACAAAATTCGGGAAAAATAATAAATGATTCCCAAAAATTTTGTAAACTTAACCATAGTTTTATAACATGATATAGAGCCCAGTGTATAAGTTTCAGATATTTGTGACTATGGGAAGTATTTTTTATATATTTCATTATTAATTAATCAATAAAATCATAAATAATAGTAAACAGTAATATAAATGCATGAAACTTCATAAATTATGTTTAATCAATATATTGGTCATCCCAGAATTTTCTCAGAATTTATTGAATGCAAAAA
Organism: Lactuca virosa; assembly: GCF_052849685.1. Classification (NCBI taxonomy): domain Eukaryota; kingdom Viridiplantae; phylum Streptophyta; class Magnoliopsida; order Asterales; family Asteraceae; genus Lactuca; species Lactuca virosa. The sequence continues at coordinate 277,285,601 of NC_136429.1, read as the reverse complement.
GTATTTTATGTGAATTATTGCCCTACTTTATTGCAATAGTTATAGTAATTCAATAAAAATAAGTTATTTTCTGAAAATTTCCAGAACTTCTTATTTTATTGATGGGATTCTGAGAAAAATCAGGTTTATGCATAAAATGAGTTTTACATATTTTGGTAGATTTAATTTGTTTCTTGTATAAATTTGAAACTTTTAACAACATACCTTGATGAATGCTTCAAGAGGGATGAAGATTTGAGTATAATAGATTGTTCTTGGCTGGAATATGAGTATTTCTTGGATGAATTTCGAGATTGAGAGTGAGAGAAAGAATAGAGAAGGTTTAAGTGGTGAAGAGAATAATGTGTTGGGAGAAAAAGGAAAGGAAAGTGGATGGGAGGTGTGAGTGGGAGACCATGGGAATAATCTTTTTGCTTTTGGTGGTCTTCATAAGTTCCCACTAACACAAGAATCTTTTACATAATTAATATAAGAGTTTTATAAAATTTAATGTAAAGTTTATAAAAATAGAGTTTTATAAAGTTTAATGTAAAGTTTATAAAAATGGAGTTTTATAAAAGATGAGTTATTATTTGATTATAACAATCTACTTTGATTTGAAGTTTAATTATAGCATTCAAGTTTGATTCTTTTAAATTTAATTAGAGCATTATACTGTGATTTGATTTTAATATGGTATCATAATTTAATTTGATTATAGTTATAACGTTGTACTATACTATGTTGCTATTAACGTCAATTTATATCGTAGTGTATGAGTTTTGATCCTATTAGCGTCAAGTAATCTTGAGTAGGGTTTGAATGAGATTGAGAGAGGTTTCGTTTGTGATCTTTTTGAGTGTCCGGCTTCGCAACGCAAGGTCCATAGACCCCGTTAAGCCATGATTTAGTGTCCTACACAATCCCGATGATTGTGCAATAGTGTTTTATCGCTTTGGTTCGTTGTTTAGCACTATTAAGGCTAAGGAATATCAAACACATGAACTTTCCAAATGATATTTTCTCATTAAAATAGCGAATTGTACAGTGATTACATAACGTAAACCCTAACATACAAGGGTTAATGGAGTTGACCGGTTTAACTTGTTGACTTTGTTTGACTTTGACTTGACCGAAATTTGATGGTTGTCACATCATCCCCCCGTTAGAGGGAATTTCGTCCCGAAATTTGCATTTTGACTGGGACTTCAAGAGTTTGGAAAAAGATGTGGAAAACGTTTCGTAGTACAAGAAATTGATTTTGGTGAGGAACAACCCGCCTGATGTCACATGACGACTTTGGAAATTTCTTATTGTAACTTGAACTGAGTCGATTTAAAAGGAGTTTATTGCTTTGGGATGATAGAGTATTCTATGTGTGCTTTTATACTCCCTGTTTTATCCTTGGTATTACCACTATGAATATTTTATAACGTAGTTAGCGAGTTCCATCATTACGAATGTTTCAACAAATTTTGACGAAATTTGCATTATAAGTCCTACCTGTTCTTTTATAGTAGCTTGGTGTAAACTAGTCGTATATCATTAAGATTGCAAGGGCATTCGGATGGGTGACCCCGCCTTAAGCCCACAACCCAACAAGGAATAGGGAATGAGGCGGAATCACACATTCTAAGTCCATAGAATCTTAATGATATATGACCATAATGTTTACACTAGCCATCATAGATTCCAGGGGCGTAGTATTATTGGGGCCAGGAGGGGCAGTGGCCCCCTCCTGATTTTTGGGCTAGAAGTAGGAATTGTAGTTCAAAATAAAATAGTTATAAGCCTGCTATCTTCAAACTTGGGCTTTGGCCCCTCCCGATTCCTAATCAGAATTGTCCAATACTCCAAATTCTCCAAGCGACCAAGCGGTATCAAGAAATCAAAATCGATTCATCCCCATTTGCCCAATTCGCTGCCTATCTCGCCTGCTGTTCGTTTGTCGCTGTCTCGCCAAGTCAGTCGCCTGGTCTCACTCACAGAAATCAGGTATGTAATCCCGAGACCCAAATCCTGTTCAGCTGTTCTTTCTTTTCTGATTGTAAGATTGTTGATTGTTGGTGTTGGCGTATTGCACTGCTGCTGCTGTTTTCTGTCAATCTGTTGCCTATTTATGCGTTACTACTGTCTTACTGAGTTTCTTTTTAATTTGGCTGTCATTTGCGATTTGGCGATTTGCCAATTTGATTTATAAGTTATGAACTTATAGATTTGGTTATTGTTGGTGTTGGGTCTTGTACTGTTGCTGCTGTTTTTAGTTTGATTTTTTTTTATTTTTAGATTTCGTTATTGATTTGGTTATGCTTAACAGCTAGGCAGCTTCAAACAAAACTGAAAAGTGAAAACAAAGATTGATTTGGTTATTGTTAAATGAGTTATTGGTTATTGTTCAAATTTTGATTTTTGATTTTTTTGATTGAATCAATTGTTCCTTCATTTTGATTTTTCTAGATATAATCATGGGAAAGATGAAAACATTGAAAGAGAAATTGCTGTCTGCTTACTAATATATCATTCATAATCTGTTTTTAAAGACATTAAAGGCCGTCGGGCTGAGTTGTAATTCTTTTTCTAGGTGTTTTTGGTGTTTATTTGTTGAAAACAATCTGTTATTATTATTATTATTTTTTTGTTAATTTCAGTTTATAATATTTTCGCCCCCCCCCCCAAGTTAATTGTTCAAGCTCCGCCACTGATAGATTCACTAGTAAAAACCCTGAGTTTTTACATAGATGATAAGACTTATTTGGGTTTTGCCGTGTTCTCAAGATTCATGGTTTATATACTTGAATTGATGCTAGTTTTAGTAATAAAAAGAAATTTAGAATTTAAACGTCGATGTTAGAAGCTTGTACTGATATTTAAGGGGTTAAAAAAAAATAAAGTTTTATTAGTTACCTATAGCGACACACATGTCATAATTTGCATGTGTGAAGACTTGGAGTACTTTCTAATTGGTTCATGTGTGAAGACTTGGAGTACTTTCTAACTGGTTCATGTGTGAAGACTTGGAGTACTTTCTAATGAAAAGTGTGCTACTGGGGAAATTCGAAACTGGTACGTAGCTTCAAAGTCAAGAATATGCAGTAGGCATGTGATGCATTAAATGCATGAGGCACATAAGTCATAATTTGCAGCAACATATACGTATATGTGTGTGAATTGAAGAAGAAGGTTACGGCTCATAGACCATATATATTCATTTCCTCTTTATTTGTTATTAATTACTTCTCCCACTTCACTTATATAAATCATCACATTCTTACCGCAATTTTTAACTTCTCCCTCACAAATGGATCCACCTGCAGATCATCAAAACCCCATATATGACCTCGATTGGTTTCAGTACTTTGATCATCAAGATCTTTTCAGGTATATATAAACGTCACTCATTACCCCATCTTTCGCACAAAAAAGTGATTTTGTCTATATTGATCAAAACATGGTTTGGATTTGTAGTGATCAAAAAGAGTCTTCCATCGTGTTGGATTTGATTATCTTGAGTTTTTGGATTTTTGCAGTGGTGACAGGCTCGACCATCCTGATTACGAGTTGTCGGAAAAATTGCATGAAGTGCTCGATCAGAACGTTTCCACAGTACTTAACAAAGATCAAAACATCATTTCTAGAAATGAGTTTCACGATTTGGATCCCCTTGAAGATATAAGCTTATGGGATTGTTGGGAGGATGGTAATTTACCATTGTTTAGTTTCAGTGAAGACTGTAAATCCGATGGTGAGGCTACATGTAGTTCTAGTGCTGCCACCACTGATCACGGTGGCCGGAAGGTGGCAAAGAGATTGAGACCATTGGAGTTTGAAGAGATAGCGAAGTACTTTGAGATGCCGATAATCATGGCGGCAAAGGAACTAGGGATAGGGTTAACATTGTTGAAGAAAAGATGCAGAGAGCTAAACATAAACAGATGGCCTCATAGAAAACTTACGAGCCTACAATCCCTCATTCAAAATGCCAAGGTAAATTACGATAATAACCTGCTATACATTACTCATGCATGCATGCCTGCACTTGGTAACCAAAGTAGTTTTGGTATTTTCTAAAATTTTAATTATTAGTTTCTTTATAACATAAACAATGGCCCTAGGCATATTCCACATCAATTCAATTGATTTACTACAATTTCCTGATTTATATTTATATAAACTTAACTCATTGTAAATTTTGTGAACTCACACGAAAAATATATTGCATCTACCTTTTTTTTTTAAAAAAAACTAGGAGTTGGGATTAAAGGAGGAGATAGAGACGTTAGAAGGGCACAAGAAGATGATGGAGAAATTGCCAGGTATGGAATTGACAGAAAGAACAAAGAAGCTTAGGCAAGCTTGCTTCAAAGCTATTTATAAGAAGAGAGGACTTAACAATCCTTAGTCCTTACCTTTTCTTTTAGCCATTTTGTTATAATTAGTGGATTTTAATCTACATTGTATGTGTTTTTCTCTTGATAGTTTGATACCCTTTTTAGTTTCATTGTGTTTGTTTGTCTATTGATTTTTTTATGCAGAAAATTTTGTATAATTTAGGTATTATAGTTTGTATTATGTATTTAGCCATATTCTAGATTGCCGACACGACTACGCCGACGACTCTATACTAGAGGTCTATATAAATAGACTTATGAATTTAGTAGGAATAACTTGATTATAATCTTGTGATTTGTTCCATGTCTGATCCACTCCTAAGATTCACTCGACATGCCCCCAGTTACGTGTAATTAAAATTTTATTAGACTGTTGATCCTAATGAGTCTACCCTAAGTCCACAACCAAACAAGGAACAAGTCAACTACGAGAAACACGCATATGGACTTGTGAGTTATTTGTAAATTGATTATGGAAATAAAGTTTTTAGACATTGTTGGGTAAAATAATTGTAAAACACTTGTTGGGCCATGGTTAGGAGTGTTGGGCACCTTTTGGGCTTTCCATGGTTACTAAATGTGAAACATGTAGCACTAGCGTGGGCCCCCATAAAACTAAGTTTTCACATTTCTTTCCCACTTCTAGGCCCATTAGGGAACTTAATAGTCCAATGAGTTGGCCATTTTGGAGTGTATACTTTCGGATACGTTTGATAAGTTCGGGTATTTTGATGGCTCAAAAGTAATGTGAATGACGCGCTTTGGCCTATAGGTTTGGGAACTCTCGCATTTGGTCCCCAGATAAGCAAACTGGTCCCTCGGTTGATTGGGATGTATACGAATGCTTACCTAGTCAGGACTTTCGGGCTACCGGCACCTCCCCCTTCCAGTTACTACGCGTCCATTACTATGATGCTACCCAACTAGAGTGGATGACTTTGAATTTCCTATGAGCTCTAAGGAATACATATATGTATATACATTTTGTTAAACAACTTGAGTATGTGTGTGATTTTCAGAGAAAGTGGAGAATATTCACAAGTGTATGCACACATATAAGTGTCAGGAGTAATACGTATGCACATAAGGGAGCAATTAACACACAAAGGTATTCCTAGGATTTTCTAAGTGTGAATTGCATGCAGTTGTGTGTGCATTTTATAAACTAGCATACGAGAGGACCCTAGAGGCTGTAGACTAGGTCAAGACAATTAACCTAATTCCCTATAGTCAAGGGCTCTGATACCAATCTGTCACACCCCGATCCTTGTCGGAATCGATCAAGGCGTGATATATTGTTCAAAGTGTCATGACAACTATGTTATAATATGATTAGATTCAATTAAGTACTAAGTATGCAAACAAGATCCACAACATATAAATACAAATCCAAATACGAACAACATTTATTACATCAAATTTAAATAGTCTTGTGGATTTCTAAGGCACAACCTATTTTTCATCAACTTCATTCTTCAAATCTGCATCATGGGTAAAAACAGGTCAACTACGAGAGTTGGTGAGTAATCTAATTTTAGTAGAGAAAATTGTGAAGTTGAAACATTTATAATTTGAAATTTGTTTTCTTTTGAAGTCGGCAAACAATTGTATTTGAGATAACGGTTTATAAATCAAAAATTGATTAACAAATGATAACAACAACAATAAGTCCTCACCCTATATATACATATGTATATATATATATATATATATATACATATATATATATATATATATATATATATATATATATATATATATATATATATATATATAGGATGGAGCATCTAATCATCATACACACTCAACCACGTGCGATCAATCATCTTAGCGTCCCAAGGCGGGTTGGTCAACCCAATAGCGCTATTATTGTCCATAACGTACCTCAAGAATACGGGCCTAGTCATGGAGATTAGACTAAAAATGGTAATGCACTACAAGTACATGTTGCGTAAACAAACAATAGTTATACAATTAATGACTCACGTATAAATGTCCCAACAATGTCTCAATTGTGATAAAACAATAAAATGAAGTTGGAACATATTAGAACCACATGATACACCCCAAAAATATTGAAAATTATAAAGTATGGGGTAGATTACTCACATTAGTCCCAAAACGAAATGCGTGTGTCGTACGATAGACGGTTCGGGTCAAAATGGCGTAGAACCTAATATATTTAATAGTTTTGGTTTAGGAACTGCTAAACGAGAATAGAGTACTAATACAAATAAATAGACACATATTCTTATATTAGACGAATTAACAATAATTCATTTTGATTATAATATTAAGGTATTCATTTGTTAAATGAATTTTAAATTAAATTAATTACTTTGCATAATTAATTTATATTCTCAATTTAGGCTAGATTTTAATAATTTCTTATTAAAATAATAATTTGCCCAATTATAATTATTTACAGATTTTAACAATTATTTATAAGAAATAATCATTAAAATGCATTTTTACATGCTTAAATACTTAGGAAAATGGTTTTAAATAGTACACAGTATTAAAAAATTATGAAATTATTAGGAAATCATTATTTCATACAATATTAATTACTGTAAAATTTTTATATTTTTCTGAACTGTTTTAGTATTTATTTAATACTTTAATGATTAAACAACAACAAAATTCGGGAAAAATAATAAATGATTCCCAAAAATTTTGTAAACTTAACCATAGTTGTATAACATGATATAGAGCCCAGTGTATAAGTTTCGGATATTTGTGACTATGGGAAGTATTTTTTATATATTTCATTATTAATTAATCAATAAAATCATAAATAATAGTAAACAGTAATATAAATGCATGAAACTTTATAAATTATGTTTAATCAATATATTGGTCATCCCAGAATTTTCTCAGAATTTATTGAATGCAAAAAGTATTTTATGTGAATTATTGCCCTACTTTATTGCAATAATTATAGTAATTCAATAAAAATAAGTTATTTTCTGAAAATTTCCAAAACTTCTTATTTTATTGATGGGATTCTGAGAAAAATCAGGTTTATGCATAAAATGAGTTTTAGATATTTTGGTGGATTTAATTTGTTTCTTGTATGAATTTGAAACTTTTAACAACATACCTTGATGAATGCTTCAAGAGGGATGAAGATTTGAGTATAATAGATTGTTCTTGGCTGGAATATGAGTATTTCTTGGATGAATTTCGAGATTGAGAGTGAGAGAAAGAATAGAGAAGGTTTAAGTGGTGAAGAGAATAATGTGTTGGGAGAAAAAGGAAAGGAAAGTGGATGGGAGGTGTGAGTGGGAGACCATGGGAATAATCTTTTTGCTTTTGGTGGTCTTCATAAGTTCCCACTAACACAAGAATCTTTTACATAATTAATATAAGAGTTTTATAAAATTTAATGTAAAGTTTATAAAAATGGAGTTTTATAAAAGATGAGTTATTATTTGATTATAACCATCTACTTTGATTTGAAGTTTAATTATAGCATTCAAGTTTGATTCTTTTAAATTTAATTAGAGCATTATACTTTGATTTGATTTTAATATGGTATCATAATTTAATTTGATTATAGTTATAACGTTGTACTATACTATGTTGCTATTAACGTCAATTTATATCATAGTGTATGAGTTTTGATCCTATTAGCGTCAAGTAATCTTGAGTAGGGTTTGAATGAGATTGAGAGAGGTTTCGTTTGTGATCTTTTTGAGTGTCCGGCTTCGCAACGCAAGGGCCATAGACCCCGTTAAGCCATGATTTAGTGTCCTACACAATCCCGATGATTGTGCAATAGTGTTTTATCGCTTTGGTTCGTTGTTTAGCACTGTTAAGGCTAAGGAATATCAAACACATGAACTTTCCAAATGATGTTTTCTCATTAAAATAGCGAATTGTACAGTGATTACATAACGTAAACCCTAACATACAAGGGTTAATGGAGTTGACCGGTTTAACTTGTTGACTTTGTTTGACTTTGACTTGACCGAAATTTGATGGTTGTCACATATATCCATTAGCAAGTCCAGAACTGTTATAGTAACAACTTCAACATTATCCATCGTTCAAGTAGCTAAATTGTTTTGGTATTTTAACTCCATGAAAAACCATGTTTAGGGAACCATATTGATTAAATACAACAATCATCCTTAACCTAATCAAATAAGTGGCAAACACTAAAAACAATTGGGTAAAAAAGTTAGTTTGATAAAGGGAATCAATGTGTAATCATGGAGAATTTGTTAGCCTGAAATTGAAAAAAAAAAATACATATGCAAGATTCACAAACATTTCATCAAACACCTAAAATGCATTCGTGCTGGAAATACACTAGTATTATTCTCAAAAGATTAAAACTTTTGGCGATTAGCTTTATAAAAATTCAAGGTATATCTTCTAAATCAGACAAAACTGCACCAATTCCATTTTCAAATACAGTAGAATGGTAAATAAACTAGTTGGTCTAAGGCCAGACGAACACAACACCGGTGAAGTAACGGTGGTAGTTTACCCACATGTGTGAAATATGAGAGGACAGTCCTACGAAATCGATTAGAGGATGAATTTAAATCTGTACCCGATTTATATTTGTATGGAAGAGATTTGAGCGTCAATTGATGATTATCAGAGTGGGATTTGCACACATGGTAGTTTGGCTTACGAGAGATGGAGTGCACAAAGCGTCAATTGATGAACACACCAAAATCGTCACGTCAGCCTCCCATCTCGACCCTCTCTCTGTCAGCCTAAGATCGACAAATCCTTACCACCTTTCCCTTTGAGTTCTTTTTTTTCGATTGCTTCTTGATCGACGACCCAACACCGATCAGCCCCTAAAACCAATTGAACATGTCTCTTAATTTTTTTCTTTACGCACACAATGTTCGACTATAAGGAACAGTAGGGACAAGATTCGAACGATATTCTATGGGATTTTTATTGCTTTTTCTAGTAGTGTCCCTAGACTTCCATGGTTAAGTTCTAAACACTCCTAACCCTAATACATGGACATTATATTTATATTTTAATGACATTTTTGTTCCTCCTTTATATTTATACTTTTTAATTCCTTATATTTATCCTATTTTTTTTTTCCAAAAATAAAAATTTGTTTAACTAAATTACACACCTTTTAAATGAAATATATTTTTCTCTATATTCCCTTACATCATTTTGATTAAATAATATACTCAATTAACTCTTTAGGTGTTAATTGACACCATTTTCATTTAATATACTCATTTAATTTACTTTGTTTTATCCTCTTAGCAACGAAATGGCTTTACATCACTTAATAACCTTGTAACGGAACACTAACGTCGTTAGAGGAATGATTTTTGGGTCGTTACAGTATAGAAAACTAACAACATATGGACAAGCACATGATATTTGAATAGTTTTCCTCACCATGCGAGCTATGGAAAACCACATGGCCCAATCATGTAATTTTCTTTAAAAAGATATAAAGACTAATAAAGAAATTTGTGTATTAGTTGAATAATATATTATATCAAACAACAATATACTTATGTCTTTATATCCATATTATTAACATATTTTATTTTTGTCCACAATAGCAACCAAATTTTGTATTTTTATTAATATATGTGATATGAAACATATTTAACTAATATGGTTTAATGCCCAAGTGTTATGGCTTATTACTTATTACTTATAGCTTAGGGCTTAGTATTTAGGGCTTATGGAATAGGGCTTGTCAATTAAGGCTTATGGTTTAGGGCTTTGGGCTTATAGCTTATGGTTTACAGTATCTCGCTTATAGATTAATACTTATGGCTTACGGATTAGGTTGTAGGACTTAGGCTTAAGGCTTTTAGGTTATGGATTTCGACTTAGTGATTAGGGCTTATTGCATAACGAATATTGCATAAGGATTAAGGTGTATGGCTTATGTCTTTTGACTTATGACTTATGGTTTAGGCCTTATGGCTTATGGCTTAAGCTTTAAGGATTATGCTTTATGGCTTAATGCTTAGGGATTATGCCATATGGTGTAAGGCTTAGGGTTTACAGGGTATGACTTAGAGTTTATGTATTTGTGTATGTGTGTATGTGTATGTGCGTATATATATATATATATATATATATATATATATATATATATATATATATATATATATATATATATATGCATTCATTTCATAATACCTAAGCCTTAAGTATACCACATAAGCCCTAATCTATAAGCCTACACATGAAGCTCTAAGCACTAAGCATGCACCAAGCACTAAGCCTTATGCCTTCTGGTGGGTTGGGTGGTAGGGTGGGTTTTAGAGATTGTGGGATTAAGGTTTATGACATATGAATTGAGGATTAAGGATTATAATTTATGGCTTAAGACATATGAATTTTGGCTTATGGATTAGGTATTAAGGCTTAATATAGATGAGATATAAGATATAAAATCAAAGTGCTAACCCTTAGTCTTAATATTTAAACTATTAACAATAATCCATAAACCATAATCCAAAAACCATAAGCCATAATCCTTATGGATTAGGGTGTATAACATAGGCTTGAGGCTTGTCTCTTAATGGTTATTGTGTATGGTTTATGGCTTGTGGCTTATAGATTAAGGATTATGGCTTATGGATTATAACTAAATGCTTATGGCTTATGGCTTATGTCTTTAGACTTATGACTTAAGGCTTAAGTCTTATAACTCATAGCTTATGGTGTATGATGTTTGGATTATGGCCTTTTGGTTTATTGCTTATGAATTATGACTTAGGGCTTATGGATTATGGATTAGGTGTCATGTCTTATAAGTTTTGGCTTAAAGCACATTCCCACAAGCCCATGGCGATACCTACCCTGTACCACATCCCACCCCACACGCACCCGCCAACCCACCTAACTCTGCCCTCAACTACACCAATACCACCCACCTTACCCTAAATCCATACCCGCACTCCTATCTCCATGCTTACCTGTCACAGCCCAAAACCGGAACGGCGGAATCGTTCGGGGGTGAAGGGCGTCATGTACAATATCACAACAATGAATAGTAGTAAACAAGCAACAACATCATCCATTGTATTAATAATATAATTGAATACAAGTGTTTTCTGTCAAGTTAATAGACACCAAAAATATGAATCAAAATAAAAGATGAGTCTTGAACGAGCTCCATCTTCTCAAAACCTGGCTTCGGTACCTGTTTACTGGTGACCTGAGAATACAAGTTATTTTGAAAGAGAGTATCAGCTTTAAAGCTGGTGAGATCATAAGTATTTTAGTGTCTGTGTTTGTATGAAAGTGTTTGTAAGTATGTGATGTGTAAGTTTGTAAAAGTTTGAGTATGTTTGTAAAATGTTCGAATTTCCTAGAAAACCCTATATTTTACTACTAAAAGTAGCCTTCTACCAAGGCATTAAGTGTTTGTGTGTATGTCTCTTGTAAGATTATGTATTTTCCTAAATCTGACTATCATTAACCAAAAATATAGTTTTTGCATTACGGTTCATTGTGTGAAGATCACAAAGTGAATGCAATGGGAAATAAAATAGTACTGTAGTATTGTATTAAGTAACTACTGATGTACTAACTACCTTAAACCAATTGTTATTTAAAGTACCATGTGATCGGCCTGTACCATACTACCGACTTAGAACACGACGATGTAAGACGTTGGAAAAAATGACGTTTGGCACCCGTAGACTTGCAAGTCCCACTGTAGCGAGCAGCAAGGTGTAGGATAGTCAATTCAGTATAGATCTATACACAAACTCAACGCTCTCCAATTAAGGAGATTCTGGATACAAAACAAGCCATGACAGGTGATGCCATGCCCCGTTACGTGGCTCACATAACTGTAGTAATATTCTTGTATATGTATTGTATGTACTAGCTGTATTGTGTGTTCTTTCTCTGTCTAGTATGTATGTATGTTCTCTCTCTGTCTAGCATGTATGTTTGTTCTCTCTCTGTCTAGCATGTATGTTTTCTTGTAAAATGTATAGTATGTACTAGCTGTCTTGTAATGTGTAGTATGTACTAACTGTATTGTAATGTATAGTATGTACTAGCTGTCTTGTAATGTATAGTATGTACTAGCTGTCTTGTAATGTATAGTATGTACTAGATGTATTGTAATGTATAGTATGTACTAGCTGTCTTGTAATGTACTGTATGTACTAGCTGTATTGTACTGTATGTTTCATTTTTCTAGTGATATGTATTAGTAACTTCCTAAACTATGCCTATTATAGTTTACTAGTAATGTTGTTTGTATGTATGAACATGTTTGTATACCTTTTCTACCCAAAGGTATTGAATAGAAAGAAGGAACTTTTATATTTATATACATATACATAATATATAACTAGGATTCAAATGACCTTCGGACAAACAACCGATACCCTAAGTCCATCACCAAACAAGGAACAGGAGGTAAGGCGAGCTATCAGTCCTAAGTCCTTTCAATCCTACTTATATGACTATATCTATATAGATACATATTTAACAGAATATAAGTTTAAAAGAGTTTAATAAAAGTATTTGACATGTAAAAGAGTTTGTAAAACAGTTTGAAGTAGTTTGTTTGATAACACAGTTTGAAAAGTAAGAAATCCACTTGTTTGGTAGTTATTAATCACATGTGATTGATATAATAACTAAAATAGTTCAACTTGTATCCCCCCCCATAAAAGCATTTAAAATCATTTAAAAGGTTGATTAAGGGGTATGAACTCACCTGTAGTGAGTGGTTTGGATGAACGGATGGTATAGGATGCTAAGTGTCAAGTGAAGACTTGAGCACACACAAGGATCCTAGTTAACATATAATAACACATATATGTATCCAATTAGTCATTAAACAACTAATTAATCAAGTATAGACATCCTAGGACATGAAAAACACTTTGATTCAAGTGCTATAAGTACCAAGGATTGCATCTAAGGGTTGTAGGGCCTTGCTTATGAGTTTAAGGTCCAAGGGGAGACTCTTTTGGAGTTTACGGTTTTAGGACCAACTCCCATGGAGTTTACGGTCGTAAACCCATGAGTTTATGTCACACCCCAAAACCAAGAACGGCGGAATACGTTCTGGGGTGGAGAACGTCATGTACAGTATCATAACAATGCATAATAGTAAAGACAAGCAACAACATCCATTGCATTAATATAATAATTGTAATACAAGCATGTTCTGTACAGTTTGTTAGACACCAAAAGTATAATTAAAATAAATAGGACTCTTGCATATGCTCCATCTTCTCAAAAGCTGCATCTGTACCTGTCTACTGATGACCTGAGAATACAAGTTATTTTGAAAGCGAGTATCAGCATCAAGCTGGTGAGTTCATAAGTATTTAGTGTCATTGCTTGTATAAAAATGTTTACAACAATGTGGTATAATAACTGGTTTCAATGTTTGAAAATAGTATACTCCCTAGAAAACCCTATGTTTTCCAGTAAAAAGTAGCCTTCTACCAAGACACAATTGTTTGTGTATTTGTTCTTTCATAAATGTAGAGATTTTCCCAGTGAAACTATTATTATGAAAATATAGTTTTTGACCTCATTAATGTAAAGAAATAGGAAAATAATGTTTTACCCCAGCAGTGTCACTGCCGGCTGAATGTAATGAAAATGCAGACTCCAGGTGGTATTAAATATACAATACACCTCGGGGAGTCTGTTTTGCCTTTAATTCTTAAAGTGTTAATTAAAGGTCTGAATGTGAACTCGTATGTAACCATGCTGATTGACGATCGAATAATTGATGACCCTCCAGGTCACACGTAGTATGGTGACATTTTGTCACCCCTGGGCCTAGTCGGCTCGGACTGTAGCTAGCAGTCGGGATGTGGGAGTGTCTGTCCCGTATAGATCTATACACATAATGCCCGCTCTCCCTCCAGGAGACTCTGGTTACACTGTGATAGCAAAATGAAGTGTCGTATCGAGAAGTAGTATGTCACATTCTAATTATAGTATATTCTCTTGTATATTGTATAATGTATCTTCTGGTATAATATATAGAGTTTTCTCTTGGATAGCATATAGTATTCTCTTTGTATAGTATTTATCATGTATTGACTCATAACTGTACTGACTCTGGTAGATGTCATTGTGATAGGAGTAATGAGTAATATTCCTTAACTATACCTATTATAGTTAAATAGTAATGTTGGTTGCATGCTTTTGTTACACAAAGGTACTGAACTGAAGTGAAGTCTTTTATATCCAACACAAATATATATGATATATAACTAAGGATTCAGTGACAGTCGGACAAATAACAGAATACCCTAAGTCCACAACCAAACAAGGAACAAGAAATAAGGTGAGCTATCAGTCCTAAGTCCTTCAAGTCTTACTTATATAAATATATTAGTATAGATATGGTTTTGAAGATAAAACGAGTTTAAAAGAGTTTGAAAATAGTTTTAGCATTTAAAGAATTTGATAAAAGGTTTGAAACACTTGAAAACCCAAAGTTTGATGGAAATCTGAAAGTAGCAGTAAATTGTGTAGTCTGTTCTAGTTATTAATCACATGTGATTGATACAATAACTATAACAGTTCAACTTGTATTCCCCCCATAAAAGCATTTAAAATCATTTAAAAGGTTGATTTAGGGGTATGAACTCACCTGCAGTGAGTGGAGTGGATGGAAGTTCCGGGTAGGTTGCTAAGTATTTAATTAGTTTATTTAATCACTAATTAAGTAGGTAAAGACACTCTAATGCATGAAAACACTTTGCTTCAAGTGCTAGGAGTGCTAAGGGTTGCATCTAAGGAGAGTATGGCCTCACTATGGAGTTTACACCTCAAATGGTAGCCCCTATGTGTGTTTATGGTTTCTGGACCATTTCCCCCATGAGTTTACGGCCGTAAACTCATGGGAATGGTGCATTTGTGTGTTTTAGGGTCTCATGCTTCACAAGGAAGTGTCCTAGGGTTGAATCAATGGCCTAGGAAGTGGTTAGGGCTCGAAATGGCACACTTTTGGAGCTTACGGTCCTTGGGAGTTTACGGTCATAAACCCTAGAGTTTACGACCGTAAACTCTGGGCCACTTCATTCTTTTCGTGTTTTGTGGTTCTTAGTTCATGCATGACAGTTTCTAGCCTCTTGTTCAAGCATTAGAAGGTGTTAGGGGCATCAAAACACCCTTTGGGGGTGTTTACGGTTTTGGGAGATCCCCAAACCGTAAACCCATATGTTCTTGAGGGTTTTGATGAATTTCCAATGGATTAACATGTATACTAAGCAAATAACTAGCTAGGAGGAGTGTACTTACTTATATGAAGCTTGAAAGAGTGTTTAGGACCCAAAAACACTAGTGTGTGTTCTTGGTGTTTTGAAGAACACTTGAAGATCTAAGTAAAAACCAAGAATCCCTGGATGAAATGCTGTATAAACACTAGATTAAGTGTTGTATGAACGAATCTAGGAAGGAAAACTTACACTTTTGGCGGATTTGGAAGAATGAACTTATGATACTTGAGAGGAAAACTTGGTGTTCTTGAGGTGGGAAGTGGAAAATGAGGAAAAGTGTGTAAACTCATGCTATATGCATGAGTCCTTGGGAAATTGGTGTTTACAGCCCAAACACCTCTTGTTTGGCCGTAAACACCTAGATAAGGTGATGATTGTTTTGTTTGCTACTCCTCACTAATAACGTCACTTCCTTTTATTAAATCGTTTGACGAAAAATAAAATAAAACACCAGACGGACTTAAAACCGGCCAAAAATGTACTGAAATGTTTTTGAATATTATATGAAGTGTTTAACGGTAGAGATTATACAAATGAAAATTTCGGGTTATCACATCATCCCCCCGTTAGAGGGATTTTCGTCCCGAAATTAGAGTTCAAGCAACTAAGTTATCACACAATAACTAAGTAAAAAGATGAGGATATTTAAGTTTCATTTGATCCTCGCGCTCCCAAGTGAACTCCGGTCCTCGCTTGGCGTTCCAGTGAACCTTCACAATTGGGATGCGGCTTTGCTTCGTTCGTTTGACCTCTCGGTCCATAATCTCTACAGGTTCTTCCACGAAGTTGAGGCTCTCGTTGATCTTAATCTCGTCGAGTGGGATTACAAGAGTCTCGTCGGATAGGCACTTTTTCAAGTTCGAGACGTGGAAGGTAGGATGTACATTACTGAGTTCGCGGGGTAGGTTGAGTTTGTAAGCTACAGGGCCGATCCTAGCGAGGATCTCGAAAGGCCCTATGTATCTTGGATTCAGCTTTCCACGCTTTCCGAAGCGTATCAAGCCTTTCCAGGGTGAGACTTTAAAAATGACTCGGTCTCCCACCTGGAATTCCAAAGGTTTCCTTTGTTTGTCTGCGTAGCTTTTCTGTTGGTCTCTAGAGGCTTTCAATCGTTCACGAATCTAAACGATCTTCTCTGTCGTTTCCCGAATGATTTCCGGACCCGTGAGAGTGCTGTCAGGAACTCGTCCTTTAGCTAACTGAGTGTCACCCACCTCAGCCCAGCACAGAGGGGATCTGCACTTCCGGCCATAGAGGGCTTCGAATGGAGCAACTTTGATGCTCGTGTGATAACTGTTGTTGTAGGAAAACTCGACAAGGGGTAAGTGGGTATCCCACGCCTTACCAAAGTCGATTACACAGGCTCGCAGCATATCTTCCAAAGTTTGGATAGTCCTCTCACTTTGTCCGTCGGTCTGTGGATGGTAGGCTGTACTCATGTCCAGCCTCATTCCTACGGAGCTTTGTAATGACTGCCAGAACCTCGAAGTGAATCTACTATCTCTATCTGAGATGATAGATATAAGAACACCATGCAGCTGTACGATCTCCCTAATGTATGTTCTCGTGAGCTTCTCCATCTTGTCGGTTTATTTGATGGGTAGGAAGTGTGCGGACTTGGTCAATCTGTCGACGATGACCCATATGGTATCAAGTCCACCCGCTGTCTTAGGTAACTTGGTTATGAAGTCCATAATGATCCGCTCCCACTTCCACTCGGGTATCTCCGGTTGTTGGAGTAGACCTGACGGTTTCTGGTATTCGACCTTGACCTTCGCGCAAATAAGGGATTTACTTACGAAGGTAGCAATCTTTGCTTTCATGTTAGGCCACCAGTATGACTTCTTGAGATCTAGATACATCTTATCTGAACCTGGGCGGACGGAATATCGATTATTGTGCGCTTCCTTCATGACCACGTCTCTGAAGCCACTGTGCTTCGGTGTCCAGATCCGGTCTATGAGAAATAAGGCTCTGTCACCCTCGGCTTCCAGGTTCTTATCCATTCCTCGCAGGGATTCTTCCGCTACATTTTCAGGTTTCAAAGCTTCGAGCTGAGCCTCCTTAATTTGTGCGGATAGATGCGAATGGATAGTCATTGTTAGTGACTTGACTCTTCGACCAGAATATTCTTTCCGACTTAGGGCGTCTGCTACTACGTTGGCTTTACCCGGATGATAGCGAATTTCGCATTCGTAGTCATTGAGTAGCTCGACCCACCGTCGTTGTCTCATGTTGAGCTCTTTCTGGTTGAAGATGTGTTGGTGGCTTTTGTGGTCGGTGTAGATGGTGCTCTTCGTACCATACAGATAGTGTCTCCAGATTTTTAGGGCGAACACAACCGCTCCTAATTCGAGGTCGTGCGTGGTGTAGTTGACCTCGTGAGTCTTCAGCTGTCTTGAGGCGTAGGCGATGACCTTACCTCGTTGCATCAGAACACAGCCGAGCAATTGGTTGGATGAATCGCAGTATACCACGAAGTCTTCTATCCCTTTGGGGAGGGATAGTATCGGTGCGGTGCATAAGACTCGTTTCAGGGTTTGGAATGCCTTCTCTTGTTTCTCTTCCCAGTCAAAGGCCACTCCTTTCTGGGTCAATGTTGTAAGGGGTTTCGCGATTCGAGAGAAGTTATGTATGAACCTGCGGTAGTAGCCAGCGAGGCCTAGAAATTGGCAAATTTCTGTAGGCGTCTTCGGTGCTGACCAGTTCTCAATAGCTTTAATCTTGGATGGGTCCACGTGGATTCCTTCTTCGCTAACCACGTGTCCTAAGAATTCGACTCTTCGGATCCAAAAGTCGCACTTAGAGAACTTCGCGTACAGCTTCTTCGATCGTAGCGTTTCCAGGACTTGTCGTAAATGATTGCTATGCTCCTACTTACTTCGAGAGTAGATAAGTATGTCATCAATGAAGACGATGACGAACTGATCCAAGTAAGGACGACATACCCTATTCATTAAGTCCATGAATACTGCGGGCGCATTGGTCAGTCCGAATGGCATCACCACGAACTCGTAGTGTCCGTATTGGATTCGGAAGGCTGTTTTCGGAACATCCTCCTCGAGCACTCGTAACTGGTGATACCCGGACCTCAGATGAATCTTGGAAAAGTAACTCGCCCCTTGCAGTTGGTCAAATAAATCGTCTATGCGAGGAAGAGGGTAACGATTTTTGATCGTAAGTTTGTTGAGTTCCCTGTAATCGATGCACATACGGAACGATCCGTCTTTCTTCTTCACGAACAAGACTGGTGCTCCCCAGGGTGAGAAGCTCGGTCTTATAAAGCCCTTGCTGAGCAGCTCGTTAAGTTGACCGGACAGTTCTTGCATCTCAGCAGGCGCTAGACGATAGGGCAATTTGGCTATGGGGGTAGCTCCTGGAATTAAGTCGATTCGGAACTCGACTTGACGTTGTGGAGGTAAGCCCGGTAGTTCTTCCGAAAAGACGTCGGGGAAGTCGCGCACTACGGGGAAGTCTTTTAGGTCTTTTGTTTTCTGGCTCGTATCGACGACGTGTGCAAGGAATGCACGATATTCCTTACGCAAGTACTTTTGGGCTTGAATACTTGAGATGATACGAAGGCTCATACTGGGTTTGTGTGACAACCCGAAATTTCTATTCTGTACAACATTTCAATTCAATAGAAGTCAGAACAATTTCTGCTAACTTTCAAGCTTTTTGGAATAAGTTTGAGTCTTTTTAAGTTAGTACTTCAGGAGATACCAGGAGAGAGGATGCTCTAGGGTTTATTGTGCAACAATAAAGTCCCAAAGCTCCAAGAGTTTGGAGTTTACGGCCTAAACAAAGGTGTTTACGGCCGTAAACCCTAAATTGGGAGTATATATATGACACTTAGTCATTATTTACCATTTTTCATAAATTCAAGATCCAAACTCAATTCTCTCTCAAGTATCATCCAACAATTCTTCAAGATCTTCAACTTGTAAGTGTTTCTAGCCCTATTAAGTTGTTATATTGCTTAATCTAGTGATTTAACAAACTTCCATCCGTGAAATCATTCCAAAAGGTTAGATCTTCAAGTTTCACCAAGAACACCAAGAACACACACTAGTGTTCTTGGACTTTTATCACCTTTTCAAGCCTGTATCTTGTAAGTACTTCTATCCTAGAGTATAAAAAGGCTTGTTACACTTCTATACATCAAGAAAACACCAAGAAAACCAAGGATCAAAGGAGTTTACGGTCCAAGAACACCTTGGACCGTAAACCCTAAAAAGGGTACCAAAGTGTGCCCTAGTCCCTTCTAAGCCTTGGAAACTTGCATAGATCCCTTCCCTAATGAGTTAAGTACATGAAAACATCATAAGACCATAACCCATTTGGGTTTACGGCCGTAAACCCAAAGGCAAATGGTCCAGGGACCGTAAACTCCATTTAGGAGTGAAATGGTGCCCTAATCACTTCCATAGGCTTATACTTCAAGTTGAAATGCTTCTAAGGACTTGTAGAGCTTCAAAACAACACATGGTCAAAGAAGCATGAGTTTACGGCCGTAAACTCATGGGTTTATGACTGTAAACTCAAAGAGTTATGGTCACAAAACCGTAAACTCATATAAAGGGTTCCCTTGAACCCTAAACTCAATAGCAATGTCCTACAACATTTAGATGCAATCCTTAGCACTTATAACACTTATATAAGGTGTTTTTCATGCCCTAGAATGTCTTAACTTTGTTAATTAGTTGTTTAAAGACTAATTGGATACATATATGTGTTATTATATGTTAACTAGGATCATTGTGTGTGTACAAGTCTTCACTTGACACCTAGCAATCCTATATCATCAGTTCATCCAAACCACTCACTACAGGTGAGTTCATACCCCTTAATTAACCTTTTAAATGTTTTTAAATGCTTTTATGGGGGGGGGAATACAAGTTGAATTATTATAGTTATTATATCAATCACATGTGATTAATAACTACCAAACAAGTGGATTTCTTACTTTTCAAACTATGTTACCAAACTGTTTTACTTCAAACTGTTTTACAAACTCCTTTTCATGTCAAATACTTTTACTTAAACTCTTTTAAACTTATATTCTGTTAAATGTGTATCTATATAGATATAGTTATATAAGTAGGATTGAAAGTACTTAGGACTGGTAGCTCACCTTACTTCCTGTTCCTTGTTTGGTTGTGGACTTAGGGTATTAGGGTTATCTGTCCGAAGGTCGTTTGAATCATAGTTATATATTATGTATATGTATATAGATACAAAGGTTCCTTCTTTCATTCAGCTCCATACCTTTGGGTAGTAAGGGTATACATACATGTTCATACATTACTAGTAAGCTACTATAGGAGTAGTTTAGGAAGATACTAATACTATTACTAGAACAATGAAACATACAAAGAGTCAGTTCATACATGAAACAATACCAAACAGAGAAAGAGATAACAAACAATACCATACATAGTAGATAACAAACAATACCTTACAGAGTAGATAACAAACAATACCATACAGAGAAAGAGATAACAAACAATACCATACAGAGAAAGAGATAACAAACAATACCATACAGAGAAAGAGATAACAAACAATACCATACAGAGAGAACATACAGGCTAGACAGAGGTAGAACATACAATACAGCTAGCACATTCATTACATATACATTATTACAGTTATGTGAGCCAACTAACGGGGCATGGCACTACCTGTCATGACCGTTTTTGTATCCAGAATCTCCTTAAATGGGGAGCGTATGAGTTTGTGTATAGATCTATACTGGATTGACTATCCTACACCTTGCTGCTCGCTACAGTGGGACTTGCAAGTC
This sequence comes from Lactuca virosa, assembly GCF_052849685.1. Taxonomy (NCBI): domain Eukaryota; kingdom Viridiplantae; phylum Streptophyta; class Magnoliopsida; order Asterales; family Asteraceae; genus Lactuca; species Lactuca virosa. Next base: position 277,264,191 of record NC_136429.1, on the reverse strand, counting down.
TACGGGTGCCAAACGTCATTTCTTACGACGTCTTACATCGTCGTTTTTCTATTGAGTCGGTAGCAGGATACAGGCCGATCACATGGTACTTTAAATAACAATTGGTTTAAAGTAGTTAGTACAGTAGTAGTTACTTAATACAACACTACAGTACTATATCATTTTCCCATTACATTTACTTTGTGATATTCACACAATAAATAATAATGTAAAAACTATATTTTTGGTTAATGATAGTCGGATTTGGGAAAATACACACTCTTACAAGAGACACACACACAGATACTAGATGCCTTGGTAGAAGGCTACTTTTAGTAGGAAACATAGGGTTTTCTAGGAGAGTTCAAACAATTACAAACTTTTACAAACATATACAATTACAAACTTACAAAACACTTTCATACAACTACAAACACTAATATACTTATGATCTCACCAGCTTTAAAGCTGATAAACTCTTTCAAAATAACTTGTATTCTCAGGTCGCCAGTAGACAGGTACCGGAGCCAGGTTTTTGTGAAGATGGAGCTCGTTCAAGACTCATCTTTATTTTGATGTATATTATTTTTGGTGTCTATATAACTTGACATAACATACTTGTATGAAATTATATTATTAATGCAATGGATGATGTTGTTGCTTGTTTACTACTTTGCATTGTTGTGATACTGTACATGACATCCTCCACCCCCGAGCGATTCCGCCGTTCCGGTTTTGGGGTGTGACAGATTGGTATCAGAGCATTGTTTATAGTGAATGGAGTGTATCAACCCATAAAAGATATACGAACTATAAACACAACGGGATTAAACTACTCTGATAAAGAGTTTATACTTTTAAATAATAAAATATTTAACCAAGTATACATACCTGCATTCATACTAAAATCAGTGTCACTAGGACAGAACAAAAGTATTACGATTGTTGGACAGCAGAAGTAGACTTAGACACATATGGTCAACCCTGGGAAGATGTAGCCTGATCAACTACATTATCCGAGGAGTGATTAGCATGTGCCTAAGTGTGGTTGTGAGGTTGCAACAAGTCTAAAAACTTACCAACACTTCTACAACGAGAACAGTAGAACAGAACATAAACTTAAAATACTATAGGAGTATTTTGTGTTACTATTAATTACTTACCTGAGAACTAAATGTCTTTATTAAGTATGTCAATAGTTGCGGAGTGGATACACTAAGGTTATATGTGTCTAGGATATCATAGACTTAGAATCTGTGATCTTTGCTTTACTTCCTGTTCCTTGTTTGGTTGTGGGCTTAGAGTTAGGATCACTTATTCGAAGGTCTATCCTGTCTAGGTTACCTATGACTGGTATGCACTACGCAAATGTTGGAGTAACTGATAAAGATCATCTTATAATTATCTAGTTAGTTCGTCTATTAATTATTTCCTTATCCCTTTTCTCGCATAAATATAATGGCTGGATTCCATTTTCCCGAAGACCCGTACTATCCCAACAACGGCAATGCTGGATGGCTTGGAGAAGAGCCAGAAGATGATCACCCAATCCCTTTGGATGATCACGAAGCTGAAGGCTTTTCTGATGGTTCTGACTCGGAGCCAAAAGTCAACAACCAACCCCCAGCTGTCCAAAACCCAAACCCTCGTCCAACATTCCAAGGACCCACACCTCTGTGGGCCACAAACTTGAATAGGTGGAGTCAGGAACAGGGGTAGCCCATGCCCTACCATGGAGACAGAAGCTTCTACAACCTCACTGAAGGAGGTTCAGCTGACAGGGTCCTACCCATAATGGTCCGTAGGATTGCTCGGAACACTGAGCAAGGTCGAGCAGCTATTGACCGAGTAGTGGAGATTGACGCCAACTCTGGCGTTAACACTGTCCGCATTCGCCAACTTGAGTCTGCTCATGAAAGGACTCAGATCCGCAATGCAGTTCTATAGAGGGAACTTGCTGAAACCCAAGCTGAAGTCAGGGAACTTCGAGCTCAGCAAGCAAGATCTGATAGACGTGTGAGAGACATAGAACGCCTTCTGTCGGATTCAAGAACTCACTCTAGTAGTTCTCGTCGCCGATAGAGTCTTATCGACTTCTCTTTTGGATATAACCTAGTTTGTGTAAAAACTCTAGTCTAATTTCCTATCTTTGTAAATCTTAGACCCGTTAAGTCTTGATTTGGTAGTAGTCTGTCAAAATTTTCCATCTTGGTTGATGTAAGACCTACTTCTAGGTCATTTTCCCCGAACTCATTACATCTGTAATCCCAGTATAATTGACAAATATCTAATCTTATGGAAATCAATATCCAATTGCTATCATCTGTTAGTACTAGATCTTCATTCAATCATAATATTCAATCGTGCTATTCATTTGTGCTGTTGGACTATGGAGAGTTAGTCCACGAGTCATTCTCATCAATTTTCCTATTAAATTCTTATCAATATCTTCATCTTTCTAAACTTATAGTCAAAAGATGCCCCCACATAAATCAACAAGACGCGATCCTCCCGCACCACCACCACCTGCTCCTCAATTCGACACGGCAGCCCTGAATGCTGCTGTGGTTGCGGCTGTGGCTACAACCATGGCTTAATATCATTCCTCAGGTTCCACTGGAGGAGGAACCCCTATCCTATCTACTCATGGTGAAATCCCGGTGCGCTTGAGAGAGTGCTCCTATAAGGACTTCACCAACTGCAAGCCGAAGTCTTTCAGAGGGACTGGCGGAGTCATTGCCCTCTTGCAATGGTTCGAGAAAACCGAATCGGTTTTCGAGATCTGCTCCTGCCCAGAAGGGAGCAAGGTCAAGTTCGCTGCTTGCACCTTCGAGGAAAAAGCCCTGACATGGTGGAATAGCCATGTCAAGTCACTATCTCTAATAGTGGCTAATGCTATGGGATGGGAAACTCTGAGAGATCTAATGATTGAAGAGTACTGCCCGAGGGGCGAGATCCAAAAGCTAGAGGTGGAATTGTGGAGCCTAACCATGAAGGGCTCCGACGTAGTCTTTTATACCGCCAGGTTCTGTGAACTGGTGGCCCTCTGTCCCAACATGGTTCATACCGAGGGAAAGAAAATCGAGAGATATATACGGGGGCTGATGCCACCATTGATGGGTTTTGAGCATTCTAACACTCCTATGGTGTACATGCAACCCTAGAAACCTTGGATCTATGTTTGACTAAGATACATGCAAATAATTATTTTTCAAAGGTTCTTATCCTAACTAGCATGGCATGGGATACTTGAATCAAATAAAACTAGTAGAATTACTTACCTTGTAGTAGTAGTTGATTGCTTGGAGTTTGAGAGCCTAGCACCAATAATGTGGATGCCTCAAATGGAAGTCACAAATCACCACAAACTTGGAAACTTGAGAGAATAGTCACAAACTTCTTAAAATCGGCCCTCTTGGTTTACACACATCAACTAGTGCAATTTCAAGAACCAAAGCCTCCTTTATATAGTGTGGTGGATTAGGGTTACATCCATGTAAACCCTAATACCCATGTCTTTTCATTTCCATGAGATCCATGGGTTAAAGCTCCATGGAGTATCCATGGACTTTCCATGCAAGCATAGCCCATTCCAAATAAGCATTAGCCCGCACTATATAAATACAAGAGCCCATATTTAATTAGTCATACTTTTGATCTCTAAATTAATTCTAAATTAATTATAGATCAATACTAATTAAATAATATGATTTTATATTAATATATTAGGACTTATAATATATTAATAAATCATAACTTATACTATTCTCAAACGATTATCCATAAATTGTTCGGGTGAAGTGCAACCCAAATGGACCATGCCGGGTCGAGTCAAGTACATACCAAATATAGTTATGGACTTAGACACTATATCCAACAGTCTCCCACTTGGATAAGTCTAATAACTATAGTTGCAAGTATGACTTCAGGAACCGATCAACAATCGTAGCTCTTTAAACTCTGTTGAACTGTGAAGCGCCATTTTAGATAAGTGATCATATAATCCTCTGTTCTAGATATCAACCGGACAAATACATGGAACATGGTCTTGCTTATTGTCCAACATTTGTTTCCCGATTTCCGATTTGTTTGACATAGAACTTAACTGAACACATCAATTTAGTTCTGACCGGGCCCGGTACATAGGTCAAAACAAAATCATCGAGGGGCCCAGATATCGCTTCTAATCCTAGAAGGAACAGATAAACTTCGACTCATATGTTTGCTCTACTACATGTTGAACTACACACAAATACACGGTTTATAACATCGAGTTACCAATGCGTTTTCGTGCAATCAATGCATAACCAACTCATAGGCAACAAATCATATCTCTAGGTTTGAAGACTTATATGATATTACCGTCTCACGATCACTCGAGATAAATTCCATGAAATGATACAAGTGAGCGTGGGTTGAATCCAATACTCAGAACTTATGAGCACTCATGAGTGTTGTAGCCCCGCTTTGTCTAACATCTTAGACCTCTACAAGCCAACCCATGACAGTCTTGATTCATATCTACTTCCAACATATGACCGACTGTGGAGAGTTTGAATAATATGATATAAACCATAACATAATTATTCTGGAAGTCAAAACATGCAAAAAGAAATAATAGTAAACGATTGACAAGAGATAGCAACACTTTACTCATAAATAACAGCTTTTATTTATCATCAAATGTCAATTACATTTTACAAATTTCAAGATTATCTAACTACTAAAACTAATATCATCCTTCAGCCCTATGCTCCGAGCATGCTGGAGATGCTTAGCCCGAGTCAGTCCCTTCGTGAGGGGATCTGCTGGGTTCTCATCCGATGATACCTTCTTTGCCACGAGGATTCCTTCTTCTATTCGATGTCTGATGAAGTGATATTTTCTGTCAATGTGTCTGGATCTCCCATGATCTCTTGGTTCCTTGGCTAAGGCAACCGCACTATTGCTGTCACAGAAAATCTCCATTGGCTCCTTTATAGCTGGTACAAATCCAAGGTCTCCGATGAAGTTCTTTAGCCATATAGCCTCCTTTGCTGCCTCGCTTGCTGCTATATACTCTGATTCACAAGTGGAATCAGCCACTGTCTCCTGCTTGGAACTTTTCCAAGTAATTGCCCCTCCGTTTAGATTAAAGACCCAGCCCGACTGAGAGCGGAAATTATCCCTGTCAGTCTGAAAGCTAGCATCACTGTACCCTACAACTCTCAAGTCATCACTGCCACCGAGGGTAAGGACCCAGTTCTTAGTCCTCCGTAGGTACTTGAGGATATTCTTTACCGCAGTCCAGTGTGCCTTGCCAGGGTTCCCCTGATACCTGCTAACCATGCTCAAAGCAAAGGCTACATCAGGTCGAGTACACGTCATAGCATACATGATCGATCCTACAGCTGAAGCGTAAGGTATTCGACTCATTTCTGCTATCTCAGCCTCAGTACTAGGGCTTTGTGTCTTACTCAATCTGGCGTTACTCTGGATGGGTAACTCTCCTTTCTTGGAGTTATGAATGTTGAACCTTTTCAACACTTTGTCCACATAGGTGCTTTGACTAAGTCTAATTAGTCTTTTACTCATGTTTCTCAAAATTCTTATCCCTAGGATATAGGCAGCTTCTCCAAGGTTCTTCATAGCGAAACACTTCCCAAGCTAGGACTTTACATCCTGCAGGGTTGGGATGTCATTTCCTATGAGTAGTATGTGATCCACATACAGTACCAAAAAGCTGACTATACTCCCATTAGCCTTGATATAGACACAAGATTCATCTTCACTCCTTGAAAAGCCAAATTCTTTGACTTTCTCATCAAAGCGAAGATTCCATCTGCGAGGTGCCTGTTTTAATCCATAAATGGATTTCTCGAGCTTACACACTCTATTGGGGTACTCTGTACTGACAAAACCCTCTGGCTGAACCATGTAAACATCTTCAGCCAAGTTTCCATTAAGGAAAGCGGTTTTGACATCCATTTGCCATATTTCATGATCATGAAATGCAGCAATGGCTAACAGAACCCTGATAGACTTAATCTTGGCCACTGGTGAAAAGGTCTCATGATAATCAACTCCCGGAGTTTGAGAATAACCCTTCGCAACCAGTCGTGCCTTATAAGTGTGTACATTACCATCCATGTCGGTCTTCTTCTTGAAGATCCATTTGCACCCAACTATCTTACGATCAGGTACATTGTCAACCAAGTTCCAAACTTGATTGTCATACATGGACTGTATCTCGCTATCCATAGCCTCTTTCCATTTAGCAGCCTCAGGGCCTGCCATGGCTTCCGTGTAGCTGTTAGGCTCATCCAGATTTACCAGTGTGTTATCACTGATAAGTGTCTCACCTTCTACAGTAATATGAAAACCATAATAATTCTCAGGTGCATTCCTAACTCTGGTGGAACGCCTCAGAGGTATAGATTCTTCAGTCGGCTCAACAGGAGTTTCCTCCTCAGGTTGAGGGCTAGGGTTTGAGGTTCCTTCACCACTTGACTCTTGAATTTCCTCAAGGTCAATTTGCCTCCCACTGTCTCCTTGGCTCATGAATTCTCTCTCTCGAAAGAATCCCCTTCTTGCTACAAAGACCACATTATCACTGGGTCTATAGAAGATGTAACCAAAGGATTTCTGTGGGTAGCCGATGAAAATACACCTTTCGCTTCGGGGTTCGAGCTTATCGTGAGTCTCGCGTGTCACGAAAGCCTCGCAACCCTAAATCTTGATGTGGTCTAGATTGGGAACTTTTCCAGTCCACAACTCGTGAGGTGTTTTGGCAACCTTCTTTGTAGGGACTAGATTAAGGATATGGGCGGCAGTCTCTAAGGCATACCCCCAAAATGAGATTGGTAGCGAAGCTCGACTCATCATGGAACGAACCATGTCCAACAAGGTCCGATTGCGCCTCTCAGCTACACCATTCAACTGTGGTGTCCTAGGAGGTGTCAATTGTGAGACAATCCCACATTCCTTAAGATGGTCAAGGAACTCAGTACTAAGATACTCACCACCACGATCGGATCGAAGCATCTTAATGTTCCTACCCAACTGATTCTCCACTTCTTGCTTAAACTCTTTGAATTTCTCAAAGGTTTCTGACTTATGCTTGAATAGGTAGACATATCCATATCTACTAAAATCATCAGTAAAAGTCACATAGAACCGATTAGCATCTCTTGTGGCGGTTCTGAAGGGTCCACACACATCCGTGTGTATGAGGTCCAACAAACCTTCACCCCTAGCACAAGTGCAAGTAAAAGGTGACTTTGTCATTTTACCAAGCAAACAAGATTCACAACTATCATCTGATTTTAGGTCAAATGACTCCAAGACTCCATCCTTTTGGAGTTGGCCTATGCGTTTCTTGCTTACATGTCCAAGACGACAATGCCATAAGGATGCTTTATCTAAGCTAGTGGAAGAGTTAATACACAATACATTATTTCCTAGATTATCTACAACAGATACAGTTTCATACACGCCATCACAAGGTAATGCTTTAAAATAAAGAACATTATTAAAGAAAGCATCAATACTACCATTATTATTATCAAAATAAAAGGTAAAACCTTGTTTATACAATGCATGAAAGGAAATAACATTTCTTGCCATTTCTGGCGAATAATAACATTTATTCAAATCTAATGTAAACCCACTATTTAGCACTAAGGAATAAACTCCTATCTTGGTGACAGGTGAAGCTTTCCTGTTTCCCATGATCAAGTTTATCTTTCCCTGCTCTACATTCTCACTTTTTTTTAGTCCCTGCAAATCACAACATATGTGAATACCACAACCTGTATCAAGGACCCAAGACTTAGAATGAGGTGATTTATTAGACAATATAGTGTATATACCTGCATGGTTGGGTTTTACTTTCCCATCCTTCAAATCTTGCTGGTACTTTGGGCAGTTTCGCTTCCAGTGCGACTTTTCATGGCAATAGAAGCATTCAGCCTCATTAGGGTTAGCAGAAGGAGTGACAAAACCTTTCTTGGTTTTGCTTGAAGAGGAGCCTTCAAGGGTCTTACCCTTGGTACCCTTAGAAGGGTTCTTTCTCTTCTTCCCTTTGCCATGCCCGATTGCCAAGACATTGGCCGCAGTTGGAGTAGGAGTAGGAGTAGTAACAACCGACTTACCCTTTAGACCACTTTCGGCGGTCTTCAAGAGTCCTTGAAGTTTGCTGAGGGTGACTTCTTCCTTGTTCACGTGATATGTGATGCGGAATTGATCATAACACGATGGCAAGGAGTGCAAAATGATGTCTATGGTAACTCCTCAGGGAAGTTCACATTCAGCTTCAGTAAACGGTCCACATACCTTTGCATTTTCTGCATGTGGCCCGTGATGGGTTCACCATCCTTCGTTCGGGTTGTTATCATGGAGGAGATTATTTCATATCGCTCTTGACGAGCACTTTGATGGTAGCGGTCCATCAAGTCCTGGTGCATCTCAAAAGGATAATAGTCCTCATAGGACTTTTGGAGCTCGTCTGTCATGGTGGCCATCATGATGCATGCCACTTTTGTAGCATCTCTTTCATGTACCTCATATTCAGCATGCTCTTCAGGAGTAGCAGTTGGCTCGGGTACCTTCAGCTCCTTGTCGAGAACATATTCTTTGTTCTCATACCGAGTGACCATCCTGATGTTTCTGATCCAATCTGTAAAGTTGGACCCATCAAGGATGACTCTCCCACAAAGATTCATGAGAGAGAAGGAGCTAGTAGGGTTTGAGCCAGAAGCATTGTTATTGGAAGACATCTGAAAAGAAGAGGGAATATATTAGATTAGATATAGATATAGTCCTTAACAAAACACCCAAATGTAATATTAAGGCTAGGACCCAATACAATATTTTATAACTTAGAAGAGGGATGCCGTAATCTAAGCTATAAGATATTTGAAGGTAGGTGAATGACGATTCACCAATTTCCACCATGAAAAACGAAATATTTAATTAGGTTTTAATTGGTTTAGAAACTCCTAGATTCTTTGAGATTCATTGAACTTTCTTCAATGGCATGTTTCAATCTCGAGTGTGCCCTTCAAGTTTTGTGACTGGGATGCCGAGGATCACAAAACAAGATGTGAAGTAACCATGCAAATTACTTGGTACCCTTAATGTATTACCCCTCAATCGATATGCCGGTTAACTACACACGCTCCATCGATACTATGATAAACATTAAGTCACCCTTTACCTACCTTGTTAAGTTCAAGTTAGTGTGCCGGTTAACCACACACGCTCCACTAACGACTTAAACAAATTGTAAAGTGTAATTTCATGGATTAGCACCTTATTCACATTTTCCTAAAATAACTAAGATTGGGAATTCAATAAAGTTTAGTTACTTTAGTATTATCATTATACTTTTAATGAGAATTTATAAGTCCTTGTCCTACCCGTTAAGTTGCCATTTTATAGGCAACAACATTATACCCCCTTATAGACCGGCTTCGTGAATGAGGCGTACTAGCGGTAAGACGACTTGATCTTATACATATATAAATATTATTAAAGTTATAATATTATAAAGTATAAGGGTTGAATTTTAACTTTTAAAATTCTAGGGGTTGGAACTAAAGTTTTTAATATGACTTTACATGTTCCAAAACTTGAGGGCAAGTTTTGTAAACTTTCAAAACTTTTCATTTCTCATAACTTATGAGTTAATGGTTATTAAAAATGAAGACTCTTCATTTTTTGTAACCTATGTGTTCTTTTAATAGTTATTTATAAATGTGACTTTTGGTTATCCATAACTTAAGAACTAGTTATGGACTCCATTAAAACACATAAAGATCAAGAATTAATCTAATCAATTATTAGCACATAATTTCTATGATCTTCTAAACTCATATGTTTATGAATGTTCATATCAAAAATTTCAAGAATCGTAAGTACATATACAAAACTTGAAATTTTGATATGAGTTTTTGAACAAAACTTCGATTTTTCAAGTTTTTTTTTTTTTCATCAAGTATCAAATAAACAAACCAGGCTCTGATACCATTGATGGGTTTTGAGCATTCTAACACTCCTATGGTGTACATGCAACCCTAGAAACCTTGGATCTATGTTTGACTAAGATACATGCAAATAATTATTTTTCCAAGGTTCTTATCCTAACTAGCATGGCATGGGATACTTGAATAAAATAAAACTAGTAGAATTACTTACCTTGTAGTAGTAGTTGATTGCTTGGAGTTTGAGAGCCTAGCACCAATAATGTGGATGCCTCAAATGGAAGTCACAAATCACCACAAACTTGGAAACTTGAGAGAATAGTCACAAACTTCTTGAAATCGGCCCTCTTGGTTTACACACATCAACTAGTGCAATTTCAAAAACCAAAGCCTCCTTTATATAGTGTGGTGGTCTAGGGTTACATCCATGTAAACCCTAATACCCATGTCTTTTCATTTCCATGAGATCCATGGGTTAAAGCTCCATGAAGTATCCATGGACTTTCCATGCAAGCCTAGCCCATTCCAAATAAGCATTAGCCCACACTATATAAATACAAGAGCCCATATTTAATTAGTCATACTTTTGATCTCTAAATTAATTCTAAATTAATTATAGATCAATACTAATTAAATAATATGATTTTATATTAATATATTAGGACTTATAATATATTAATAAATCATAAGTTATACTATTCTCAAACAATTATCCATAAATTGTTCGGGTGAAGTGCAACCCAAATGGACCATGCCGGGTCGGGTCAAGTACATACCAAATATAGTTATGGACTTAGACACTATATCCAACAACCATACCAGGGAAATGTTTTGGCATCACACCCCACTACATTTGATAGTGCCAAGCGATTGGCACAGCGGCTCATAGACCATGGGGTTCGTACTCGGCTGCAACAACAACCCTGGCCATCTCAGAACCCGCTAGAACCGCTGATTCCAAGCGGAAGTTTTGGGATGACAAGAAAAAGAAGAAGGCTGCCAAAAAGCAGCAGATCGTGGCAGTACATGCTGCAATAGCACCTGCCGTTGCTGCTCCAGTAAGGCAATACGCCGGAAGTTTTCCCAAGTGCAACAAGTGCAACTTCCACCACACAGGAGCCTGCCGGGAAATACAGTGCGCGAACAGCAACAGGAAGGGGCACACCGCCCGTTTCTGTAAATTTCTGGCGAGACCACTCAACCAAGTCCCCGACGTTGGTGTGGGCCAGGCTTGCTACAATTGTGGCGACGTGGGCCACTACAAGAGGGACTGCCCAAAGGCAGGGAATTCTGGTAGAGTTGGAAGAGTTCTGGCCATAGGCCACGAGGAAGCGGTTGCCGACCCCACAGTGGTCACTGGTACGTTTCTCCTCGATAACTCATATGCATGTATACTATTTGATAGTGGAGCGGAGAGGAGCTTCGTGAACCAAAGATTTGCTCATTTACTTAAGCAAAAATCACGAGCACTCAAAGAACCGTTCACTGTAGAAATGGCTAATGGAAAGACAGAGAGCACAAACAGTATATTCATAGGGTGTACCCTAACTTTAGATAGCCATTCATTTTCGATCGATCTCATGCCGGTATCTATTAAAAGTTTTGACGTCATCATCGGCATGGATTGGTTGAGTCTTCATCGTGCCGACATCATGTGTTATGAAAAGGCTGTCCGCCTTAATCTGTCGTCTGGCGAAACTCTAGTAGTATATGGCGACAAACCCGGCACGAACCTCCGTATCATCTCGAGCATTCAAGCTCAGAAATTCTTGCGAAAGGAATTTCGCGCATTCCTTGCTCATGTGGTCGATGTGAGCCAAGAAACGAAAGACATTCAGAACATTCCAGTGGTACGCGACTTTCCCGACATCTTTCCAGAAGAAATCCCAGGATTACCTCCGCAACGACAAGTCGAGTTTAGAATCGACTTAGTTCCAGGGGCTACCCCCGTAGCCAAATCGCCCTATCGTCTAGCACCTGTAGAGATGCAAGAACTGTCTTGTCAGCTTAACGAACTTCTCAGCAAGGGCTTTATAAGACCAAGCTTCTCACCTTGGGGAGCTCCAGTCTTGTTCGTCAAGAAGAAAGACGGATCGTTTCGTATGTGCATCGACTACAGGGAGCTCAACAAACTGACCGTCAAAAATCGTTATCCCTTGCCTCGTATCGACGATTTATTTGACCAACTTCAAGGGGCGTATTTCTTTTCAAAAATCGACTTAAGATCCGGATATCACCAACTACGAGTGCTAGGGGAGGATGTTCCGAAGACAGCCTTCCGAACTCGTTATGGGCACTACGAATTCGTAGTGATGCCATTCGGATTACCAAACGCGCCCGCAGTATTCATGGATTTAATGAATAGGGTGTGTCGTCCTTACTTGGATCAGTTCGTCATCGTCTTCATCGATGACATACTTATCTACTCTCGTAGTAAGGAGGAACATAGTCAACATCTGCGACAAGTCTTAGAAACAATACGTTCGGAGAAGCTCTATGCGAAGTTCTCGAAATGCGAATTTTGGATCCGACGAGTCAAATTCTTAGGGCACGTGGTTAGCGAAGAGGGAATACACGTGGACCCTTCCAAAATTAAAGCCATTGAGAACTGGTCAGCATCGAAGACGCCTACAGAAATTCGTCTATTTCTAGGTTTCGCTGGCTACTACCGCAGGTTCATTCAGAACTTCTCCCGCATAGCGAAACCTCTTACAACACTGACCCAGAAAGGCGTGGCCTTTGACTGGGAAGAGAAGCAGGAGAGAGTGCTCCAAACGCTCAAGCAAGCCTTGTGCACCGCACCAATACTATCCCTCCCCGAAGGGATAGAAGACTTTGTCGTCTATTGTGATGCGTCAAATCAAGGACTCGGATGTGTTCTGATGCAGCGAGGTAAGGTCATTGCCTATGCCTCGAGACAGCTGAAGACACACGAGGTCAACTACACTACCCACGATCTGGAACTAGGAGCAGTTGTGTTTGCTCTGAAGATCTGGAGACACTACCTGTATGGTACAAAAAGCACAATCTTTACAGATCACAAAAGCCTACAACATATATTCGATTAGAAGGAGCTCAACATGAGACAATAACGGTGGGTCGAGCTACTCAGTGATTACGAATGTGAAATTCGTTATCATCCGGGGAAAGCCAATGTAGTAGCTGACGCCCTAAGTCGGAAAGAATATTCTGGTCGTAGAGTCAAGTCATTGACTATGACTATCCATTCACACTTGTCCACACAAATTAAGGAGGCTCAGCTCGACGCTTTGAAACCTGAAAATGTGGCAGGTGAATCCCTGAGAGGAATGGATAAGAACTTGGAGGTTAAGGGTGGCGGAGCTTATTATCTCATGGATCGGATCTGGACCCTGAAACTTGGTGGTTTGAGAGACTTGGTCATGAACGAGGCGCACAACACTCGTTATTCCGTCCACCCAGGTTCAGATAAGATGTATCTGGATCTTAAAAAGTTATACTGGTGGCCTAACATGAAAGCAGAGATTGCTACCTTCGTAAGTAAATGCCTTACTTGCGCCAAGGTCAAGGTCGAATACCAGAAACCCTCAGGTCTACTACAACAGGCAGAGATACCGGAATGGAAGTGGGAGCGGATCACTATGGATTTCATAACCAAGTTGCCCAAGACAATGGGTGGGCTTGATACCATATAGGTCATCGTCGACAGGTTGACCAAGTCCGCACACTTCCTGCCTATCAAAGAAACAAACAAGATGGAGAAGCTTACAAGAACTTACATTAGGGAGATTTTACGACTGAATGGTGTTCCGATATCCATTATCTCGGACAGAGATAGTAGATTCACTTCAAGGTTCTGGCAGTCGTTACAAATTTCCCTAGGAACTAGGCTGGACATGAGTATAGCCTACCATCCGCAGACAGACGGGCAAAGTGAGAGGACTATCCAAACCTTGGAAGATATGATGCGAGCCTGTGTGATCGACTTTGGGAAAGCATGGGATACTCATTTACCCCTTGTCGAATTTTCCTACAACAACAATTATCACACAAGCATAAAGGCTGCTCCATTCGAGGCCCTCTATGGCCGCAAGTGCAGATCGCCTCTGTGCTGGGCGGAGGTGGGTGATACCCAGTTAGCTAAAGGACGAGTTCCTGAAAGCACTCTCACAGGTCCGGAGATCATTCGGGAAACGACAGAGAAGATCGTTCAAATTCGTGAACGATTGAAAGCCTCTAGAGACCGACAGAAAAGCTACGCTGATAAACGAAGAAAACCGTTGGAATTCCAGGTGGGCGACCGTGTTCTATTGAAGGTCTCACCCTGGAAGGGCTTGATACGCTTCGGAAAGCGTGGAAAGCTAAATCCAAGGTACATAGGGCCTTTCGAGATTCTCGCAAGAATCGGCCCTGTAGCTTACAAACTTAACTTACCACGCGAACTCAGTAATGTACATTCTACTTTCCACGTCTCGAACTTGAAAAAGTGTCTATCCGACGAGACTCTTGTAATCCCACTCGACGAGATCGAGATCAACGAGAGCCTCAACTTCGTGGAAGAACCAGCAGAGATCATGGACCGGGAGGTCAAGCAAATGAAGCAAAGCCGTATCCCGATAGTGAAGGTTCGCTGGAACGCCAAGCGAGGACCTGAATTCACTTGGGAGCGAGAGGATCAGATGAAACTGAAATATCCTCTTCTTTTTACTTAGTTATTTGTAACTACTTATTTGCTTAAACTCTAATTTCGGGACGAAATTCCTTCTAAGGGGGGGATGATGTGTCAACCCGAAATTTCTATTATGTACAACATTTCAATTCAATAGAAGTCAGAACAGTTTCTGCTAACTTTCAAGCTTTTTGGAATAAGTTTGAGTCTTTTTAAGTTAGTACTTCAGGAGATACCAGGAGAGAGGATGCTCTAGGGTTTATTGTGCAACAATAAAGTCCCAAAGTTCCAAGAGTTTGGAGTTTACGGCCTAAACAAAGGTGTTTACGGCCGTAAACCCTAAATTGGGGGTATATATATGACACTTAGTCATTATTTACCATTTTTCACAAATTCAAGATCCAAACTCAATTCTCTCTCAAGTATCATCCAACAATTCTTCAAGATCTTCAACTTGTAAGTGTTTCTAGCCCTATTAAGTTGTTATATTGCTTAATCTAGTGATTTAACACACTTCCATCCGTGAAATCATTCCAAAAGGTTAGATCTTCAAGTTTCACCAAGAACACCAAGAACACACACTCGTGTTCTTGGACTTTTAGCACCTTTTCAAGCCTCTATCTTGTAAGTACTTCTATCCTAGAGTATAAAAAGGCTTGTTACACTTCTATACATCAAGAAAACACCAAGGAAACCAAGGATCAAAGGAGTTTACGGTCCAAGAACACCTAGGACCGTAAACCCTAAAAAGGGTGCCAAAGTGTGCCCTAGTCCCTTCTAAGCCTTGGAAACTTGCATAGATCCCTTCCCTAATGAGTTAAGTACATGAAAACATCATAAGACCATAAACCATTTGGGTTTACGGCCGTAAACCCAAAGGCAAATGGTCCAGGGATCGTAAACTCCATTTAGGAGTGAAATGGTGCCCTAATCACTTCCATAGGGTTATACTTCAAGTGGAAATGCTTCTAAGGACTTGTAGAGCTTTAAAACAACACATGGTCAAAGAAGCATGAGTTTACGACCGTAAACTCATGGGTTTATGACCGTAAACTCAAAGAGTTATGGTCACAAAACCGTAAACTCATATAAAGGGTTCACTTGAACCCTAAACTCAATAGCAATGTCCTACAACATTTAGATGCAATCCTTAGCACTTATAACACTTATATAAGGTGTTTTTCATGCCCTAGGATGTCTTAACTTTGTTAATTAGTTGTTTAAAGACTAATTGGATACATATATGTGTTATTATATGTTAACTAGGATCATTGTGTGTGTACAAGTCTTCACTTGACACCTAACAATCCTATATCATCAGTTCATCCAAACCACTCACTACAGGTGAGTTCATACCCCTTAATTAACCTTTTAAATGTTTTTAAAATGCTTTTATGGGGGGAATGCAAGTTGAATTATTATAGTTATTATATCAATCACATGTGATTAATAACTACCAAACAAGTGGATTACTTACTTTTCAAACTATGTTACCAAACTGTTTTACTTCAAATTGTTTTACAAACTCCTTTTCATGTCAAATACTTTTACTTAAACTCTTTTAAACTTATATTCTGTTAAATATGTATCTATATAGATATAGTTATATAAGTAGGATTGAAAGGACTTAGGACTGATAGCTCACCTTACTTCATGTTCCTTGTTTGGTTGTGGACTTAGGGTATTAGGGTTATCTGTCCGAAGGTCGTTTGAATCCTAGTTATATATTATGTATATGTATATAGATACAAAGGTTCCTTCTTTCATTCAGCTCCATACCTTTGGGTAGCAAGGGTATACATACATGTTCATACATTACTAGTAAGCTACTATAGGAGTAGTTTAAGAAGATACTAATACTATTACTAGAACAATGAAACATACAAAGAGTCAGTTCATACATGAAACAATACCATACAGAGAAAGAGATAACAAACAATACCATACAGAGTAGATAACAAACTATACCATACAGAGTAGAGAACAAACAATACCATACAGAGAAAGAGATAACAAACAATACCATACAGAGAAAGAGATAACAAACAATACCATACAGAGAAAGAGATAACAAACACTACCATACAGAGAGAACATACAGGCTAGACAGAGGTAGAACATACAATACAGCTAGCACATTCATTACATATACATTATTACAGTTATGTGAGCCACCTAACGGGGCATGACACTACCTGCCATGACCGTTTTTGTATCCAGAATCTCCTTAAATGGGGAGCGTATGAGTTTGTGTATAAATCTATACTGGATTGACTATCCTACACCTTGCTGCTCGCTACAGTGGGACTTGCAAGTCTACGGGTGCCAAACGTCATTTCTTATGACGTCTTACATCGTCGTTTTTCTATTGAGTCGGTAGCAGGATACAGGCCGATCACATGGTACTTTAAATAACAATTGGTTTAAAGTAGTTAGTACAGTAGTAGTTACTTAATACAACACTATAGTACTACATCATTTTCCCATTACATTTACTTTGTGATATTCACACAATAAACAATAATGTAAAAACTATATTTTTGGTTAATGATAGTCGGATTTGGGAAAATACACACTCTTACAAGAGACACACACACAGATACTAGACGCCTTGGTAGAAGGCTACTTTTAGTAGGAAACATAGGGTTTTCTAGGAGAGTTCAAACAATTACAAACTTTTACAAACATATACAATTACGAACTTACAAAACACTTTCATACAACTACAGACACTAATATACTTATGATCTCACCAGCTTTAAAGCTGATAAACTCTTTCAAAATAACTTGTATTCTCAGGTCGCCAGTAGACAGGTACCGGAGCCATGTTTTTGCGAAGATGGAGCTCGTTCAAGACTCATCTTTATTTTGATGTATATTATTTTTGGTGTCTATATAACTTGACAGAACACACTTGTATGAAATTATATTATTAATGCAATGGATGATGTTGTTGCTTGTTTACTACTTTGCATTGTTGTGATACTGTACATGACATCCTCCACCCCTGATCAATTCCGCCGTTCCGGTTTTGGGGTGTGACAGTTTATCTCCGTAGATCAACAAGGGTTTGTTATTCGGTAGATTCAGGCGGACTGCTTTTTCGAAGCAGAGAATGTCGGCACGATAAAGACTCAGCCAGTCCATGCCTACGATGACGTCGAAACTTTGGATAGCTACTGGTATGAGGTCGATTGGAAACGAATGATTATCTAGTGTGAGGGAACAACCTATGTAAATCTCGTTAGAACTCTCTGTCTTTCTGTTAGCCATTTCTACGACGAAGGTTTCTTTTAGTGGTTGCGGTGATTGTTTAAGTAAGTGTTTGAATTTTTGGTTAACGAAGCTTCTTTCTGCCCCACTATCGAAAAGGATACAAGCATAAGAGTTATCGATAAGAAACGTACCCGTGACTACAGTGGGGTCTGCCACGGCCTCATTGTGGCCAATAGCAAGTAGTCTTCCTGCTCCTCCCGCGTTTCCAGCTTTCGGACAGTTTCTTTTGAAATGTGTTGTCTCGCCGCACCCATAGCAGGCCTGACTTACTCCTGCACTAGGGACCTGGGAGATAGGTTTGGGTTGAGCTCTGCAAAACCGGGCGGTATGGCCCTTCCGGTCGCAGTTAGTGCAGTGCATCTCACGGCAGGGGCCGTTATGATGGAAAGAGCACTTTGTGCACTTGGGTAAGTTCCCTGCATATGTTTTGGCCGGTACAGGGGCAGCTGGAGTAGTGGCAGCATGGACAGCCACCGTCTGTTGGTTCTTGGAAGAGGATTGATTTGATTTGCCCCTCCTTCGGTCTCCATGCTTCCTTTTGTTGTCGGTCACGTAGGTTGGTGTTGCGGTAGTGGTTGTAGTTATTGATGGAGTAGAGGGAACTTCATGATCAATCAGCCTTTGGGCCAATTCCTTGGCACTATCAAAGGTTGCAGGGTTTGAAGCTAGAACGTTCCCACGATACTGGGGCACCAAACCCCAGATGTATCTCTCGATCTTTTTGTTTTCGGTGGGGACCATGTTTGGACATAGAGCCACCCGGTCGCAGAACCTGGGTGTATAAGCCACTATGTCGGAACCCTGCATTTTGAGGTTCCATAGTTCCTCCTCGAGCTTCTGAATTTCGCCCCTCGGGCAATACTCCCTTGTCATAAGGTCCTTCAGTGTGTCCCAGCCCATGGCGTTAGCAGTTACCAGGGAGAGTGATTTGACATGGCCATTCCACCATGTCAGGGTTCTTTGGGTGAAGGTGCAAGTAGCAAATTTTATCTTGCTTCCTTCAGGACATGAGCACATCTCGAAGATGGCTTCTGTCCTTTCGATTCATTGAGATAGTGCAAGGATCCCTCCAGTCCCATTGAAGAATGTTGGTTTGCAGCTGATGAAATCTTTATAGGTGCACTCCCGTGCACGCGGATGGATTTCACCTTGGCTGGAGTTTGTGCCAGTCCCCATTCCACTAACACCACCAGAGTTTACTTGTGCCATGGTGGCGGTCACAGCTACGGTTACAGCTGCTTGAAACATCACCAGATCGAACTGCGGTGGGGGTGGTGGTACAGTTTGATTGGTGAGCGTGTTTCTGGTTGGACGCCTGCGAGGCGGCATCTTTTACTGAAAATTCATAAAGATGACGATAATGGTAAGAATCGATCGTAAGTATGATGAGAGTGTCCCATGGACTAAATCGCCATAGTCCAAATACCAGATAGGATCATAACAATAGAGTAGGGAAATATAAAAGTTTAGGTTTTCCCATAGATTAGACAACTGCCAATATTACTGGTATTAATGATGTAACATGAGTTCAGGAAAAATGACCTAACAGTAGGTCTTACATCAAACCATAAAGGAAAAAATGTTGACAGTTTAGAAGCCTAGTTAGAGTATTTTCAAAGTTAGGAATGTTTACAGACAAGTGCTCTACCGAGCATAGAAAAGAAAAGGCTATTCCTTAATCAAAAGAGAAGGATGAGTTGACATCTCCTACTGGCGATGGGTATCCCTTGGGCGAACCCTAAGATCAGCCAGTTGGCGTACAACTTCCTGAAGATGTCGCTCATGCGCCCTCTGACGCACTCGGAGTTCCATGACTTCAGCTCGGGATGCAGCTAGTTGTTGCTGCAGAGCCTCATTGGTCCTCCTAGTCCTATCCATAGCTTCTTCGAGTTGGCGGATACGGACATCGTTAAGGTTAGAGTTGGCGTCAATTTCCACAACTCTGCTGATGGCAGCATGACTTTGTTCGACGTTCCTTGCAATCCTACGGACCATGATGGGCAAGACTCGGTCAGCTGAACCTCCCTCGCTTATGTTGTTAAAGCTTCGGTCTCCGTTGAAAGGTAAAGGCTGACCCTGTTCATCACTCCATCGATTCAAGGTGGTTGCCCACATGGGAGTGGGACCTTGAAATGTAGGACGGGGGTTGGGATTTGGAGCTACTGGGGGTAGGTTGTTGACTTCTGGTTCGGAGTCGGAGCTATCCGAAAAGCCTTCTGCACGGTGATCATCCAAAGGGATCGGGTGATTATCTTCTGGCTCCTCATCAAGCCATCCCCCAATGCCTTGGTTTGGGTAGTACGGATCGCCAGGGAGATGAAAGCCATCCATGCTATCTACGCAAGAAATGGGGAAAGAATAGTTAATAGGCGTACTAATCTGAGATACTTATAAAATGATTCGTTATTAGTTGATTCAATACTTGCATAGTGCATACCAATTACATGCAACCGAAACAGGATAGACCTTTGAATAAGTGACCCTAACTCTAAATCCACAACCAAACAAGGAACAGGAAGTAAAGCAAAGATCACAGATTCTTAGTCTATAGCGCCTTAGTCACATGTAACCTTGGCGTACCCACTTAGCAACTATTGTCCTACTAGTAACGACCCTTTTAGTTCTCACATATGTAATTCATAGTAATGCAGAATACTCCTCTAGTATTCTTGTTCTAATGTTCTTGTAGTAGTGTGGGTAAGTTTTTAGACTTGTTGCAACACCACAACCATTCTTAGGCACATGCTAGTCACTCCTCGGGAAATGTAGTTGATCAGGCTACATCTCCCCAGATTTGACTATATGCCTCTAAGCCTAATCGTGCTGTCCAACAATCTTAATACTTTTGATCCGTTCTAGTATGATACTGACCTTGGTATAAATAGATGTATATAAATACTTAGTTAAATATGTTATTATTTAAAAGTATATATTCTTGGTCAGAGTGTTTTAATCCCGATGTGTTTATAGTTCATATATCTTTTATGGGTTGATATACTTGATTCACTATAAACAATGCTCTGATACCAATCTGTCACACCCCAAAACCGAGAATGGCGGAATACGTTCTGGGGTGGAGGACGTCATGTACATTATCATAACAATGCATAATAGTAAAGACAAGCAACAACATCCATTGCATTAATATAATAATTGTAATACAAGCGTGTTCTGTACAGTTTGTTAGATACCAAAAGTATAATCAAAATAAATAGGAGTCTTGCATATGCTCCATCTTCTCAAAAGCTGCATCTGTACCTGTCTACTGATGACCTGAGAATACAAGTTATTTTGAAAGCGAGTATCAACATCAAGCTGGTGAGTTCATAAGTATTTAGTGTCATTGCTTGTATAAAAATGTTTACAACAATGTGGTATAATAACTGGTTTCAATGTTTGAAAATAGTATACTCCCTAGAAAACCCTATGTTTTCCAGTAAAAAGTAGCCTTCTACCAAGACTCAATTGTTTGTATATTTGTTCTTTCATAAATGTAGAGATTTTCCCAGTGAAACTATTATTATGAAAATATAGTTTTTGACCTCATTAATGTAAAGAAATGGGAAAATAATGTTTTACCCCAGCAGTGTCACTGCCGGCTGAATGTAATGAAAATGCAGACTCCAGGTGTTATTAAATATACAATACACCTCGGGGAGTCTGTTTTGCCTTTAATTCTTAAAGTGTTAATTAAAGGTCTGAATGTGAACTCGTATGTAACCATGCCGATTGACGATCGAATAACTGATGACCCTCCAGGTGACACGTAGTATGGTGACATTTTGTCACCCCTGGGCCTAGTCGGCTCGGACTGTAGCTAGCAGTCGGGATGTGGGAGTGTCTGTCCCGTATAGATCTATACATATAATGCCCGCTCTCCCTCCAGGAGACTCTGGTTACACTGTGATAGCACAATGAAGTGTCGTATCGAGAAGTAGTATGTCACATTCTAATTATAGTATATTCTCTTGTATATTGTATAATGTATCTTCTGGTATAATGTATAGAGTGTTCCCTTGGATAGCATATAGTATTCTCTTTGTATAGTATTTATCATGTATTGACTCATAACTGTACTGACTCTGGTAGATGTCATTGTGATAGGAGTAATGAGTAATATTCCTTAACTATACCTATTATAGTTAAATAGTAATGTTGGTTGCATGCCTTTGTTACACAAAGGTACTGAACTGAAGTGAAGACTTTTATATCCAACACAAATATATATGATATATAACTAAGGATTCAATGACAGTCGGACAAATAACATAATACCCTAAGTCCACAACCAAACAAGGAACAGGAAATAAGGTGAGCTATCAGTCCTAAGTCCTTCAAGTCTTACTTATATAAATATATTAGTATAGATATGGTTTTGAAGATAAAACGAGTTTAAAAGAGTTTGAAAACAGTTTTAGCATTTAAAGAATATGATAAAAGGTTTGAAACACTTGAAACCCAAAGTTTGATGGAAATCTAAAAGTAGCAGTGAATTGTGTAGTCTGTTCTAGTTATTAATCACATGTGATTGATACAATAACTATAACAGTTCAACTTGTATTCCCCCTATAAAAGCATTTAAAATCATTTAAAAGGTTGATTTAGGGGTATGAACTCACCTGCAGTGAGTGGAGTGGATGGAAGTGCCGGGTAGGATGCTAGGTGTCAAGTGAGGACTTGAACACACACAGATCCTATGCAACATGTAGTGATACATAAATGTATTTAATTAGTTTATTTAATCACTAATTAAGTAGGTAAAGACACTCTAATGCATGAAAACACTTTGCTTCAAGTGCTAGGAGTGCTAAGGGTTGCATCTAAGGAGAGTATGGCCTCACTATGGAGTTTACACCTCAAATGGTAGTCCCTATGTGTGTTTACGGTTTCTGGACCATTTCCCCCATGAGTTTACGGCCGTAAACTCATGGGAATGGTGCATTTGTGTGTTTTAGGGTCTCATGCTTCACAAGGAAGTGTCCTAGGGTTGAATCAATGGCCTAGGAAGTGGTTAGGGCTCGAAATGGCACACTTTTGGAGTTTACGGTCCTTGGACCACTCCTTGGGATTTTACGGTCATAAACCCTAGAGTTTACGGCCGTAAACTCTGGGCCAGTTCATTCTTTTCGTGTGTTGTGGTTCTTAGTTCATGCATGACAGTTTCTAGCCTCTTGTTCAAGCATTAGAAGGTGTTAGGGGCATCAAAACACCCTTTGGGGGTGTTTACGGTTTTGGGAGATCCCCAAACCGTAAACCCATATGTTCTTGAGGGTTTTGATGAATTTCCAATGGATTAACATGTATACTAAGCAAATAACTAGATAGGAGGAGTGTACTTACTTATATGAAGCTTGAAAGAGTGTTTAGGACCCAAAAACACTAGTGTGTGTTCTTGGTGTTCTTGGTGTTTAGAAGAACACTTGAAGATCTAAGTAAAAACCAAGAATCCATGGATGAAATGATGTATAAACACTAGATTAAGTGTTGTATGAACGAATCCAGGAAGGAAAACTTACACTTTTGGCGTATTTGGAAGAATGAACTTATGATACTTGAGAGGAAAACTTGGTGTTCTTGAGGTGGGAAGTGGAAAATGAGGAAAAGTGTGTAAACTCATGCTATATGCATGAGTCCTTGGGAAATTGGTGTTTACGGCTCAAACACCTCTTATTTGGCCGTAAACACCTAGATAAGGTGATGATTGTTTTGTTTGCTACTGCTCACTAATAACGCCACTTCCTTTTATTAAATCGTTTGACGAAAAATAAAATAAAACACCAGACGGACTTAATACCGGCCATAAATGTACTGAAATGTTTTTGAATATTATATGAAGTGTTTAACGGTAGAGATTATACAAATGAAAATTTCGGGTTGTCACAGTTTACAGCCGTAAATTCATGGTAACTCCACCATTTCAAGTTTTAAGGTCTTCCAAGTCATAAAGAAGCATCCTAACTTCACGTCTAAGCCTTAGGAAGTGATTGGGGCAACATTTCACCCCTTTGTAGAGTTTACGGCCCATGGACCATTTCTCCATGAGTTTACGGCCGTAAACTCTAATGGTCCTTGATGTTTTCGATGTTTAAGGTCCTATACACTTCAAGGATGTGATCTAGACTAGTATCCAAGGCTTGGTAAGGGACTAGGGCACACAATGGCCCTTTCATTAGGGTTTACGGTCCAAGAACATGTTTGGACCGTAAAAACCTTTGATCCTGTGTTTCTTTGTGTTTACTAGTTGATTAAGAAGTGTAACAAACCTTATAACACACTAGGGTAAGAGTACTTACAATAAAGGAGCTTGAAAGGGTATTAAAAGTCCAAGAACACTAGTGTGTGTTCTTGGTGTTCTTGGTGAAATGAAGAACACTTGAAGATCTACACAAATGGAATGATTTCATGGATGAAATCTTGTAAGATCAATAGATTAAGGTAGAGAACAACTAATCAAGGAAGAAAACACTTACTTTCTTGAAGATTTTGAAGAAACTTTGGATGATACTTGAGAGAGAAATGGTTCTAGTCTTGAAAATGTGAAAAAGAGCTAAAAATAACTAAGTGTCACTTATACAGTCCTTAGGGTTTACGGCCCTAATACCATTTGGGCCGTAAACTCCAAACTCTTGGAGTTTTGGAACTTAAGTGTTACACAATAAACCCTAGGGCATCCTCTCTCCAGTTATTTGTTACAATACTAGGCTTTAGAACACTCAAACTGACTCTACACAACTCAAAAGTTAGCAGAAACAGTTCTGACTTCTATTGAAGTGAATGGTTGTACAAGATAGAAATTTCGGGTTGTCACATCATCCCCCCGCTAGAAGGAATTTCGTCCAGAAATTAGAGTTTAAGCAAATAAGTAGTCACAAATAACTAAGTAGAAAGACGAGGATATTTCAGTTTCATCTGATCCTCTCGCTCCCAAGTGAATTCCGGTCCTCGCTTGGCGTTCCAGCGAACCTTCACTATCGGGATACGGCTTTGTTTCGTTTGCTTGACCTCTCGGTCCATGATCTCTACAGGTTCTTCCACGAAGTTGAGGCTCTCGTTGATCTCGATCTCGTCGAGTGGGATTACAAGAGTCTCGTCGGACATACACTTTTTCAAGTTCGAGACGTGGAAAGTAGAATGTACGTTACTGAGTTCGCGTGGTAAGTTAAGTTTGAAAGCTACAGGGCCGATTCTTGCGAGAATCTCGAAAGGCCCTGCGTAACTTTTCTGTCGGTCACTAGAGGCTTTCAATCGTCCACTAATCTGAATGATCTTCTCTAATGATGCCCTCTAACTCTAGATCGCGAATTTCATAGCCAGCTTTGAGGGTTTCCAACTGATGGGAGGCTTAGGTAATGACCTTACCTCGTTACATCAATATGCAACTGAGCCCTGGAATTAGACGCATCGCCATAGACTACAAAGTCTTCTATTCCTTTTTGGATGGGATAGTGTTGGCATGGTGCAAGGCTTGTTTTAGCGTTTAGAATGATCTCTCCTTCTTCTCTTCCCAGTTAAAGGCCACGCCCTTCTGGGTCAAAGTTGTAAGGGTTTCGCGAATCGTGAGGAGTTCTGTAAGAACCTACTATAGTAGTCTGCGAGACCTAAAATTTACGAATTTTTGTAGGTGTCTTCGGATCTGACCATTCTCAACGGCCTGGATTTTGGAAGTGTCTACTTGAATTCCATCTTCACCAACAATGTGACACAGGAATTTGACCCTTCGAATCCAAACTCGAATTTAAGAGAATTTCGCGTAGAGCTTCTCTGATCGAAAATGTTTTCAAGATCTGCTGACGATGTTGACTATGCTCATCCTTACTACGAGAGTAGATAAGTATATCATCTATGAAGGTGATGACGAACTGATCCAAGTAAGGACGGCATACCCTATTCATTAAGTCCATGAATACTGCGGGCGCATTAGTCAATCTGAATGGTACCACTACAAACTCGTAGTGTCCGTAACGAGTTCGGAAGGCTGTCTTCGGAACATCCTCCCCTAGCACTCGTAGGTGGTGATATCCGGATCTTAAGTCGATATTTGAAAAGAAGTTCGCCCTTTTACAGTTGATCAACTAAATCGTCTATGCTAGGCGAAGGGTACTGATTTTTGACGGTCAGTTTGTTGAGCTCCCTATAGTCGATGCGCATACGAAACGATCCGTCTTTCTTCTTGACGAACAAGACTGGAGCTCCCCAGGGTGAGAAGCTTCGTCTCATAAAACCCTTGCTGAGTTGTTCGTTAAGTTGATCGGACAGTTCTTGCATCAATGCAGGTGCTAGACGATAGGGCGGTTTGGCTACTAGGGTAGCCCTTGGAACTAAGTCGATCCTAAACTCGACTTGACGTTGCGGAGGTAAATCCTGGGAGTTTTCTGCTCTATCTGAATCTATTGTCTCGATCGGTGAGAAGGCATTTGATTTGATTCTAAGTTTATCAGCATGGCAGTATGATCACTCGTAGTCTTAGACAGTCTCCATCCTAAAGTTCATATCAGAAGTCATATTTGGTTCATCAATCACAGCTTCGTGTATACGAGTCGTATATAATTAAGACTGAAAAGGCAGTCGAATAAATGATTCTTCTTTAAGCTCACATCCAAACAAGGAAAAGAAGTTAAAGCGGAATCATCAATTCTAAGTCTGTAGAACCTTGATTATATACCACCCTTGCGTATACCTTCTCCAGCGATAGATCAACCGTATGGATCTTCGGGTTGAACTTGACCTACTGTACGAGTGGTACTCCGGGGAGGTTTGCCGGGGTGTCTTCGGGAAGGATACAAAACATAAGGTACTCTCTGCATGAGTACTTCGGAGTTCTGGAATTACGGCTTGGCTAGAAAGGCGATTTCGGAGAAAAGAATTTACGCATAAAACTGGTATTGTGAGGGTCGAATTTGCTCACGTTATATGAAAATGTCGGACTACTCGGAATAAGAGGCATTAGACTTAGTTCATAAAGGTGTTACAAAAACATAATGGTGCAACTTTTACAGAGTTTCGGTACTTTAGTTTTACCTATAAGACTACTGCTGCGAACAAGGTATACTACAAAAGCAAGTACACGCAGCACGAGAGTCCCTTGCCTGACGGGATCTCGCAAAAGATAAGACTCGAGTTGCACTAGTTTTTAACAGTTTATAAGTCTACTAAAACAAAACGCCCTAATATTTCAACGTGGGTCCGGAGTAGTCTCTCCTACAGCAGTGATCCTTAGTATCTTCCCGTTTGCGCCAGAGTTCTCTGTTATTGGACAATCCTTCTTGAGATGTCCTATCTCACCACATAAATGAGATATCTGGCTTGTACCAGCATCAGTGGTGGAAGTGAAGTGTCAGGTCGGAGTTATGTGGACACGGTTGTTTTCGTTGTTCCTCCCTTTTAGACAATTCGGATTATAGTGCCCGGCTTCACCACAACCATAGCAAGTCGAATTGACTCCGATGTTAGTGGCTTGGGAGATGTTTTGCGCTGGCGTTCTACAGACTTGAGTAGTGTGCCCCACACGGTTGCAATTGCTGCATTTTAAATCACGGCAGACTCTGTGATGATGGAAATTACACCTGCCACACTTCGGGAGTGTCCCCTTATATAGTTTGATCGGGGCTGAAGTGGCAGGGGCCGCCACTTGTTGCTGTTGTGTGGCAAGTTTTTGTGATCGCTTGCGCTCCTTATAGGCTTGACGCCTTCGCTTCTTACCCTCAGATTTGTGGCCCTGGGTGTCGGTAACAGCTATCATTTGTTGATTTTCCGGATTGTTACAACAATTTGAACTGTCAACACCCTTCACAGCCTCGATTGCGTTACCAGAGTCGTAGTGTGCAAAGACAGCTGCAATGGCGGCTGTTACCGCTGCTTGGAAGGTGGAAGCGTCTATGTGAAGGATCGGGGTTGTGTCGTTCGGCGGATTACCTCTAGGTGACGACATGATTCTGCTATTTGACAAGAAAAGGAGTTTGTGAGTGATTATGGTCGGCCCTAGATGTATTCTACTCAATCATGTAATTGTAAAGTTTTTGTTGTGAATAAACTGTTCTCGGTGGTTTGACCTACATCCCTATGATGCAGTACTGGAAAAAAGGTGAAGTAGTTCGTAGAATGTTTACTAGACATTTGCTATTTTGAACTAGACTATCATTGGTTGGTGGATAACCGGATCCAAGCTTTGACAAGAATTGGAAGAAATCTTTGAGCTAATTCACCATAGCTCAATAATTTGACGAAGTGGGGGTTTTAGATAGGATTTTAACGATAGCAAAACGAAAGTATTTGAACAAGGATTGGCACAGAAATTAGCCGATTGTCAATATCATTGATATTTAAGATGTAATACGTTTGGGAAAAATGACCTTGGAGTAGGTCTTACATCATATCCGAAGTAGAAAAGTTTCGACGGCATACTGGCTTACTAGAAAGTACTTACATTAAAGAGTTAGTTACATAGAAAAGTGCTACTTGGAGCTTAGATAGGACGACTATTCTTTCAACCCAGGAAAGAAAGGTAGAATATCTCCTACTAGTGACGGTTATCCCTTGGGTGAACCCTTTGTTCAGCCAGCTGACGCTCCATATCAAGTAGGTGCCTTTCGTACACCCTTTGGCGTACTCGGAGCTCTATGACTTCAGCTCGAGTTTTAGCTAGCTCTTGCTGCAGGGTCTCATGGTCTCCCCTATCTCTCTCACGATCATATTCCAGACGAATGGTGCGGAGGGTATGCATTCTCGCATTGGCGTCAACTTCTGTGATTCGATGGAGAGCTGTCCTGCCCTGAATCTCGTTTCGGGCCACTCTGCGGACCAGGATTGGCAAGACTCTGTCTGCTGAGCCTCCCTCGCTCAGGTCATAAAAGCTTTGGTCTCCGTCGAATGGTATGGGCTGATTCTGTTCTTGGCTCCATGTTTCCAAGCTTTCCACCCACGGAGGCGTCGGGCCTTGAAAAGCCGGACGAGGGTTAGGATTTGGGACAGGAGCCGCCGGAGGTAGGTTCTCAACTTCAGGCTCGGAGTCAGAACCATCTGCAAAGCCTTCAGCTTGGTGATCATCCATAGGGATTTGGTGATCATTTTCTGGCTCTGCTTCAAACCCTCCTCCATTACCTTGGTTAGGGAAGTACAAGTCGCCGTGGGGATGGAATCCAGCCATGTTTTCTACGCGAGAAAAGGGATATAAGAATTAAGCACATAAGTAATTTATAGTAACACAAAATACTCCTATAGTATTTTAAGTTTATGTTATGTTCTAATGTTTTTGTTGTGGTATTGTTGGTAAGTTTTTAGACTTGTTGCAACCTCACAACCACACTTAGGCACATGCTAGTCACTCTTCGGATAATATAGTTGATCAGGCTATATCTTCCCAGGGTTGACCATATGTCTCTAAGTCTGATTGTGTTGTCCAACAATCGTAATACTTTTGTTCTGTCCTAGTGACACTGATTTTAGTATGAATGCAGGCATGTATACTTAGTTAAATATTTTATTATTTAAAAGTATAAACTCTTGGTTAGAGTATTTTAATCCCATTGTATTTATAGTCTGTATATCTTTTATGGGTTGACATACTCAATTCACTATAAACAATGCTCTGATACCAATCTGTCACACCCCAAAACCGGAACGACTGTACCTGTCTTCTCAAAACCTGGCTTCGGTACCTGTCTTCTCAAGTGTTTTCTGTCAAGTTAGTAGACACCAAAAATATGAATCAAAATAAAAGATGAGTCTTGAACGAGCTCCATCTTCTCAAAACCTGGCTTCGGTACCTGTTTACTGGTGACCTGAGAATACAAGTTATTTTGAAAGAGAGTATCAGCTTTAAAGCTGGTGAGATCATAAGTATTTTCGTGTCTGTGTTTGTATGAAAGTGTTTGTAAGTATGTGATGTGTAAGTTTGTAAAAGTTTGAATATGTTTGTAAAATGTTCGAATTTCCTAGAAAACCCTATGTTTTACTACTAAAAGTAGCCTTCTACCAAGGAATTAAGTGTTTGTGTGTATGTCTCTTGTAAGAGTATGTATTTTCCCAAATCTGACTATCATTAACCAAAAATATAGTTTTTTTGCATTACGGTTCATTGTGTGAAGATCACAAAGTGAATGCAATGGGAAATAAAATAGTACTGTAGTATTGTATTAAGTAACTACTGATGTACTAACTACCTTAAACCAATTGTTATTTAAAGTACCATGTGATCGGCCTGTACCATACTACCGACTTAGAACACGACGATGTAAGACGTCGGAAAAAATGACGTTTGGCACCCGTAGACTTGCAAGTCCCACTGTAGCGAGCAGCAAGGTGTAGGATAGTCAATCCAATATAGATCTATACACAAACTCAACGCTCTCAAATTAAGGAGATTCTGGATACAAAACGAGCCATGACAGGTGATGCCATGCCCCGTTACGTGGCTCACATAACTGTAGTAATATTCCTGTATATGTATTGTATGTACTAGCTGTATTGTGTGTTCTTTCTCTGTCTAGTATGTATGTATGTTCTCTCTCTGTCTAGCATGTATGTTTGTTCTCTCTCTGTCTAGCATGTATGTTTTCTTGTAAAATGTATAGTATGTACTAGCTGTCTTGTAATGTATAGTATGTACTAGCTGTATTGTAATGTATAGTATGTACTAGCTGTATTGTAATGTAGAGTATGTACTAGTTGTCTTGTAATGTATAGTATGTACTAGCTTTCTTGTAATGTATAATATGTACTAGATGTATCGTAATGTATAGTATGTACTAGCTGTCTTGTAATGTACTATATGTACTAGCTGTATTGTAATGTATGTTTCATTGTTCTAGTAATAGTATTAGTAGCTTCCTAAACTATGCCTATTATAGTTTACTAGTAATGTTGTTTGTATGTATGAAGATGTTTGTATACCTTTGCTACCCAAAGGTATTGAATAGAAAGAAGGAACTTTTATATTTATATACATATACATAATATATAACTAGGATTCAAACGACCTTCGGACAAACAACCGATACCCTAAGTCCATCACCAAACAAGGAACAAGAGGTAAGGCGAGCTATCAGTCCTAAGTCCTTTCAATCCTACTTATATAACTATATCTATATAGATACATATTTAACAGAATATAAGTTTAAAAGAGTTTAATAAAAGTATTTGACATGTAAAAGAGTTTGTAAAACAGTTTGAAGTAGTTTGTTTGATAACACAGTTTAAAAAGTAAGAAATCCACTTGTTTGGTAGTTATTAATCACATGTGATTGATATAATAACTAAAATAGTTCAACTTGTATCCCCCCATAAAAGCATTTAAAATCATTTAAAAGGTTGATTAAGGGGTATGAACTCACCTGTAGTGAGTGGTTTGGATCAACGGATGGTATAGGATGCTAAGTGTCAAGTGAAGACTTGAGCACACACAAGGATCCTAGTTAACATATAATAACACATATATGTATCCAATTAGTCATTAAACAACTAATTAATCAAGTATAGACATCCTAGGATATGAAAAACACTTTGATTCAAGTGCTATAAGTACCAAGGATTGCAACTAAGGGTTGTAGGGCCTTGCTTATGAGTTTAAGGTCCAAGGGGAGACTCTTTTGGAGTTTACGGTTTTGGGACCAACTCCCATGGAGTTTACGGTTGTAAACCCATGAGTTTACGGCCGTAAACTCATGGTAACTCCACCATTTCATGTTTTAAGGTCTTCCAAGTCATAAAGAAGCATCCTAACTTCAAGTCTAAGCCTTAGGAAGTGATTGGGGAAACATTTCACCCCTTTGTAGAGTTTACGGACCATGGACCATTTCTCCATGAGTTTACGGCCGTAAACTCTAATGGTCCTTGATGTTTTCGATGTGTAAGGTCCTATACACTTCAAGGAAGTGATCTAGACTGTGACAACCCAAAATTTCTATTCTGTACAACCATTCACTTCAATAGGAGTCAAAACTGTTTCTGCTAATTTTCAAGCTTTTTGGAATAAGTTTGAGTATTTTAAGATTAGTACTTCAGGAGATACCAGGAGAGAGGATGCTCTAGGGTTTATTGTGCAACAATAAAGTCCCAAAGCTCCAAGAGTTTGGAGTTTATGGCGTAAACAAAGGTGTTTACGGCCGTAAACCCTAAATTGGGGGTATATATATGACACTTAGTCATTATTTACCATTTTTCACAAATTCAAGATCCAAACTCAATTCTCTCTCAAGTATCATCCAACAACTCTTCAAGATCTTCAACTTGTAAGTGTTTCTAGCCGTAATAAGTTGATATATTACTTAATCTAGTGATTTAACACACTTCCATCCGTGAAATCATTCCAAAAGGTTAGATCTTCAAGTTTCACCAAGAACACCAAGAACACACACTAGTGTTCTTGGACTTTTACAAGCCTCTATCTTGTAAGTATTTCTATCCTAGAGTATAATAAGGCATGTTACACTTGAATACATCAAGAAAACACCAAGGAAACCAAGGATCAAAGGTGTTTACGGTCCAAGAACACCTTGGACTGTAAACCCTAAAAAGGGTGCCAAAGTGTGCCCTAGTCCCTTCTAAGCCTTGGAAACTAGCCTAGATCCCTTCCTTAATGTGTTTAGGACTTGAAAACATAAAAAGACCATAAACCATATGGGCTTACGGCCGTAAACCCAAGGAGAAGTGGTCCAGGGACCGTAAACTCCATTTAGGAGTGAAATGGTGCCCTAATCTCTTCCTAAGGCTTATACTTCAAGTAGAAATGCTTCTAAGGACTTGTAAAGCTTCGAAACACAAGATGGTCAAAGAAACATGAGTTTACGGCCGTAAACTCATGGGTTTACGACCGTAAACTCAATGAGTTATGGTCACAAAACCGTAAACTCAAATAAAGGGTTCCCTTGAACCCTAAACTCAATAGCAATGTCCTACAACACTTAGATGCAATCCTTAAGACTTATAGCACTTATATAAGGTGTTTTACATGTCCTAGGATGTCATAACTTTGTTAATTAGTTGTTTAAAGACTAACTGGATACATATATGTGGTATTATATGTTAACTAGGATCATCGTGTGTGTACAAGTCTTTACTTGACACCTAGCATTCTATACATTCCGTTCATCCAAACCACTCACTACAGGTGAGTTCATACCCCTTAATTAACCTTTTAAATGTTTTTAAATACTTTTGTGGGGGGGGGGAATACAAGTTGAACAAATTATAGTTATTATATCAATCACATGTGATTAATAACTACAAAACAAGTGGATTTCTTACTTTTCAAACTGTGTTACCAAACTGTTTTACTTCAAACTGTCTTACAAACTCTTTTACATACCAAATGCTTTTATCAAACTCTTTTACATGTTAAATACTTTTACTTAAATTCTTTTAACTTATATTCTATGTATCTATATAGATGTAGTTATATAAGTAGGATTGAAAGGACTTAGGACTGATAGCTCACCTTACTTCATGTTCCTTGTTTGGTTGTGGACTTAAGCAATTTAGGTTATTTGTCCGAAGGTCGTTTGAATCCTAGTTATATATCATGTATATGTGTGTAGATATAAAAGGTTACTTCTTTCATTCAGTTTTATGCCTTTGGGTAGCAAAGGTATACAAACATGTTCATATACACAATCAACATTACTAGTAAACTATAATAGGTATAGTTTAGGAAGATACTATTACTAGAACAATGAAACATACAATGAGTCAATTCATTCATGAGTAATACATAGTGATGAGAAACAAACATAATACATAGTGATGAGAAACAAACATAATACATAGTGATGAGAAACAAACATAATACACAGTGATGAGAAACAAAACATACAAGCTAGACAGAGAAAGAACACACAATACAGCTAGCACATACATATACATATACATATACATTACATACAGTTATGTGAGCCACTTAACGGGGGACATGGCACTACCTGTCATGACCCGTTTTGTATCCAGAATCTCCTTAATTGGGGAGCGTATGAGTTTGTGTATATATCTATACTGGATTGACTATCCTACACCTTGCTGCTCGCTACAGTGGGACTTGCAAGTCTACGGGTGCCAAACGTCATTTCTTACGACATCTTACATCGTCGTTTTACTATAGAGTCGGTAGCAGGATACAGGCCGATCACATGGTACTTTAAATAACAAATAGTTTAAAGTAATTAGTACAGCAGTAGTTACTTAATACAACACTACAGTACTATTTCATTCTCCCTTTACATTTACTTTGTGATATTCACACAATAAACAATAATGTAAAGACTATATTTTTGGTTAATAATAGTCAGATTTGGGAAAATACATACTCTTACAAGAGACACACACACAGACACTAGATGCCTTGGTAGAAGGCTACTTTTAGTAGGAAACATAGGGTTTTCTAGGAGAGTTCAAACAATTACAAACTTTTACAAAACTTATACATTATAGACTTGCAAACACTTTCATACAAATGCAGACACTAATATACTTATGATCTCACCAACTTTAAAGCTGATAAACTCTTTCAAAATAACTTGTATTCTCAGGTCACCAGTAGACAGGTACCGGTGCCAGGTTCTGAGAAGATGGAGCTCGTTCAAGACTCATCTTTTATTTTTGATGTATATTTTTGGTGTCTATATAACTTGACCGTAAACACCTTTGATCTTGTATTCTCAGGTCACTAGTATCCAAGGCTTGGTAAGGGACTAGGGCACACAATGGCCTTTTCATTAGGGTTTACGATCCAAGAACATGTTTGGACCGTAAACACCTTTGATCTTGTGTTTCTTTGTGTTTACTAGTTGATTAAGAAGTGTAACAATCCTTATAACACACTAGGGTAAGAGTACTTATAATAAAGGAGCTTGAAAGGGTATTAAAAGTCCAAGAACACTAGTGTGTGTTCTGGGTGTTCTTGGTGAAATGAAGAACACTTGAAGATCTACACAAATGGAATGATTTCATGGATGAAATCTTGTAAGATCACTAGATTAAGGTAGATAACAACTAATCAAGGAAGAAAACACTTATTTTCTTGAAGATTTTGAAGAAACTTTGGATGATACTTGAGAGAGAAATGGTTCTAGTCTTGAAAATGTGAAAAAGAGCTAAAAATAACTAAGTGTCACTTATATAGTCCTTAGGGTTTATGGCCCTAATACCATTTGGGCCGTAAACTCCAAACTATTGGAGTTTTGGAACTTAAGTGTTACACAATAAACCCTAGGGCATCCTCTCTCCAGTTATTTGTTACAGTACTAGGCTTTAGAACACTCAAACTGACTCTACACAACTCAAAAGTTAGCAGAAACAGTTCTGAATTCTATTGAAGTGAATGGTTGTACAAGATAGAAATTTCGGGTTGTCACATTACCTTATATAACCTACACCGCCCACCCACACATACACCTACTCTACACCTATCTGACCGACAACCTGACACTCACATGGACATACTCATCCACCAACCCCTATCATCCAATACCCGTACCCACATCCCACCCTACCTACCCACTTTACGTCCATGCACATAACCCCTACTCCACCTCACCCTATACTGCCCACTTAAATATTTTCTTTAGAGTAATTCCTCGTTTACCATCATTAATAAAATTTTTAAAAATATAAAAATTTAAAAGTACATCATTAGAACTTCAAATTTTTTTTTTTTGGGATATCAAAAGTAACGAAAATTGTTAACTACTAAACTTTATTTGTGTTTTTTAGCTTTTCAAAACCCAAAATATTTTATTAGGATATCATTTATTTTATTTTTTTTAATGTGAAATGTATTAAACTTTTTGAAAATTTTATACTAAAATATTCATTTTCCTTCAATTTCCCTATAACAAACTTGTTGCCGCCTCTCTCTCGATTTCGTCTTTGTATTTTAAATTTGAAACCTTTCAAATTTTTAGAATTTTTAAACAAAAGCACTCATTCCCCTCCTCCAAACAAAAAAAACTGCTTGCCGCCTCTTGATTTCGTATCCATGCCTATCTCAATCTCCCCTTCCCCTCCCATATTTTATTGCCCTAGAAGAACGCGTCTTAGGCCGTCCATTCTTTCTCCCTACCACCCTATACTCCTTCATCTCCAAGTTTTGGTCGTCGCCACCCTTTATTTTGCAGCGTTTCTATCACAGGCTTTCCCTCTACCTCTGAGTATGCGCCTCTATCACCGGCCGTCCATTTTTGCAGTTTTGTTTGCTTATTTAACAATATACTTTAACCTAATTAAAGGTTTCATGAGTATGCAATACATCAGACCAAGAAAACACACAGAAGCTGCACGCCTCTAGCAATTCCCGATTGCTCGCCGCCGATTGCCATCGCCGGAGACCGTCGCACCTAACAGCACCGACAACCGTTTCACTCCACAAATTCAACTCAGGTTCGATATTCTTCAATGCTTTCATGCTTTTGTTCAATTTCATTTTGGCTGCTCTCGGTCACTTCCTCTTTCCCCTGATTTCAGTTGTAATCGAAATCATATGAGTTACTGTAATCAAAATCTTTGTGATTTTCTTCAATACTTTCTTGTACTCGATTTACTTCAGTCGTATAGATGTATATGTGAAACTGCAATGTTGATAACTGTGCAACAGGGAACAATAATCATAGCATAACTATGCAACATGCACTACAACACCTGTGTTCATCAGGTAGCCACGCAAATCCACGACTCCCCTATTATTCAGTTCTATTTTTTCTTCCATAACATGACATGTGATCGATTGCTCCTTTCTTTTTTCTTATTTTGCTTTGATTTTTAGATTGAAGTCTAGGATAAATTGTCATTGAAAAGACGGTTCAAATAGGGGTTGAAGTAGTAGAAGGCATAATTTCGATTTAAAGGTGAGTGATGAAATATTTATTATTTTATTTGAGGTATGATTTAAGTTTTTGCCTGGTATGAAATGCAAAAATTTGAACAGATGGTGCAAAGTTCTTCTTCTGATCTCAAATTAAACTTATTCATGGAATTTAAGATGAAGATTTGGTGATGTTGAGAAGGCACAACAGTTAAGCTTTTTGTTTTTTTTAGGAAAAAACATATAGATATGACAACAAATCACATGACTTTTTAAAATCTCTTTGTTATGTTTTCTTTAGGGTTTGAAAAAGGGTATTAAGAGCTTGATGAAAATGAATAAAATCTGGAATGAAATAGGGCTTTGTTATTTAGGTTTTGGGTTCAAGCTTAACATGTATTTCCCTTTTTTGGTTATACCAAGGCATGGTTTCTGTTTTTTCTTTTGATTATGGAAACCAATGCCTACATCCCTTAATAAACATCTTCCTATCTCATGATTTCTTCAAACTTCGCAGGTTTGTGGAGGATGTGAGTTTGTGAGGTGAAACAAAGAGCAACAACAGATACTTGACAAATTGACACTAAGGAAGTTACTAAGCAGGTGATGTACTTTTTATCATTCTATCATTTGTCTTTATTCTTGGTGGTGATCGTCAAAAATAACATGTATCTGCTAAGTTTTTTTTTCTTCTTCTTTTTGTCTACGTTTGTAACAAAACAAAAAATTGTATTATGTTTATTGTTTCTCTAGTTTTTTACATTTAGATTCTTTAATGCATCTTAATGTAACATAAATATGTGACTGTCTTTTAGTTGACTTTTTCTTAAATGAGCAAATACCCCCTGACTTTCTAGAGTGATTAAGTTTGGAAGTATTATTTATAGTCTTTACTCTTTGTAGCCACAACTTGCTTATATTTGGTCAAATAAACATCTTTTATATGTGCTTGTTTTATTAAATATGCATTACATTTGTGCTCAATTTTAAATGCCAGGCACTTCGCTAGATTCAAATACCTTTACAAATGTAGAAATTGAACTAATTCCATCAAAATGGAAAAGATCCTGTCAAAATGGTGCATATGCTACCTTTTGTTGTAATTAGTCAGGTAGGAACTTAATTGTGCGTTTCGTTTTTACCTCTTATTATTTTACTATTTAAGATATAAAAAGAAATACAATATATTTTCCAGGTGTCATGAATCCCTTTGATGGGTATGTTTGTGTTTTCTCAGTTCAGATTTAATATTTTAATATTTTCATTCACGTTTATTTTAATTATGTTGATGTTGTAGTGTGAATTAGAAAAAATTCACCCTAACTTGGATGTACCAATATTTTCTCAAGGTAGTACTACCAACCCTTTACACATATGATATTGGATCTAATAGTTAATCAAATCGGGTTTTAATTTTTTTATTCTCTTTGAATCCCACTTTAGGCAATGTATTTTTGTATTAAGTGATAGTCTTCTCAACAAGACAAGGAACGGTACCAACAAGATGAAAGTATATTATATCTAGTTTTTGGTTTATGTTGTTTTTTCTTTCTTTACCATATTTTAAGACTTGTTACCAGTGCAAGTTTTTTTAGGGATCTTATGTATGGATTTGCATTTCGGTTATTAATAATATCGATTTCTTTTTATCGTTTCATTCATGGAGTTCCTTTACAAGATGATTGCTGTAAAGTTTCTATTGATGAATTGCTAAAAAAAGATTCATTTCTACCCCATGAAACTGCATAATTAAAAATAGTTGGGAAGGCATTTAAAAGTTTTGTTCCATAACCAAAACACCTTGTGAAAGCCTAATCAAAGGTTTGTTATGTTAACTTCTTTGTGCATTACACTTTTTTTTCTTCATAAACTAGTCTACGAAGTTTTTAATGAACTCATTTTTTTGTTTCAATGTTGTTGGTATAGGTACCAAATATGATATTACATTAAGACCATGAACTTCAAAACTCAAAGAAAAGGAAACCAACTTACATATCATCTGATACCCTTCTCAAGAAGACAAGGAGCAGTACCAATAAGATGAATGCCTAGTTATGTCTAGGTTTTGGTTTATGATGTGTTTGCTTTATTTATCATAATTTAAATACTTAAATTAGTACAATTTTCATTTTTTGGTATTTTAATTAGGAATTTAATGTATGGCTTTGGATTTCAATTATTACTAATATCAAATTATAAATTTTGATATTCTCTCATATTGTTGGGTTTGGTTACTTTAATTTATATTATTTTGATATGTCTACAATATAGACAAAGTAACAATAACAGTTGAGTTATTGTGGCTTTAATATAAATTTGGCCATGTTTTATAGGGTTTCAATGTCTCTAAAATTATACAATGGTTGCTTTTACACCATTTTTTAACATGTGGCTAGACGGTTAACAATAGCCATAATATACAAGAATCATGAGTCTACAATTGTTTTAAAACGATATTTTTTCTAATGCTTTTGTGACTATAAGTTAAACAATAACAACACAAAAAACATTATGTGACAAATAAATACCATAATTGATTGTTTTTGTGACTAATTATTAGCAAATCATCACTTACGAAATTAATTACATGTGGCCATTTAGCGAATATGCTCATGTTCATCGTAATTAAATGTTTCTAAAATATACCCAATAGTCCTTAATTTTAATAAAATGTGTTTCTTTATAATACTTATGATTGTATTTCACTTAATTGTATGTCTCTATACGATAGACAATAGTCACAAAAATTGATTGTTTTTGTGACTAATTATTAGCAAATCGCCACTTATGGAATTAATTAAATGTGACCATTTAGCAAACATTGTCATGCTCACCATAATTACTTGTTTGCAAAATATACGCAATAGTCTTAATAAACTTTAAACTGTGTGACAATATATTAGAAAAAAACCACACTAAAACAACATGCATGTCGCAAGTTGGTGATATACAGTTAATATAATTACTAAATAAATGTGTTTACTGACGGTTTAACGCTACAATATTGGATAAAATGATTGATTTTAGGAACAAATTTCCGTACACAATTGCCACACTTTTATAATACGGCCACATGTTTTCATATCATACGGAAACTACATTTTAAAGTGACCATAAGACCCATACGATGGTGTCACCTTCCGTCACACTTTCAGTGAAAAAATAAAATGTCACTATACGCATATGGTCACAGTTTTTTGGTGTGTCTGTAGGTCATTTTTGTACTAGTGTGACCCTACTCAGACCCCTTGTGAGGGGATATGCTGGTTTATCCTCAGATGATACCCTATTAACAAGAATATGGCCTTCTTCTACTCTATGTCTGATAAAATGGTACTCTCTGTCGATATGTCTGGTTTTACCATGATCTCTATGTTCCTTAGTTAAGGCAACCACTCCTTCATTATCACAGAACAGTTCCATAGGCTCCTGAATGGATGGAACAACTCCGAGATCTCTGATGAAGTTCTTCAACCAAGCTGCTTCTTTCGATGCTTCACTTGCTGCTATGTACTCTGATTCACAAGTAGAATCAGCCACCCTATCTTGCTTGGAACTTTTCCAAGTAACTGCTCATATGTTCAGTAGAAATACCCAGCCAGATTAATAACGGAAGTTATCCCTATCCGTTTGAAAACTGGCATCACTGTAACTGTCTACTCTCAAAGTATCACTTCCACCAAGTGCAACGACCCAGTCCTTTGTCCATCGCAAATACTTGAGTATATTCTTAACCGCTATCAAATGAGCTCTACCCGGATTTCCCTGATAGCGACTGACCATGATCAAAGCAAAGGACACATCAGGGTGAGTACATGTCATTGCATACATGATCGATCCAACAGCGGAAGCATAAGGTACACGACTCATGTCAGCTATTGCCTCATCTGTATTGAGTCTTACTTAATTTGGTATTGCTCTGGATAGGTAACTCTCCCTTCTTGGAATTTTCCATACTAAACTTCTTTAGTACCTTGTCCAAGTATGTACTCTGACTAAGTCCAGGTAGTATATTCTTTCTATCTCTCAATATTCTAATCCTATGAAAATAGACATCTTCTCCAAGGTCTTTCATGGCAAAACAATTTCCAAGCCAATACTTAACATCTTTCAAGGTTGGAATGTCGTTACTAATGATTAGTATGTCATCGACATATAACACCAGAAAAGTTACTATACTGCCACTAGCCTTGATATACACCGAAGACTCATCTTCACTCCTAGAGAAACCAAACTCTTTGACTTTCTCATGGAAGTAAAGATTCTAGCTGCGAGATGCTTGTTTCAACCCATAAATGGATTTTTCAAGCTTACACACTCTATTGGGAAACTTTGCATCTTCAAAACCCTCTGGATGATTCATGTAAACATCTTCAGCCAACTTCTCGTTAAGGAAAGCAGTTTTGACATCCATCTGCCAGATTTCATAGTCATGAAAGGCAGTTATGGTGAGCATTATCTTAATAGACTTAATCTTAGCCACCAGTGAGAAGGTCTCATCATAATCAACCCCCGGGGTTTGATTGAAACATTTTTGCAACTAGTTGAGCCTTGAATGTTTGTACATTTCCATCCAAGTCAGTCTTCTTTTTGAAGATCAACTTGCACCCAACTGTCTTTCGACCTGGTATATTATCAAACAAATTCCAAACTTCGTTCTCATACATGGACATTATCTCGCTGTCCATTGCCTCTTTCCACTTGG
This sequence comes from Lactuca virosa, assembly GCF_052849685.1. Taxonomy (NCBI): domain Eukaryota; kingdom Viridiplantae; phylum Streptophyta; class Magnoliopsida; order Asterales; family Asteraceae; genus Lactuca; species Lactuca virosa. The sequence continues at coordinate 277,222,837 of NC_136429.1, read as the reverse complement.
AAGCCTTTGGGCCTGTCATTGCTTCCCTGTAATTAGCTGGTTCATCTAGATTTACCAACGTCCCATCACTGATAACTGTGTCACCGTCTGAAGTAATATGGAAACCATATAACTCAGGTGGCACACTAACCCTAGTGGATCTTCGAAGATGTAATGTGTTATCAACTGGTTCAACAGGAACTGTTTCCTCTGGTTGAGTGCTAGTATCTTCTAATGTTTCGTCATTGGTTGACTCTTGAATTTCTTCAAGGTTAATGGTACTCCCATTGTCCTCTTTGAATATGATCTCTTTTTCTAGAAAGACTCATGTTTGTGCTACAAAGACCACGTTCTCACTAGGTTTGTCGAACAAATATCCAAAAGACTGTTTTGGGTAACCAATGAAAACACACTTCTCAATTCTTGCTGTTAGCTTGTCATGAGTCTCTCGTCTTACGAAAGCTTCACAACCCCAGAATTTAATATATGCTAACAAGGGAACCTTCCCAGTCCATATTTCATGAAGTGTTTTGGAAACCTTCTTTATAGGGACAAGATTAAGGATATGGGCGGCTGTATCTAAGGCATACCCCTAGAAATGAATAGGAAGTGAAGCACGACTCATCATAGAACGAACCATGTCTAACAAGGTCCGATTACGCCTCTCAGCCACATTGTTTAACTATAGTTTCCTAGGAGGAGTTAATTGTGAAACTATTCCACATTCATTTAGATAGTCGTTGAACTCGATACTAATATACTCTTCGCCTCTATCGGATCTAAGTATCTTTATGTTCCTACCCAATTGATTTTTGACCTCATGTTTAAACTCCTTGAACTTTTCAAAGGTTTCTGACTTATGCTTGATTAAGTAGATATAGCCATATCTGCTATAATCATCAATAAAAGTCACATAAAATCGATTAGCATCCCTTGTAGTTGATCTGAATGGTCCACACACATCTGTATGTATGAGGTCCAACAAACCTTCACCTCTTTCACAAGATCATGTGAAAGGTGATTTTGTCATCTTTCCTAAAGGACAAGATTCACACATATCATCTGATTTTAGGTCAAATGATTCCAACACTCCATCCTTTTGGAGTTTGGCTATGCGTTTCTTATTAATGTGTCCAAGACGACAATGCCACAAGCATGCCTTGTCTACACTGTTAGACGAGTCAATATGAAAAACAGTATTACCTAAGCTATCAACACAAGTCACTGTTTCACACACACCATCACAAGGTAAAGCTTCAAACACAAAAATTCCATTCTTATAAACAGAAATTGAACCATTCAAATCATTAAAAGAATACTTAAAACCTTGTTTGAACAATGCATGAAATGAAATAATGTTTCGCATCATTTCTAACGAATAGCAACAATTCAATAAATCTAATCTAACATCATCACTAAGAAAAAGTTGATAAACTCTAATCTTGGTTACTGGTGAAGACTTTCTGTTTCCCATGATCAAGTTTATCCTCCCCTGCTCCACCTCCCCGCTTTCTTTTAGCCCTTGGAAATCAGAACAAATGTGAAAACCACATCCTATATCGAGGACCCAAGAACGAGAAGATAATGAGTTATTAGAAGAAATAGTGTAAATACCTGCTGAAGAGGGCTTCACTTTTCCATCCTTGATGTCCTGCAGATACTTCAGGCAGCTTCATTTCCAATTCCCATTGTCATTACAATAAAAGCAATCGACCTCTTTTGGATCAGAAACATAGGGAGTACTAGTATTGGTCTTGGCCTTTGTGCCACTGTTAGATGACCCGGCTTGGGCCTTGCCCTTCCAATTTTGCTTAGGAGGACCTTCACTCTTTTTCCCCTTTCCCTGTCCAATAGCCAAGACGGGAGCACTGAAAGGACTGGAGGCTATACTTTTACCCTTTATTCCTTCCTCATCTGTCTGCAACAGATCATGGAATTGAGCCAACGTTTTCTCGGTGTTGTTCAAATGGTAAGTTAGGATGAACTAACCATAACAATCAGGTAATGAGTTCAATACCATGTTAATGGCCAATTCCTCATCAAAGTGCACGTTAAGCTTGACCAAACACTCTATGTAGCATTGCATTCTTTGCACATGACTATAGAATGAATCCCTATCCTACATTTTGCTAGCCATGAGTGACTTGACTACCTTGAAATTCTCTTGACAAGCTCGCTTATGGTACTTTTCCATAAGGTCCTTGTTTATCTCAAAGGGCAAGTAGTCCTCATAATACATCTGCAATTCTGGGGACATGGTTGCGACCATGATGAAAGCCACTTTGGTTGCATCGTCATAATGCTTCTTGTAGGCATCATATTCTTCGGGAGTAGCCTTGGTTTCATCAATCTCAATGACCTCCTTCTCAAGGACATATTATTTGTCCTCAAAGTGAAGTGCCATTTTGATATTGTGTATCCAATCATTAGAGTTTGAGCCATCCATAACAACCTTGGAGAAATGGAGAGCAAGGAGAAATTATGGTTAAAGGATGATGAAGCATAAGTGTTTCCAGGAGTAGACATCTATAAAAGAAAGATAGTTTTAGTTAGATTTCAAGATTACTCAATATAATAACCCAAAGATATAATATTAAGGTTAGGATCCAACTATGAAGATTTACAACTTATAAATGGGATGCCGAGATCCAAGTGAAAATTTCATAAAGGTAGGTGAATGACGATTCACTAATTCCACCATAAGACAAAATGGAGTGAAATTTCTAATTCTTATGAGATACATTGAAACGATTCAATGGCATGTTTTAATCTCAGATTATGCACTTCGATTTGTGACTAGGATACCGAGGATCACAAACAAGATGTGAATAATCATACAAATATGCTTAGTAACCTCATTGTCTTTTATCGTTCTTATTGATGTGATGGTAAACCACACACACTCCATCAACAATGATAATTATGAGATACCCATTGCAACTCTTTATTAGTCCCCATTAGTGTGCTGGTTAACCATACACGCTCCACTAACGACTTATAAAGTGTAATGTGCAATTTCATGGGTTAGTATGCAATTCACATTTTTCCTAAAGTAACTAGAGTTGGGATTTTGTAAACTAATGTTCTAGTACTTTATTAATAGCATTATACTTTTAATTATATTAACTTGTCCTATCAAATTCGTGCTGCTAACGATCCTCTACTAATCAAGGAAGCGGTGGGTGAGAGTGGACACCCATTCAACTACCATTTTATAGGCATTTTCCTTCTCCCCCCCCCCCTCTTATAGACTAGCTTCGTGAATGAGGCATACTAGCGATTCGAATAACCAATTCTTATACATATAAAATATTTAACTTTTAATCATAATATATATATATATATATATATATATATATATATATATATATAAAAGCTATGTTTTAAACTTTTTAAAACCTTAAAGTTTAGATAATTCTTCGAAAATTAAACTATTAATTTTAAATTCAAAATAAACCAAAAGTTAGATTTAATATTTATCTCTTAATTAAGTTTTAATTAATTTATTAAATCTTGTGAGGATTATCTAATTAAATTAAATAATTAATTTAATCCTCATTCTTTACCCTCTATATTTTGAAAAATAGAGTATAGGATAATTTTCTTATTTATCAATTATCCAATTAATCCAATTAAGTAACAATTATCTAAAATAGGAACCCTAAAACCCTAGGGCTTTTTCGAAATCAAGGGAGGGAGGCAAGGGTTTTTCCAAAACCCTAACCCTAATTTCGATTAGGGTTTATCGAGGCTAGGGTTTTCAAAATAACCCTTAAGCCAAAACCCTAAAACGAAAATTTTAGCCTTTAGGGTTTAATAGCTGTAAAACCTAATTTGCAATTCAACTATTATTGCAGTTCAATTTAAAACAAAACCAATGGATCTGATACCACTGATGGGTTTTTGGTAAAACAAATAAACTAGAAAAACAATTCCTAAGTTCAAATGCAACCTACTTTGGATCTATGATTTAACTATTGATTCTATGACTATGAATTGCAAAAACAAGAACCCTAAGGGAAGAGGCTATTTTCAAAAATAACTAATAGGGTTTTAGGATTACATACCTTTCAATTGTTAAAGTAAACAATTGACAATCCTTTAATCTTGAACTTCTTGGAAGCCTAGCACCCCAATTGTTGTGCCTCTAGTGGAATCACACCCAAAAGTTAGCAAGAAGGAAACCAGAGAGAGAGAGAGAGAGAGAGAGAGAGAGTATGCAATTTTCGGCCAAGGTTTCTCTACGAGTAGAGGTGGCAAAAATTAAGAGCTGGGAAGTTCCTTTCATAGTTAAGGTAACTTAGCCCCAAAGCAAGGGTTTAAGGGATAACCCTAGGTTTCCCATGCTTGAGGCCCAAGCTAATCCAGAAGCCTTATCCTAGGCCTTGTACGAAATCATTAGGGTTTCCCCTTATGAATTTCGTCCACCTCCTCCGAGGAGCTTCTGGAATGTTCCTTCCAACTATTTAATAATTTTAAACAAGTCCCTACACTTTATAATTAATACAATTAACCCAAAAATTAATTCCAATTGATTTCTGGTTAACTATTAATTAAATATTATGATTTCTAATTAATATATTATTTTCATAACACATTAATAAATCATGTATATTAATTTATTAATATTATAATAAATTAATTTCTCTCTTTTCATAATTTCCTTGTCCAATTGCTAGGTTTGAGGGCAACCCAAAATGACTGTGTTGCTATAAGTTCAAGTACATACCAATTATAGTTATGGGCTTAGACACCTAATCCAACAATACCAGATGTTCATAAATGACAAGCTAAGTCCAAAGGTCATGCTAAAGTCCCTAAGCCAAACTCGAAACCTAAAAACTCAAAAAATCACTGATTTTGCAGTCTTTTTGTGCTTCAGAACAAGATAAAATATGGTATATTGATAGTATTTGTTCCATGCACATGACTGGGCAGATGGATTTTCCACATGATTTGAAGCTTGCTCTGAATGTTGGTTATGTTATATATGGCAACAATACAAGCTCCTAAATTCGACGTTTGGCATCATAACCAATGGAAATTTCTCTATCTCAAATGTGGCTTACGTGACTGATCTCTAGCACAATCTGATAAGTGTATCCCTGTTGGAGCATGAAAATGCTCTACAATGTTGAGTGTTTATTAGGTTAGAATATTCCCTTGTATGAAAAGCATATTCCCTCCACTAGTACATAAAATAGAGGTGATGGTCATTTTTATTATTGTTCACTGTGTAGACTTTGTAGTTTAGAGAGAGTGTGATGGGATCTCTCCCTTCAAGGGAGAGTTATCTCTCCCAACCCATGAGTGTTATTGTAATATTTTGTATATCTCCCTCTATTCACTATAGTTTTACTCACATATCTTGTTCATCATTTTCGTACACGATTATCTTCTTGGTAATATCTTCCACACCAATCCAATCGACAAAATGGGAACCTACAGTTGGTTCATAGATTATTATGTGTGTCTCACTTCTACCCAGCTACTCGCATTTGCCGTCTCATATTTATGTCATTCAGAGATTGATCATTTTTGAGGTTCACATTTTTACTCCCTTCGGACTATTTATACAAGGTCTCGGACCATTATTTGGGAGTTCGGGTTTGCATTTCAGTTTTCAGCATTACTTCGGTTTAGCATTATGATTCTTCAGCAGTGGGTTTTATGATACATATTCTACAGTGCTTGTTCAGTTCGGCAATACATCACCAAGTCTATCCATAACCGAAAAATAATGTCCTCGTTTTTACGGGTAGATGTTCACATCAAGGGGGAGCGGCGATGCTCCATCATATCCGACATATTCTCTTGCCCGATTTCATTATTATTTTTGATCTTTATTGCATGGTCGATCAAAAATAGGGGGAGAATCATGAGCATCCATTCTGATTTATTATTGGAGTTTTGACGTCAGAGACATTTGAATACGAAGATCGATTTAATAGTGTGATGTGGCACTGATTTGGTCTTCACAGATCGAATTTTTGGCATTACTAGATGTTCTTCGGATTATGATTATTTCTCTTCAAACTCTACATTTTGGGATGTCTCATTTGTGTTTGCATCCGGTTCAGATCTTATGATTTCTCGAGTTTGGATTTGCGATATTTTGAAGACAGATTATTTTGGCGATGCGACGTGACACTTATTTTTGATCTTCCGATCAAATTTTTGGCATTGCTAGTCCATGTCGTCGGATTCACATTATTTATCATTCGTAATTTATTTTTGGATGATTCACATTTTCAGCAGGTTATTCTTCAGAGATTATTTGGTGCATTATCATTCGAGTTTGGAATATTGAAGACGTTGTGTGATTCGGAATTGTGCTCTTCGGTTCAAAAATCAAGGGGGATCTGTGAATATTGATTAGTTATTGGGGACTGATCACATTCGAAGATTGGGATTTCATACTTTTATTCATAGATTGGAGTTTCTCTTTATGTTCTTTGATGAAAGAGATTCCATTGCCAGATTCCAAGATCACGACAGCTTCACACTTCAGCATCAGACCTACTGGACCTTCCTGTCGGATGTTCTGCCTTTTATCACCACCATTTCCGAGCATTTAGGGAAGATTTTTGGAGCATGAAAATGCTTACAATGTTGAGTATTTACTAGGTTATAATATTCCCTTGTATGAAAAGCATATTCCCTCCAATAGTATATAAAGTTGAGGCTATGGTCATTTTTATTATTAGTGTTCACTATGTAGACTTTTTAGTTTAGAGAGAGTGTGGTGGGATCTCTCCCACCAAGGGAGAGTTATCTCTTCCAACCCATGAGTGTTATTGTAATATTTTGTATCTTTATATCTATTCACTACAGTTTTATTCACATATCTTGTTCATCATGTTCATACACAATTATCTTCTTGGTAATATCTTCCGCACCGATCCAATCGACAAAATGGGAACCTATAACTTTTAGAACTAGAAAACATATCCTTCTTACTCTTTACTTAAAATCCAAGATTGAATTTGACTCATAAATGTCTCAAATGTGGTTCAATACCTCCATAGTCATTTTGTAAAGAACAATCAACCAATTAAACTTTATAATAAGTTAGTAAATAGAAAAGCATAATAGGAATGAAACTTTATTGTTGGTTTATGTATGGTGGTGCTTTTATGATAATTGATGCTTTATAATGGTAAAACTAAAAGCTATAGATTATGTTACGGAGAAATTTATTTGATCTATTGATTGATGTATAAAACTCAATCTTGATTCGTATCTTACTCCTCATTCTAATTAGTTTTACTAATGTTTCTTAAGCAACCAAAGTTTGAGAATGTATATGGCCAAGAATAACTATTTTGATACTAATAAAAGTCCTACATAGCTCTTAACCTTTACTAAACCACCCACCTTTCAACAACAAATTGGATCTTGTCTCTAAGAAAGTAGCTTCCAAAAGTGTCATATATTACCATCATTAAAACACCTACCTCTCGACAACAATTCGGCTAAGCATTTTTTAGGTTGAATTTGTTTTGACTAATGATGTATTTGCTTCAAAGAATGCATGAAAACATCATTTCAAGCGATTTTTGCAATTATGTGTTTTTAAAGACACAAATTCTGGTTAATTAAAAAATTCAATGCGCTTTTGTTTTAAGAAATTTTGTTGTATGTGTCTTATGTATCGCACGGTAAAAACAAATGGACATTAATATTAGTTTTTCCTCGGGCATCGCATAGCAATGGACCGACCCTGACGAGGACCTATGAACACTGTTTATTTACAGACTACTCGATAATGAGATAACTACCTATTCGACATATCACAACAAAACATGACTCAATAGCACCATACACAGACAAACATCATGTGTTCCCTTTTTATGTCGCAAGATCCACTTGACCACTTCCCAATGAGCTTTCCCCCGATTTCCTTGAACCGCCAAAGAAGTATCAAGATGTTTGGACTGATCACGATAGAACGACCACAAAACTTTCTCAATTTATTGAGAAATTTATAGCTATCCTGCTCTTCTATCACTCTGAATCTCCATCCTTGTTAGCTCCTAAATTTTTCATCACAAGCTCATTGTCCAGAAGCTTCTTCAAGCTATATTTACTGGTATCAAAATCACCAAACACTTATTCCCTGGGCTGTTCAATGGATTCCTCATGTATATGATGTTTCATTCCACGTTGTTGTTCCTTATTTATCACAAAACTGTGTACGGTTTCTATTTCAAACTTCACCATCCGGCTAGCTCCCTGATCATTCCCCAGAAAACTTCTACCACCTCCTCTCTAGTTACACATAGCATATTCAAAGGTCGCATCTCTACTAATAACGAATTTTGGTGTCTTTCCTTCTTCTACAAACCATACACAATGGCCTTTCCCTCCATATGCATATCCTAGAAATATGCACTTCATTGGCCTCGGCACAAAATTACCATCATTTACACGAGTGTAAGTAGGGTATCCAACATTCATAAACCAAAATTCTCATAGGGTTTCCCAGACCATGCCTCTTGACGATTCTTACAAGCAGTTGTAGTTGATGGAGATCTATTGACTAGATAGGAAGCAGTATTGACTGATTCCGCCCATAATTTCTCTAATAAATCAGCAGCTAATCGCATGCGCTGAGCATGGTCCACCAGTGTTTGATTCATCTTTTCTGCCACTCTGCTTTGTTGTAATGTTAGCCATACAACACGATGCCTCACTGTACCTTCTATTTTTACAAAAGTTGTCAAACAAAGCCTTGAAAACCTCCAACCCATTTTTTGTTATGAGTTGTCGGACATGGTACCCAATCTATTTCTCAACAATCGTCTTCCATTCCTTGAACCGCCCGAACAGTTCATCTTCGTCCTTTGTCTTCAGAAAGTAGACACATGTCTTCTTTGAGTAATCATCGATAAAAGTCATAAAGTATTGACATCCACCACGAGACTTCATAGGAAAGGGAGCCCATAGATAAGAGTGAACACACTCGAGGATCTCCTTGCTTGAGTGTTGAACCGAACTAAACTTCACACTGCTTTGTATCTCTTGAAAACAAGCTTCATCACGTTTAGCATTTCTAGTTTCATCTCTACCAAACAACCCTTTCTTGATCATATGTATCAACTCATGAAGCCACAACTTTCTTTCATCATCACATTGATCCAAGGATTGGGATACAGTCACCGTTCCCCTCATCATAGAGATTTCCAAGATATAAATTCCATGAGGATTCATCTTTTCCTTAATAACTACAAGAGTACCCTTAGAGACTCATACCCATTCACCCTATAAAGAATACTTCAGTCCATCATTCTCCAAAGTTTCAAGAGACATTAGATTCCATCAAAGCTCTGGGACGAACCAACAATCCAGTTTCCTAACCATACCATCATGCATCTTGATCTGCACTATGTCGTGACCCTTGATATTGCGCACCCAATCATCACCCATCTTGACTATGCAATTCCACTCATTGAAAGAGTCGAAGTAGTCACAATTGCATGTCATTCTGTCACACCCCGCTAAAGCGGAAAGTCAGGGTGTGGCAGTACAAAGGGTCTCATAGCAAAAGTTAAAAGACAACACCAACCATAGTATTCAAAAGTATTACAATTTACAATGAGTTTGAACAACTTTTCAAAAAAATTACAATGTATTTGAAATATAGAACATGAAAATGCTCCTACAAGTGTTGTATCCCTAAGTGCCATCTTATAGACGAGTTCCTGAAAAAAAAACATTTAAAATGAGCGGTAAACTACCGAAATAGTTGGTGAGTACTCACAGGTTAAAAATAATATTGGTTTCATGAATCGTAATCAAAGTGTTGATAGAAGTTTCCATGAATAAAAGTACATTGCTAAAATTAGTAAATAAGTTTGCATAAACAAAGTTCTTTGTCGTCATGATGAATAAAGTATGTTGCCCAAATGAGATGCAACGTTCATATTCTCATGGGAAATAAAGTTCGTTATCAAAACGAGTAACAAGTTTCATTGCTATGGTGAGAAAACAAGTTCGTTGTTACAAGGAGCAAACAATTTCATTGCTAAAACAAGTTTAATAAGTTTCCAATAATAAGAGTTTGTTGCTGTAATGAGAAACAAAGTTTGTTGCTATAAGAAGTAAGCTAGTTTGTACGTATATGAGCAAACAATGAGTTCACAACCAAGCCTATGATGGATGCCCTATCAATATCTATTCTTATCGTTCCATAGATTAATATGGTATAATGCACTCCGGCAAATGAGCGAGTGAGGAGTTGTCAATTCCTAATAGTGCTATCTATAATGACCATTGGCTCAAAGAGTTAATGGTTGGAGTAAAGTGTAAGGGAAGGGACTTAAAACGATAAGGCCTCAGGTTTCAAGTTGCATAGACAAACATAGCAAAATATAGCAATCATGTTTGATTCAAATCAATTTAAATACAACGAACAATAAATAGTTTTTCGGACATGCTTTTCCACCCCAAAATATAAAAACTGGTAATAGGGGGAGGCGTGAATACTCACAATGCTTTGAGATGATGCAAATGATGCCTTGAACTAAGTTCCACTTGTACAACTACCGTTTCCTACAACGATGTTACAAACTAATGAGTCTCTAATCGAAATCTAATACTAGTATACTTAACTTCTAAAATAGAATTATGCCAATATTGTGTCAAAGTTAGGTTTTGTATAAGTTGCAAATACTTTTCTAAAAATTCAGATTTCCATATATCAATTGACTTATTAACATTTGCAAGTGACAATCCCATTTTGTGTTATTGTTTGTAATGCATTTTAGCACTTTTGGAAGGGCTTTACAAACTAAATATCCAAAACTAAATCAAATTAGTTCTAAAAATTTCCAAACTTTACATTTCAGTTCTAACTATAACTTAGAACCCTCTTGTAAAATTTCCAAACTTTACACCATTTATTTCCTTGAAAACATCAAAAATTTGTTAAAAATAATAAACAGTTAATACAAATTTCCAATCTTTTTGTCAAATTGTTATACAACGTATATAAACTGGGAAACATACTCAAATTGATTTTCAAACAGCTTAACCCAATTTTATGATTTTTTTGTGTTTATTCTAACAAAAATAGAGATAATTACAAAACAGTTTCTAAAATTTCCCAAACTTTTTTTACTAGTGTTATTAGACAGATAAAATCTGGGAAAAATAAAAAAAGTTGGTTTTCAAACAGTTTATATATTTTTATTTGTTTTATTCACTTAAAAAAGCATTAATTCGTGAATAATTGCTAAGCAGTAAATGGAAATTACCAAACTTTTTATAAAATTCGCATAAGGTCTACATAATCTGGAAAAATGATTGAATGTCATTTTTGAATAGTAAATCTCTATTTTTAGAATTTAAGTGTGTTTAATATTAGTTCTAGTTTTAATCAGAATAAACCGGTTTTCAATTTTTTCAATGATTAAAGGAAAAAAACAGAAATAAATATCAAAAAGCATCAAACTCTCATGAAAGTTAATGTGGGATGTCTAGGACTCATAATAGCATTACATTAAAATATGGAGTGCTTTTTCACCTAGGAAACAATTTGATTTTGATTTTTCATTGTAAAGATTAAAAATTTTGTATTAAATAACATAAAGTCCATTTGAATCTCAAAATTTCCAGAAAAGCTCTTCTTACCATTTCAAAACTGAGAAAAATCAGACTTAAGTTTTTGAGGTCATTTAGATACATTTTTGAATAAATGGGTCAATGATCATTATTAAGTCACATTTTTTAGCACTTTTGATAAATCTATGAAAACAAAACCCTTGAACTAGATACCAATCATATGCAATATGATCCAAAGAACATGCGTGAAGTTAAAGTATGTTCTTGGTAGTTTAGAAAAGATTTAGATACAAAAGACTCAAAATAAGAAGAAGAAAGTGTGAAAATCATCATTTTTGAGCTTGCATGTGCACTTTCTTTGATTTTAACCTAGATTTGATCATGGATTCACACCATTTTCATGTCATGCAACATGTTTTTGTGAGAATCTATAACCATTAAAATCAAATATTGTTTACAAGCAAAAGAATGCCTTTGAACATCAAGATAGAAGAGAAAAATTCAAAAAGAAATTGTAAATATTGTTATGGATCGTCAAGAGACGTATGTTCTTTAAATTAAACTTATTTGTGGCTTGAAAGACCCTTATGAATCTACATAATTTCACGGTTAAGAGTATATGGTTGTGGTGTTTGGAGAAAAAAAATTAGAGAGAATGTAGAGAGAGTTTTCTACAGAGAGAAAGAAGAGAGATGTGTGTGTGTGTGTGTGTGTGTTGGTGAATGAGATTCGGATGAGAAGGAGGGAGGTGGTGTGGACGAAGTTGAGAGAGAATAAAGGGATATATTTGAGTTTTTTTTATTTATAAATATTGGAAATTTAGTTTTTATAAAGTATAAGTTTTTATGGTGAATTGTATAAAAATTTGACACTTATGTTCATAAATAAGGATAATATTCCTAATTTAATATTCTATGATCAAATTTATGTTTGATGACTTATAATTAATTAAGGATGTTATATATAATATAAAATTTTGAGGTAGTTTAAATTTTATAAAACTTGCATTCATTTTATAAAATTCTGACACTTGTTATAAAATTTGGACATTTTAAACTATCATAATGGATATAGAGTATCTTGATTTGTTTTAAACAAAATAAAATTTTTAACACCATAAGGAATTGAGTTTAGGATTTGAAGTAATCAAATTACTCACTGTAAAATACTTATATTTTGTAGCAAGTTACATAGTGTGATTAAAATCAGATTATTGGCATTCTATGTAGTGATTTTGAGATTCGTGTGAAATTAAAGAATCAAGTATACTACTCATAGTTTCAACTCTGACTATAATTACGTAGTTGTAGAATTTACATATCAATGTGAAATCTAAGTACACTATCCTTCGATTCTACTTGTTTCCAAGTTTCTAGTAGGTTATAACTTAGCTGCTATTTACAAAGTCTAGTATGTGTTGTGCCTATATGTCCAACTAAGTTTATCCAAATATAGAACTGTCTCAAATTTTGACGGTTGTCACTGTCTCCCCCAGTTGAAAGAATTTCATCTTGAAATTCAATTCGTGATGTATTCAATTAGAACTCAGCCGAATACAATTGTATAGTTGGAGAGGTGCTGACTTTGAGAGCTCTTTGATTATTTTGGGTTAATTCCTCAAGGGAAAAGCCCAAATCTTTAGCTATAATCAATATAGTGTTTCCGTAATTCGAGTTCTACAGTCTATATTGTGGGAAATTAGGATCATGGAAATCATGACCCAACTATGGCGACCTAGTCAGAAAAGATTATCTAGATAGACATGATCTAAATTAAAGAGCGTTATAAGTTTTTCTTAAGCATCAACTGCTTTGGGTGTTAAGTCTACATTGATCCTTAAGTCGCGTTCTAAATCAACACTAACTGTAAATTCGCCGCCTAATAAAGAAGATATTAGGGACTATTTGCTCACTTCTGGGTTGGCTACTAAATCTGGCAAAGATATATTATGAAATAAGAAGGGGTAGCACGAATGAAAGAGAAACAATCGAGGGTAAGTTCCTAAGGATACGTACTAAGGGTAGGCAACGATGTTTTGGCGAATTTCAAATGTAAAGACTATCCAAGTGTTGTCTACACAATAAATTATGAAATGATCGAGGATCTTCGAGGCTATATTTACTACTACAAGTACTCTTACTATACTAGAACCACATTCGAATAATATATATACATTTAGAGAGTCGTTGTTGCAAATGGAGGCAATGAAAGTTTATGATAAATTAAGTCACATTATCTGGATAGGATTAGGAGTGTTTAAAAATGATAAGAAATCTCACTGTTATTAAAATGTGTAATAATTCCATGATAATGAAGATACATCTGTGGCGATCAAACGAAGTAGTAAAATAATAAAGAGATTTATTAATGTTAAAGGTTTAAGTCGTCAATATGGAAATTATATAGAAATATTCATATTACAAATTTTGAAGTTTTGTCCAATTGTTTAAGTCAGGACAAATTCAAGTTTGAGAGTTTAGGAACTCACTGGAAATTGCAATGTAGAATGCTATTTTAAGAAATGTGTAAAAATGTCGATCATTGAAAAACAGTGGATTCTTTATTTAGTGATTCTACCAAAAACAATCATTTGAAGGATAAATAATCCTAACTTTTCAAACTTTTTATATTTTTAATGAAAAGAAGAAACATAAGAAAATGTATTTTTCACATATATTTTATGGATTTAGAAAAATGATAAGAACAAGGATATTCATCTTATGTATTAATTGTAAGGGAAATTCAATGAAAATTGCACTTTAAATCAAGTTTCCAAATTTAGAATGAAAGATCAAATGTAAATAAGGATTACTTGTTTACAATAGATTTCAAAATAAAAACAAAATGTATATGCTAAAAGGCATAATTTAATATATCAAAGTTGACTAAATCAAAATTATGCCTCACGACTATACACGTATTAATCGCTCAAAACGAAAGGGTAGACTTCTAGTCTGTATATGTACGAACATGGTACCAAGAAAAGCAAAATAGGCAGAAACAAAGTTAGACAATGTATTATGTTATTATTATGGGTGTGCGAGATCTAAAATCAGAAGGAGAGCAAGAAACCAAGTGCGGGGGAAAGAAAAGGAAGGTAGCACTGGCAATGATTGCTATTGTTAAAATTTTAAGAACAATATCCGTAAGTAGATTTAAATCTTAGGTTGAGATATATTTCAAACTTCAATCCTTGATGCATGTTGATGGTTACATAGAGATGCAAAATTTTTAAAGTGTTTGCTAAGGTTTCCTAAAATTTCATGATTTATCTATTAAATTAAACTCCATTTGTGAAAAAGAAGAAGCACTACAACTGGTAATTGAAAATCTGACAGTTTTTGTCACACCCCCAAACCGGAACGTCGGAAACGTTCGGGGGCGGAGGACGTCATGTACAGTATCATAACAATGCACAATAGTAAAACAAACAAAAACATCATCCATTGCATTAATAATATAGTTAATACAAGTGTGTTCTGTGTAAAGTTGTAAGACACCAAAAATATGTAATCAACAAAATAATGATGAGTCTTGAATATGCTCTGTGTTCTCAAAAACCTGGCCATCTGTACTTGTCTACTGGTGACCTGAGAATACAAGTTATTTTGAAAGAGAAGATCAGCATTAAAGCTGGTGAGTTCATAAGTATTTTTGTGTCAAATGTTTGCATTAGTTTTATGAAAATGTTTGTAAGTGTTTTGATGTAAAAGTTTGTATACTCCCTAGAAAATCCTATATTTTCTACTAAAATGGAAAGTAGTGTTCTACTAATACCCGACTGTTTTGTTTGTTTGTTATCTCGTAAAAATGTATGTTTTTCCATGTTTATGACTATCTTTACTAGAAAATAGTTCGCATTACTCGATGTGAGAATATCACTACATGAGTCTAATGGAAAAATGAAGATGTACAGTAGTGTTGTATAAAATAACTACTGAAGTACTAACTACCTTAAAACCAATTAGTTAAATTTAGGTAAAATGTGATGAGGTTATAACCATGCTTGATTGACTAGGATAAAACACGACGTCGAAATGGTATGACATTTGTCACCCGTAGACGTGTAGGTCCCACTGTAGCTAGCAACAAGGTGTAGGATGGTGTCACACCCCGAAACCGGCGGCGGAATCGTTCCGGGGCGGAGGACGTCATACGTAGTATCACAACCATTGAACATAGTTATCATAGTAAACACAACCATTACATTACATAAGAAAAGTTACATTCGTTTGAGAGTGGAGAAATACATAGTTTATATACATCAGTATATCAAAAGTAAAGACGAGGCTTCTATACACTCCGTCTTCTCCAAAAGTAACGGGATACCTGTCTAACGAGAACCTGAGAATACAAGCAGTTTTAAAATATCAGCATAAAGCTGGTAAGTTCATAAGCATGTTTTGTAAGGAAAAACCGGTTATTTAATCTTGTGATAAATAACTCATTTCCTTTAATAAAGATTGTTGTTATATCGAAAACCATTGTTACTGAGTTATGAATTACATAAGCATGTTTTCCCAGAAAATCCCATATTTTCTAACATGTAAGTTGGTTTCCATAAAATGGAAAAAAAGAAAAAAAAACCTTGACTAATCATCAATAAGTGAAGAAAACCATAAGTTAGGATCCTGGAATTCCTCTCCAGTACGAAAGTAGGTAGTTTTAACACATAAAACTATAGATGAAAGAAAGAAATCCGTGAATAGAGTTAGTTAATTTAGTACGTATTGTGAGTCGTATAACCATACTGATTTGACCCGTGACCTCCTTGACGTTCTTCAGGCGTCGTTCGATTTCCAAAATTTGTCACCCCAGGCGTGCCCGCCTAGCTGTAGCTAGCAGTTTAGGTGTGGGATTGTCAGTCCCGAATAGATCTATCCACAAATTTCACGTTCTCCCTCCAGGAGATTCTGGTTATACTTCCGGAGAGGATTTACTGGTACCCCGAAGGGTATAACGAAGACAAGTCTCACAAGCTAGTATTAACTAATTCACGAAATAACTGGCCGTTTATCAAATTTCGAAATTGTTTGGAACAAAATAGAGTATAAATAATTAAATACAAAGTAATTATTTAGCATGATACTCTAGGTTTAACATGGATAAACTAAATCAGACATAGTTTATATATTTTGACTTTGCATGAAATTTGAATCCGTAATACAAGTAATAAAGATCCCAAATTATTCCCATAATAATTTGAATGGTTTGAGAAGTTTCCACGCTGTTCTGAAAACTATGTAATTATATTTAGAAAACGTCCCTTATGCTCCGCATATTACAAAAGGGATACAGTATCTAAAGTTTGTCAGGAAATCATATAATTACATCAGTTTTTAAGTTACGAAAAACCTTTATGATTTGCTTGTATTCCCCCCCTGGAAACATGAAAAACTCGGAAAAAGTGTAGGGGTATGAACTCACCAGACGAGAAATGTGTCCGATAGGATGTTAAGTGTCAATTTAGAGCTTGAACACGCGCGAGGATCCTATGTAACATGAGGAGATACATAAGTGTATCTAATTAGACATCGAACTACTAATTAAGTAAGATAATACACCCGAGGCGCGAATACACTTTATTTCAAGTGTTAGGAATGATTCAGGTTGCATCTAAGGAGTGTTGGGCCTTGATATGGAGTTTACTCTTCAAGTGTAAGCCCTTAGGGGTGTTTACGGTCCAAAGACCATATCCCCCATGAGTTTACGGCCGTAAACTCATGGGAATGGTGCATTTGGGTGTTTCAAGGTCTCATGCTTCACAAAGAAGGGTCCTAGGGTTGAATCAAAGGCTTAGGAAGTGTTTGGGGCTTGGAATGGACCCTTTATGGAGTTTACGGTTTCTGAACCTCTCCTTGGGGAGTTTACGGTCGTAAACACATGGGTTTACGGCCGTAAACTCATGTGTGTCCATTTTTCATGTTTTTTTTGGTGGTTGTAGGTCGTGCATGCAAGGTTCTAGACCCAAATGTAAGCCATACCAGGTGTTAAGGGCACTTAAACACCCTTTGGAGGTGTTTACGGTTTTGGGAGACCTTCCCAAACCGTAAACTCATGTTTACACTTCTCAATCCATGTTTTAGGGTTGTAAGATCATTCAAGCAAGTTTCTAGGTCATTAGCCAAGCATTGGAAAGGTTTTGGGGCATCAAAACCCCTTTTTAGGGTGTTTACGGTTCATTAATGTTCATGGACCGTAAACCCATGTCTAGTCCCATAAAGACATGATTTTGGTGTTCTAAGTTCATGCATGCAAGTTCCTAAGCCATAGCTAAACATTAGAAGAGGTTTGAAAGGGTTTTGGGGCTTCAAAACCCCCTTATGGGAGTTTACGGTTTTGGGAGGTGTTCCCAAACCGTAAACACAAGTTTTTGGGGTTTTTGAGAGTTTAACCCATAGATTTGCATGCATGTTAAGTTAAACAACAAGCTAGGAAGGATTACTTACGATTTTGGAGCTTGAATGAGGTGATTCTTGATCAAAACCCAATTTTTAGAGAGAGAGTAGAGAGAGAAAGTTCCAAGGTGGGTGAAAAGGTTCAAATGGAGTCCACTCAACCCTTATATGGGGTTGAGTCCACGGTTAGGTGGGGACATACCCAATCCCGACATTAAACGGAGTTTAAGATTTTACCCGATTAAGTGACCGTAACCCGACTTAGTCGTAAACTAGAAATTTTTCCAAAGGATTATCGAGGGAATTATATGTGATTTTATTGATTTCCTACACGTAGGAAATTATGACAATAACCCTAGATGAATTATTTAACTTAAAAGTTAACGGACATTTTTAATAATAAAATAAATTTTATTAACGGAAAGGGTTACAGTGACGGAATAAATTCCGGGTTGTCACATCATCCCGCCGTTAGAGGGAATTTCGTCCCGAAATTTAAGATACAAATCATGGATTTGGAAAGAGATGCGGATATTTCTGTTTCATCGAGTCATCACGCTCCCAAGTGAATTCGGGTCCCCGCTTGGCATTCCAGCGAACCTTTACTATCGGGATGCGGCTTTGTTTCGTTCGTTTGATTTCTCGATCCATGATTTCGATTGGTTCTTCCACAAAGTTCAGATTTTCGTTGATCTTGATCTCATCAAGAGGGATCACAAGGGTCTCATCGGAAAGACACTTTTTAAGATTAGAGACGTTGAAGACAGGATGGATATTGCTAAGCTCATGAGGTAATCGGAGTTTGTAGGCTACGGGACCGATCCTAGCGAGGATCTCGAAGGGTCCTATGTATCTTGGATTCAGCTTTCCATGCTTTCCGAAGCGTATCATGCCTTTCCAGGGTGAGACTTTCAACAGGACACGGTCTCCAACCTGGAATTCCAAGGGTTTTCGTCGTTTATCGGCGTAGCTCTTTTGTCTATCTCGGGAGGCCTTAAGTCGTTCTCGGATTCGTACGAACTTTTCGGTGGTTTCACGGATGATTTCTGGACCAGTGAGAGTGCTGTCAGGGACTTGTCCCTTGACCAGCTGCGTGTCGCCCACCTTAGCCCATCACAGAGGGGATCTGCACTTGCGGCCATAGAGGGCTTCGAAAGGCGCAGTCTTGATGCTGGTATGGTAGCTGTTGTTATAAGAAAATTCAACCAAAAGAAGATGAGCGTCCCATGATGCGCCGAAATCGATGACGCAGGCTCTCAACATGTCTTCCAAGGTTTGGATGGTCCTCTCACTCTGTCCATCTGTTTGAGGATGGTAAGCCGTGCTCATATCCATCTTAGTTCCAAGAGTCTTTTGTAGTGACTGCCAGAATCTCGAAGTGAACCTGCTATCCCGATCGGAAATAATAGACACATGCACACCATGCAGTCGGACTACCTCTTGGATGTAGATTCGCGTGAGTCTCTGCATTTTGAAGTTTTCCTTGATAGGAAGGAAGTGAGCGGATTTGGTTAGTCGATCGATAATTACCCAAGTCAGGCACTTCCCCACGAAGGTAGCGATCTCTGCTTTCATGTTTAGCCACCAGCATAGTTTATTGAGATCCAGGTACATCTTATCCGAACCTGGGTGTACGGAGTATTCAGTATTGTGAGCTTCGTTCATGATAACTTCCCTGAAACCTCCGAACTTCGGGGTCCAGATTCGGTCCATGAAACAATAGACTCTGTCGCTTCTGATCTCAAGATTTTTATCCATTCCTCTCAGGGCTTCGCCTGGCATGATCTCTGGTCTTAAGGCTTCCAACTGAGCCTCTTTGATTTGCGCAGATAAATGGGAATGGATAGTCATAGTCAGTGCCTTCACTCTACGACCTGAGTACTCTTTTCGGCTGAGAGCATCTACCACCACATTGGCCTTGCCGGGATGGTAGCAGATTTCACACTCGTAGTCGTTGAGTAGTTCAACCCATCGCCGTTGTCTCATGTTCAGCTCCTTCTGGTCGAGGATGTGCTGTAGACTTTTATGGTCAGTGAAGATAGTGCACTTAGTTCCGTAGAGATAATGTCTCCAAATTTTCAATGCGAAGACCACTGCTCCCAATTCTAGGTCGTGTGTCGTGTAGTTGACTTCGTGTACTTTCAGCTGTCTTGAGGCATAAGCAATGACTTTTCCCCGTTGCATGAGCACACAACCTAGGCCTTGATTAGATGCATCACAGTAGACAACGAAGTCTTCTGTCCCTTCGGGCAGAGACAGTATAGGTGCGCTGCATAGGGCCCGCTTCAATGTTTGGAACGCAGTGTCTTGCTTTTCACTCCAACAAAAGGGTACGCCTATCTGAGTTAGAGTGGTTAAGGGTTTGGCAATTCTGGAAAATTTTTGGATAAATCTGCGATAGTAGCCAGCGAGACCCAAGAATTGACGGATTTCAGTGGGTGTCGTTGGTGTTGACCAGTTCTCTATCGCTTTGATTTCAGAGGAGTCCACGTGTATGCCTTCCTCGCTTACTACGTGACTTAGGAAAGTTACTCTTCGGATCCAGAATTCACATTTGGAGAATTTCGCGTACAACTTCTCCGTCCTTAAGGTTTCCAGTACTGATTTCAAGTGCTGTTTGTGGTCTTCCTCGTTTTTGGAATAGACAAGTATGTCGTCAATGAATACGATGACGAACTTGTCCAGGAAAGGCCGACACACCCGATTCATCAGGTCCATGAATACTGCCGGTGCGTTGGTTAGGCCGAAGGGCATAACTACGAACTCGTAGTGACCATATCGAGTCCGAAAGGCTGTTTTAGGAACATCACCCTCATGGACTTGTAGCTGATGGTACCCTGATCTTAAATCTATTTTCGAGAAGTAGCTGGCTCCTTGAAGTTGATCGAAAAGGTCGTCTATCCGAGGAAGAGGATAACAGTTTTTGATTGTGAGCTTATTCAGCTCCCGATAATCGATACACATTCGAAAGGATCCATCCTTCTTTTTCACAAACAAGATCGGGGCTCCCTAGGGTGAGGAACTCGGTCTGATGAATCCTTTGATGAGCAAATCGTCGAGCTGACTAGATAACTCTTGCATTTTTGCTGGTGCTAATCGGTCGGGACATTTGGCTACGGGGGTAGCTCCGGGAACTAAGTCGATACGAAACTCGACTTGGCGTTCAGGAGGGGTTCCTGGGAGGTCTTCTGGAAAAACATCGGGAAAGTTGCAGACTTCGGGGATGCTCTCGAGGTCATTAACTTCTTGTTTGTCGTTAATGACGTGGACTAGGAATGCATAACACTCCTTCCGCAGGAGTTTCTGTGCTTTGATGGATGAAATGATGCGAAGGTTTGAACTGAGTTTATCACCGTAGATTACAAGAGTTTCGTTCGGTGAAAGATTGAGACGTATAGCCTTTTCGAAACAAAGGATATCAGCACGATTGGGGCTCAACCAATCCATGCCGATGATGACATCAAAGCTTTTTATGGAGACTGGCATAAGGTCAATGGGAAATGAGTGGTCGTTTAAGGTAAGGGTACAACCTACGTATATCTCGTTAGTGCTCTCTTTCTCGCCGTTAGCCATTTCGACGGTAAACTTTTCGGTTAATGGTTCAGGATTATGTTTAAGAAGATGTTTGAATGAATGGCTAACAAAACTACGTTCCGCACCAGAATCGAAAAGGATGCATGCATAAGAGTTGTCAAGAAGGAACGTACCCGTGACAACGGTGGGGTCGGCGACTGCCTCCTCTTGTCCCATAGATAGAACTCTCCCGGTGTTGTTGGTTGTTGCTGCTTTGGGGCAGTTTCTCTTGAAATGTCCAATCTCCCCACAGTTGTAGTAGGCTCGAACAACACCTGCTCCAGAGGCCTGAGTAGTTTGTTGGACTGGGTTTCTGCAGTCTCGAGTCAGATGGCCCTTTTTACCACAATTGTTGCAGAGCTTTTTACGACAAGGTCCAGAAGTACGATCGTGGTAACTGCACTTGTCGCACCAGGGGAGGGTACCAGTGTATCCACTGGTAGGAGCTTGAGTTGTAGGAGCGGCGGTAGGAGTTGTAGCAGCATGAACTGCCACAGTTTGTTTTTTCTTCGAGGGTCCTTGCGAACCCTGACCCTTTCGTTTGTTCCAGAATTTCTTTTTATTTTCACCGCTCCCTTTAGCCGGTTCAGGAACGGTGCCCACTTCCTCGAGATCGTCAGCATGATCAATCAGAGTTTGCGCCAAACATTTAGCACTGTCGAAGGTGTCTGGTTTCGCAGCCAAAACATTTCCCTTGGTTGGCTGGGTCAGCCCCCAAATGAATCGTTCAATCTATTTGCTTTCTGGGGAGATCATTCCCGGACAAAGGAGTGCTAGGTCTTCAAACCTAGAAGTGTAGGAAGCAATGTCGGAACCCTTCATCCTTAGGGTCCAGAGTTCGTGTTCGAGTTTCTGCATCTCGCCCCGTGAGCAGTACTGGGCTATCATAAGTTCTTTTTTCCCAACCCATAGCATTTGCCACCGGTAGGGTTAAGGACTTGACCCGGCCGTTCCACCAGGTTAATGATTTATTGACGAAAGTGCAAGCGGCAAATTTCACTTTGTTGGCCTCCGAACAGGCACAAATTTCAAATATGGACTCAATCTTTTCGAACCATTGAGTCAGGGCAATAACACCTCCTGTGCCGTCGAAAGTTGTGGGTTTTGCGTTCATGAAATCCTTATAAGAGCATTCTTTCTGGCGTTCCTGACCACCTTCCTGGATTTGGGGATGCATACCACCTCCCTTACCACCATATCCACCAGGATTCATTTGTGACATTGTGGCAGCCACTGCGGCAGTAACAGCTGCCTGGAATATGACAGGATCAAACTGAGGAGGCGGTGGTGGTGGTGGAGTGTCGTCGTTTCTCCTGATAGGTCTTTTTCGGGGAGGCATCTTGTTCTAAAACAATCAGGAAGAAGAGGATGGTAAGTCCTCTGGATAGAATTAAGAGATATGAAACAAGGGATATCTCATTATGGCAGTTAGAGTGTTCTACAAAGCGATAGTATAGGAAAAGTTACTAAAGCAAGTAAACTATCGCTAAGGAAGGAATGAGTAGCAGCACTTGGGATGAACTTCTATAATGCATTCGGTTTTGACTAAAATACTCCTATAGTATTTTGAGTTGGATAGATATTTGGTAAGTTTTAGGCCTGTTGTAACACCAAAGTCACTCCCAAGCACATGTTGGTCATGTCTCGAATAAATACAGTTGATCAGGCTATATTGACCCTAGACATGAGTACATAACTGCCCAGGTTTAACCGCAGTGTTCAACATCCAATATACTTTTGTTTTGTTCTGCTTAAGGCACGGTTCCTGGGATACGGGTATACTTGTATACTTTTGTAAAAATATTTATATTTTGAAAGTATACTTTTAGTTTAGAGCACTTAGGCCCCTTAGTGTTTACAGTTGTATACCATGTAAGGTTCGGTATACTTAGTTCACTATAAACAATAGCTCTGATACCAATCTGTCACACCCCGAAACCGGCGGCGGAATCGTTCCGGGGCGGAGGACGTCATACGTAGTATCACAACCATTGAACATAGTAATCATAGTAAACACAACCATTACATTACATAAGAAAAGTTACATTCGTTTGAGAGTGGAGAAATACATAGTTTATATACATCAGTATATCAAAAGTAAAGACGAGACTTCTATACACTCCGTCTTCTCCAAAAGTAACGGGATACATGTCTAACGAGAACCTGAGAATACAAGCAGTTTTAAAATATCAGCATAAAGCTGGTAAGTTCATAAGCATGTTTTGTAAGGAAAAACCGGTTATTTAATCTTGTGATAAATAACTCATTTCCTTTAATAAAGATTGTTGTTATATCGAAAACCATTGTTACTGAGTTATGAATTACATAAGCATGTTTTCCCAGAAAATCCCATACTTTCTAACATGTAAGTTGGTTTCCATAAAATGGAAAAAAAAGAAAAAAAAAACCTTGACTAATCATCAATAAGTTAAGAAAACCATAAGTTAGGATCCTGGAATTCCCATCCAGTACGAAATTAGGTAGTTTTAATACATAAAACTATAGATGAAAGAAAGAAATCCGTGAATAGAGTTAGTTAATTTAGTACGTATTGTGAGTCGTATAACCATACTGATTTGACCCGTGACCTCCTTGACGTTCTTTAGGCGTCGTTCGATTTCCAAAATTTGTCACCCCAGGCGTGCCCGCCTAGCTGTAGCTAGCAGTTTAGGTGTGAGATTGTCAGTCCCGAATAGATCTATCCATAAATTTCACGTTCTCCCTCCAGGAGATTCTGGTTATACTTCCGGAGAGGATTTACTGGTACCCCGAAGGGTATAACGAAGACAAGTCTCACAAGCTAGTATTAACTAATTCATGAAATAACTGGTCGTTTATCAAATTTCGAAATCGTTTGGAACAAAATAGAGTATAAATAATTAAATACAAAGTAATTATTTAGGATGATACTCTAGGTTTAACATGGATAAACTAAATCAGACATAGTTTATATATTTTGACTTTGCATGAAATTTGAATCTGTAATACAAGTAATAAAGATCCCAAATTATTCCCATAATAATTTGAATGGTTTGAGAAGTTTCCACGCTGTTCTGAAAACTATGTAATTATATTTAGAAAACGTCCCTTATGCTCCGCATATTACAAAAGGGATACAGTATCTAAAGTTTGTCAGGAAATCGTATAATTACATCAGTTTTTAAGTTACGAAAACCTTTATGATTTGCTTGTATTCCCCCCCTGAAAACTTGAAAAACTCGGAAAAAGTGTAGGGGTATGAACTCACCAGACGAGAAATGTGTCGGATAGGATGCTAAGTGTCAATTTAGAGCTTGAACACGCGCGAGGATCCTATATAACATGAGGAGATACATAAGTGTATCTAATTAGAGATCGAACTACTAATTAAGTAAGATAATACACCCGAGGCGTGAATACACTTTATTTCAAGTGTTAGGAATGATTCGGGTTGCATCTAAGGAGTGTTGGGCCTTGATATGGAGTTTACTCTTCAAGTGTAAGCCCTTAGGGGTGTTTACGGTCCAAAGACCATATCCCCCATGAGTTTACGGCCGTAAACTCATGGGAATGGTGCATTTGGGTGTTTCAAGGTCTCATGCTTCACAAAGAAGGGTCCTAGGGTTGAATCAAAGGCTTAGGAAGTGTTTGTGGCTTGGAATGGACCCTTTATGGAGTTTACGGTTTCTGAACCACTCCTTGGGGAGTTTACGGTTGTAAACACATGGGTTTACGGCCGTAAACTCATGTGTGTCCATTTTTCATGTTTTTTTTTTGGTGGTTGTAGGTCGTGCATGCAAGGTTCTAGACCCAAATGTAAGCCATACCAGGTGTTAATGGCACTTAAACACCCTTTGGAGGTGTTTACGGTTTTGGGAGACCTTCCCAAACCGTAAACTCATGTTTACACTTCTCAATCCATGTTTTAGGGTTGTAAGATCATTCAAGCAAGTTTCTAGGTCATTAGCCAAGCATTGGAAAGGTTTTGGGGCATCAAAACCCCTTTTTAGGGTGTTTACGGTTCATGAATGTTCATGGACCGTAAACCCATGTCTAGTCCCATAAAGACATGATTTTGGTGTTCTAAGTTCATGCATGCAAGTTCCTAAGCCATAGCTAAACACTAGAAGAGGTTTGAAAGGGTTTTGGGGCTTCAAAACCCCCTTATGGGAGTTTACGGTTTTGGGAGGTGTTCCCAAACCGTAAACACAAGTTTTTGGGGGTTTTTGAGAGTTTAACCCATAGATTTGCATGCATGTTAAGTTAAACAACAAGCTAGGAAGGATTACTTACGATTTTGGAGCTTGAATGAGGTGATTCTTGATCAAAACCCGATTTTTAGAGAGAAAGTAGAGAGAGAAAGTTCCAAGGTGCGTGAAAAATTTAAATGGAGTCCACTCAACCCTTATATGGGGTTGAGTCCACGGTTAGGTGCGGACATACCCAATCGCGACATTAAACGGAGTTTAAGATTTTACCCGATTAAGTGACCGTAACCCGACTTAGTCGTAAACTAGAAATTTTTCCAAAGGATTATCGAGGGAATTATATGTGATTTTATTGATTTCCTACACGTAGGAAATTATGACAATAACCCTAGATGAATTATTTAACTTAAAAGTTAACGGACAATTTTAATAATAAATTTTATTAACGGAAAGGGTTACAGTGACGAAATAAATTCCGGGTTGTCACAGATGGTCAATCTCATATATATCTATACACAAACTCACGCTCTCCCTCCAGGAGACTCTGGTTACAAAACGTGACACAACAAGTATATTGCTATGTCATGAAATAGTGGCTCACATTATTGTTACCCTGTTCTTGTTATAGTATGTATGTTCTTTTCTGTTCTAGTTATAGTATGTATGTTCCTTCCTGTTCTAGGTATAGTATGTATGTTCCTTCCTGTTCTAGTTATAGTATGTATGTTCCTTCCTGTTCTAGTTATAGTATGTATGAACTGACTCATGTAAGTTTCACTGATCTGGAAGTAGTAAGTAGTAATCTTCTAAACTATACCTATTATAGTTTACTAGCATGATTGTTTGACTGTTACTGATTTGAAGAAAAGACTCAATTACTCACCATAAGCAACTAAGTTAAGTATGTACTTTAAAAGTGGGTTTAATATTCATATATGTATTTAATAAGTATAACTACGATTTAGCCGACAATCGGAGTAGTGATCCTACCCCAAGGCCACAACCAAACAAGGAACATGAGTCAAGGTATCTAGCAATGGTCCTAAGTCTCTTAAAGCATACTTATACGTAAATAGATAGACGAATATGATTGGATATAAAAGAAGTCTAAAGTAATTTAAAAGAGTTTTAACAAGTTTTTGAGTATAAGAAATCCTTTTGGTTGTTGTTTTCACATGTAAATTGCTAACACAATTTCATTGTGTTCTACTTGTATTCCCCTTCCCCTGCCTAAAAGAATTTAAAAAGCATTTAAAAGCATTTAAAAGTGTATTTGTAGGGGTATGAACTCACCTGATGTGAGTGATTCGGATGAAAGTTCGATATAGGATGCTTGGTGTCACTAGTGATGTACCGAGCACAAATGGATCCTATTTAGCATATATCAACATATATAGGTATACAATTATTGTATATAACAACTAACGTGTAAGGGAAACAACCTTAGGAAGTAGGAAACACTTTCAATGAAGTGTTAGAAGTGAAAGTGTTGGGTTGAAACTTGATCATAGCCAAACAAGGAGGTTTCACAGCCCTTGGCTTGTTCACGGCCCTATGAACACTTGATGTGTTCACGGCCCAATGATGAAGATAAGAAGGGTTCATAGCCAAATGATGAAGGTTCACGGCCTTTGTGGTGTTCACGACCAAGAACACTTGAAGTGTTCACGGCCCATGCTTGAATCTATGAAGGGTTCACGACCCTATGAAGGGTTCACGACCGTGAACTCTTGAAGATCTTAAAAAGAAGTGTTGTATCAAGGGTGGAATCAAGTGTTTCAAAGGGACAAAAAGAAGAGGGATAAGATACTTACGTTTTTGAGGCCTTTAGAAGTGATCACAGTTGAAGATAGTTGAGAGAGAAAGGAGGTGTTCACGGCTGGAAGGGAAGAAGTGAAGAGAAAAATGGCTAACACTTCAATATATAGGGGAGGGTAGTTCACGGCCCATGGATGGGTTCACGGTCGTGAACCTCTTTTGAAGGTGTTTCCGGCTGGAAAGCAATCCACTTATCTCTTGCTAATACTTCTTAACACACAATCCCTTAAGTGTACAAGGCCTAGAACTCATAAACTGGCCCTTAACTCAGTAAAAAAGATAACTGAAACAAGTCTGAACTTTTGATTTATTTGATTGACTTTACAAGATAGAAATTTCGAGCTGTCACATCATCCCCCTGTTAAAGGGAATTTCATCTCGAAAATAGAGTTTAAGCAAATACAGATAGACTAAGGGAAAAGATGAGGATATTTAAGTTTCATTTGATCCTCCCGCTCCCAAGTGAATTCTGGTCCCCGCTTTGCATTCCAACGAACCTTCACTATCGGGATATAGCTTTGCTTCGTTTTCTTGACCTCCCGGTCCATGATTTATAAGGTTCTTCCACAAAGTTGAGGCTCTCATTTATCTCGATTTCATCGAGTGGGATAACAAGAGTCTCATCAGATAGGCACTTTTTCTGGTTCGATACGTGGAAGGTAGGGTGTACGTTACTAAGTTCTTGAGGTAGTTTGAGTTTGTAAGCTATAGGGCCGATCCTAGCGAGAATCTCAAAAGGCCCTATATACCTTGAATTTAGCTTCCCACGCTTTCTGATGCGTATCAAGCCCTTCCAGGGTGAAAACTTAAATAGAACAAGGTCACCAACCTGGAATTCCAAAGGTTTCCGTCTCTTGTCAGCGTAGCTTTTCTGTCGGTCTCTAAAGGCTTTCAATCGTTCACGAATCTGAAAAATCTTCTCTTTCGTTTCCCGAATGATTTCCGGACCCGTGAGAGTGCTGTTAGGAACTCGTCCTTTAGCTAATTGCGTGTCACCCACGTCAGCCCAGCACAGAGGGGATCTGCACTTCCGGCCATAGAGGGCTTCAAATGGAGCATCATTTATGCATGTGTGATAACTGTTATTGTAGGAGAACTCGACAAGGGGTAAGTGAGTATCCCATGCCTTCCCAAAATCAATCAAACAGGCTCACACCATATCTTCTAGGTTTGGGATGGTCCTCTCACTCTGTTCGTCAGTCTGTGGGTGGTAGGTTATACTCATGTCCAACCTAGTTCCCAGAGACTTTTGTAACGTCTGCCAGAATCTTAAAGTGAATCTACTGTCTCTATCATAGATAATAGATATGGGAACACCATGCAGTCGTACAATCTCCCTAATGTAAGTTCTTGTCAGTTTCTTTGATTAGTAGGAAGTGTGCGGACTTGGTTAACCTGTCTACGATCACCCAAATGGTATCAAGACCACCCATTGTCTTGGGAAATTTGGTTATGAAGTCCATTATGATCCGATCCCACTTCCACTCAGGTATTTTCAGTTATTGTAGTAAACCTAAGGGTTTCTGGTATTCGACCTTAACCTTGGCGCAAGTAAGACACTTACTCACGAAGGTAGCAATCTTTGCTTTCATGTTAGGCCACCAATACAACTTTTTGAGATCCATATACATCTTAACTGAACCTGGGTGAACGGAATATCGAGTATTGTGCGCTTCGTTCATGACCACGTCTCTGAAACCACTGAGCTTCGGTGTCCATATCCGATCCATGAGGTACAAGGCTCCGTCACCCTTGACTTCTAAGTTCTTATCCATCCCTCTAAGGGATTCACCCGCCACATTTTCAGGCTTCAAGGCTTCCAGTTGAGCCTCCTTAATTTGTGTGGACAGATGTGAATGGATTGTCATAGTCAATGCTTTGAGTCTACGACCTGAGTATTCTTTCTAACTTAGTGTTGGATAAGGTGTCTAAGTCCATAACTATTTCTGGTATGTACTTGACCCGACCCGGCATGGTCCATTTGGGTTGCATGGCATCATGCATTTGGATAGACTAAATGAGAGAAATAACACTTGTGGTTTATTAATATATTATAAGTTCTAATATATTAATAGTATTATTTAATTAGTATTGATCAAGAATTAATCTAGGATTAATTAAGTGATCAAAAGATGACTAATTAAATATATGGGTTGATCATGTAAATCATCCATAACTTGTATAGTGGGCTAAAAGGCTCCATGGATAATCAAGTTGGGTTAAACCCATTGAATGCTCCATGGAGGCTCCATGGGAGTTACAAACCCATGGGTCATGGAAATGAAGAGTCATGCCACATTAGGGTTTACATGGTGTAACCCTAGATGTGACACACTATATAAGCAACATGTTCTCCACCAAAATCGGCGACACTAAGAAACAAGAGGGCTAGAGCCGATTTTGCAAGTGTAAGATTCTCTCAAAGTTTACTCCTTTGCATTTGGTGTTGTGTGAAGCATTTGAGGCATCACACTTGGGGTGCTAGGCTCACAAGGTTTCAAGGATCATAATCAACAACAAGGTAAGTTATTCTATCTTTCATTCAAGTTAAAAATGTTCCCCATGTATGCTAGATAGGAATATAACCTTGGAATTCAACTTTGCATGTTTATTAGACAAACATAGATCCAATGTTATTAGGGTTGCATGTACACTTAGGAAGTGTTAGAATTCTCAAAACCCATCAGTGGTATCAAAGAGAGGTTTGTTTGTTGTTTGTTTTTTTTTTGTGCAAACAGCTTGGAAAAAAAATCGTTTTTCTGTTTTCTGCTCGTATGAAAGTTTACACATTTGTTGCTGGAAATGGACTAGAAACATTACCCTAAACTGTTTTGATGTTTTAAAGCTTGTTTTAGATGGTGTAATGTTTATGCTAATCCATTTACAATGGCAATTATTAAAATTACTAGTTTTTTTTAAGTGTAATTTTTGATTCTTGAAAGTGTTCATATTCATGTTCTTGAACTTATGAAGATTAGATGATCATAGGAATTGTTTGTAACCTTCATGGTAGTTTAATTCATGATCATAATGTGTTTTAATGGAGTCCATAACTTGTCCTCAAGTTATGGAAAACCAAAAGTCTCACTTTTATTAAAGCCATTAAAAGAACACAAGAGTTATAAAAATGAAGAGTCTTCATTTTTATTACTCAATTAATTCATAAGTTATAAGAAATGGAAAGTTTTGGAAGTTTACAAAACTTGCCCTCAAGTTTTGGAACATGTAAAGTCTTGATTAAAACTTTAGTTCCAAACCTTAGAATTTTAAAAGTTAAAATTCAACCCTTATACTTTATAATATTATAAGTTACTAATATATATATGTATAACGTCAAGTCGTCTTACCGCTAGTACGCCTCATTCACGAAGCCGGTCTATAAGGGGGGTATAAGGTTGTTGCCTATAAAATGGCAACTTAATGGGTGTCCACTCTCACCCACCGCTTCCTTGATCGGTGGAGGGTCGTTAGCCGAACGGGTAGGACAAGGACTTATAAATTCTCATTAAAAGTATGATGAATATTATAAAGTAACTAAATGCTTTTATTGAATTCCCAATCTTAGTTACTTTAGGAAAATGTGAATAAGGTGATAATCCATGAAATTACACTTTACACTTTGTTTAAGTCGTTAGTGGAGCTCGTGTGGTTAATCGGCACACTAACTTGGACTTAACAAGGTAGGTAAAGGGTGACTTAAAGTTTATTATAGGTCGGTGGAGCTCGTGTGGTTAACCGGCACATCGATTGAGTAATAAACATTGAGTGTACCAAGTGATTTGCATGGTTACTTCACACCTCGTTTTGTGATCCTCCGTATCCCAGTCACAAAACTTGGAGGGCACACTCGAGATTGAAACATGCCTTTGAAAAGTTCATTGAATCTCAAAAGAATCTAGGAATTTCTAAGAACCAATTAAAAACCTAATATCTATATTTCGTTTTTTATGGTGGAAATTGGTGAATCGTCATTCACCTACCTTTCAAATATGTTATAGCTTGGATTACGACATACCTCTTCTAAGTTATAATATATTGTGATTGGATCCTAGCCTTAATATTACATTTGGGTGTTTTATTAAGGACTCTCTTAATATCTAAACTAATCTTGTTCTCTTCTTTCAGATGTCTTCAAACAATGCTGCTTCTGGCTCTAATCCTAATGGCTCCTTTACCCTTATGAACTTGTGTAGGAAAGTCACTTTTGATGGATCTAACTTCAATGAATGGATCAGAAACATCAGGATGATTACCCGCTACGAGGACAAAGAATATGTCCTTGACAAGGAGCTTAAGGAGATTGATGAGACCACTGCAACTCCCTAGGAGATCGCTGACTTCCGGGCACATGAAAGGGATGCTACAAAAGTGGCATGCATCATGTTGGCCACCATGACAGCGGAACTCCAAAAGTCCTAAGAGGACTTCTACCCTTTTGAAATGCACCAAGATCTGATGGAAAGATACCATGAAAGTGCACGACAAGAGAGGTATGAAATCATATGCTCTATCATAACAACCATGATGAAGGACGGGGAATCCGTCACGAGCCACATGCAGAAAATGCAAAGGTATGTGGATCGGTTGCTGAAGCTTAATGTGAACTTCCCTGAGGAGCTTGCAATAGATATCATTTTGCACTCCTTACCATCGTGCTATGATCAATTCCGCATGACATATCACATGAATAAGGAAGAGGTCACACTCAGCAAACTTCAGGGACTCCTCAAGACCGCAGAAACAGGTCTTAAGGGTAAGTCGGTTGTTAACACTCCTACTCCAAACTCCGCCCCGGTTTTGGCAATCGGGAAAGGTAGAGGGAAGAAGAGGAAGAGCTCTTCGAAGGGTACCAAGGCTAGGACCCTTGATGGCTCTTCTTCAAGTGGAACCAAGAAAGGTTTTGTCACTCCTTCTTCTGACCCTAAAGAGGCTGAATGCTTCTATTGCCATGAAAAGTCACATTGGAAGTGGAACTGCCCAAAGTACCAGCAAGATGTGAAGGATGGGAAAGTTAAACCCAACCATGCAGGTATTTACACTATCTTATCTAATAACTCACTCCATTCTAACTCTTGGGTCCTTGATACCGGTTGTGGTATTCATATCTGTTCTGATTTGCAGGGACTAAGAAGAAGTGAGAATGTGGAGCATGGAAGAATAAACTTAATTATGGGGAATAGGAAAGCTTTACCTGTCACCAAGATTGGAGTTTATACTTTATCGATAAGTAGTGGGTTTAGTTTAGATTTGAATAAATGTTGTTATTCACCAGAAATGGCAAGAAATATTATTTCCTTTCATGCATTGTATAAACAAGGTTTCACCTTTTCATTTGATAATGAAGTTGGTTCGATTAATGCTTTCTTTAATAATGTTCTTTATTTTAAAGCATTACCTTGTGATGGTGTGTATGAAACTGTATCTGTGGTTGATAACTTAGGAAATAATGTATTGTGTATTGATTCTGTTAATGATAATAACTTGGATAAAGCATCATTATGGCATTGTCGTCTTGGACATATAAGCAAGAAACGCATAGGCCAACTCCAAAAGGATGGAGTATTGGAGTCATTTAACCTAAAGTCAGATGATAGTTGCGAATCATGCTTACTTGGAAAAATGACAAAGTCACCCTTCATAGGTTCTTGTGAGAGGGGTGAAGGTTTGTTGGATCTTATACACACGGATGTGTGTGGGCCCTTCAAACATGCCACAAGGGATGCTAATCGTTATTATTTGACTTTTACTGATGATTAAAGTAGATATGGATATGTCTACTTAATCAAGCATAAGTCAGAGACTTTTGAGAGGTTTAAAAAGTTTAAACAGGAAGTCGAGAATCAATTGGGCATGAACATTAAGATGCTTCGATCCGATCGAGGTGGTGAGTATCTTAGTTCAGAGTTCCTCGACTATCTTAGGGAATGTGGGATTGTCTCACAATTGACACCTCCCAGGACACCGCAGTTGAATGGTGTAGCTGAGAGGCGTAATCGAACCTTGTTGGATATGTTTCGTTCCATGATGAGTCGAGCTTCGCTACCAATCTCATTTTGGGGGTATGCCTTAGAGACTGCCGCCCATATCCTTAATCTAGTTCCCACAAAGAAAGTTGCCAAAACTCCTCATGAGATGTGGACTGGTAAAGTACCCAAACTAGACCACATTAAGATTTGGGGTTGCGAGGCTTTCGTGAGACGCGAGACTCATGATAAGCTCGAACCTCGAAGTGAGAGGTGTATTTTCATCGGCTATCCACAGAAATCCTTTGGTTACCTCTTCTACAGACCTAGTGAGAATGTGGTCTTTGTAGCTAGGAGGGCTTTCTTTCGAGAGAGAGAGTTCATAAGCCAAGGAGACAGTGGGAGGCAAGTTGACCTTGAAGAAATTCAAGAGTCAAGTGGTGAAGGAACTTCAAACCCTAGCACTCAACTTGAGGAGGAAACTCCAGTTGAGCCAATTGACAAGTCTGTACCTCTGAGGCGTTCCACAAGGGTTAGGAATGCACCTGAGCATTACTATGGATTCCATATTACTGCGGAAGGTGATACACTTATCAGTGATGAGACACTGATAGGTCTGGATGAACCTAACAGTTACGCGGAAGCCATGGCAGGCCCTGAGTCAGCTAAGTGGAAAGAGGCAATGGACAGCGAGATACAGTCCATGTATGACAATCAAGTTTGGAACTTGGTTGAGAATGTACCAGGTCGTAAGACTATAGGGTGCAAATGGATCTTCAAGAAGAAGACCGACATGGATGGTAATGTACGCACTTATAAGGAACGACTGGTTGCAAAGGGTTTCTCACAAACTCCGGGAGTTGATTATGATGAGACCTTTTCTCCAGTGGCCAAGATTAAGTCTATTAGGGTTCTGTTAGCCATAGCTACATTTCATGACTATGAAATATGGCAAATGGATGTCAAAACCGCTTTCCTTAATGGAAAGTTGGCTGAGGATGTTAACATGAGTCAGCCAGAGGGTTTTGTCAATACAGAGTACCCTAATAGAGTGTGTAAACTTGAGAAATCCATTTATGGGTTAAAGGAAGCACCTCGCAGATGGAATCTTTGCTTTGATGAGAAAGTCAAAGAATTTGGCTTTTCTAGGAGTGAAGATGAATCTTGTGTATATGTCAAGGCTAGTGGGAATATAGTTAGCTTTTTGGTATTGTAAGTGGATGACATACTACTCATAGGAAATGACATCCCAACTCTGCAGGAAGTTAAGTCCTGGCTTGGGAAGTGTTTATCTATGAAGGACCTAGGAGAAGCTGCCTATATTCTAGGGATAAGGATCTTGAGAGACCGGAGTAAAAGACTAATTGGACTTAGTCAGAGTACCTACTTGGATAAGGTGCTGAAGAGATTCGGCATGCAGGACTCTAAGAATGGAGAGTTACCCATCCAGAGTAACGCCAGATTGAGTAAGACACAAAGCCCTAGTACTGAGGCTGAGATAGCAGAAATGAGTCGAATACCTTATGCTTCGGCTGTAGGATCGATCATATATGCTATGACGTGTACTCGACCTGATGTAGCCTTTTCTTTGAGCATGGTTAGCAGGTATCAGGGGAACCCTGACAAGGCACACTGGACTGCGGTAAAGAATATCCTCAAGTACCTACGGAGGACTAAGAATTGGGTCCTTACCCTCGGTGGGAGTGAAGACTTGAGTGTTGTAGGGTATAGTGATGCTAGCTTTCAGACTGATAGGGATAATTTCCGCTCTCAGTCAGGCTCGGTCTTTACGTTAAACGGAGGAGCAATTTCTTGGAAGAGTTCCAAGCAAGAGACAGTGGCTGATTCAACTTGCGAATCAGAGTATATAGCAGCTAGCAAGGCAGCAAAGGAGGCGATATGGCTGAACAACTTCATTGGAGACCTTGGAGTTGTACCAGCTATTAAAGAGCCAATGGAAATTTTCTGTGATAGTGAAAGTGCAGTTGCCTTAGCAAAGGAACCAAGGGATCACGGGAGATCCAGACACATCGACAGAAAATACCATTTCATCAGACATCGAATAGAAGAAGGACTGCTCGTGGCAAAGAGGGTATCATCGGATGAGAATCCAGCAGATCCCCTCACGAAAGGACTGACTCGGGTTAAGCATCTCCAGCATGCTCGGAGCATAGGGCTGAAGGATGATATTAGATTTAGTAGTTAGATAACCTTGAAATTTGTAAAGTGTAATTGACATTAGATGATGAATAAAAGGTGTTTTATTTATGAGTAAAGTGTTGTTATCTCTTGTCGATCGTTTACTATATTTCTTTTGCATGTTTTGACTTCCAGAATAATTATGTTTGGTATATCATATTATTCGAACCTCCACAGTCGGTCATATGTCGGAAGTAGGTATGAATCAAGACTGTCATGATTGGTTGTAGAGGTCTAAGTTGTTGGACATGGCTACAACACTCATGAGTGCTCATAAGTTCTAAGCATTGGACTCAACCCACGCTCACTGGAATCACTTCATGGAATTTATCTCGAGTGATCGTGAGACGGTAACATCATATAAGTCTTCAAACCTAGATATATGATTTGTTAGTTATGAGTTGGTTATGCATTGATTGTACGAAAACGCATTGGTAACTCGATGTTATAAAACGTGCTCTTGTGTATAATTCAATGAGTAGTAGAACAAACATATGAGTCGAAGTTTATCTGTTCCTTCTTGGATTAGAAGCTGATATCTGGGCCCCTCGATGATTTTGTTTTGACCTATGTACCGGGCCCGGTCATAACTAAGTTGATGTGTTCAATTGAGTTCTATGTCAAACAAATCGGAAATCGGGAAACAAACTGCTGGACACAAAGTAAGACACTGTTCCATGTATTTGTCCGGCTGATATCTAGAACAGAGGATTATATGATCACTTATCTGAAATGGCGTATCATCATCTTCTCAGTTCCGAGAAACCTTGGAAAGAGCTACGATTGCTGATCGGTTCCTGAAGTCATACTTGCAGTGATAGTTATTAGACTTATCCAAGTGGGAGACTGTTGGATAAGGTGTCTGAGTCCATAACTATTTCTGGTATGTACTTGACCCGACCTGGCATGGTCCATTTGGGTTGCATGGCATCATGCATTTGGATAGACTAAATGAGAGAAATAACACTTGTGGTTTATTAATATATTATAAGTTCTAATATATTAATAGTATTATTTAATTAGTATTGATCAAGAATTAATCTAGGATTAATTAAGTGATCAAAAGATGACTAATTAAATATATGGGTTGATCATGTAAATCATCCATAACTTGTATAGTGGGCTAAAAGGCTCCATGGATAATCAAGTTGGGTTAAACCCATTGAATGCTCCATGGAGGCTCCATGGGAGTTACAAACCCATGGGTCATGGAAATGAAGAGTCATGCCACATTAGGGTTTACATGGTGTAACCCTAGATGTGACACACTATATAAGCAACATGTTCTCCACCAAAATCGGCGACACTAAGAAACAAGAGGGCTAGAGCCGATTTTGCAAGTGTAAGATTCTCTCAAAGTTTACTCCTTTGCATTTGGTGTTGTGTGAAGCATTTGAGGCATCACACTTGGGGTGCTAGGCTCACAAGGTTTCAAGGATCATAATCAACAACAAGGTAAGTTATTCTATCTTTCATTCAAGTTAAAAATGTTCCCCATGTATGCTAGATAGGAATATAACCTTGGAATTCAACTTTGCATGATTATTAGACAAACATAGATCCAAGGTTATTAGGGTTGCATGTACACTTAGGAAGTGTTAGAATGCTCAAAACCCATCACTTAGGGCGTCAGCTACTACGTTGGCTTTACCTGGATGATAATGAATTTCGCATTCCTAGTCATTGAGTAGCTCGACCCACCATCGTTGTCTCATGTTGAACTCCTTCTGATCGAAAATACGTTGAAGGTTTTTGTGGTCTGTAAAGATAGTGCTTTTCGTACCATAAAGGTAGTGTCTCCAGATCTTCAAAGCAAATACCACTGCCCCTAACTCAAGATCATGTGTGGTGTAGTTGACTTCGTGTGTCTTAAGCTGTCTTGAGGCATAGGTGATGACCTTTCCTCGTTGCATAAGAACACAACCAAGCCCTTGGTTGGATGCATCGCAGTAAACCATGAAGTCTCCTCTCCCTTCTGGGAGGGATAATATCAGTGCACTGCACAAGGCTTGCTTCAGCGTTTGGAACGCCTTTTCTTGCTTCTCTTCCCAGTCAAGGGTCACACATTTCTGAATAAACCTGTGATAGTAGCCAGCGAGGTCTAGAAATTGACGAATTTATGTAGGCATATTTGGAGCTGACAAGTTTTCAATGGCCTTTATTTTGGAAGGGTCCACGTGAATTCCCTCTTTTCTAACCACGTGACCCAAGAATTCGACTCTTCGAATCCCAAATTCGCACTTAGAGAACTTCACATAGAGTTTCTCCGATCGTAGCGTTTCTAAGATCTGATGTAGGTGTTGACTATGCTCCTCCTTACTTCGAGAATAGATGAGTATGACATCGATGAATACAATAACGAACTAATCCAAGTAAGGATGGCACACCCGGTTCATTAAGTCCATGAATACTGCGGGCACATTGGTTAATCTGAATGGCATCACTACAAACTCGTAGTGTCCATAACGAGTTCGGAAGGCTGTTTTGGGAACATCTTCCTCTAAAACGCGTAACTGGTGATACCCAGATCTCAGATCAATCTTCGAAAAGTAATTCGCCCCTTGCAGTTGGTCGAACAAGTCGTCTATGCGCGGTAGAGGGTATCAGCTCTCGACAGTCAGTTTGTTTAGTTCTCGGTAGTCGATGCACATACGGAATGATCCGTCTTTCTTCGTTACGAACAAGACCGGTGCTCCCCAGGGTGAGAAGCTTGGTCTAATAAAGCCCTTGCTGAGCAGTTCGTTCAGTTGACCGCATAGCTCCTGCATCTCAGCTGGTGCTAGTTGATAAGGCGATTTGGCTACTGGGTTAGCTCATGGAACTAAGTCGATTCTGAACTCAAATTGACATTGTGGTGGTAATACTGGTAGTTCTTCGGGAAAGATGTCGGGAAAGTCGCGTACTTCTGGGATGTTCTTTATGTCTTTCGCCTCTTGGCTCATAACAACTACATGAGCAAGGAATGCATGACATTCCTTTCGTAAGTACTTCTGGGCTTGTATACTTGAGATGATTCGAAGGTTCGTGCCTGGTTTGTCGCCATAGATAACTAGGGTATTGTTAGTCGGTAGATTAAGATAAATGACCTTCTCAAAACACATGATCTCCTCATGATCAAGACTCAACCAATCCATGCCGATAATGACGTCGAAACTTTTAATTGAGACTGGAATGAGGTCGATTGGAAACGAATGGTTATCTAGAGATAGGGTACATCCTACGTATATATGGCTAGTGCTGTCAGTCTTTCCGTTAGCCATTTCTATGGTGAACTGTTCTTTAAAAGCTCGTGGTTTTTGTGTAAGTAAGTGTGCAAATTTTTGGTTCATGAAACTCCTCTCCGCTCCACTATCAAATAGTATGCATGCATAAGAGTTATCGAGGAGAAACGTACCAGTGACCACTGCAGGGTCTGCTGCCGCTTCCTCATGGCCTATCGCCAAAGCCCTTCCCACTCCACCAGTGTTTCCTGCCTTCGGGCAGTTCCTCTTGTAGTGACCAACCTCACCGGACCTGAAGCATGGCTGGCCCACTCCAACGCAGGGACCTGGGTGATTGGCCTAGACGGAGCTTTGCAGAAACGGGTTGTGTGCCCTTTCCTGTTGCATTTCGCACGCTGCATCTCTCGGCAGGGGCCGTTGTGATGGAAGCTGCACTTGTTGCATTTCGGCAAGCTCCCAGCGTACTGTTTGGCCGGCGCAGTGGCAGCAGGTGCTGTTGCGGCATGAACAGCCATGATCTGCTGCTTCTTGGCACACTCTGCACCGCGTTGCTCTTCTTCTTGTCCTAAAACTTCTGCTTGTTGTCGGCTGTTTTGGTTGGTTCTGGGACAATAAGGGTTATTGTTGGTGTGCGGACTCCATGATCGATGAGTCACTGTGCCAATCGCTTGGCACTGTCGAAGGTAGTGGGGTTTGAAGCTAGCACATTCCCCTGAAATGGAGGAACTAGACCCCAGATGTAATTCTCGATCTTCTTCCCCTCAGTAGGGACCATTCCCGGACATAGAGCCACCAGATCATTGAACCAGGAAGTGTAGGCTACTATGTCAGAGCCCTTCATGGTTAGGCTCCAGAGTTCCTATTCAAGTTTCTGAACTTCGCCCCTCGGGCAGTATTCCTCAATCATCAGCTCCTGCAGAGCTTCCCAGCCCATCGCATTAGCCACTACGAGAGTAAGTGACTTGACATGGCTATTCCACCATGTGAGGGCTCTGTCCGAGAAGGTGCAAGCAGCAAATTTTACTTTGCTTCCTTCCAGACAGGAGTAGATCTCAAAGATCGACTCAGTTTTCTCGAACCATTGCGACAGAGCAATGATTTCTCCGTTGTCGTTAAAGGCTCTGGGTTTACAGTTTGTGAAGTCCTTGTACGAACACTCCCTAAGGTGCTCGTGACTACCACCTTGAGTGGAGTTAACACCCAATCCACTCCCGCTAGTACCAATAGCATTGAATTGAGCTAAGGCTACCGTAACAGCCGCTGCCACTGCAGCATGGAGAGCTGCTGGATCATATTATGGAGGAGGTAGTGGTGGTTGAGTTGAAGTTATCAGAGGATTGCGTCTTGTTGATCTACGGGGAGGCATCTTTCAGCTGATAGTTTAAAAAGATGAAGATAACAGTAAGCATTCAATAGTGAGAATAACGAGAGTGATCCATGAACTAAATCACCATAGTTCAACAATTAGATGAGAAAGTGATTGCAATAGAGATCTAACAATAGAAGGATGAAAGTATTTGGACAATGATTTCCCCAGGGGATTTGATGTCTGCCAATATCATTGGTATTGAAGATGTAATAAGTTCGGGAAAATTGACCTTTGAGTAGGTCTTACATCATACCAGAAATGAGAAAATTTTGACAGCACAAAGACCTAACAGACTGAAAGTTCAAGGTGTTAACATAAGTAGGAAATTAATACTAGAGTATATACATAGACCTAAGCTATATCCAAAATAGAGAGTAGAGTAGGCTCTACTCGTGAGGGGAGTTGTTCTGGTTGGTACTTGATTCAGCCCTGGATTCAGTCAGCTGCTGTTCCGTTTCCCATACACGCCTTTGCAGTGCCACCTGGTTCCGACGAAGATTCCTAACTTCGGATTAGTAGGCATTCAGATCTACCTGTAGGGTGTCAGTGCGAGTCCTCTCTAAGTTTTGGTCATCGGTCAGATGACGGAGACGAACTGTGTTGATTCCGGAGTTAGCACGGATCTCCATGACTTGGTCGAAGTTTGCTCTTCCCTACTCAACATTACCAGCAACACGATGCACCAAGACGGGAAAGACTCTATCTGCTGAGCCTCCCTCATTTAGATTGTAGAGGCTTCGGTCACCATTGTAGGGAGGTGGTTGTCCATGTTCGTGGCTCCACCTTCCCAAGTTCGCCGCCCACAGAGGCATCGGGCCTTGAAAAGCCAGACGAGGGTTAGGATTTGGAGCAATTTGTGGTGGATTATAGACGTCTGGTTCTGAGTCCGAGTCTTCATGAACTTCCTCTTCGTTCTCTTGATTAGAACTTTCTTCAAGGTTTTCTACTGCTGGGACCACTGGGTTCTCTTCTTCAGGCTCGGCTTCAAGCCATCCACCCTGCCCTTGATCGTGAAAGTACGGGTCGCCAGGGAGATGGAATCCATCCATGTTATCTAAGTGAGAAAAGGGGTGTAAGAAACATATAATAGATGTACTACTAAAGATAATTATAGGATAACCCTTACCAGTTACTTCAACATTTGCGTAGTGCATATCAGTCATATGTAACCAAGATAGAATATACCTTCGAATAAGTGAACCTAACTCTAAGTCCACAACCAAACAAGGAACAGGAAGTAATGCAAAGATCACAAATTCTAAGTCTATGATACCTTAGTCACATATTACCTTAGCGTATCCACTCAGCAACTATTGACCTACTAGTAAAGACCTTTTAGTTTTCACGTAAGTAATTATAGTACCACAAAATACTCCTATAGTATTTTAAGTTTATGTTATGTTCTAGAGTTTTCATTGTAGTAGAGTTGGTAAGTTTTGAGACTTGTTGCAACACCACAACCATTCCTAGGCACATGCTAATCACTTCTCGGATAGATATAGTTGATCATGCTATATCATTCCCAGACATGATTATATGTCCCGAAGCCTACTTGTGTTGTCCAACAACCGCAAGACTTTTGTTCTGTTCTATTATGACACTGAACCTAGTATGAATGCATGTATGTATACTTTAGTAAAATATATTATTATTTAAAAAGTATAAAGTCTCTGTCAGAGTGTTTTAAATCCCGATGTGTTTATAGTTGTATATCTTTTATGGGTTGATATACTCAATTCACTATAAACAAAGCTCTGATACCAATCTGTCACACCCCCAAACCAGAACGGCGGAAACGTTCGGGGGCGGAGGATGTCATGTACAGTATCATAACAATACACAATAGTAAAACAAGCAACAACATCATCCATTGCATTAATAATATAGTTAATACAAGTGTGTTCTGTGTAAAGTTGTAAGACACCAAAAATATGTAATCAACAAAATAAAGATGAGTCTTGAATATGCTCAATCTTCTCAAAAACCTGGTCATCTGTACCTGTCTACTGGTAACCTGAGAATACAAGTTATTTTGAAAGAGTAGATCAGCATTAAAGCTGGTGAGTTCATAAGTATTTTTGTGTCAAATGTTTGCATTAGTTTTATGAAAATGTTTGTAAGTGTCTTGATATAAAAGTTTGTATACTCCCAAGAAAATCCTATATTTTCTACTAAAATGGAAAGTAGTCTTCTACTAGCAAATGTATGTTTTTCCATGTTTATGACTATCTTTACTAGCAAATAGTTTGCATTACTCGATGTGAGAATATCACTATATGAGTGTAATGGAAAAATGAAGATATACAGTAGTGTTGTATAAAATAACTACTGAAGTACTAACTACCTTAAAACCAATTAGTTAAATTAACGTAAAATGTGATGAGGTTATAACCATGCATGATTGACTAGTATAAAACACGACGTTATAAAGACGTCGAAATGGTATGACATTTGTCACCCGTAGACCTGCAGGTCCTACTGTAGCTAGCAGCAAGGTGTAGGATGGTCAATCCCATATAGATCTATACACAAACTCACGCTCTCCCTCCAGGAGACTCTAGTTACAAAACGTGACACAACAAGTATATTGTTATGCCATGAAATAGTGGCTCGCATTATTGTTATCCTGTTCTTGTTAGAGTATGTATGTTCTTTTCTGTTCTAGTTATAGTATGTATGTTCCTTCCTGTTCTAGTTATAGTATGTATGTTCCTTCATGTTCTAGTTATAGTATGTATGTTCCTTCCTGTTCTTGTTATAGTATGTATGTTCCTTCTTGTTCTAGTTATAGTATGTATGAACTGACTCATGTACAATTCATTGGTCTAGAAGTAGTAAGTAGTAACCCTCTAAACTATACCTATTATAGTTACTAGCATGATTGTTTGACTGTTACTGATTTGAAGAAAAGACTCAATTACTCACCATAACCAACTAAGTTAAGTATTTCATAAGTATAACTATGATTTATGTCACACCCCCAAACCGGAACGGCGGAAACGTTCGGGGGCGGAGGATGTCATGTTTAGTATCACAACACATGCATCATAGTAA
Organism: Lactuca virosa; assembly: GCF_052849685.1. Taxonomy (NCBI): domain Eukaryota; kingdom Viridiplantae; phylum Streptophyta; class Magnoliopsida; order Asterales; family Asteraceae; genus Lactuca; species Lactuca virosa. Next base: position 277,179,511 of record NC_136429.1, on the reverse strand, counting down.
TCAAAGTAACAAACAACCATTGTATTAATATTAAAGTGTTTACAAAGTATGTGATTCACAAAAGGTTGACTTCAAAAGTAAATAACAAACAAGACATGAAGCTACTATGCTCCATCTTCTGAATCCCAGTACGCATACCTGTCTACTAGTTTTCTGAGAATACAAGTTATTTTGAAAGAGTAGATCAACATTTAAGCTGGTGAGTTCATAAGTATTTTGGTGATGTAAAGTAAGTTGTAAGTTCTTTTAGAAAAGTTCGCCTGTTCCTCCAGAAAATCCTATATTTTCTTATATGATGAAAGATAAGTAAAAATGGCTCTACAATCCCTTCTATGAGTACTAAATGGATACAAGTTATATAAAACCCAGAGTAAACAGACAATCGATTGTGTGAATCTGCCCTAAGCCCACAACCAAACAAGGAACAGGAAATGAGGCGGAAGTCACACATCTCATTGTTTGTTAGATCTTCGTTGTATATAACCCTGGCGTATTCATTTGGTACTCACGGAGTTAACTGTAATAGTTTCTTTACATTTGATGAAAACATTCTTTAAGAAAAACCCTTATTTCCTTTATTAAAAATGGTAACCACAATAGTTCCTTCTATAATCACTTAGCTTATACTAGGTATATATAATCTAATATCGAACGGATAGTTAATTGTGTGAATCTGCCCTAAGCCCACATCCAAACAAGGAACAGGAAGTAAGGCGGAAAGCACACAACCAACTACCTATCATATATTAATTATATATAACCCTGATGTATAAACGGAGGTATTATAGAATTAACCACTAAAGGTCCTTTAAGTTATACTGGTTTAATAAAATGGATTAAACCCTTTTACTGAAAAGTTTCTAGTTTAGCCTACTAAATGTTCTATCTGAAAGTATGTTTTTGTACTAGAAAACGATGTATTGAATTTGTATACTATGACTTGACCCATACCTGGTACCCCTTATGATTACTTGGTGTATACGAACTATATATATATATATATATATATATATATATATATATATATATATATATATATATATATATATATATATATATATATATATATATATATATATATATATATATATATATAGCTGAGATCGGTTAGATAGTAGACTGGGTGAATCTACTCTAAGCCCACAACCAAACAAGGAACATGAAATGAAGCGGAAAGCACACATTCTACTGTCTAACGGACCCGATTAATATATATCCCTGATGTATCTACTGAGGAATCATAAAGTTAGCATTATAGGCCCCCTTCTAACTGAATGTTCATGTTACGAGTAAGTTACGTGGCGTTATTCTATTGTTAGGACGACTACTAGAAGTAATGAAATCCTGTACTCTAAACGCCTTAGTCGATACTGTTTTGAGTTTTGTATATATTGTCACACCCCGCTAAAGCGGAAACACGAGGCGTGGCAGTATAAAGGGTTTCATTGCAAAAGTTAAAAGACAATACCAACCATAGTATTAACAATCATTACAAATTTACAATGGGTTTGAACAACTTTTAAAAGAAATTACAATGTAAATTGAAATACAACACATGCGAATGCTCCTAAAAGTGAAGTGTCCCTAAGTGCCACTTACTCGATGATTCCTGAAAAAGCATGTAAAATGAGTGTCAACTATAAAAATAGTTGGTGAGTACTCACAGATTAAAAATAATATAAGTTTCATGAATCGAAATCAAAGTTTTGATAGAGTTTTCCATAAATAAAAATATATTGCAAAAATGAGTAAATAAGTTTGTATAAACAAAGTTTGTTACCATCGTGAGAAATAAAGTTACGTTGCCCAAATGAGATGCAACGTTCATATCCTCATGGAAATAAAGTTTGTTGCTAAAACGAGTAAACAAGTTTCATTGCTATAATGAGCAATCAGGTTTTTTTGCTACAAGGAGCAAACAAATTTATTGTTAAGACAAGTAAATAAGTTTCCAGTAATAAAATTTCGTTGCTATAATGAGAAACAAATTTCATTGCTATAATTAATAAACAAGTGTGTTACTATAATAAGTAACAAGTTTGTATGTGTATGAGCAAACAATGAGTTCTCAACCAAGCCTATGATTGAAGCCCTATCAAGATCTATGCTTATCGTTCCATAGATTATATGGTATCATGCACTCCAGCAATCGGGCGAGTGAGGAGTTGTCAATTCCTAATAGCGCTATCCACAATGACCATTGGCTCAAAGAGTTAATGGTTAGAGAAAAGTGTAAGGGAAGGGCCTTAAGACGATAAGTTCTCATGTTCCGTGTTGCATAGACATACATAGAGAGATATAGCAATAAAATAGCAATCATGTTTGATACAAATCAATTTAAATACAACGAACAAATAATAGTTTTCCGGGACATGCTTTTCCACCCCAAAACATAAAAACTGAAAATAGGGGAGTGCATGAATACTCACAATGCATTGAGATGATGCAAATGATGCCTTGAACTACGTTCCACATGTACCACTACCGATTCCTACAATAAAGGTATTCGCTAGTGAGTTTCTAATCGAAATCTAACACTAGTATACTTACTACTACAATAGAGTTATGCCAATATTGTGTCAAAATTTAATATTGATAAGTTACAAACATTTTTCTGAAATGGTGAAATTTTATAGGTCATGTGATTATGACAATTTTGCATATTAATTTCCAGATTTTTGTAATATTAATTGAGGGTATTTCAACACATTTAAATGTGTTTTAAGCTCTTAAAAAGCCAAAATATTATCAAACAATTTCCAAAAATTCTCAAACTTTGCATTTTCATTCTAAACACAGTAGATGTCTTCCAGAAGTTTTCCCTTGAATTTTTGATGTGATTAACTATTTTTCCCAATTTTTAAGCCTTCATAACAATATAAATTTGTGAAAAATAGGATCCAGATGATAAAAATTCCCAAACTTTTTATAATAATGCCATTAGACATGCTTAAGCTGGGAAAAATATAAAAATGGATTTCCAAACTATTTAACCCAATTTTATGATTTTTGAGCATTTATTTTAATAAAAATTGAAATAAATAGAAAACAGTTTCCAAAATTTCCCAAAATTTTTCTATTACTGTTATTAAATATTATTAAGTTGGTAAAAATATAAAAATGGATTTCTAAACTGTTTAACCCAATTTTTTGATTTTTGTGCATTTATTCTAATAAAAAATAAAATAAATAGAAAGCAGTTTCCAAAATTACCCAAACTTTTTCTATTACTGTTATTAAACATTATTAAGCTGGGAAAAATATAAAAATGAATTTCTAAACTGTTTAACCCAATTGTATGATTTTTGTGCATTTATTCTAATAAAAATGGATTTAAGTGTATTTAATCTTGGGAAAATAGATGAAAAATAGCATACAGAAGAGAAAAATTATCAAAATTTTTATGTAGCATTCTAATATATTATAAGGTGTTCTGGTAAATTTTCATGAATTTTGGATGAGCAAAACTATTTTTCCTGTTTTTAGTCCATTATAAACACAAAACAAATCATGAAAAATAGATATACATTTTGAAAAATTCCTAAAATATTTTCCTGAGTCTTCCACATAGGGTAGAAGCTGCGAAAATTATTAGATACTCTTTTGATATTCCCTAATGTGGTGTTATGATTTATTAGAGCTAAACAAAAAGAAAATTCAAAACCATATTAAACAGTAACAAAAGTCATTGAAACTTCATGGGAGATGTTTATTAACTTGAAGGATCATCCAAGAATTTTTCCAGAATTTAGTTACTAGCGTGAGTATTTTATTTGATTTAACACTCTATTTTCTTATTATTTTCATATAACAATAAAGAAAATATATATTCAGCTGAAAATTTCCAGAATACATCTTCATACAATTTAATAACAATAAAAATTTGTTTTCTTATTTTTGATGTTGAAAAACATGCCTAAAGGCTCAATAGATTATAGAGAAAACTTGGTTCTTGTGATTTATGTAAAGATTATTGATGTTACTTTGAGAATTTTTGCAACATGTTACAAAGACTTTTGAATCAAGATCTTTTTGTACCTATTAATACATGATATTAAGAGTTCAAAATAATTTTTGAATGATTTTTAGTGATGAATAAGTCATTTGAACATGCAACACAAAACAAATGTTCATAAGGAAAGTGCTGTTTGAGCAACAGTTTTGTAAAAATTGGTAAAAATCGAAATATTGGAATTTTCCAGTGAGGTCAGATGGGTTTGAAAGCTAACTCAAAATATTATATTTCAGAAAAACAATCACGAATTTTGGTTAAGAAATGAGTGAGATATGGCAGTTTAAATTCAGGTAAAGAAATCTGGCAGATTGCATTTATGTCATCATTTCCTTGAGTAAATCTTTTGAAATATTTTAAATATATCATGATAAACTCATATTTTAGTCATGTTTCCAGAGATCAAAAGATTAAAACTTATCAAAATGTATACATGCATTTATGAACAAAATTTTGTTTCTCAAAAACTCTTAACTTGAGTTTGATGTTTTAGTCCTTAAAATCGATTTTTGCACTAAGATCATGAATGGTGTTAAAACACATCCATGATGTTAAAACACATCCATGATGTTCTAAAAACCATTTTAACAAAAAGAAAACAAGTTTGAAGAAGATGAAGAAGTAGAAGTCGGTTTTTGAAGTAAAATGCGCATGCATGGCTTAAATCATTGTTGTGGATCTTCAAGAGATGTATGTTCTTTACCTTAAATTTATTTGTGGCTTGAAAACCCCTTATGAATCTCCATAATTTCGTGGTTAAGAGGTTGTGGTTGTGGTGTTTGGAGAAAAAAATTAGAGAGAAGGTAGAGAGAGTTTTCTAGAGAGAGAAAGAAGAGAGATGTGTGTATGTTGGAGAATGAGAGTGTGAGAGAGAGATATGGGGAGGGAGAGAACGAATTTTAGGGGAGGAGAGGCTCCCTCTCTCTTGTTTCTTTTATAAAAATTCAAATCTTTTATAAAAATATCCAATTTTTTATAAAATGTGCACCTTACCCTAGTTTTTATGCATAAAACTCTTGATTTTTGACTTATAAATCAAGTGTAAATGTTAATAACTAAATCTTTATTTTTCATTGATTGTATTTCATAATAATTATTATGATAAGATAATATTATAAGGTTCATAATTGTTTTTATAGGATTTTTAAGGTTAAAGTTTATAAATATGAGTTTTTAGGGCTTTTAGGGTTTTTAGGGTTTTTAGGGTTTTTCAGATTTTGCTAAACTTTAGATATCAAGGTAGATTGAATTTTGGAGGAATCAAATTATTTTTGAGTCTTATAACTCTTTTATAGTTATAAATAATGTTTTTAATTCCTTTTTGTCGGTTTATTGGCATTTATATGTAGTGGTTCCGAGATTCAAGTGAACTTGAAGAACCAAATATACTAGTCATAGTTTCAACTTTGACTTAAGTTCCACGAGACTCCGACCTAATTTTTACGACTAGGTCAAGTGCATAATGTGTGTATATGATTCATGAACAGGTGTGCGAGTCAAAGAGTGACCCGAATATGGATAGCCTCTACAGTTAAGTAGTTGTAGAATTCACATATCAATATGAAATCTAAGTACATTATCCATTGTTTCTAATTGTTTCCAAGTTCCTAGTAGGTTATAACTTAGTTTCTAGTTACTAAGTCTAGTATGTGTCATGCCTGTACGTGCAACTAAGTTTAGTCAAATCTAGAACCGACTCGAATTTTGACGGTTGTCACATATATTAATGTGTTTTATTTATTTTTGTCCGGTACTTTGCAGATGTACCCTTTATAAATAAAATATGATACTTTGTAGATGTACACCATATATAACTCCGGTACTTTGTAGATGTACCATATATATATATATATATATATATATATATATATATATATATATATATATATATATATATATATATATATATATATATATATATATATATATATAATTCCTGGCATTTTGTAGATGCACATACATATATACATGTATGTATATATATATATATATATATATATATATATATATATACATATATATATATATATATATATAACACCTTATACCATGTTTATTATCATCTTTTGTTTAGAACAATGAGTTAATGATACGTTCCCTTCCTAGGTTACTGAGAATATATAGTATAAGTATGTAAATCATGATTTGTTCTTCTGTTATAGTTATAGTATGTTCCTCCCTGTACTAGTTATAGTATGCTCCACCCTGTACTAGTTATAGTATGCTCCTCCTTGTACTAGTTATAGTATGCTCCTCCCTGTACTAGTTATAGTATGAACTGAATCCCTAAACTATACCTATTATAGTTTACTAGTATGTTTACTTGAACTGTTACTAACTTGAAGAAAAGACTCAATTATGTACTGAGTTATGATTGTACTTTTAAAAACAGAGTTTTATAAACAACAAACTAACATAACTTTTAAAAGAGTTTTTGAAATGATTTGATCACTTATAAACACATGAGAAATCCTTTAAAATGATGTTTACCACAGATAACATTTACACAATTATCATTGTGATCAACTTGTATCCCCCCCCCCCTTAGAAGAATTTAAAACATTTAAAAGATTGATTATAGTGGTATGAACTCACCTTATGTGGGTGATTCAATTGAAGATTCTCATCAGGATGAGAAGTTCAACGAATGAAGTCCCGAGACACAAACGAGTCTTAAATGACATATATTGATACATATATGCATGAAATTAGCAAATCTAACTACAAAAGTGATTGGGAAAACAACCTAGGATGTAAGGATAACTCACCAAAGAAGTGTTGGAAACAAGATAGGAGGTTGATTGGATGTTCACGGCCCAAAGGAAGGATGGTTCACGATCCAATGTAGTTCACGGCCCAAATGGATGAATGGTTCACGACCCAAGTTGGTTCACGGCCCAACTTGATGAGTGGTTCATGGCCCACTTGGTGTTCACGGCCCAATCTTGAAGGGTTCACGGCCCAAATGTGAAGAACACTTGAAGATCTAGGTGTTTTGGTGAGTGTTTGAAGATGCTAGTAAGCTTCTATGAAGTATCAAAGGGAAGGGGTGTTTTAGGAGTGAAAGATGGTGTTCTTGAACTATGATACTTGAGAGAGAATGGAGTGTTTGCGGCCAAGGGTTGAGAAATGAGGAATAAATGGATGAAAGGTATATATATGGGAGGGTTTCACGGCCACCCTTGGGTTCACGGCCATGAACACCCTTTGATGGGTTTTCCGGATCGATTTCATTCCTCTAATCCTAAGCTAACACTTCTCAGCATCCAATCAAAAAGTGTACTAGGCATATAACCCTCAAACAGACCCCTAACAATGCTAAAAGATAGCAGAAACAAGTTTAACATTTGATTGGATTGATTGACTTTACTGGATAGAAATTTCCGGGTTGTCACATCATCCCCCCGTTTGATGGAATTTCGTCCCAAAATTAGCTTTCCTATCAGTACTCCTGGGGTTGTGCTCCTTTGAATGGAAGAATACTTACTCGTAGACCTGGGCAACTTTGCTCTGACGTTCATTATAAGATTCATACTTGGCCCATCTATCATCACCTCGTGTATACAAGTCGTATATAATTAAGATTAGTAAGACAGTCGGATGTGCGACTCCGCCCCAGGTGCACAACCAAACAAGGAATAGGAGATAGGGCGGAAACACACATACTAAATATGCATAATCATAATTATATACTACTCTCGCGTATACACTTAATAGTGATAGGTGGGCTGTATTCGTCCTTAGCCTATGTGCTTGAACTTGATCTGTTGGACGAGTGGTAGTTCGGGAAGGTCTGCTGAATATATCGGTGCAAGGTTTCGGAGGGCAAGGTACTCCTCACATGAATACTTCGGGTTTTAGAAGACAAGAGATAATACTGAGGTCTAGGTCGGGTTGTCGTTACGAATGACGAGGGTTTTGTTAAATTGTCGGTTAAGGCGATAGAATTTTCGAAACATATGAACTTAGTATGGTGAGGACCACGCCAATCCATGACGAATGATGACAACGGACTCTTTAGAGAAGCAAAGGTGAGGCCGATTTGAAAGAAACGTTTGTTATACAAAGATGTATCCTTAGTGTGCTCGACAATGTACTCTCTGTAAACTTTCTAGTGCTTTCTGTTTTCTCTTTGATATTACCACTGCTACAAATCGTACCGCGATGAGCGAGTACATGCAGTGAAAGTGTTTTGATAACTAGTGTTGATACTCTATATTATGATCCTCCTTGGTACCTCTATGATCGCCTAACATATACAAGTTATGTATAATTAAGATGAATAAGACGGTCGACTGAGTGACTCTGACCTAATTCCACAACCAAACAAGGAACAGGAAGTGAGGTGGAATCACTCACTCTAAGTCTGCAAAATCTTGTTGGGTTTTGAGCATTCTAACACTCCTAAGTGTACATGCAACCCTAAATACCTTGGATCTATGTTTTCTCTATAATACATGCAAATATGAATATTCCAAGGTATTACCCTATCTAGCATACAATCTTTGATACTTGGGTAATAAAAACAACTTTGAAGACATACCTTTTTATGTAGCTTGATTCCTTGATGCTTAAGAGCCGAATGCCCCAAGTGTGACACCTCAAATGGTTCGCACAACATCAAATACACTTGGAATAACTTAGAGAAAAATGAACCACTTCATGAAATCGGCTAGCCCTTACCATACACACATAGTTCTCTCATGGTGGCCGATTTTGACAAGAATAAGATGCTTATATAGTTTGTCACAATTAGGGTTACACCATGTAAACCCTAATTGTCATGGCCTTTCATTTCCATGATCCATGGGTACAAAAACACCATGGAGCATCCATGGAGAATCCTATGGGTTTTAGCCCAACTTGATAATCCATGGAGTATTAGCCCACTATACAAGTATGGATGATTTACACAATCAACCCATATATTTAATTAGTCTCCTTTTGATCACTTAATTTATTCCAAATTAATTCTTGATCAATACTAATTAAATAATCTTATTAATATATTAGAACTTACAATATATTACCAAATCTTAAGTGTTATTTCTCTCATTTTAGTCTATCCAAATGCATGATGCCATGCAATCCAAATGGACCATGCCGAGTCGGGTCAAGTACATACCAAATATAGATATGGACTTAGACACTATTCCAACAGTCTCCCACTTGGATAAGTCTAAAACTATTATTGAGTACGACTTCAAGAACCGACTGGTAATCGTAGCTCTTTAAGCCGCTGTCGAACTCTGACGTTGTAACTAAACTCTGATCTCGTCAATGACTTGTCCATTAGATAAGGGATCATATATTCCTCCATTCTAGATATCATATGAACTGAGACATGGATTATCAATCATTCTCTCAGTCCATTTGTTGTTTCCCGATTTCCAATTCATGACAATTGACTGATTGAACAGATCAAATCAGTCCTGGCTTGGCCAAGCACTCACATGTATCATCATTAAATCATCAAGGGACCCACAGATATCGCTTTTATCCCGAAGGTAAAAGGAATGGATAAACTTCGACTCATATGGATTGTTCTACTACTTGTTGAATCATACACAACGACACGTTTTATAACATCGAGTTACCAATGCGTTTTCGTGCAATCAATGTCCAGCCAACTCATAGTAACAACTCATATCTCTAGGTTTGAAGAATATAAGATATTATCGTCTCATGATCACTCGTGATAAAATCCATGAAGTGATTCAAATGAGTGCAGGTTGAATCTAATACTCAGAACTTATGAGCACTCATGAGTGTTGTAGCACCACTTTGTCCAACATCTTAGACCTCTACAAGCCAAACCATGACAGTCTTGATTCATATCTACTTCCAACATATGACCGACTGTGGATGGTTTTAATAACTTAGTCATTCAAGAGGTACGACCTAGTTATTCTGGAAGTCAAAAAATGCAAAGTGAAACACAAGAATAATTGAATCCAATATGGTCTCAAAACTTACGAATATAAATAAAACATCTTTTTATTTATCACCATATTGATTACACATTGTTCATTGTATACTGTTTCAAACTATCAACTTTATACTTGAATTAAAACAATAGTTGTCCCATGCTCCAAGCATGTACACTATGTTTTCTAAACACTAGTCATGCCATACTCCAAGTATGCACCCAATGTTTGTCTAAACATTAGTTATGCCATACACCAAGTATGCACACTAAGTTTGTATATGATCTTTACTTTTGTGAAATGGATCGATTCAATATAATTTCAATGATACTCATTTCACAATCCCAATTCCTTACCGCAAATGCAATAATTCCTAATCCTGCCATTTACCAACATCTATTAGATTATAAACTTATATGCATTGATCCTCTTGTAATGATTATGCACAAAGTCACAAGGACTTGTCAACAGACATTACAGAGTATTCCAATAGAGATCAACTCCATGGAAATATCCTTCTTGCATTAAGTTTTTCTAATCTTACACAGATTGAATAATTTCCACCTGTGGAAACATTTCCATATTCCCATTTTGACTATCACTTCTGAACAAGAGTTGCCTCTTTTCAGAATATGTCAATATGGTCCTTCCAAAATTAACACTATACTTCCAACTGTCCCTGAGCAACCAATCTTTGGTAAACCTTAGATTGTCCTCAACAATTTCTTAATCAAATTAGTCACATCAAATTCTAGACTTATCCCCTCTTAATGCCCTGAGCATTTAGAAAATTTAGAAAGGATGAATATTATAGCACATGCAATCGATCCTATATCTGAAGCATATGGGACACGATTCATGATGTCTCACATAAAGACATGATACTAGATCAGTCTTTTTGCTACAATATTTCTATTTGCCAAGTTCTCATAATTCAAATTATGAAAAGGGATGCCGTAATCATAATCGCTTTTTTAGAACGCAAATAATGGACCCATATATAGAATTTTCTTATGTTGATCCATTCCAAAACAAAATTCATATATATCCTTGACTAAATAAGATTAAAACCTCAATCTAAGCTTTTAGAATTGAACTGAAGTATAATTTCCTCTCCCTTAATTATAGCAAAACAACTTTTCAACCCCTGCAACTTCACGAATTGAAACTTTTGTTTTCTATAATTAACATTGTTGTCTTGCAATACTAATGCTCCCACTAGCTTTGACATGTACTCATAAATCAGCTGGACTTCTAGAAATCAAAACTGTATTGACTTTCTTACCAAAGTTCAAATTTCTAATACGAGATGCTTTGATAAAACTTTATCAGGATCATACACCTTTCCTTAGATAGCACACATGTGTGTTTAAACAATTTAAGGAATATGAAAAGGGGTGTCGTAATCATAGTCTCAATTGTTCATACCTTTGCCATTCCTCACAAGTCCATGTTAGTGTGCTGGTTAACCACACACGCTCCACTAACTACTTTGAGAATGCAAATATCACACTTGCTATCTACCTAAAATCTACTTAGTGAAAGCGTTTCCTCACCATCATTTTCATCAATCGGAGAGAAACCTTATGACACTTAGATTGTTTATGGTATAAGTGTTCTTATCAAAACTCATATGGACTGAACTCAATCTTACTTTCTTTCCACCTGGCAGCACAGGGGCCTGCCATTCCTTCCAAGTTGTTATGCAACCAATTGAGAACTCTCAGAACTCATATGCAAAGCCAACTTTGACTGGAATGGGCACAGAAATAGGAATATGTCAACACGATAGGTTATAAACCTCAAGTCGTGTGCTAGTGATGAACTACAGGTTTTATTCTTGATTAGATCTTGAAGTTTTTTCAAGATCTCTAAGACTCCCACTATACTCTTGACATATAAGACTCACTTGTCAAATATTCAAGAGATAGTGTGGATTCTAATCAAGACACACACTTCACACAATTGGCCTTAGTTGGTCTTTGTTTTATCCAAAACATCACAACTTCCCAATTTCAAATGTACAAGAGTATGACACTTTTACTCTTACATTTGACAAGTGTTTTAAACCTTTCTTTAAGATATGTCACTCAACTTGCAGTCTTGGAGTATGACTCTAAGACTTGTTTTGGAACGAAGTATGACTCATCTTCTTGATTTAACCATTTCAACAATTCATGACTCCTCTTCTTAGCCATAAGAATGCACTAAGATTTCCTTATAGGACTAATTGTGATATGATTTCTAAATCATTAAGATGATCACAAAACCTGATACTAAAGTACCCTCCCATCTTTTCAGATTTGAGAAACTTTTATCTTTCTGCCTAATTTGATTCTTCTCAATTCGTTCTGCCATACATCAAAACTTTTCCAATTTTTCCGAATTATACTTAAACTTGTAAGTATAATCATATTTACTAAACTTTAGTAAATCATGACGAATAGTCTTATCGATCTTTAGTGGTGGACTTGATCAGTGCACCAGAAAGTGTACTTGATCCCTTAGTCCTTCACTTGACTCACATATACATGTGAACAAGGAATTAGTCTTAATTTTCCAAAGATGAAAATTCTCATTCATCATACTATACAACTTGCATGATTTCCAAGTTTCTATCCAACTGAAACCTTGGGTGATGAGAATCTTTCCTTATTCGGTAAATTTAGACACTGCCACAAATGAAAGAAAGAAATCCATTTTTCCAATATTGCTATCAATGGATTCATATAAGCAACAATTTTTCACAAATGCCATTGTAAGGATACTTAGAATAAATAAAATCAAAAATTTCCTTTTAATTTTAAAACTTTGTGGAAAAATTTATCCTTACAGTGCAAAAGCATATGAAAGACTTGTTGTTATCTATTCCTAAGCAGTATATCATAACTCCTAAGTAACAGCTCAAAATTCTGATCACTGAACCACGCAATCGAGATCCATCTTTGTGATCAGAATCAACATACACTTCCTTTTAAGTTTCTTCACTTTACTTTGATTCTTAAAACATCAACATGTGACCCAGTCACATCATGTAACAAGAACCTCAGAATAGGAACTTAACAGAGTTACATAGTGGACTTTATCTGAAGCTGGGTCAAACTTATTGACTTGATCAACCTTATGATCTTTCAGATAAATAGGCAGCTTCGCAATCAATGCCCCTTCCTTTGGCAATAGACACATATGGACCCTTTGGTAGGACTCTCTCAGACTTAGCCATTCTCTTTACCATTTGGTCAACCGAGTTGACTATGGCCGATCCATTTCCATTGGGAAGAGAAAGCTTTTACTAGGTATCCAATGTTACCATTGTCAATGTCCATTGAAGGTTTAGGAAGTTGATCTACTAATCAGATTTGCTCTGCCAGTGCTCCAAATCATTGCTGATTAAGCAGCACAAAGCAAATAGATAAGATCATTAAGGGTCATGTCATAGTCCTTTACATAGTAGTCCATAAGGAACTTACTATGTGACTTAGAAAGTGATTGAGCATCCGACTTTCTTAAGACTTTGACAACCACCTCTCCCGGCTTGTCAATATGTGACTTCATCTCCAAGATGTGAGCATACATAGACCTTGCTTTCCAATAGGGTTTGAGTGACCTTGAACTTGTGGGTTAAGGAGAATAATTGGAGGAGGTCGAGGAAGTAAAGTTCCAAGAGATTTGGGAAGATCACAGATGTCTGAACTAGACATCTTTTGGGAGATATTCAAGAAAGTTGATTCAAGGTCCTTAATATAACACCCAATATGAAATATTAAGGCTAGGACCCAACACAATATTTTATAACTTGGAAGAGGGATGCCGTAATCCAAGCTATAGAATATTTGAAGGTAGGTGAATGACAATTCACCAATTTCCACCATGAAAACGAAATAATTTATTAGGTTTTAATTGGATTTGAAACTCCTAGATCTTTTGAGATTCATTGAACTTTTCAATGGCATGTTTCAATCTCGAGTGTTCCCTTCAGGGTTTGTGACTGGGATGCCGGGGATCACAAAACAAGGTGCGAAGTAACCATGCAGATTACTTGGTACTCTTAAATGTTTATCACCCAACCGATGTGCCAGTTAACCACACACGCTCCACCGGCCTATGATAAACGTTAAGAAACCCTTTGCCTACCTTGTTAAACCAAGCTAGTGTGCCGGTTAACCACACGCGCTCCACTAACCGACTTAAGCAAAGTGCAAAGTGTAATTTCATGGGTTAGCACCTTATTCACATTTTCCTAAGTAACTAAGATTGGGAATTTATAAGTGTTTAGTTACTTAGTATTTATCATGAATACTTTTAATGAAGGGAGAATTATAGTCCTTGCCCTACCTGTTCGGCTAACGACCCTCCACCAGTCAAGGAAGCGGTGGGTGATAGTGGACACCCATTAAGCTGCCATTTTATAGGCAGTAACCTTATACCCCCCATATAGACCGGCTTCGTGAATGAGGCCTACTAACGGTAAGACTGACTTGCTCTTATACATATATATATATATATATATATATATATATATATATATATATATATATATATTATTAACTTATAATATTATAAAGTATAAGGGTTGAATTTTAACTTTTAAAACCCTGAGGGCTTAATTTGGAATTAAAGTATTCATGAAAGAAAACTTTTCAAATTCCAAAACTTGAGGGCACGTTTTGAACTATTCAAAAACTTTTGAATTTCATAACTTATGTGTTTAAAGTAGTTTTAATACAAAAAACTCTTCAAGTTCCAAAACTGGAAGACTTTAAACTATTAAAAGAATGTAACTTTTCCTTTATTCATAACTTATGAAATATTTATGAGTTTTATGATTCTTAAATGTGACTTTTCATGTAACTTGAGGACAAGTTACAAAAACACATTTTAGAATCAATTCTTAGATTAAAATGGATTGAAAACAAAAATTTCACATAACTTTTCTATTAATCTAAGCAACTCATAAAAACAAGATAATTTTAATCAAGCTTTTTCATGTAATTAGACTAACCATTAAACTAATATGAAACATGAATCTATTGACAATTATCTTTGAAATTGGCTTAGAATGATCATTACCACATCAAAAACAGGTTTATAGGTTCAAAAACAGCTTAGGGTAATGATTCTAGTCCAATTCCAGCCTTAAAAGTCGAAAATATGCTGTAAGGGGGTCCTACTCGTCGAGTGTATGAACCTACTCGACGAGTAGGATGAGTTTCCTCATGGACTCGGCGAGTCCATCAGTGGACTCGGCGAGTCCAGTGCCCAAACTGCCCGAAAATCGATTTTTTCAACATTTTTCAGCACTTTGCATCAAGTATAATTGAAAACAAGCCTAGTCTCTGATACCACTGTTGGGTTTTGAGCATTCTAACACTCCTAAGTGTACATGCAACCCTAAATACCTTGGATCTATGTTTTCTCTATAATACATGCAAATATGAATATTCCAAGGTATTACCCTATCTAGCATACAATCTTTGATACTTGGGTAATAAAAACAACTTTGAAGACATACCTTTTTATGTAGCTTGATTCCTTGATGCTTAAGAGCCGAGCACCCCAAGTGTGACACCTCAAATGGTTCACACAACATCAAATACACTTGGAATAACTTAGAGAAAAATGAACCACTTCATGAAATCGGCTAGCCCTCACCATACACACATAGTTCTCTCATGGTGGCCGATTTTGACAAGAATAAGATGCTTAAATAGTTTGTCACAATTAGGGTTACACCATGTAAACCCTAATTGTCATGGCCTTTCATTTCCATGATCCATGGGTACAAAAACACCATGGAGCATCCATGGAGCATCCTATGGGTTTTAGCCCAACTTGATAATCCATGGAGTATTAGCCCACTGTACAAGTATGGATGATTTACACAATCAACCCATATATTTAATTAGTATCCTTTTGATCACTTAATTTATTCCAAATTAATTCTTGATCAATACTAATTAAATAATCTTATTAATATATTAGAACTTATAATATATTACCAAACCTTAAGTGTTATTTGTCTCATTTTAGTCTATCCAAATGCATGATGCCATGCAATCCAAATGGACCATGCTAAGTCGGGTCAAGTACATACCAAATATAGTTATGGACTTAGACACTAATCCAACAAATCTTAGCTATGCACAACCCTGATGTACATACTAAGCCATCATAGCTCACCTGTACGGATCTTTAGTTCTCTTATGAATGTTGTGACTTGTTCAGACGAGTGAGTTATTATAATTACTTTTAAATGTTCCCTAAGTTTTAATCTTATATAAATGTAAATTAAAATTTTAAATTAATTGTTATTTCGAAGACGTACTGAAAATTTCAAAAGCGGGGTTCCTCGTTCCTCCCTTATGTCTTGTCGTTAGATTCCTCATTCTCCTCCGTCATCTCTCTCTGTTGGGCAGTCTATCTTGGCATGTCTCATTTCACCACATGCATGGCATACCTGAACTATACCAGCATCGGTGGTTGAAGTGATGTGTTGAGTCGGAGTTCTACAGAAGCGAATTCCTTCGTTATTTCTCTCCATTGGACATTCCTTCCTGAAGTGTCCAGATTCGCCGCACTTGAAACAAACCTATTTTAATTGGGAGATTGGCCATGCCGGCGTCCTGCAGAAACGGACAATGTGCCCTTCCTGCTGCAATTCGTACACTGCATCTCTCGGCATGCTCCGTTGTGGTGGTAGGTGCATTTGTCGCACCTTGGAAGATTTTTGGCATATCGTTTGATGGGGGTTGTAGTGGCAGATGAAGTGCCAGATGTTGTGACTGTTGTTGTGGCCGCAGGGGTAGCCATGGGCTGTCGTCTCTTGGTAGAACCTTGAGCCGACTTTTTCCCCTTTTTATCCCAGAACTTTCGTTTCTTGTTCTTAGGCTTGTGGTCTGGAGTGTCCTTGTCAACAGACACTCGCTGGTTCCCTTGATTGTTACTGCGATTAGCATAACCGGTATTGTTTCCGCTGGCGTTATTAACATTCAACTATGCCATGACGGCTGTCACAGCAGCTGTGACCGCAGCCTGAAAAGTAGTGGAGTCTCTCCGCAGAATTATTGCCTCTCGTATGGGTTGGTTTCCTCCTTGTGAAGACATGATTCTGTTGAATGGAGAAGAATGATCTCGTGAGTAATGATGGTCGTTGCTAGTTGTATTCCATCAACTTAAATGTACTAAACAATTTCACGCTTTGCTAGACTACTCTCAATGTTTCTGTCAATATTTCTGAAATATGCCCATGGTAGTAAATAGAAGTAGGTATTGTACGATTGATATTTAAACTAAGTTATCCCTGTTTCCTAGTGTATCTGGTTCTAACTATCGCAAGGTTCTGAAAAGCAATTCATAAAGGGAGTCTATGTAAAATAAACTTTATGAATCAGAAGTGGCTGTCCTCGAATGAATACCTGTGAATTGAATAACTTATACTAGTTGCATGAAAAGAAAAAAATAATCCTACCACATAATGTGAGCAGTGTAATCACTAGCTCATTAAGTCAATCAAGGTTATTATTTATTAGTGTGACGCATAAGACGTTTTGGTTTCTCCGGCTGATCACTTCATGGAAAACTCTCATGAATCTCTTCTGGTTCCTCCTTGACTCCTCTGCTGAGTGCTTATGATGCATTTTGTTACATCTATCTGGGTTTGTCATGCAAGAATGGAAGTGTCTAAAGAATCTTTGAGATTAAGTGTAACATTATGGTGTGATCCTTACCGGGTCCTCCTGTAATTGCATAATGTATACAAGTTGTATATAATTTATGATTAAATAGACCTTCGAATAAGTGATCCTACTCCAAAACCACAACCAAACAAGGAACAGGAAGTGAAGCATAGATCACAAATTCTAAGTCTATAAAATCTCAATTATATAAAATCTTGGAAGAATACACTCCGGAATCATAGATCTACCAGAAGGGTCTTTTAAGTTCTCACATAAGTTATATATAGTGCCTAAAATACTCCTATAGTATTTAATTTTAATGAACCTGATATGTTTTAAACTTGTTGTTGTCTTATAGTATCCTAAAATACTCCTATAGTATTTTAAGTTTATGTTCTGATCTAAAAATCCCATGAATAGAGTTAGGTAAGTTTTAAGACTGTTGCAACACCACATCACTCCCAAACACATGTCAGTCACATCTCAAATGAATATAGTTGATCAGGCTATAATGATCCCAGATATGATTACATAACTGTCCAGGTTTGACCGCAGTGTTCAACGTTTAAATACTTCTGTTCTGTCCTTCTCGTGATACTTGTTCTAGTATGTATATATGTATAAGCATGTATGTATACTTTTATAAAGTATTGTTATATTTTTAAAATTAACTTTTATTCAGAGCACTTCGGCCCCATTGCATTTTTTGTTGTATATCTTTTATAGGTTGATATACTTAGTTCACTATAAACAATGCTCTAATACCAATCTGTCATACCCCCAAACCGGAACGTCGGAAACGTTCGGGGGCGGAGGATGTCATGTTTAGTATCACAACACATGCATCATACTAATCAAAGTAACAAACAACCATTGTATTAATATTAAAGTGTTTACAAACAAGACATGAAGCTACTATGCTCCATCTTCTGAATCCCAGTACGCGTCCCTGTCTACTAGTTTCCTGAGAATACAAGTTATTTTGAAAGAGTAGATCAACATTTAAGCTGGTGAGTTCATAAGTATTTTAGTGATGTAAAGTAAGTTGTAAGTTCTTTTAGAAAAATTCGTCTGTTCCTCCAGAAAATCCTATATTTTCTGATATGATGAATGATAAGTAAAAATGGCTCTACAATCCCTTCTATGAGTACTAAATGGATACAAGTTATATAAAACCTAGAGTAAACAGACAATCGATTGTGTGAATCTGCCCTAAGCCCACAACCAAACATGGAACAAGAAATGAGGCGGAAGTCATACATCCCATTGTTTGTTAGATCTTCGTTGTATATAACCATGGCGTATTCATTTGGTACTCACAGAGTTAGCTGTAATAGTTCCTTTATATTTGATGAAAACATTCTTTAAGAAAAATCCTTATTTCCTTTAGTAAAAATGGTAACCACAATAGTTCCTTCTATAATCACTTAGTTTATACTAGCTATATATAATCTAATATCGAACGGATAGTTAGTTGTATGAATCTGCCCTAAGTCCACAACCAAACAAGGAAATGGAAGTAAGGCGGAAATCACACATCCAACTACCTATCGGATATTAATTATATATAAACCTGATGTATAAACTGAGGTATTATAGAATTAACCACTAAAGGTCCTTTAAGTTATAATGGTTTAATAAAATGGATTAAACCCTTTGACTGAAAAGATTCTAGTTTAGCCTACTAAATGTTCTATCTAAAAGTATGTTTTTGTACTAGAAAACGGTGTATTGAATTTGTATACTATGACTTGACCCATACCTGGTACTCCTTATGATTACTTGGTCTATACGGAATATATATAGCTAAGATCGGTTAGATAGTAGACTGGGTGAATCTGCTCTAAGCCCACAACCAAACAAGGAATAGGAAATGAAGCTGAAAGCATACATTCTACTGTCTACCGGACACGATTAATATATATCCCTGATGTATCTACCAAGGAATCATAAATTTAGCATTATAGGCTCCCTTCTAACTGAATGTTCATGTTACGAGTAAGTTACGTGGCGTTATTCTATTATTAGGACGACTAGTAGAAGTAATGAAATCATGTACTCTAAACGCCTAAGTCGATACTGTTGTGAGTTTTGTATATATTAATGTGTTTTATTTATTATTGTCCGGTACTTTGCAGATGTACCCTTTATAAATAAAATCAGGTACTTTGTAGATGTACCTCATATATATAATTCCTGGCATTTTGTAGATGCATATATATATTATATAGATATATGTATATATATATATATATATATATATATATATATATATATATATATATAACCTTATATCATGTTTATTATCATCTTTTATTTATAACAATGAGTTAATGATATGTTCCCTTCCTAGATTACTGGGAATATATAGTATAAGTATGTAAATAATGATTCGTTCTGCTGTTATAGTTATAGTATGTTCCTCCCTGTACTAGTTATAGTATGCTCCTCCCTATACTTGTTATAGTATGGTCCTCCTTGTACTAGTTATAATATGCTCCTCCCTGTACTAGTTATAGTATGAACTGAATCCCTAAACTATACCTATTATAGTTTACTAGTATGTTTACTTGAACTGTTACTGACTTGAAGAAAAGACTCAATTATCTACTGAGTTATGATTGTACTTTTAAAAACAGAGTTTTATAAACAACAAAGTAACATAACTTTTAAAAAAGTATTTGAAATCTTTTGATCACTTATAAACACATAAGAAATCCTTTAAAATGATGTTTACCACAGATAATATTTACACAATTATCATTGTGTTCAACCTGTATTCCCCCCCCCCCCTAAAAGCATTTAAAACATTTAAAAGATTGATTATAGGGGTATGAACTCACCTTATGTGGGTGATTCAATTGAAGATTCGCATAAGGATGAGAAGTTCAACGAATGAAGTCCCGAGACACAAAAGAGTCCTAAATGACATATATTGATACATATATGCATGAAATTAGCAAATCTAACCACAAAAGTGATTGGGAAAACAACCTAGGATGTAAGGATAACTCACCAAAGAAGTGTTGGAAACAAGATAGGAGGTTGATTGGATGTTCACGGCCCAAAGGAATGATGGTTCACGATCCAATGTAGTTCACGGCCCAAATGGATGAATGGTTCACGACCCAAGTTGGTTCACGTCCCAACTTGATGAGTAGTTCATGGCAAACTTGGTGTTCACGGCCTAATCTTGAAGGGGTCACGGCCCAAATGTGAAGAACACTTGAAGATCTAGGTGTTTTGGTGAGTGTTTGAAGATGCTAGTAAGCTTCTATGAAGTATCAAAGGGAATGGGTGTTTTAGGAGTGAAAGATGGTGTTCTTAAACTATGATACTTGAGAGAGAATGGAGTGTTTGCGGCCAAGGGTTGAGAAATAAGGAATAAATGGAAGAAAGGTATATATATATGGGAGGGTTCACGGCCACCCTTGGGTTCACGGCCGTGAACACCCTTTGATGGGTTTTTCGGATCGATTTCATTCCTCTAATCCTAAGCTAACACTTCTCAACATCCAATAAAAAAGTGTACTAGGCTTAGAACCCTCAAACAGACACCTATCAATGCTAAAAGATAGCAGAAACAAGTCTGACATTTGATTGGATTGATTGACTTTACTGGATAGAAATTTTCGGGTTGTCACAATTTAGCCGACATTCGGACTAGTGAGCCTACCACAAGCCCACAACCAAACAAGGAACATGAGTCAAGGTATCTAGCAATAGTCCTAAGTCTGTTAAAGCATACTTATATGTAAATAGATAGACGAATATGATTTGATATAAAAGAAGTCTAAAATAACTTAAAAGAGTTTTAACAAGTTTTTTAGTATAAGAAATCCTTTTGGATGTTGTTTTCACATGTAAATGGTTAACACAATTTCATTGTGTTCTACTTGTATTCCACCCCTAAAAGCATTTAAAAAGTATTTAAAATCATTTAAAAGTGTATTTGTAGGGCTATGAACTTACCCGATGTGAGTGATTCGGATGAAAGTTCGATATAGGATGCTTGGTATCACTAGTGAAGTCCCGAGCACAAATGGATCCTATTTAGCACATATCAACATATATAGGTATACAATTAGTCTATATAACAACTAACATGTAAGGGAAATAACCTTAGGAAGTACGAAACACTTTCAATAAAGTGTTAGAAGTGAAAGTGTTGGGTTGAAACTTGATCACGACCAAACAAGGAGGGTTCACGGCCCTTGGGTTGTTCGCGACCCTATGAACACTTGATGTGTTCACGACCCAATGATGAAGATAAGAATTGTTCATGGCCAAATGATGAAGGTTCACGAACTTTGTGGTGTTCACGACCAAGAACACTTGAAATGTTCACGACCCATGCTTGAATCTATGAAGGGTTCACGGCCCTATGAAGGGTTCACGACCGTGAACTCTTGAAGATCTTTCAAAGAAGTGTTGTATCAGTGGTGGAATCAAGTGTTTCAAAGGGACAACAAGAAGAGGGATAAGATACTTACATTTTTTAGGCCTTTAGAAGTGATTACGGTTGAAGATAGTTGAGACAGAAAGGAGGTGTTCACAGCTGGAAGGGAAGAAGTGAAGAGAAAAATGGCTAACACTTCAATATATAGGGGGAAGGTAGTTCACGGCCCAAGGATGGCCATGAACCTCTTTTGAAGGTGTTTCCGGCTCGAATGCAAACCACTTATCTCTTTCTAATACGTCCTACACACAATCCCTTAAGTGTATTAAGCCTAGAACTCATAAAATGACCCTTAACTCAGTAAAAGATAATAGAAACAAGTCTGAACTTTTGATTGATTTGATTGACTTTACAAGATAGAAATTTCGGGTTGTCACAGTCTTGACCTTTTAGACTGTTAGGGTGCAAAGTCACTATTGAATGAGGCTTTCCTTTATTGATGTGTAAATGAGTTGTCTTTCCTATAAATAGGAAGTGAGTGACACTCATACTAAGTGTATGATCATTTTGGAGTGTTAGACTGGAGAGAGAAATTTGTACAAACCCATTTGTATATCCTTTCTAGATCTAATATGAGCTTACGTAGATTTATTTACCCCTTGTGTTCTTGAGTTTACATGATGATTCACTAGATCTTTTCTAATTACGCACATGCCATCATAATCAACATCACTACAATTGGTATCAGAGCGGGTGTTCTTGATTGGATCAAGAATTGATCCTTGATGGCAATCTAGATTTGGTGATTCTTCATGTTCTTATTGATCTTTGTTTTTAGAGAGTGTTGTGTGTTCTAGAAGTCGAAATTTTCCTTGATTTGATCCATAATTCGACTTTCTCTCTTAGAATACTTGTTTGTACCACTTTCTCTCTCTAGAAAACTCAAGTTCATATCGTTTGATTCAAAAGAAAAGAAGCAATTATGGAGAATTTTTTGATCCGGGGTGATAATTTTCTATACAAATACACTTCTTTGGGAGCTATTCTTTATCGCTTGACTGTTGGATTGCAAAATGAAGATGCACTTATTTCAAATGGAGAAAGGAATGAAAAGGGAGAATTCATTGGTCATCCAATTTATCAAAACAAAGATTTGTTTGATCGATTGATTACAACGTATCAAGAAAGACGAAGAAATAAGAGCAATGGTGAAGTCATAAAAGGAATTTTTCTTGCTAATTGTAAACCGGGAAGAAATAGACTTGAATATTATGCAAATTGTCGTGAGGCTCAAGAACATGTTCTTGATGATGATCATCGTGTTCTTGATGTTCAAGAAAAAGGAGTTCAAGTTGATTCTCATGATGAAAAAGTTTTCTGCTCAATTGAAGTTCAAACCGATGATATTTTGTGTTCTTGTGATTTGTTTGAAGGAATGATTCCTTATCGGAAGCCGGTGATCCAAGATTTTCACAAGTATCAAACTCCAAAAGATTTGATTCAAATTCACAAAGTTGAAGTTGTGGAATGTGGGTTTGTTCATGAAATCAAGTCTTCAAGATGCAAAAAGATGAGAAAGAAAAAGAAGAAGAAGATCAAAGGAAAAAACATGCGGGTTTACTCACAAAAATCGTCAAATGTTGTGAATCCGAAATCCATGAAGCAAATTTGGGTTCCAAAGCAACAATCTCCAAAGGTTGCAATGAATTTGAAGTCAAAACCCAAAAGTGTTGGTGGTTCTTTTGAAGATGTTCTTGGATCGTTGAAGAACACGAAGGAGTTGTACATCACGCATAATGGGTGGTACAATGTTCAAGTTGGGGATTTTCTCATTCCAACAAAAGAACCAAGATCTTCTTTCATTTTTGATCGATTTGCCTCATTGGATCAAATCCGTTTCAACCCAATTGATTGATCCAATTATTGTTCTTTCGATCAAGCCCAAATCAAAATCAATTTTATAATTCTTCCATTTATTCTTTTGAGCCCAAACAATTTTGGTCCATATCTACAATCATTTACTGTTCATTGATCAATTCCATTAGCCGAATCATATTTTCGATACTGTTCATCAACTTTCAAGCCCAAGTTTGGATCTGTTTCTTATTAATCCAACAACTTTTAATCTGAAAACTGTTCATCACTTTTTGTGTTCATCGCATAAAGTGATTACATCGTTTGAGTCGAGAAGGTTTGATTACTTGTTCACATTAGGAAAATTGGAATCGATTTCATCTTTTGATAGTTTTGAAGTAGATTTCGAAATCTGTTGGGATTGAGTGTCAAAGGTGTTGGAATTGGATTCTGCATTCAATTGATTTTGACTGAAGTCTTACTTGAATTAGAATCGAACACTATTTCAATTGTTGTTGCTTATTGATTTGACTGACGAAATTGATTTGAGATAATATGTTCGTTTTGATCTTGATTTGGAAATCGAATGTTAAATCGATTTGAAGATTGTCGATGAGTGAACGAAAAGTCAAACTCAAAAGTCAACATTCATGCTCTTGATGAATCGAACACGAAATCGAAAATTAAACTGCATTTGGAGATTGAATGATATTGATTTTGGTTGATGACGTGTTTTCAAAGGCTATGAAATCGACATATTGTTGATTCTGGATCGATATCAAAGAATTAATTTCATAACTATCAATGTCGATAGTCGATTGTGCTTGGGAATTGATTGTTAATGTCGAAGGGTTAAATTCTTGATTATGGTTTACTGGATGATTTCGAATCATGTGGGAAGACTTGATTTTGTGTTACGATGTATTTGGTATCGATAGGTGATGAAAATTGAGTTAGAGTCGAAATCGAGATTGAGTTAGATGTTGATTTAACAATGGTCGACTTTGGTTTGATGTTGACGAAGTGGATGAGTCGATTGATGATTTCAAAGGCTGATGAATTGGAATTGGTTTGAAAATTGACTTTTTGGAGTCAGAGTTCGATCGATTGACTTTGGTATATTGTATCAGGTTGTTTGATGAAGGATTGGTTTTGATGTCTAATTGAATGGAAGTCGACTGGGAAAGAGGCAAATTTCGAAGATGGTGTTGGAATCGGTTTCAATTAGGATTTGGAGTCGCATTGAATCTTTTCAAATGTTGATAAATCGAATGGGTATTTGGTTGAATTGTTGATTTGGAGTTGAATTGTTGATGCTTGATAACGAAGGCTATGAATTTGACCTGTTGTTGTCGATGTTGGTTTATTGTTTGGATATACATATTTTGGGGCTAAAGAACGAAAGCTAGACTGGATTGGTGATATTGAGACTATAACAAATATTTGATTTCGAAGGATTGTTGGTAAATTTCGAAAGTTTGGAAGGTTTGGTTATTTGATCGCGATGTTTGTTTTGTCAATGTTTCGAAGATTTTGATCACGAAGCTTTTTGACCGCGAGTGTCGACGTTCGCTGGAACGAATTGGGAAGAAAGCAAACAAGTTTCGAAATTAGTCACTCAAGTTTTGAAAGTTTGACACCTTTTACCAACCTTAGACATTTGGGGTAAATTTCGACAGTTTGGAAGACATAAGGCAGAATTTTCAAATTGGTCCCTGCAACTTTCGAAAGTTTGATAGTTTATACCCATATTCGAAAGTTGAACTGATTTTCGAAAGTTTGGAACTGAAGAATGCAGAAGTTTCGAAACAAGTCCCTGAAGTTTCAAAAAGTTGGCAGCAATTACCCAACTTCAAAATTGGGCTAATTTTCTGTGAAATTGAAGAATGTTCATTTCTGGCCCCTGTAGTTGGTGCGAACTTACACTTTATCCCTAGTTGCACAAATGGGGGAGTGTTTCGCATCTTAAGCTGTTTTTGATGCAACGGGTCCCTGCAGAACTCTGTTATTGATGGTTTTTACCAAGATTTTGGAAAATCTTGCAACTTTCAACCAAAAAGTCAAAAAATTTCACAAATTGGAAATTTATTGTGGGTTTTTCGTGATTGATTTTCCGTGCAAGTTTTTTGGGAGTTTCATTTTTTGGTACACATCAAGGGGGAGTATTGTCAAGTTCATTCCTTGGGTGCTTCTCACCCTTAATGGGTTTTATAATCATTTTTTGATTATAAAAGGTGGAAAATGATGGGTATTCAAAGCGGGTTTTTCGGGTACTCATTGCGGATTTTGAAGACCGTTGTTAATTCAAGGGGGAATTTTGGTCTTGATCATGCGAGCTCATTGGATATTAAATCCGGGCATCCAATCCTAACTTTGAGGGGGAGAATGTTAGGGTGCAAAGTCACTCTTGGATGAGGCTTTCCCTTATTGATGTGTAAATGAGTCGTCTTTCCTATAAATAGGAAGTGAGTAACACTCATATTAAGTGTATGATCATTTTGGAGTGTTAGACTATAGAGAGATATTTATACAAACCCATTTGTATATCCTTTCTAGATCTAATATGAGCTTACACAGATTTATTTGTTCCTTGTGTTCTTGAGTTTACATGATGATTCACTACATCTTTTCTAATTATGCACATGTCATCATAATCAACACCACTACATAGACTAGAGTCCAACAATGGTTAAAACGGTAAGGTAAAACTCAGTATATTAAAAAGAATAATTATACATTGTTAAAAGTGCATCACTGGAAATTTAAAAGTGAACAATAAGTTTTCCAATGCTGTAAATTTTAGAAACTTTACAGATTATAAACCTAATTTGAAATAAAATAAACAAATAAAGTATGTTTTGAAACGTAGGTATAGGTGATGTCTTGTAAACACGTTTGGAGTAGTAAGTTGTAAAAATATCATGTTGGGTTTCGAGAAAACACATTTAAGTAAAGTACAATGCCTAAATGAGAAAGTGGTCAAAATAGTAAAAAAAAGTGGTTTGAAAGATCCGATGAAGCTTTTACACATAATATGAACTTCAATGTCATAAATTTAAGTTTTAGAGCATAATGTTTAAAAAATTTTATAAAAGAATATGCTTTTAAGTTTTTCGAAAACGTACCAAAATAGTAAGCAAGGTTTAAAATGGTGTATATGCCCTTAAAAGCACATATATCCATTGAAATGGATTTGAAATGAAACTGAAATTGCAAGGCTAAAACCAACATTGTTTAAATTGAGTTTTAGATAAAAGTGTTAAGTTAAAGCAAGTTGTCAAAATTAAAGTTGGTTGTTTTTAGCGAGAAATATGGCTTACATTGTTAGGAAAGGTCTAGTAAGTTGTATGAAGTGGTTATAAAGTATTTTATCGATGATAAATAAAATCGATGAAGCGAAATAACTTTTCGATGGAAGATTAAGAAGTAAGGAATAAGTAGATTAGTGTAGATGATCGTACTTAAATACTAAGGTGAGTACAAGGCGAGTATAAGGTGAGTACCGGTGGCTTTTCCCCAAAATAAAGGACATGCAAAATTGTTTGTAAATCATTTTATAGTGTGAATGCAGTTTCGTGCCTTTTATATAGGTAAAAATTTAAGTTATAGGTTTGGCGTACGGATCACGGCGTAAAAGGATGTAATCCTTTATAACGATATGAATGTTAGTAAAGTCGCTAAGGCGCAAACGAATGTATGAAAATAATAAGGTTCAAAGGAATATTCGAAATTTGTAGGAAGGATTCGTACAACGAAGTTGTGAGATGTTTTATTGTGCATTAAAATTTAGGGTTAAAGGTTAGGGATGAAACATGTTAGTAATTTGGAAAGTGTAAGATGGTTGTATACTCGAGATGATCACTAGTGTAGCTGGGGGTCTCGAACTAACACTTGTAAATTTTGCCATAAGGGGAATGGTTTGTGCTTGAATTCGGATATGGAAAATAAAGATGGTAAAGTAAGAACTACCTAGGGAAAAGCTTTTGGGTCAAAGTAATATCCTAGGTTAGGTTTTAAGCTCAAGGTGGAAAAGCTAAATTCGTAGCGTAGAAGAGAAGCCTCGCGTATTAGTAGCAATGGGTTAAACCTTTATATCTCCTCGTGAGTCGGATTGGGATGCTTGCCAATGGTATCCAAGTGACTACTCGTGACGACTCATCTACCTTCTAACGTGATGCTCCAATTGTCATGCGTTTCGGTATCGGAACGCTTTTCCTAGTTGTGACTCTAGTATGAAGACGATGAAGGGGTACTAATTTATAATTGGTATTGGTTTCGACATAGGATTATTACTAGTGGCTATCTAGCTACTAACCTTATGTCTAAAGTCAATAGCTACCGAGGAATACTCATTCTCAGTACCAGGTAGATTACTCCTAGAGTGGCTAGTGATATAACCTAACTGGTTAGCCTAACACTTGATAAGGGATTAAAATATTTCTAAATAAGACATTGTGGTAAAAGTGCACTTAGTTTCTAAGTGTACCTAGATGAATGCCTATAATATGTAATGCCCATACGCACAGCGAATTTTTTTTTTCAAAAGTTTTAGTTGAAAATTGTTTTCAACATAATTCTACTATAACCGTTTCCAGCCTCGCATTAATTTTCCTTAATTAAGAATAGTTGGACAGGCTATACATAATTAAAGTCAAATAATGCGTACTCAAATTAGCTATACAAGTAGTATGTTCAGTATTTTAAAAATGTTTTGAAATTTTTTGGCTATAGTATTGGTTATCCAAAGGAAAACAGGTATTCTCTATAACCTTCGGCTCTGATACCATTTCTGTCACACCCCGCTAAAGCGGAAACACAAGGCGTGGCAGTACAAAGGGTCTCATAACAAAAGTTAAAAGACAACACCAACCATAGTATTAAAAAGTATTAAAATTTACAATGAGTTTGAACAACTTTTCAAAACAAATTACAATGTATTTGAAATATAGCACATGCAAATGCTCCTACAAGTGTTGTATCCCTAAGTGTCATCTTATAGACGAGTTCATGAAAATAAAACATGTAAAATGAACGGGCAACTACCGATATAGTTGGTGAGTACTCAAAGGTTAAAAATAATATTGGTTTCATGAATCGTAATCAAAGTGTTGATAGAATTTTCCATAAATAAAAGTACATTGCTAAAATGAGTAAATAGAATTTTCGGACATGCTTTTCCACCCCAAAATATAAAAACTGGAATTAGGGGGAGGCGTGAATACTCACAATGCTTTGATATGATGCAAATGATGCCTTGTACTAAGTTCCACTTGTACAACTACCGATTCCTACAACGATGTTACACACTAATGAGTCTCTAATCGAAATCTAATACTAGTATACTTAACTTCTACAATAGAATTATGTTAATATTGTGTCAAAGTTAGGTTTTGTATAAGTTGCAAATACTTTTATGAAAATTCGTATTTCCATGTATCAATTGACTTATTAACATTTGCAAGTGACAATCCCATTTTGTGTTATTGTTTGTAATGCATTTTAGCACTTTTGGAAGGGCTTTACAAGCTAAAAAACCAAAACTAAATCAAAACAGTTCTAAAAAATTCCAAACTTTATATTTCAGTTCTAACTATAATTTAGAACCCTCTTGTAATTTTTCATGATTCTTAAATATGTTTAACTATTTTTCCACGATTTATTTCCTTGAAAACATCACAAAATTGTTAAAAATAATAAACAGTTAATAAAAATTCTCAATCTTTTTGTAAAATTGTTATACAAGGTATATAAATTGGGAAAAATACTCAAATAAATTTTCAAACAGGTTAACCCAATTTTATGATTTGTTGTGTGTTTATTCTAACAAAAATAGAGATAATTAGAAAACAGTTTCTAAAATTTCCCAAACTTTTTTAGTAGTGTTATTAGACAGATAAAATATGGGAAAAATAAAAAAGTTGGTTTCCAAATAATTTATATATTTTTCTTTGTTTTATTCACTTAAATAATAATTAATTCATGAATAATTATTAAATAGTAAATAGAAATTATCAAACTTTTTATACAATTCATATACTGTCTACATAATCTGGAAAAATTATTGAATGTCCTTTTTGAACAGTAAATACCTATTTTTAGAATTTAAGTGTGTTTAATACTAACAAAATAGTAATAAATAGTAAACAGTTTAGATAAATTCTAAACATATTTATTTGTGATTATAATGTAATAGAATATCATCTGGTAAATTTGTATGATTTTTGGATAAGTTTAACTACTTTTTCTTTATTTAATCTATTTAATATACATTAAATCTTGGAAAAATAGAAAACAGTTGGGGAAAATTCTTCAGATTTTTCCCTGAAGTTGATATAATATGTAGAAAATATTAAAAATATTAGATCTAGTTTTTTAAGCAGAATAAACCGGTTTTCAATTTTTTCAATGATTAAAGGAAAAAAATAGAAATAAATATCAAAAAGTATCAAACTCTGATGAAAGTTAATGTGGGATGTCTAGCACTCATAATAGCATTACATTAAAATATGGAGTGCTTTTCCACCTTGGGAACAATTTGATTTGGATTTTTCATTGTAAATATTAAAACTTTGTATTAAATAAACTAAAGTCCATTTGAATCTCAAAATTTTCAGAAAATCTCTTCTTATCATTTCAAAACTGAGAAAAATCAGAATTAAATTTTTGAGGTCATTTAGAGGCATTTTTGAATAAATGGGTCAATGATCATTATTAAGTCACATTTTTGAGCACTTTTAACAAATCTATGAAAACAAAACCCTTGAACTAGATATCAATCACATGCAATATGATACAAAGAACATGCATGAAGTTAAAATATGTTCTTGGTAGTTTAGAAAAGATTTAGATACAAAAGACTCAAAATAACAAGAAGAAAGTGTGAAAATCATCATTTTTGAGCTTACATGTGCACTTTCTTTGATTTTAACTTAGATTTGATCATGGATTCACACCATTTTCGTGTCATGCAACATGTTTTGGTGAGAATCTACAAGCATTAAAATCAAATATTGTTTACAAGAAAAAGAATGCCTTAGAACATCAAGATAGAAGAGAAAAATTCTAAAAAAAATTGTAAATATTGTTATGGATCTTCAAGAGACGTATGTTCTTTATCTTAATTTATTTGTGGCTTGAAAACCCCTTATGAATCTACATAATTTTGGTGGTTAAGAGGCTATGGTTGTGGTGTTTGGAGAAAAAAAATTAGAGAGAAGGTAGAGAGATTTTTCTAGAGAGAGAAAGAATAGAGATGTGTATGTGTGTTGGAGAATGAGAGTGAACTGAGAAGGAGGGAGATGGTGTGGGCGAAATTGAGAGAGAATAAAGGGATATATTTTAGTTTTTTTATTTATAAATATTGGAAATTTAGTTTTTATAAAATATTGGTGAAATGTATAAAAATTTGACACTTATGTTCATAAATAAGGCTAATATTCCTAATTTATTATTCAATGATCAAATTTATGTGCCATGACTTATAATTAATTAAGTATGTTATATATAATATAAAATTTTGAGGTAGTTTAAATTTTATAAAACTTGCATTCATTTTATAAAATTCTGACACTTGTTATAAAATTTGGACATTTTAAACTATCATAATTGATATAGAGTATATTGTTTTGTTTTAAACCAAATAAAATTGTTAACACCATAAGGAATGGAGTTTAGTATTTGAAATAATCAAATTACTCACTGTAAAATACTTATATCTTGTAGCAAGTTACACAGTTTGATTAAAATCAAATTATTGGCATTCTATGTAGTGATTTTGAGATTCGTGTGAAATTAAAGAATCAAGTATACTAGTCATAGTTTCAACTCTGACTTAAGTTCCTATAAGAGTCTGACCGAATTTCTACTACTAGGTCAAGTGCATGATGTGTGCATATGATTCATGAAAAGGTGTTCGAGTCAAAGATTGACCTGAATATGGATAGTCACTACAGTTAAGTAGTTGTAGAATTCACATATCAATGTGAAATCTAAGTACAATATCCTTCGATTCTACTTGTTTCCAAGTTTCTAGTAGGTTATAACTTAGCTTCTAGTTACAAAGTCTAATATGTGTTGTGCCTATCTGTGAAACTAAGCCTATCCAAATCTAGAACTGTCTTAAATTTTGACGGTTTTCACACATATGATAGGATGCTCTAGAGTCAAAGACCCAAGCATTAGTATAACTAGTTGTACATATAGTCAAAACTTCACCATCACCCCCTTTATCATAATTTCCTTGAACCACATTGGCATTTTTGTTGCTTGATCGAACACCATTGTTCCCTTTCTTTAACAATGGAAAAACTCTTCTAAAGTGCCCCTTTTCCTTGAAGATATAACATTTGATGTTGGCTCTAGATTCGAAACTTAACTACCCACTGTTACCTCCACCTCTATTTGATGTTCTTCCTCTACCTACGAACCAACCGGAACTGGAAAATTCTTTTTCAACTAAAACTTTTCTTTTCTGTTCCTTGGACATCAAAGAATCCTTCACATCATTCACAATGATTGTTGTCCTACCATACAACATGGTATCAATGAAATTTCCATAAGAATTCGACAGTGAACATATGAGGATAATTGCTTGACCTTCATCTTGAATCTTTACATTCACACCTTGTAAATCCAATACGATCCTAATGAAGTTATGCAGGTGATACTTCACTTGGGTGCTTTCCGACATCCAAAGAGTATACAAATGTTGCTTCTAAAACAGCCTATGCGTCAGAGAATTGTTTTGAAACTTGTCACACAATTTCTCCTAAAGCCTAGATGCACTTGCTTGATCCACGACCTCTCTTAGTGCTTCGTCTATCAAACTCAATAGAATAATGCTATGCGCTCTTGCCAGAATATCCATCCTTTCAGCCACCATGTCCTTTGGCTGTTTCGCTTCTCCTTCCAGTGTTGTTGCACATTCTTCTTGAACCAGAGAGCCCTCATCTTCACCTTCCAAAAAGTTAAGTGATTTGAACCATTTAACTTCTCCTCATCAAAATTGTGATTAGACATCATCAATCAGAGGAACACAAACCATAGGTATGATACCACATGTTAGGAAATAAGAAGATATTGTTCAAGGCTTAGACCAGATCTGATGCCACTAGCCAAGTTCTGATAACCCTTGTTAGAAATTAATTCGGATAACACATGAAACCAAAAGCACATAAGACATAAAAATTATGTTTTTCGGTCAAGGTGACCAACATCTACAGGAAGGAAGGGAGTATTTTTTATTCACAGATTTTCAATTAGATGTTACAAGTACAATTCACAAAGATTCGCTTATCACTCTAGAATACAAGACACTTCAAATGAATTAGCATACATCCTTATTTATATTGAAGGGATTAGACCTAAAACCCTAATGGGCGAAGCCCATTGGCCCATTGGCCCATGAATAGTGTCAACCAATCACAATATGCCGTGTAGTAGCTTTCGGAACATTCATCAATGACATACAACACATAATCATCACCAACACACATGATGGGACATTATATTGGAGCATCATGATGCAGATATGGCGCATCATAAACACTAGTGGTCCAACATCCATCATGGTGGCACAACATGGTGTATTCCTTCAGCATCACCAAATTTTGAGCATCTATGAACAATCTTGAGCATCATAGAGGACTACATAGCATATGTGGTTCATGAGGTATACCATGGCACATCGAGGAACCAAAATGGTGCACCATGCACCAAGATGAGACATCTTGCATGATGATGGCTCATCTTGTGTAAGGATGGTGCAACATCCTTCAAGCATGGCACAACTTGCTCCTAACCTCTTCCTGGTGCTCCATACCCCCCTTTTAGATTATCCGTTCCTTTGATACTTGATCCGTTCCTATGTCAGATGATTCATTCCTTTCTCAGATGATTCGTTCCTTTGTTACATGCTCCATGAACCTCGAGTGCTCTATTGAACTCAAATGCTCCAAATGCTCAAGTCACATTTAAGATCATACATTTGTATAATCATATCAGCTATATTCTTTCCTAGCTGCAAACTTTTGCTTTTGTATATTTTATTGAGTTGTACATTCCTTTCTGAGCATTGAATACAATGCTTCATTTTAAGCTTGGGGAGGGGGGTTAGTACTCAAAATTTGCATTTTTGTTAAACATTTTGAAATTTCTATTTTTTGTTAAAAATTTTGAAATTTGTATTTTTTGTTAAATTTTAAAAAATTTCAGTTTTTTAGTTAAATTTTTTGTTTTTCTTTCCTACATTGCATAAAAATTTAGAAAAGTCCAACAATGTTTTTATTTTATTTTCTGTTTTGCATTATTAAAAAAACCAAAAAGATTTTATTTTTTAGTTTTTAGTTTTAAATTTCTACATAAAGAAATTAAAAAAAAAACATAGAAAAAGTTACATGATATGATGACGTTCTTTGCATTCGATAGCTTTTTAAAGATGAAAAATAAAAGTCTGAAAACGACAAGATCGATAGTGGTTAGTGTAGTAACAGTTTCCACTACTAGGGATTTGCAAGACACTCTAAGTTGTGAGGCTAATTGTAAAAAAAAATAAAAAAAAGAATAGCATATCGAAACAGTGTGTAAGCAAAAATAAAATAGTTTTTGAACCAGCTCTTGAATCTTATGGTTAAGAACATGGGTCGATAAGTCTTGACCCCACGAAACACGAACCTATTTGTTGATACGCGTTACCTTTCATGGTAACAGATAGCTCTGTATCATATTCATACATCCAACAAAAAGTTAAGAAATAAGAAAAACTGTCACATCGGAGCTCATAGCGGGTACAAATTGTCAAATTCGGTACCCAAGTTAAGCTTCAAGCACTTAATCAAAGAAACCTCAAGATATATACAAAGATGATTGAAGAACTAAAAGTCGAAGGCAAAAGATACAAAAATCCAAGTTTCAATCAAGAGTCGCCTCAAAGTCAAACTTGGCGCAACTAAAGAATTATGCAATATGGTATATGATGCTCTCGAAAAGTGAAAGCATAGGAGTTGTGGCCCCTACGAGAGGACTGACTGCTTTAGCTAAAACTGATTTGACGTGTCGAGGTCTCTAAGAATTTGTTAAGCTTGGTTTTTATGAAAGAATCGAAAAGACGTGAAATTCTCAAATATGCTATTTTGTGAGCAAGGTAAATTAAGGTATAAAATTCAAATAAAATTTATGGTTGGTTTATCAATTTACACCATCGAGCATCTTTCTAACCTTGGAAATCTAGGATACATGAAAGGTATTGAAATTGTTGTCTATGTAGTGATTTAAATGGAGCTTCCTCGATGTGAATACTGATATTTTGAAAAAAAAAACAGTGAATTATTTTTCGTTATTAAAGTTTAGCTTTTTAGTTTCCTTAATTTTATTTTAGTTTTTTATTCTATGTTTCTTTTTATGTCATTTACATATTTCCATTTTGTTTATAATATTTAATTGTTTTATTACTTGAGGGCGAGTACGGTTTAAGCTTGGGGAGATTTGATAGATGCCATTTTATGCATCTTTTATAGTAGTTTTTAGTAGCGCTTTGTATCACATTTTATGGTTTTTCATATGAATTAGTTTAAATAATGTTCAACTTTGTTTATCGCTAGAATTCTCGTACTGCTCATGTTTTTGTGTTGTTTTCAGATAGTTCGAGTGA
Source organism: Lactuca virosa (assembly GCF_052849685.1). Classification (NCBI taxonomy): domain Eukaryota; kingdom Viridiplantae; phylum Streptophyta; class Magnoliopsida; order Asterales; family Asteraceae; genus Lactuca; species Lactuca virosa. Next base: position 277,143,996 of record NC_136429.1, on the reverse strand, counting down.
GGCGGTAATCTGGAAGCAGTTTGGATGCACATTTGGAGCTTAATGGAGCTAAAATACCTGAGCAAGCTGGAATATGAGTTAGATTTGCTGAAACTGAAGAGTTTGCGTCCGAAATCCACGTTTTTGAGTTTACACGATCGTGTTTTTGGATATGTGATCATGTTTTTGATCGTGCTTCACCTTCGCAACTTTTCCAAGCCAAAAATCGTATTGCGAGACTTCGAAGCATTTACACAATTGTTTTTCTCCATAAAACACGATCGTGTTTTTGAGCTTTTTTCAGATATAGCAACGTACTTCACTAAAAAGAGATTTTCAGGGCTTTGAGGCATAAGCACGGTCGTGTTTCTTCCCGAAACACAATCTTGTTTTTCTAAAATCCATGTCTGATATTGATGGCTTGCGTATAAATACCCCTACCTCATCAATTAAAACCCTAGATGTTCCTAGATGTTCGCAAACGACCACAGAAGACTTTTGGAGGCGATTTCTACGCCCTTTTTTTTGTCAATTCCCGAAGATCTAAAGACTGTGAATCATCTCTTTCAGTTAGTTTAGTAAGATTAGTCTTCTAATTTCACTTTTTATTGTTCTAGATGGCTAAACCCTAGATTTTAATTTTGCAATATTAGTACTTTTTATGTAGTTAATCATTAGACTTGGTTTTTATTGTGTGATTCTATTGGGTTTTTTCATTTTTCTACTAAATGAATGTTTTATTTTAGTTTGTTTTAACCTAATCACCTAATTTAGGTTTAAATCATTGTAGTTAACCAGTTGTTGAAATCCTTAATTGTTTTGACAAACTAGTAACAAGTAACTAGTAACTGATTGGTTCCGAGTGAGGATTTGACTCTGTTATAAACTGAATTTTCATATTTTTACGCTTCCGAGCTTGTGAGAAATATTGAATATTACTGAAAACTTTACATAGATCATAATGATGCTTTTCTAACTTGATTAAGAGCTTATTTAATTAGGTTAGTAAAAAGTTAGGATTAACTGAAGAGCTTGTTTTGGTTAATTAACTAAGTACAAGAGAACTTACTAGAGTTTGTTAGTAGTTTTTAGTACCAGCTTAGATAGAACGCATCCTAAATAACCAGGTTTGTGTTGACTCGATAATTAGGAAAGTTGTAGCAGAACTGAATTTGCTTTTTATTATTGAATATACTTTAGTTATTATCACTGCTGTTTTAGTTAATAATTTTACAACAACCCCCCCCCTTTATTATTTTCTACATTTGACTACTATGTACCATACGCAAAGAGGCAATGACTTTTAGGCTGTGTCCACGAGGAATCGATCCTGCTTCCCTGTACTACGCATTAATGCAACCAAGCAGTGAAATTACTATTTGTTTAAGACGTCCAGGACAACATTTTAATTGTCATCATGATAAAAAAACAAAACATGCGTCACTAAAAGTCAATAATAGTAATGGAAAACGAAAAATGCGTGATTAAAAGTCAACAATAGTCATAAAAAACAAAAAAATATATATGTGACTAAAACTCAACAATAACAGTCATGACAAACGAAAAAAATGTGTCATTAAAATTCAACAATAGTCATGAAAACAAAATAACCTGTGATGAAAAGTAGTTTTTTGAGACATATATCAAAAAAATGATTGAAAAATTACAAAAATTGCTACCATATGGTGATGGTGTTTACCCACAGCAACAATTTTTATGGCTTATAGTCATCAAAAATAAACGTCACATAACTTATCACTAATTATGCGACCTTTCCTTACACATTTAATGAAAAAAAACCATCATAAAACGTCTATAGTGATGGGTTTTTTGTGTCTCCAAAAGTCATTTTTGATAGGTTTAAGCCAAAAGAACATCCTATGTGCTCATGCAAACCCTAATGCTTGGATCTAGGTTTCTCTATTGTATATGCATTCATCCAAGTCTTGCAAACCCTAGATATAGTAAGTATAATTCGAAATTAACATAACAAAAAACAGATCTAGATGATTACCTCTTCTTGAAAGCTTGAATCTTTTAACCTTGGAGCTTAGAGTCACAAATGTCACTCCTCTAATGTCTTACAAACACCAATATCAAAAAAGGATGATCTTGGAGAGAGGTTGGAGGCTCTAGAATTCGGCTCTTGCACTCTTAGGAATAGGGTTAGCCGATTTCTGAAGCCTAAGGGGTCTATTTATACTTGTGCTGCTAGGGTTTCAGTCAAAACCCTAATTGGATAGCTTAGGCCTTAAGTAGTCCAAAGAATCTTCCAAAATAAGGCCTTGGACGAAAATTAGATGGGCTCCCACTCTATTTTCGTCCACCCCTTAATCCCAAAGGATTCTCAGCCCAAATCAAGTATCACACAATTGACAGTTTCAGTCCCCTTTATTTAATTAATCTCTTTTAGCCACATAATTAATTCTTAACTAATTCTTGTCTAATATTAATTAAATTATATGATTTCTCTTTTAATATATTATTCATATAACATATTAATAAATCATAATAACCTCTTTATTCATAAATCATCCTATCATGTTGCTTTGGTGAAGGCAACCCAAACGGACGATGCACAACCGGGTCAAGTACTTACCAAATATAGTTACGGGCTTAGACAATAATCCAACAGTCTCCCACTTGGATAAGTCTAGTAACTACAAATGTAAATACAATCCGATTAGCAATCGTAGCTCTCAAAGATGCTGTCAAACTCTGATCTTATCAGTAACCTGTCTTTTAGATAAGGGATCGTGTAATCCTCTGTTCTAGATATCGTGCGGACAAATACATGGAACATAGTCATACTTATTGTCCAGCAGTTGTTTCTCGATCTATGATTTATTTGACATAGAAGTTAATTGAACACATCAGTTCAGTCCTGACCGGGCCCGACACATAAGTCAAATCAAATCATCGAGGGCCTTGATACCGCTTTTACCCTCCTAGGATAAAAGTAACAGATAAACTTCGACTTATATGCATTTACTATCTACTAATCAAATCATACACAACAATGCATTTTATAACATCAAGTTACTGATGCGTTTACGCATTATCAATGCGCAACCAATTAATAAACAACAAACCATATATCTAGGTTTTAAGACCGTATGATATTATCATCTTGCGATCACTCGTGATAAATTCCATGAAGCGATTCCAGCAAGCGTGGGTTTATTCCAATTCTCAAATCAAATTCATAAGCACTAATGAACGTTGTAGCAAACCTTTGCTATGTCTAATACTCTTTAGATAATCTACACACCAATTCATGACAGTCTTCATTCATACCTACTTCCAACATATGAACGACCGTGGACCGTTTGAATAATCTTATTATTGAGGAAGTCAAAACATGCAAAATGAAACAATAGGTAAATAATTAACATAAGACAGTAATATTACTAATAAATAATACTCTTTTATTTAATCATCGAATGTTAATTACAATTTATCTATTACACGTTTCTAAACTATCTAATCTAAACTAATATCGTCCTTCAGCCCGATTCTCCTAGCGTGCTGCAAGTGCTTAACCCTGCTCAGTCCCTTCGTAAGTGGATCTGCTGGGTTATCCTTTGACGATACCCTCTTCACTACGAGGAGTCCTTCTTCCACCCGATGTCGAATAAAGTGATATTTTCTGTCGATGTGTCGAGATCTGCCATCATCCCTGGGTTCCTTGGTCAAGGCAACCGCTCCTTCATTATCATAGAAATTTTCCATGGGCTCCTTTATGGCTGGCACAACTCCAAGGTCTCCGATGAAGTTCTTCAACCATATTGCCTCCTTTGACGCTTCGCTCGCTGCTATATATTCTGATTCGCACGTTGAATCAGCTACAGTCTCCTGCTTGGAACTTTTCCAAGTCACTACTCCTCCATTTAGTGTAAAGACCCAGCCCAACTGCGAATGGTAGTTGTCCCTATCGGTTTGAAAACTGGCGTCAATATACCCTTGCACCCTTAAGTCATCACTCCCACCGAGGACTAGAAACCATTCCTTGGTCCTCCGAAGGTACTTAAGAATATTCTTGACTGCGGTCCAATGTGCTTTGCCAAGATTTCCCTGATATCTACTGACCATGCTCAAAGCGAAGGCCACATCAGGACGAGTACAAGTCATAACATACATAATGGAGCCAACTGCGGAAGCGTATGATACTCGGCTCATTTCTGCTATCTCGACTTCGGTACTCGGGATTTAGTCTTACTCAACTTGGCATTACTTTGGATTGGTAACTCCCCCTTCTTTGAATTCTCCATACTAAAACGTTTTAGTACCTTGTCCAAGTAAGTATTCTGACTAAGTCCTATTAGTATCTTACTTCTGTTTCTCACTATCCTTATTCCCAAAATATAGGCAGCCTCTCCGAGGTCCTTCATAGCGAAGCACTTCCCAAGCCAGGACTTAACTTCCTTCAGGGTTGGGATGTCATTTCCTATGAGTAGTATGTCGTCGACATACAATACGAGGAAGCTTACTATACTCCCACTGGATTTGACATATACACATGACTCATCTTCGCTTTGCAGAAAGCCAAACTCTTTAACTTTCTCATCGAAACAAAGATTCCATCTGCGAGATGCTTGCTTAAGTCCATAAATGGACTTCTCAAGCTTACACACTTTATTGGGATGCTTCGCATTGACAAAACCCTCTGGCTAAGCCATGTAAACATCCTCAGCCAACATCCCATTAAGGAAAGCGGTTTTGACATCCATTTGCCATATTTCATAATCATGAAATGCGACAACGGCTAGCATTACCCTGATAGACTTTATCTTCGCAACTGGTGAGAAGGTTTCATCATAGTCAACTCCAGGAGTTTAAGTGAAACCCTTCGCAACTAATCGCGCCTTATAGGTGTGTACATTACCATCCATCTCGGTCTTCTTTATGAAGATCCAGTTGCACCTGACCGTCTTACGAGCTGGTACATTGTCAACCAAATTCCAAACTTGGTTGTCATACATTGACTGAATCTCGCTGTCCATCGCCTCTTTCCACTTAGCAGACGCCGGGCCTGCCATGGCTTCCTTATAGTTGTTAGGTTCGTCCAAATTTATTAGTGTACTATCACTAATATACGTATCCCCTTCTGTAGTAATATGAAAACCATATAACTGGGGTTGAACCCCAACTCTTTCGGAACGTCTGAGAGGTAATGACTCGTCAATCGGTTCAACCGGAGTTTCTTCCTCGGGTTGAGCACCAGTGTTAGAGGTTCCTTCATCGGTCGACTCTTGAATCTCTTCAAGATCAATTTTCCTCCCACTGTCCTCTTGTCATATGAGTTCTCGCTCTCGGAAAACCCCTCTCCTCACAACGAAGACAACATTGCCACTCGGTCTATAGAAGAGATATCCAAAGGACTTCTGTGGGTAGCTGATGAAAATACATCGCTCACTATGAGGTTCGATCTTGTCGTGAGTCTCTCGTCTTACGAAAGCCTCGCAACCCCAAACCATGATATGTGCCACTGAGGGAGCTTTCCCTGTCCACATCTCGTGAGGTGTTTTGGTAACCTTCTTCGTAGAGACTAAGGATATGGGCGGCAGTCTCTAAGGCATACCCCCAGAACGATATAGGTAGTAAAGCACGACTCATCATGGAACGAACCATGTGTAGCAAGGTTCGATTACGCCTCTAATCCACACCATTCAACTGTGGTGTCCTAAGTGGCGTCAATTGCAAAACAATTTTGCATTCCTTGAGGTAGTCGTGGAATTCAAGACTTAGGTACTCTCCACCTCGATCAAATCGAAGCATCTTGATTTTCCTACTCAACTGATTCTCCACTTCTTTCTTGAAATCTTTAAATTTTTCAAAGGTTTCTGACTTATGCCTGATTAAGTAGATATAACCATATCTGCTATAATCATCGGTAAAAGTCATGTAGAAGCGGCAGGCATCCCTTGTGGTGGCTCTAAATTGTCCACATACATCTGTATGTATGAGGTCCAATAAACCCTCACCCCTCGCACAAGTGCCAGTGAAGGGTGCCTTGGTCATCTTTCCAAGTAAACAAGATTCGCAAACGTCATCGTCCCTAAGGTCGAATGAATCTAACACTCCATCCTTTTGGGCTATACGCTTCTTATTGACATGTCCAAGACGACAATGCCACAGGCATGCTTTATCCAAATCATTGGAAGAATCAATACACAACACATCATTTCCTAGTTTGTCTACAACCATCACAGTTTCATATATTCCATTACAAGGCAATGCTTCAAAATATAAAACACTATTAAGATAATCATAAATAGAACCTTTTTCATTATCAAATGAATATCTAAAGCCTTATCTATATAAACCATGAAATGAAATGATGTTTCTTGCCATATCTGGCGAATAGCAACAATTATTAAATCTAAACCTAATCTATTACTAAGCACTAAGGAATATACTCCAATCTTGGTGACAGACGACGATCTTCTATTTCCCATGATTAGGTTTATCCTTCCACGCTCCACATCCCTATTTCTTCTTAGTCCCTGCAAATTAGAACATATGTGAAATCACATCCTGTATCAAGAACCCAAGAAATAGCATGCGATGAATCATTAGATTTAATAGTGTAAATACCTGCAAAGGACGGCTTGATCTTCCCATCCTTGATAGCTTGTAGATATTCAGGGCAACTTCTTTTCCAATGCCCTATCTTGTGGCAGTGGTGGCACTCTGCCTCCTTAGGGTTAGAGTTGGGTTTAGCAGAACCAACTTTGGTTCCACTAGAAGAGGTACCACCTTGGGACTTTCCCTTGTGGTGACTCTTTTAGGGAGCCTTCCTCTTCTTACCTTTCCCTTGCCCTATTGCCAAGACAGGGGCAGTAGTATGAGTTGGAGTTGATGCAACCGTTTTATCTTTGAGGTTGCTCTCAGCAGTCCTCAACAGTCCTTGAAGCTTGCTCAAGGTGACCTCCTCCTTATTCATGTGGCAGGTCATGCGGAACTAGGTATAGTAGGGAGGCAAGGAATGAAGGATGATGTCAATTTCTAGCTCTTCATCAAAGTTCACATTCAACTTTAGCAGCCGATCGACATATCTCTGCATCTTTTACAGATGAGCAGTAAGGGACTCTCCATTGCCCATTTTGGTAGTGATCATCGAAGTGATGATCTCGTACCTTTCTTGCCTAGCGCTTTGGTGGTACCGGTCCAACAGATCCTGATGCATTTCATAGGGGTACATGTCCTCATAGGACTTCTGGAGTTTTGCAGTCATAGTCGCTAGCATGATGCAATGGACTTTCGTGGCATCACGCTCATGGGACTCAAAGGCTGCGATCTCTTCAGCAGTAGCAGTGTTGAGGTTGATTTCCTTCAGCTTCTCATCAAGGACATACTCATTGTCCTCGTAACGAGTGACCACGCGAATGTTGCGGATCCAATCATTGAAATTGGACCCGTCAAAGATCACTCTCCCACACAAGTTCATGAGTGAGAACGAGCCAGAGGAAGTAGAACCAGAAGCGTTGTTGTTGACATTTGACATCTGAAAAGGAAAAAGAGCATAGTTTGATTAGAAATGAATCCCCAATTAAACACCCAAATGAGAAATTCGGGTTAGGATCCAACAACATTATTTAAAAATTAGAAAAGGGATGCCGTAATCTAACAAGCAAATAATTTGAAGGTAAGTAAATGACAATTCACTAATTCTCCACCATGAAAAACGAAAAAGCGATTAAGTTTTAAATGTATTGAAAACTCCTAGATCTTTTGAGATTCATTGAACTTTTCAATGGCATGTTTAAATCTCGATATGCCCCTCTAGTTTGTGACTGGGATGCCACGGATCGTATAGCGGGTTTGAATAAACATGCAAATATACATGGTGCCCTCATTGCTACAGTCACCTATTCGATGTGCCGGTTAACCACAGACGCTCCATCGAACTATGACAAACAATGAGTCACCCTTTGCCACCTTTGCTTAGAACCCAATTAGTGTGCCAGTTAACCACACATGCTCCACTAACGTCTTAGGAAGGGTACAAAGTGTAACTTCATGGAATTGCATCAATTCACTTTTTCCTAAAGTAGCTAAGATTGGGAATTTTGTAAAAACATTTAGTTACTTTTATAATTTCATTATACTTTTAACGAGGAAAGTGTTTGCCCTATCCTAACCGTTCGGCTAACGACCCTCCACTAGTCAAGGGTGCGGTGGGTAAGAGTGCATACCCAATGGCGGTCTATTTACAGGCTGCTTCCTTAAACACCCCTTATAGACTAGCTTCGTGAATGAGGCCTACTAACGGTATGACTAGCATTTAAGTTATACATATATACACACACACACACACACATATATATATATATATATATATATATATATATATATATATATATATATATATTAATCTTGTAATATTATAATAGTTTAGGGTGAATTTTAAACTTGTAAAATTCTAGGGATTGAAATTTAAATAGTTCAAATTAACTTTTAATCATAAAATTTAAATTTCAAAACTTGAGGACAAGTTTTGAACTTTTCAAAACACAAATGATCAAATAGCAAATAATTTAAATTAAACAATTAATTAATGATTATCTAAATTTGACCTAATCAATTTTATTTACAAGATAATTCAACAATTAATTCAAATAATCAAATATTATCAAATAAGGAATTTATTATTTAAACAATTGGTAATTATCTTTTGATTTGGTAAGGATAATCATAAAACACTAATAAAATTCGGATTTTATTAGTCAAAAACGATTTAGGTAATTATCATTAAGCAAAACAACAAGAAATCCCGAAAATCTCTCTGTCTGACAGCTAAACTCGTCGAGTTCACATTGGAACACGTCGAGTTCCTTATGGAACTCGTCGAGTTCATCAGACAGACAACACAAAAATCGAATTTAAAGCATGAATGAACAAACAAGGCATCAATACAATAGAAACCAAACATAGCTCTAATACCACTGATGGGTTTAAGCCAAAAGAACATCCTATGTGCTCATGCAAACCCTAATGCTTGGATCTAGGTTTCTCTATTGTACATGCATTCATCCAAATCTTGCAAACCCTAGATCTAGTAGGTATAATTCAAAATTAACATAACAAAAAACAGATCTAGATGATTACCTCTTCTTGAAAGCTTGAATCTTTTAACCTTGGAGCTTAGAGTCACAAATGTCACTCCTCTAATGGCTTACAAACACCAATAGCAAAAAAGGATGATCTTGGAGGGAGGTTGGAGGCTCTAAAATTCGGCTCTTGCACTCTTAGGAATAGGGTTAGCCAATTTTTGAAGCCTAAGGGTCTATTTATACTTGTGCTGCTAGGGTTTCAGTCAAAACCCTAATTGGATAGCTTAGGCCTTAAGCAGTCCAAAGAGTCTTCCAGAATAAGGCCTTGGACGAAAATTAGATGGGCTCCCACTCTATTTTCGTCCACCCCTTAATCCCAAAGGATTCTCATCCCAAATCAACTATCACACAATTAACAGTTTCAGTCCCCTTTATTTAATTAATCTCTTTTAGCCACATAATTAATTCTTAATTAATTATTGTCTAATATTAATTAAATTATTTGATTTCTCTTTTAATATATTATTCATATAACATATTAATAAATCATAATAACCTCTTTATTCATAAATCATCCTATCATGTTGCTTTGGTGAAGGCAACCCAAAAGGACCATGCACAACCTGGTCAAGTACTTACCAAATATAGTTACGGGTTTAGACACTAATCCAACAATTTTTGTACCAGTGTAGTTTTTCTTCTTCATTTTTTCAGATGATGAAATCAAAACTATGCTCTCCTTTCCTCTCTTCTATTTATATCTTAATATTTAAGACAAAATATAAACAAAAGGTTGATAATTTGAACTCTCCTTTAAGACAAAAACTTTGTTTTTTCATAAATACTAAGAGTCTTATTATTGCATGAAGAACTAACATTCTACTTTATTTGGTTGTTATTGGTATCAAACTTTAGAGTAGTTCTATTTTAAGCTCTTTGTATCACTCCACCAACTTCCAATCTCCCTTAAGGAATCAAAGATTTCAAAGGTTGTAATTATTTCTTCCTATGGTTACATTTATCTTTCTATACAAGCAAAATAATCCTCGGCGGAAATAAAATATTTTAATGCTTATTTAAGATTTTAAAGCTTCCGTTTCTATTTTTAGTGTTTTTAGAAATCAGTTTTTTAATAAAACCTAACAATTGGTATCAGAGCATTTTTTTCATGCATGGTTAGATTGTAAGATTATTTTGATAATCTTTATTTTTGGAATACATGGATGATTTTTGTTTTTGTTAGAGAATATCATACTTGTTTTCAATGACAACTTTAAAACGCTTATAGTTATTATTTTATGTGACTAAAGTTTTTTAACATGTATTGTTGGTATTAAAAGTTGTCTAAGAAAAACAAAGTGTTGTTTTATATGTAAATGTGTGCTTAAAGTGCATAAACTATCCATGGACCATTTGTGATGTTGGATGTGCTGACTTATTATAATGATTGTAATATTTAGTTATTAATATGGTATTTAATAATTAAATAGATGGTTTTCATCTTGTTTATTTTTTTAATTAATAGATTAGTGTTAAAATAGTTTATTTTTATAAAATGTAAGAATATTGAAGATGGTGACCATTTTAGAAGATCAAACATCAACTCATGATTTTGAGGTGTTTCAGGGAACTTCTTGAAGTTTTCAAGAACTTGCTACAAGGTGTTGTTTAAGCAAGTGGGAGCATGAAGAACATCATAGAAGAGTTAGTTCCTTATGTCCCTTAGGAATGAACTTGATATTTTTGTGATGACTCACAAAATGTCACTAGTTTATGGCTTGGTTTATGCACATACATTATGCTTGTGATGCTTATTTTTATGTTGATATTATGCAAAATTGATAAATAGCATTTTGAATGCTATAAAATGTTTTGAACATAAAAATGATCACGTGCAGTTTGGTTTTAATTAAATTTGTCTTTTAACATATAATGGTAAATTTAGTTTTAAAATAAAATGAGTTTTATCATTTAAAACTCTATAACTGAATATTATGATGATTAAATTTTTAAGTTTAAAATTGGGATTTTAGAGACTTATTCAAACTCCAAATCTTACATAATAAAAAGATGTTTTATTAAAAGGTTTATAAATAGTTTTTTAGCGCTCAAACATCAAAATATAATATAAGATATTAATTTGAAAATTTGAATGTGTAGAAATATAAAATTGGATTTTATAAAGAACCTTACAATAAGATATGATTATAATAAAAGAGTATCATTTATTATTGGATGCATGCACTAACCATGACATCATATGTTTTAAAAACTAGAATTATACAACATATATATACCCCTTTTCAAAATGCGAATCTATGTCATCCAATTAAAGGATTCGTATGTCATTTTCAATGATGCTTGTAGGATAGAGGTCACCTAATCACTTATATTATCTTTTGATGGCAAAGTGTATTCGCAATTCCTGAACTAGTTATGGGTCGATTACAAAATTTTCTCTAATTTTATGTCGCTAGTTTGGTTTTCATATCCTCTAATTTATGTCGCTGATTTTATGTTCAATGGAAGAATTAATTATATATTAGACATTCTTAGTAATTAAACATCATTTATTATGATGCCTATAACACTCGTGTTTCAGGGTCATGTAGTTTTTGGACCCATGGCCATGACTCTATGTACTCACTCTTGGATATTCAATATGCAACATGCCAAATTTGGTTGTATCTGTCCATTGGCATTGACACCGCCACCAATATGGTTCCCTTGATTTCACATTTAAGGTGGGCTTCATTAATCACAAGAGCACGAAGACAGGTGTTGGTGAAATAACCTTAACTAGAAGACAATTAAAAGAATTTAATAATTAAATGATAACTATCTAAAAAATAGTTTAATAAAAATAATTTCATGTACAAATAATTACTATTATGAAACCAATGGAGACAAACAAGAACTCGAAATGGTTTTTGACATCCGTATCAATGTGTATGACTAAAAAATGATTATACTTCTCCAAGTTTTAATAGTATATGGGAAACATGGGAAATAATTCTACTTCGGTACCAATCAGAAGATAACATGCATTTATTTTGCAGGTCATAATTATTTGTGTATAATGTAGATATTGAACCTCAATGTTAAATCTTGTTGGATGTGGCTTCCATCATAGACTCTTCCATGATCATTACCCAATCTACAACACACTTTTTTGCTTGCTTGGCAATGGCTTGGGTTCAGTTGTGTTGACAAACATGTGTGGTGGTCCACTAGTCTACAGATCTGGAACATGCTATATATAGTCATTTAATTTAAAATCTGAAACATACCATTCATAATTTTTTTCAACACACTTTTTCCCGCATTGATAATTTTGGATGAAAATCCCTCCTCTATATGTTTTACTCCTAGTGCCAAATAAATAGCTTCTTTGTTGCTGTAAATTTGTAGCACCTTTATTGCATCACTCAAGTTTAGTTTATGTGTGATTTTTTACTATGATCAGTCATTCAATTTCAACATCATCTTCTTATGTGTCTGATTTCCTTAAATCAACTTCTTCTTCTGGCTCATCAATTTTTACGAAATTATAATTTCCACCTTCATTATGATATGTACCATCATTACCATCACTGTTGTCACAACTAGCATTTTTAGCTAGGAAATTCTATTTTCATGTAAACATCAACTATTGTAAGACTTGTACTCTAAGTGAAAATCATACTATATGCTAAAATGAAATCATCCATTTGAATCAAAACTCCTGAGTGAAGTTCAACACATAATACAATACATCTTATATATTCAACTATGGGTTGAAAACCAGTAAACTTTCAATTTGGTTATTTTGGGCCTAGGAACCCTATTTGGTCTCTAATTGGAACCACACTCATGAAACTAAAGTATTTTGGGTCATGTGGGCCTAGAATGACTCATCTTATCCCTCATGGGCCATGATGGGCCGTAAATGGTTTCAGAAGCCCTAATGGGTCGTAAACTATTTTTTTGGGCTTCATTGGGCCGTAAACCCTTTTCCTTATCACTATTGGGCCGGGAACCCTCATGAGGGCCCAATGGGCCGGATACCTTCATCTTGGGACTCATAATTTCGAACTAAACCAAGAAAAGGCCCAAACTCTTTCATTCTCTCTTCTTTCCCCTCATTCTCGGCCCATCAACAAACAAAAAAAAACATATGCGAGGGAAGTAGAGTTTGACACCTCAACATTACCTAGTGGATAGCTATGCAAGATTTCATGTATCCATGCAACCCTCAAATCACTTTCTTTATAAGTCAACACTCCCCTCTCTCTTATCTCTTCTCACTCTCGGCCATAAGAGCCTCCATCACCACCATCACTCTTCATTTTCAAATTCAAGATTCTCTCATCCTTTTTCCTCTCTAGCACAAAGAACTTCCCCCCTCCATCCTCCTAGTTTTCGAGAGTTTTAAGGGCACATCAAGAACTCTTCATCAAAGCTCATCACTCTTGGTAAGTTTTTGTTTGACTCTAGAGTTTAACTTCAAGTTTACACCAAAAATATTTTCTTAACCCACATCATTTCATGATCTATGCTCTTAGAACTTCATAGATCTCAAAAACCTTCTTAAGAAGCTTACTAGGGTCGAGATCTTGTCATTTCCTCATCAAAAACCGAAAACTTCAAACCAAAGAGAGTTCATACCCCCTATTTTCGATTTTACTTTGTTTTAGGGGAGAGTACAAGTTGTTTTGTGTAGATCTATGTGTGTATGCATGATTTTGTGTGTTTTTCTAGTTATATATATGTTTATGTGTTGTAAACTTCATGAACTTAAAGATCTACTAAAAGATGATGATATTGGTATAACATAACACTTATTTCAACTTATCTTACAAGAAAAAGGTTTAAAACACATATAAGTTACTTAAAGCTAAGAAAAACTTCATAAAAGGGGCTAAAAGTGACAAAATGACAAAAGAATGGGTTATTTGTGTAACTCACGGCTAGTAAGGGGATCAAAAGGAATTTTTTTGCTAAACATGGCAAATTTCGACATTTAAGACCTTACAAGGACTAAAAATGTAAACATTTTCATAAATGGGCTTCATTTGGGCTTCTCACGGTTTTGGGCCCAATAATTGTAATTTTGATCTTTTGTGGGCTTAAATGCCATTTTCAAGAAAGTTGTGCCAAAATTGTAAATTTTTTATAAGAAGGGTTAATGATGTGAAATTATAAAAAAATTTGGGCCAAAAAGATGAAATTATCTATAATGGGCCGAAAGTATATACTTTTTATAAAAATCAAGCGAAAAACGATGTTTTTCACAAAAGTGAGTTAAAAATGTGTCACACCCCCAAACCAAGGATGGCGGAAACGTCCGGGGGTGGAGGACTTCATGTATAGTATCACAACAACGAGTATAATAGTGCTCAAAGTAAATACAACCATCATAAATATAATTGAAAAAGTTACACGAAAGTATATGTTTACATGATTCAAATCAATTACATTATGATGACAAAATGAACTATTTGACGATTTATCGTCCCATCCTCAAAAAGCTGTTGGTTTTCCTGTTTCACTGATTTCCTGAGAATACAAGTGGTTTTGAAAAGAGTGTCAACAATTAAGTTGGTGAGTTCATAAGAGTTTTGTTTGAGGAAGAAACCGTTTTCCTGGTAAAAGCGATAGAGTATGTTTTCCAGAAAATCCTATATTTTCTTAGTTGAATGTGGAATGAATGCTCCTATGTTATGCGATAATGAACTCTAGAAGGATCCATAGATTCATTCAATAATGAACTCTATGATCACTCAGCGTATATAAGTTATATATAATTTGAGTTAAATAAACCGTTGAAGTCTAACAATTCTAGACGAGAGATAGTGTTAATAGAAATACGTTTCCAAAGAAAATCCAATATTTTCCTTATAAAAGTGATGTAGTCCTAAATCCCAGGACCGAGAATAAACAAGTATTTTTCCATACTTAAAGATATAAAAAGTGATTTTAAATCGACATAAAACCCTTTTTAATATGAGGAAAATCTCGTAAACTTTATGCGTTGTTAACTCCCTATGTGAGTTGCTATAACCATACTATGACCATGAATCTGCCACGACGTTTCTCAGGCGTCGAAAAATAGATAATGACACTTGTCACCTCAGACCTGCCGGTCTAGCTGTAGCTAGCAGCTCATATGTGGTTTGTCAAACCAATATAGATCTATACACAACTATCACGTTCTCCCTACAAGAGACTCTGGTTATAACTACCAGGAATTTTAACCCGTACTCTATGAGTACTAAGAGGAAAGTCTCACAATTTACGTTAACAAGTTTACGTGTGGTGTGTGTGAGTGTGTAAACCCTTTTTTTCCGTGGGAATAAAACCTTTTGAACTATGTTTGTTACGTTAATGAAATCATAAACTATACCTATTATAGTTTATCATGTAATATATGAACACCCATTTGTTTTGAGAGCGAAACCTTTTTCCGTGGGAATGAAA
Source organism: Lactuca virosa (assembly GCF_052849685.1). Lineage (NCBI taxonomy): Eukaryota > Viridiplantae > Streptophyta > Magnoliopsida > Asterales > Asteraceae > Lactuca > Lactuca virosa. Next base: position 277,128,502 of record NC_136429.1, on the reverse strand, counting down.
ACTTTCGAACTATGTTTGTTATGTTAATGAAATCATAAACTATACCTATTATAGTTTATCATGTAATATATGAAAACCTATTTGTTTGAGAGCGAAACCTTTTTCATGTGGTAAAAATCCATAGACTATGCTTATTGTAGTCTATTATATGTGATCGAAATGAATGAGGAAATATTATCAGGAATGACTACAATTTCAGTTTATGATGATAAACTAACAACAAATTTACTCCATATTTAGAACTTATCGTTATACACTTTACTCAACATAATACAAAGTGTTATGAAAGTTAGAAGCTGTTAACTAGTTTTTAACCGTTCTGCACTGTTTTAGGAAAATCATAGAAAAATCATACGAGGTCGAAAACTAAATCCGCAAATTCTGAGAGTTCATAAAATGTGTCTAGTTTACTCATAATTTTTATTATGATTTTTGGAAGTCTTTAACTTGTGTTAAAATGTTCATATTCACAGATTGGTCCGAATTTGTTTCTGAAATGATAGACAGTTTTGTAAAAATCACTATAAATCGTAGAAAAATCGTATGGAGATGTGCAAGTAGTCATTTTAAAGGTATAAACCTGAACTATTTTCACCTAATACAGTTTTGAAAACTAAAATGTTTAAGTTGACCAAAAAAGTCCGTGAATGGAGTTGAATTTTTCTGATGAAGGCTGTTAAATGAGTTTAGTTGAGTTTTTGGTGTTTTAACTTGTATTCCCCCCCTTAAAACATAAGAAAAACATGAAAAAGATAGGGGTATGAACTCACCTTGAGTGATTTCAGTAGATGGATGATGGAGGGAAGAAGTGTTCAACTCAAGAACACTTGGGAGATGCTTGAAGATTTGAAGATCTAACACAAATATGATGATATTTGTGTAAGCAATCTATGATTTGGATGAAGGATAGTAGAATATCTAAGTGTAGGAGGAAGATACTTACCAAATGTGGAGGAAAAAAATCCAAGACCAGCCTTTGAATCTCGAATTTTTAGAGAGAGGAAGTGAGAGAGAATGAAGTTGTCACTTGGTGGAAAATGGAGTAATGTGAGGAGAGAGGAGAGTTTTCCAGCTCTTGACCAAATGTGTGGCTGAAAAATGGTGGGAAAAGTACTATGCAATGACTGGGTATGGTGGGAGGGACAAGGGGTTGTACTATGGAGGTATGAGGAGGTTGCTTGTGTCATACACTAAGGCAAAGTCAACACTCCACCCATAAATCTTACCTACTAGATTTTATTCTTAGGCAATGATTTTTCCCAAAATATAATTAAAATATGAATATTTGGGGTTTATTATGTTAAAATACGAGTTTGGGCGAAAATCCCGCGTTAAAATAATTAAAAACGGGCTTAAAATGGAGTCGTGGTCGAAAACGGGCAAAAACTGCTAAATTCCGAAATTTGGGCCGAGGATGCGAAGGTTCGGCTCCTTAGGAGCTTGGAACCAAAGGTGAGGCTCGGTTGTGCATGGGAACCGAGAGTAGAAGAGGAACCGAGAGTAGAAGGGTGCGGCTGCGCAGGCTCGCTCCTCGGACAGAAGCTCAAGTCCTCGGACCGAAGGTGTAGTCCTCTCGGACCGAAAGTGAGAAGAGAAGAGCAGAAGGTCAGGCTTGGTTTGGAATGATCAGGGGACCGAAATAGATCTAGCGCTCGGTCCATTTCGGTTGAGAGGGTTTCGGTTCTTAGGAGGTTCGGCTCCTAAGAGGTTCGGCTCCTAAGAGGAGTTTCGGTTCCTAAGAGGAGTTTCGGCTCCTAAGAGGGGTTTCGTCTCCTTAAGGCTGTTTTTCGCGTAGACTTACGTTTCCGAGCGGTTTTCGACTGAATTAAGGGTCGGGATGCCCCGAGTGATTATAAGGAGTTGAGAGAGATTTTCAGAGAGATTTGGGAGAGATTTGACATACTTGGAGAGATTTGACATACAGAGAGAGATTTGGGAGAGATTTCACATACTTGGAGAGATTTGACATACAGAGAGAGATTTGGGAGAGATTTCACATTCTAGGAGAGATTTCTCATATAGAGAGAGATTTGGGAGAGATTTCACATTCTTGGAGAGATTTCTCATACAGAGAGAGATTTCGGAGAAATTTCACATTCTTGGAGAGATTTCTCATACAGAGAGAGATTTAGGAGAGATTTCACATTCTTGGAGAGATTTCTCATATAGAGAGAGATTTGGGAGAGATTTTACATACTTGGAGAGATTTGGGAGAGATTTCACATTCTTGGAGAGATTTCTCATACTTAGAGAGTTTTGGGAGAGTTAGAATGAAAGAGATTGGGAGAGACTTCTTTTGTGACCTTTTTGAGTGTTTGACTCTGTAATTCAAGGTTTGTAAACCTCGTTAAGTCTTGTTATGATTTTTATATGCCCCCGAGGGTTAAGGAATAATGTTTTATCGAGTAGTTTCATCACTTGCCCTGATTAGGGTTTCGAATTTCCGAACACGTGAAAACTCTAAGTGATACTTTGTATTAAGATTGCGGGCTGTTCAATAAGAAACATAATGGAAGCCCTAGTGTACAAGGGTTAGATGAGTTGACCAGTTTGACTTGTTGACTTTAGTTGACTTTGACTTGGCCAAAAATTGACGGTTGTCACAAAATGTTATTTTTACAAAAACTAGCCTTAAATGCAAGTTTTGTCCAAAAAGGGCCTAAAATGTTATTTTTACCAAAATTGGACTTTAATTGTAAATTTTTGGCTTAATGGGCCAAGAATGTCATTTTTACAAAAGGTGGGCCTTTTATGTCATTCTGGTAAATAATTGAGCTAAAACTAGAAATATAATAACAAACGGGCTAATTATGTAATTCTCTTGGTTATTGGGCCTTGGTGACCCACTTATATGCTTGATAGGTCCTGAATACTCTTTATATGTTTATTAGGCCTCATTGACCCATTAACATGCTCGACGGACCTTGGATACTCTTTGCGTGCTATTTGGGCCTATAAATACCTTACATGTGAAATGGGCCTTAGTTGTGCTTTTACATATATTTTGGACCCATGTTATATAATCTCATTTCTTTCGGGTCTGGAAATGACTTACATGTTTAATGAGCCTTAGTTGTTCACTTACATGGTTCATTGGGCCTGGAATGTGTTTTATATGTTTCTCTTCACGTAAATTCGATTAAGGATCTAGTGAGACGTGTCGGTTGACACCTGTTGAGTGTACGATCGTAGCCTGTAGTTATAACTAGAGTCTCTTGGAGGGAGAGCGAGGGTTTGTGTATAGATCTATACGGGGATGACACCCCACACCTGAGCTGTTCGCTACAGTTAGAATAAACCAGTCTAGGGTGACGAAAACCTTATTCTATTTTCCGTCAGCGTTCAACAACGCTAAGACAGGCGAAATTGTCATTATCTAGTATGGTTATTGATGGGGTTTAAGCATCCTAACACTCCTATGGTGTACATGCAACCCTATAACCTTGGATCTATGTTTTACTATGAATACATGCAAATTTGTTTTTCCTAGGTTCATAACCTATCTAGCATGACATGGGGTACTTTAAACATAAAAGCTAGAATAATTACATACCTTTTCAATTGTGATTTGATTCCTTGGTGTTTGAGAGCCAAGCACCAATAATTTGGATGCCTAAAATGGAAATCACAAATCACCACAAACTTGGAAAAACTATGAGAGTGTATGTTTGCTTGTAGAAATCGGTCACCTTCTTCCACACACATAACTAGTGTCATTTCAAGTATCACAAGCTCTTTTATATAGTGTGGAGGATTAGGGTTACATCCATGTAAACCCTAATACCCATGATTCTTCCTTTCCAAGGATCCATGGGTTAAAAGCTCCATGGACTATCCATGGACTCCCATGCATGCCAAGCCCATTCCAAATGAGTATTAGCCCACACTTATATAAATACAAGAGCCCATATTTAATTAGTCACCTTTTTTATCACCAAATTAATTCTAAATTAATTTATGATCAATACTAATTAAATAATATGATTTCATATTAATATATTATAACTTATAATATATTAACAAATCATAAACATACAATTCTCAAAGGTTTAACCATACAAATAGTTCGGGTGAAGTGCAACCCAAATGGACCATGCCGGGTCGGGTCAAGTATATATCAAATAAAGTTATGGACTTAGACACCTTATCCAACAGTCTCCCAATTGGATAAGTCTAATAACTATATTTGCCTATATTACTTCAGGAACCATCCGACAATCGTAGCTCTTAAAACTCTGTTGAAAAATGAAGCGCCATTTTAGATAAGTGATCATATAATCCTCTGTTCTCAAGATATCAGCCGGAGAAATACATGGAACAACGTCCTATTTATTGTCCAACAGTTTGTTTCCCGATTTCCGATTTGTTTGGCATAGAACTAAATTGAAAATATCAATTAGGTTCTGACCGGGCCCGGTACATAGGTCAAAACAAAATCATCGAGGGGCCCAGATATCACTTCTAATCCTCCAAGGACTAGAAGGAACATATAAACTTCGACTCATATACTTGTTCTACTACTTGTTGAATTATGCACAAAGGCACATTTTATAGCATCAAGTTACTGATGCGTTTTCGTGCAATCAATTTACAACCAACTCATAGGCAACAACCCATATCTCTAGGTTTGAAGACTTATATGATATTACCATCTCACGATCACTTGAGATAAATTCCATGAAGTGATGCAAGTGAGCGTGGGTTTATTCCAATACTCATAATTTATGAGCACTCATGAATGTTGTAGCAACCATTGCTATGGATAAACACCTTTAGTCATCTACAAGCCCAATTCATGATAGTGTTAATTCATACCTACTTTCGACGTATGACCGACTGTGGAAGTTTGAATAAAGTAATTTTATTCTGGAAGTCAAAACATGCAAAGCTGAAACAATAGTAAATAATTAACAAAAGACAGTAACACCTTACTCATAAATAAACACACCTTTTATTCATCATCAAATGTCGATTACATTTTCCAAGTTTCAGAAATAGCTATCTAATCTGTAAAACTAATATCATCCTTCAGCCCGATGAGTCTCGCATTCTGTAAATGCCTAACCCTCGTCAATCCCTTCGTGAGGGGATCTGCAGGATTCTCTTCTGATGATACCCTCTTTGCCACGAGGAGTCGTTCTTCTATCCTATGTCTTATGAAGTGATATTTTTTATCAATGTGTTTGGATCTGCCATGATCTCTCGGTTCCTTGGCTAAGGCAACCGCACTATTGCTGTCACATAAAATCTCCATAGGCTCCTTAATAGCTGGTACAACTCCAAGGTCTCCGATGAAGTTCTTCAGCCATATCGCCTCCTTTTCCGCTTCACTCGCTGCTATGTACTCTGATTCACAAGTCGAATCAGCTACTGTCTCCTGCTTGGAACTCTTCCAAGTGATTGCCCCTCCATTTAGAGTAAAGACCCAGCCCGACTGAGAGCGGAAGTTATCCCTATCAGTCTGAAAGCTAGCATCACTATACCCTACTACTCTCAAGTCATCACTCCCACCAAGGATAAGGATCCAATCCTTAGTCCTCCGCAGGTACTTGAAAATATTCTTTACCGCGGTCCAGTAAGCCTTGCCAGGGTTCCCTTGATATCTGCTGACCATGCTCAAAGTGAAGGCCACATCAAGGTGGGTACAATTCATAGCATACATGATCAAGCCAACAGCGGAAGCATATGGTAATCGACTCATCTCAGCTATTTCAGCCTCTATACTCGGGCTCTGCGCCTTGCTCAGTTTGGCATTGCTTTGGATCGACAATTCTCCTTTCTTGGAATTCTGCATGTTGAACCTTTTCAACACCTTGTCCAAGTAGGTACTCTGACTAAATCTAATTAGTCTTTTACTTATGTCTCTTAATATCCTTATCCCTATGATATAGGCAGCCTCTCCAAGGTCCTTCATAGCAAAACACTTCCCAAGCCAGGACTTCACCTCCTGCAAAGTTGGGATGTCGTTTCCTATGAGCAGTATGTCATCCACATACAGCACCAAGAAGCTAACTATACTCCCACTAGCTCTGACATATACACAGGACTCATCTTCACTTCTCGAATAGGTAAACTCTTTGACTTTCTCATCGAAACAAAGACTCCATCTGCGAGGTGCTTGTTTCAATCCATAGATGGATTTCTCAAGCTTACACACTCTATTCGGGTGCTCTGTACTGACAAAACCCTCTAGCTGACTCATGTAAACATCCTCAGCCAACTTCCCATTAAGGAAAGCGGTTTTGACATCCATTTGCCATATTTCATAGTCATGAAATGCAACAATGGCTAACATAACCCTAATAGACTTAATCTTTGCTACCGGTGAAAAGGTCTCATCATAATCAACTCTCGGAGTTTGAGAAAAACCCTTTGCAACCAGTCACGCCTTATAAGTGTGTACATTTCCATCCATGTCGATCTTATTCTTGAAGATCCATTTGCACCCGACTGTCTTACGACCTGGTATGTCACACCCCCAAACCAAGGATGGCGGAAACGTCCGGGGGTGGAGGACTTCATGTATAGTATCATAACAACATTTTGCAATAGTGATCAAAGTAAACACAACCAACATATATATAATTGAAAGAGTTACATCATTGTATGAATTACATGTTTCCAAACCAATTACAATATGTTGACAAAACGTGAAATGTTTGACGCCCTAACGTCCCATCCTCAAAAGCACTTGGTTACCTGTTTAGTGATTTCCTGAGAATACAAGTTGGTTTGAAAAAGTGTCAACACAAAGGTTGGTGAGTCCATAAGTTTTTGTATGCAATTATGAAAACCTTTTTCTTGTAAAAGTAGTGTCCGTTCCAGAAAATCCAATATTTTCCTTAATGTGTAAATGTAGTCTTAAAACCCAAAGACCAGAATGTACAATTAATTTGTCATATTTATAGTAAAACAATGCAAGTTTAAATCGACATAAACTCGTTTGATTTCAATGAAATCCCTGTAAATTCTATGTTTGTTAATACTTTCTGTGAGTTATTATAACCATGCTATGACCTAGTTGGCCTGAAACGACGTTCTTCAGGCGTCGGAAATGTTATGACATTTGTCAACTCAGACCTGCCGGTCTAGTTGTTGCATGCAGCTAAGGTGTGGGTTTGTCAAACCCAATATAGATCTATATACAACTATCACGCTCTCCCTCCAGGAGACTCTGGTTACAATACAGGACTTATTGGTAAATGTGAAGCGAATGTCTCACTAAGTCATTAACGAATTTACGTGTAACGAAATGAAAATCCCTTTTGTATAAATGTACCGTTTTTGTATGAGTGTGTTATGTAAAGTATCATAAACTATACCTATTATAGTTTATCAAAACAAGGGTAGTAGTGATAATGTACGCAAACTATACTTAACATAGTTTATTCAAATGTTTGTATGTAATGGATGTACTTTGATTATAACAATTTGTTATCTTTTATATTCTATATATATATATATATCAAAATCCATTTATTAACTGATGCATGTCTACATACTAAGACAAAATGTCATTTATTTGCATTAACATATATTCACATAAAGATATACACCTTGCTCGACATGTTACAAGGTGAAATGAAATTGATAACATTTTTCTGTTGTTAACATTTTCTGTTACTGTTCTTAGAAAATTCATAGAAAATTCATAACAGGTCCAAATCAGAATCCGTAAATTCTGGGAGTTTGGAAAACGTGTCTAGTTTGCTCATAAATTTTCTCGTGATTTTTAGTGGTCTCCGACATGTGTGAAAACGTCCATAAACACAGACTGGTCCGGATTGGTTCTTGAAATGATAGACAGTTTTGTAAAAATCACCATAAATTGTAGAAAAATCGTATGGAGATGTGTAAGTAACCATTTTAAAGCTACGAACTGGTACTACTTCCACCTAAAACAGTTTTGAAAACTCAAATGCTTAAGTTGACCAAAATAGTCCGTGAATGGAGCCCAACATTTCTGATGAAAGCTGTTAGAAGCGTTTTAATTGTGTTCTTGGTGTTTTAACTTGTATTCCCCCCCTTAAAACTTAAGAAAACATGAAAATGTAGGGGTATGAACTCACCTTCTGTGATTTCAGTGGATGAGTGTTGGAGAAGGGAAGTGTTCAACTCAAGAACACTTGAAGAAGCCTTGAAGATTTCGAGAATCTAACACCAAAGGGATGGAATTTGTGTGAGCAACCCATGATTTGAGTAGAATGAAGTGTAATAATCACAAGGAGGATGAGTTATACTTACCAAGAGTGGAAGAAAACTTGATGATCAGCCTTGAAATCCCGAAATTGAGAGAGAAAAGAAAAGTTGTGTTTGATCTTTGGTGGAAATGAGTGAAGTGGGTGAAATGAAGAGAGAGAGTGGGAGTCTTTCAGCTCTTTGGACGAGATAATGGCTGAAAAATGATGAGAAAGTACCTTGACATGACAAAGGTAGGGTGGGAGGAGTGGCTGGCCATATAGTGGGTGAGGGGGGGGGGGTTGCTTGTGTCATAAAGTAAAGCAAGGTCAACACTCCACCTTAATTACTCCAACCACTAAATCTTGGATAAGATTTGCATTAAAAACGTGATTAATTAAGACATATGGGTCTTAATATGTTAAAATAAAGTTTTGGGTGGAAATCCCTCGTTAAAATAATTAAAGACGGGCTTAAAACTGAGTCGGGGTCGAAAACCGGGTAGAAAAACGCAAAATCCGAAGTCAGGAGGTGATTCCGGTCTTAGTCGCGGATGCAGAAGGAAGGTGCTGCGGTCCGAAGTTAAGAGGCTGCGGTCCGAAGTCAGGAGAACCGGAAGCGAACATCGGATGCGGGCTCCATGCCGCTGCGGTCGGTGGCTGCGGCTGCTGGCTGCGGCTTGCTGGCTGCGGCTTGCTGGCTGCGGCTGCGGCCAGATGGCCGCGGCTCCTCAAGGAGACTCCCGTTCAAGGAGGTTTTGATCCCTATAGAAGGGCTCCGACCTTAAGAGGCTATTTTCCAAGGTATCTTCCCGTTTCGCATGGTTTCACCAAGTCAAGTGTCGGGACGCCCCAATTGATTATGAAAAAAAAACCAAAAGAGGTTTTGAGAGAGATTTGGGAGAGATTTGACATTCTTGGAGAGATATCTTATACAGAGAGAGATTTGGGAGAGATTTGACGTTCTTGGAGAGATTTCTTATATAGAGAGAGATTTGGGAGAGATTTGACGTTCTTAGAGAGATTTCTCATACAGAGAGAGATTTTGGAGAGATTTGACATTCTTGGAGAGATTTGGGAGAGATTTGACATTCTTGGAGAGATTTCAAATAGAAGGAGATAGAGTGAAAACGATTGAGGGAGGTTTCGTTTGTGACCTTTTTGAGTGTCCGGCTTCGCAATGCAAGGTCCGTAAACCCCGTTAAGTCTTGTTTTAGTGTCCTACACACTCCCGATGAGTGTGCAATAGTGTTTTATCTCTTTGGTTCATTGTTTAGCATTATCAAGGCTAAGAAAAATTAAACACACGAATTTTCCAAATGATGTTTTCTCATTAAAATAGCGGGTTGTTTAGTAATTACATAGAGTAAACCCTAACATACAAGGGTCAACTGAGTTGACCGGTTTGACTTGTTGACTTTGTTTGACTTTGACTTGACCGGAAATTGACGATTGTCACATCATCCCCCCGTTAGAGGGAATTTCGTCCCAAAATTTACATTTTGGCTGGGACTTCAAGAGTTTGGGAAGAGATGCGGGTATTTTTGTTTCATTTGATTTTCGCGTTCCCAGGTGAACTCAGGTCCTCGTTTGGCGTTCCAACGGACCTTAACGATGGGAATACGACTTTGTTTTGTTCTTTTGATCTCTCGATCCATGATTTCGACTGGTTCCTCCACGAAGTGGAGATTTTCGTTAACTTCGATTACGTCGAGTGGTATTACGAGTGTCTCATCAGACAGATACTTCTTTAAGTTCGATATATGAAATGTGGGATGTACGTTATTAAGTTCTTGTGGTAATCGGAGTTTGTACGCCACGGGACCAATCCTGGCAAGGATTTCGAACGGTCCGATGTGCCACGGGTTCAGTTTCCCACTTTTACCGAAACGTATCATTCCTTTCCAAGGGGAAACCTTCAGTAGTACCCGATCTCCGACCTGGAACTCCAAGGGTTTGCGTCGTTTATCCGCGTAACTCTTTTGCCGATCTCGGGATGCTTTCATTCTTTCCCGAATTTGAACAATTTTTTCTGTGGTCTCCCTTATGATTTCAGGACCAGTGAGGGTGCTATTAGAGACTTGCCCTCTAGCTAGCTGTGTATCCCCCACTTCAGCCCAACACAGTGGGGATCTGCACTTGCGGCCGTAGAGAGCTTCGAATGGGGCGACCTTAATACTAGTGTGATAGCTGTTATTGTAGGAGAACTCTATAAGCGGTAAATGGGTATCCCATGCCTTACCAAAGTCTATCACACAGGCTCTCAAAATTTCTTCCAATGTCTGTATGGTTCGCTCGCTCTGCCCGTCGGTTTGTGGATGGTAGGCCGTATTCATGTCAAGCCTAGTTCCTAGAGATTTCTGTAAGGACTGCCAAAATCGTGAGGTGAATCTACTATCTCGGTCAGAGATAATGGATATTGGTACACCATGCAGTCGCACAATCTCCTTGATGTACGTCATGGTTAACTTCTCCATCTTGTCGGTTTCCTTTATCGGCAGGAAGTGCGCAGACTTGGTCAATCTGTCTACGATTACCCATATGGTGTCAAGCCCACCCGATGTCTTAGGCAGCTTGGTTATGAAGTCCATGGTTATCCATTCCCACTTCCACTTGGGTATATCCGGCTGTTGTAGTAGTCCTGATGGCTTCTGGTATTCTACTTTGACCTTGGCGCAAGTCAGGCACTTGCTCACATAAGTAGCAATCTCGGCCTTCATGTTTGGCCACCAGTATAGCTTTTTGAGGTCTAGATACATCTTATCTGATCCGGGATGGATGGAGTATCGAGTCTTGTGTGCTTCATTCATGACAACGTCACGGAATCCACCAAACTTCGGTGTCCAGATTCGGTTCATGAGATAACGAGCTCCATCATCCTTGACTTCTAAGTTCTTATCCATTCCCCTTAATGCCTTACCTGCCACATTTTCTAGTTTCAAGGCTTCTAGTTGTGCGCCCTTGATCTGTGCAGTTAGGTGTGAATGGATTGTCATGGTTAAGGATTTTACTCGGCAGCCCGAATATTCTTTTCTGCTTAGGGCATCGGCCACTACATTGGCCTTGCCCGGATGGTAGTGGATTTCGCACTCATAGTCGCTCAGCAGCTCTACCCATCTTCTTTGTCGCATGTTGAGCTCCTTTTGATTGAGGATATGCTGAAGACTTTTGTGATCGGTGAAGATGGTGCACTTTGTGCTGTAGAGGTAGTGCCTCCAGATCTTTAAGGCGAACACTACTGCTCCCAGCTCGAGGTCGTGGGTAGTATAATTAACTTCGTGTGTCCTAAGTTGCCTTGACGCGTAAGCGATGACCTTCCCTCTCTGCATGAGCACGCATCCGAGGCCTTGACTTGAAGCATCACAATATACCACGAAGTCATCAGTTCCTTCTAGAAGAGACAAGACCGGTGCGCTGCACAAGGCTTGTTTTAATGTTTGGAAGGCGGCTTCCTGTTTATCTCCCCACTTAAACATCACACCTTTCTGAGTCAAGGTGGTGAGTGGTTTGGCAATCTTGGAGAAATTCTGTATGAATCTTCGGTAGTAGCCGGCGAGCCCTAAAAGTTGTCGGATTTCTGTCGGCGTTGTAGGTGCTGACCAGTTTTCGATTGCTTTGATTTTTGAGGGATCCACGTATATTCCTTTCTTGCTAACCACGTGGCCAAGAAATCCGACTTCTCGGAGCCAAAATTCGCACTTCGAAAATTTAGCATAAAGCTTCTCCGTTCTTAGAGTCTCCAATACTCGTCGCAGATGTTGGCTGTGTTCTTCTTTGCTTGGTGAATAGACCAGGATATCATCGATGAATGCGATCAAGAATTTGTCTAGGAAGGGTCGACACACTCGGTTCATCAGATCCATGAACACCGCAGACGCATTTGTTAATCCGAATGGCATCACTACAAACTCGTAGTGTCCATAGCGAGTCCTGAATGCCGTCTTGGGGATATCTTCTTCTTGAACTCGCAACTGATGATAACCCGACCTCAGGTCGATTTTCGAAAAGTAGCTTGCTTCCTGAAGTTGGTCGAAGAGGTCGTCGATTCGGGGTAGGGGATATCGATTCTTGATGGTAAGTTTGTTTAACTCCCGATAGTCGATGCACATGCGAAAGGATCCGTCCTTCTTCTTTACAAAAAGGACTGGTGCTCCCCAAGGTGAGAAGCTCGGTCTAATGAACCCTTTGCTCAACAGTTAATTCAACTGGCTGGACAGCTCTTGCATTTCTGCTGGTGCTAGGCGGTATGGAGCTTTGGCGACGGGGGTAGCTCCGAGAATTAAGTCGATTCGGAATTCGACTTGTCGCGCGAGCGGTACGCCTGGGAGATCTTCTGGGAATACATCGGGGAAGTTGCACACCTCGGGAATGTCTTTGATGTCCTTCACCTCCTGTTTCTTATCTACTATGTGGGCCAAGAAGGCACGGTATTCCTTTCGGAGATACTTTTGGGCTTTGACGTAAGAGATGACTTGTAAATTTGCACTGGGTTTATCACCATAAATGAGAAGGGTTTCGCCATTTGGCAGATTTAGGCGAACGACCCTTTCGTAACATAGAATGTCGGCACGATGAGAACTTAACCAATCCATAACCACAATTATGTCGAAACTTTTTATTGTGACTGGCATTAGGTCATTTTTGAATGAATGATTGTCTAAAGTGAGGGTACACCCTGAGTATATATCATCAGTGCGCTCTACTTTTCCATTTGCCATTTCTACGACGTATGAATCTTTTAATGACTGGGGATTTTGTTTAAGTAATTGTTTGTATTGGTGGCTCACAAAACTCCTCTCCGCTCCACTATCAAATAGTACGCATGCATAAGAGTTATTGAGGAGAAACGTACCGGTAACCACTGTAGGATCCTTGACTGCTTCCCCATGTCCTATCGCCAGGACTCTCCCCACGCCACCAGCATTTGGGGCTTGTGCTTTGGGGCAGTTTCTCCTGAAGTGTCCTGCTTCACCACATCCATAGCAGGTTTGGCTTGCCCCTGCATTGGCAACTTGGTTGATCGGTCGTGCTGGCGCTTTACAGAAACGAGCGGTATGCCCCTTCCTGTCGCAGTTTTTGCAGTGCATTTCCCGACAAGCACCAGTGTGGTGGAAGTTGCACTTGTTGCACTTAGGGAGATTTCCAGCATATTACTTCAGTGGTGCTGGGGTGGTAGCAGTAGTGGCAGCACGGACAACCACAGTTTGTTGCTTCTTGGCGGGGTCCTGTGCCGGTTGCTTCTTTTTATTGTTCCAGAACTTCCTCTTGTTGTTCCCTCCTTTTGCTTGGTCAGTGGTGGTGATCACAGTACCACGACTGGTCCTGTGATCGATAAGTTGTTGTGCCAATTCCTTGGCACTTTCAAAGGTAGCGGGTTTCGAGGCCAGTACACTATCTTGAATCTGGGATGATAGCCCCCAGAGGTATCGTTCCACCTTTTTCTCCTCTGGAGTGACCATTGTTGGACACAGGAGTGCTAGGTCATTGAATTGGGCAGTGTAAGTTTCAAGATCTGTGCCTGACATTCTGAGGTTCCAGAGTTCTTCTTCGAGTTTTTGTATTTCACCCCTCGGGCAATACTCCTTTAGCATCAACGATTTTAGGTCTTCCCAGCTTATGGAGTTAGCCACTGTTGGAGTAAGTGATTTAACTCGGCCATTCCACCAAGTGAGAGCCCTACCGGTGAAAGTGAATGCCGCGTACTTGACCTTGCTCGCTTCGGGACAAGCACAGATTTCGAAGACTGCTTCGGTCCTTTCAAACCATTGCATCAATGTGATGACGCCCCCGCTCCCATTGAAGGTATCGGGTTTGCCATTGGTGAAGTCCTTGTAGGTGCATTCCTTTATGCGCCCCGAACTGTCACCCTGGTTAGAGGGTGTAGCACCAGATCCAGATCCACCATTGCCATTAGTGCCGATTTGCGACACAGCTGCCGCCACAGCTGCTGCTACTGCAGCCTGGAACATTGCCGGATCAAATTGCGGAGGCGGCGGCTGAGGAGGTGGTGCTGCGCTGCTGGAAGGTCTTGGTCTTGTCCGTGGCGGCATAGTTCTGTCACAAGTTTTTAAAATGACAAGTCGGTAAGGACTTCAATATTAATATGAGTCAAGTGTCACTTGTTTTCTCTCATTTGTATTATATTCCGACTTTATTGCATTAGCAAGTAATTCATGGAGAAAGTTTATGGAATTAAACTTATGAATTGAATAGTGGTGACTCAAACGGAGTCATGTGTTCGGTTCCGTGTCTAACCCACTCCAAAGATTCGCTCAATGTGCCCCAGTTGTGTGTAATTAAAATTTTAATAAGCTGTTGATACTAATGAGTCTGCCCTAAGTCCACAACCAAACAAGGAACATGTCCTAAGGCGGACTCACCATTTCTAGGTCGATTACTTCTTTAATTACACATAACAACGAGGTACACTTAAAAATCTTAGAGTTATCAGTTGTAAATTGTTTGTAATACCACATAGTAAAATCTCATGTCAACATCCAATGAAGTAAAATGCATGCCAAATTCATTGATAAACTTTTAGTACATATTGTTTTGGAGAAAATTTGACCTCATAAGGGTCTACATTACATCAATGTAAAAGATAGTTTCGACAGCACAAAAGCCCCTTGAATAGTGTAATGACTTAATCGCAGGGTCAACCTACATACAAAAGAGTAGCACCAACGCATGCTCATAAACCTATACTACGAAGTTGTGTGAGTAGTAATGAATCCTACTCACGACGATCCTTCCCTGATGGAGCTTGGGATGATGTCGATGCGCCTTGCAGTTCTGCTAATCTCCGTTCGGTTGCAACCATTATCTCCTCAAGTGCCAAGTATCTTTCCCGATACTCCCTTGCTTCTGCTCGAGCAGCGAGAAGGTCCTGAATGAGTTGATCTCTATAGTGGGAGTCTCGTTCTAGGTCTCTGGTGCGAGCAGTGGTAGACTCTATGATGGCACTTAGTTCCCGGACCTGATCGGTCATCATTCTACCGCGATCATCCATAATCGCTATCTATTGAGTCATGACTGGGAGGGCTCTATCGGCTGGTCCTCCGTGGCTGAGGTAATAGAAACCTCGTTGACCTCCGTAAGGTGATCGTTGTCGTTGACGGCGACCCCATCCCTCAATTGTGGTCGCCCATCGAGGTACGGGTCCGAAGAAGTCGTATCGGTTGGCGGGAACTCTGGCTATATAGGGAGGATTGATGACTTCTGGTTCTTCTTCACTTTCGTCTTCATCCATGTCTGCCTTAATGTCTTCCTCTTCTTCTTCTTCTTCCGGTTCCTCCTCGGGTTCCTCTTCGGGGTCCTCTTCGGGATCCTCTTCGATCAGTTCTTCGGGCTCTTCTTCGATCCAACCGGCGTTTCCCTGATTGGGAAAGTATGGGTCTCCTGGTAAGTGGAATCCTGCCATGTCGTTTGTGCGAGAATGGGGGCGTAAGAAGCATGTAACGGTTAATAATATTAATATTGCGCTATAGCAACATACATATACTCCTATAGTATTTTAAATGTTTAGATTTGGTTCTTAGAGCATTCTTTGTAGAGTGAAGTTAGGTTATTAGATTTGTTGCCCATTACGACTATCCCTCGGTATGTGTAAGTCACTTCTCGGACAGATATAGTTGATCAGGTTATATCCCTCCCAGACTTGATTCACATATACTAAAGCATACTCATAGGGTACAATTCCTCTTCTTTTACTTTATGTTCTCCTAGTTATGACACTACGCGAGTATGTAATGCATGTATGTATACTTTAAACGAGAAAACTATTTATTTTCTAAAAGTATATCCCATTAAAATGTTTTAAAATCAGAGACTTTTAGTCCCAAATGTGTTTATAGTTTGTATATCTTATGTGGTTTGATATACTTAATTCACTATAAACCGTGCTCTGATACCAATCTGTCACACCCCCAAACCAAGGATGGCGGAACCGTCCGGGGGTGGAGGACTTCATGTATAGTATCATAACAACATTTTGCAATAGTGATCAAAGTAAACACAACCAACATATATATAATTGAAAGAGTTACATCATTGTATGAATTACATGTTTCCAAACCAATTACAATATGTTGACAAAACGTGAAATGTTTGACGCCCTAACGTCCCATCCTCAAAAGCACTTGGTTACCTGTTTAGTGATTTCCTGAGAATACAAGTTGGTTTGAAAAAGTGTCAACACAAAGGTTGGTGAGTCCATAAGTTTTTGTATGCAATTATGAAAACCTTTTTCTTGTAAAAGTAGTGTCCGTTCCAGAAAATCCAATATTTTCCTTAATGTGTAAATGTAGTCTTAAAACCCAAAGACCAGAATGTACAATTAATTTGTCATATTTATAGTAAAACAATGCAAGTTTAAATCGACATAAACTCGTTTGATTTCAATGAAATCCCTGTAAATTCTATGTTTGTTAATACTTTCTGTGAGTTATTATAACCATGCTATGACCTAGTTGGCCTGAAACGACGTTCTTCAGGCGTCGGAAATGTTATGACATTTGTCACCTCAGACCTGCCGGTCTAGTTGTTGCATGCAGCTAAGGTGTGGGTTTGTCAAACCCAATATAGATCTATATACAACTATCACGCTCTCCCTCCAGGAGACTCTGGTTACAATACAGGACTTATTGTTAAATGTGAAGCGAATGTCTCACTAAGTCATTAACGAATTTACGTGTAACGAAATGAAAATCCCTTTTGTATAAATGTACCGTTTTTGTATGAGTGTGTTATGTAAAGTATCATAAACTATACCTATTATAGTTTATCAAAACAAGGGTAGTAGTGATAATGTACGCAAACTATACTTAACATAGTTTATTCAAATGTTTGTATGTAATGGATGTACTTTGATTATAACAATTTGTTATCTTTTATATTCTATATATATATATATATATATATATATATATATATATATATATATATATATATATATATATATATATATATATATATATCAAAATCCATTTATTAACTGATGCATGTCTACATACTAAGACAAAATGTCATTTATTTGCATTAACATATATTCACATAAAGATATACACCTTGCTCGACATGTTACAAGGTGAAATGAAATTGATAGCATTTTTCTGTTGTTAACATTTTCTGTTACTGTTTTTAGAAAATTCATAGAAAATTCATAACAGGTCCAAATCAGAATCCGTAAATTCTGGGAGTTTGGAAAACGTGTCTAGTTTGCCCATAAATTTTCTCATGATTTTTAGTGGTCTCCGACATGTGTGAAAACGTCCATAAACACAGACTGGTCCGGATTGGTTCTTGAAATGATAGACAGTTTTGTAAAAATCACCATAAATTGTAGAAAAATCGTATGGAGATGTGTAAGTAACCATTTTAAAGCTACGAACTGGTACTACTTCCACCTAAAACAGTTTTGAAAACTCAAATGCTTAAGTTGACCAAAATAGTCCGTGAATGGAGCCCAACTTTTCTGATGAAAGCTGTTAGAAGCGTTTTAATTGTGTTCTTGGTGTTTTAACTTGTATTCCCCCCCTTAAAACTTAAGAAAACATGAAAATGTAGGGGTATGAACTCACCTTCTGTGATTTCAGTGGATGAGTGTTGGAGAAGGGAAGTGTTCAACTCAAGAACACTTGAAGAAGCCTTGAAGATTTCGAGAATCTAACACCAAAGGGATGGAATTTGTGTGAGCAACCCATGATTTGAGTAGAATGAAGTGTAATAATCACAAGGAGGATGAGTTATACTTACCAAGAGTGGAAGAAAAGTTGATGATCAGCCTTGAAATCCCGAAATTGAGAGAGAAAGTTGGAGATAAAAGTTGTGTTTGATCTTTGGTGGAAATGAGTGAAGTGGGTGAAATGAAGAGAGAGAGTGGGAGTCTTTCAGCTCTTTGGACGAGATAATGGCTGAAAAATGATGAGAAAGTACCTTGACATGACCAAGGTAGGGTGGGAGGAGTGGCTGGCCATAGAGTGGGTGAGGGGGGGGGGTTGCTTGTGTCATAAAGTAAAGCAAGGTCAACACTCCACCTTAATTACTCCAACCACTAAATCTTGGATAAGATTTGCATTAAAAACGTGATTAATTAAGACATATGGGTCTTAATATGTTAAAATAAAGTTTTGGGTGGAAATCCCTTGTTAAAATAATTAAAGACGGGCTTAAAACTGAGTCGGGGTCGAAAACCGGGTAGAAAAACGCAAAATCCGAAGTCAGGAGGTGATTCCGGTCTTGGTCGCTGAAGTGGACCCGAAGTGGAGCTCAGTCGCGGATACAGAAGGAAGGCGCTGCGGTCCGAAGTTAAGAGGTTGCGGTCCGAAGTCAGGAGAACCGGAAGCGAACATCGGATGCGGGCTCCATGCCGCTGCGGTCGATGGCTGCGGTCGGCGGCTGTTGGCTGCGGCTTGCTGGCTGCGGCTTGCTGGCTACGGCTGCGGCCAGATGGTCGCGACTCCTCAAGGAGACTCCCGTTCAAGGAGGGTTTGATCCCTATAGAAGGGCTCCGGCCCTAAGAGGCTATTTTCCAAGGTATCTTCCCGTTTCGCATGGTTTTTCACCAAGTCAAGTGTCGAGACGCCCCAATTGATTACGAAAAAAACCAAAAGAGGTTTTGAGAGAGATTTGGGAGAGATTTGACGTTCTTAGAGAGATATCTTATACAAAGAGAGATTTGGGAGAGATTTGACGTTCTTGGAGAGATTTCTTATACAGAGAGAGATTTGGGAGAGATTTGATGTTCTTAGAGAGATTTCTCATACAGAGAGAGATTTTGGAGAGATTTCACATTCTTGGAGAGATTTGGGAGAGATTTGACATTCTTGGAGAGATTTCAAATAGAAGGAGATAGAGTGAAAACGATTGAGGGAGGTTTCGTTTGTGACCTTTTTGAGTGTCCGGCTTCGCAATGCAAGGTCCGTAAACCCCGTTAAGTCATGTTTTAGTGTCCTACACACTCCCGATGAGTGTGCAATAGTGTTTTATCTCTTTGGTTCATTGTTTAGCATTATCAAGGCTAAGAAAAATTAAACACACGAATTTTCCTAATGATGTTTTCTCATTAAAATAGCGGGTTGTTTAGTAATTACATAGAGTAAACCCTAACATACAAGGGTCAACTGAGTTGACCGGTTTGACTTGTTGACTTTGTTGGACTTTGTTTGACTTTGACTTGACCGGAAATTGACGATTGTCACATGGTACATTGTCAACCAAGTTCCAAACTTGGTTGTCATACATGGACTGAATCTCGCTGTCCATAGCCTCTTTCCATTTAGCAGCCTCAGGGCCTGCCATGGCTTCCGTGTAGTTGTTAGGTTCATCCAGATTTACCAGTGTATTATCACTGATAAGTGTATCACCTTCCGCAGTAATATGGAAACCATAGTAATGCTCAGGTGCATTCCTAACTCTCGTGGAACGCCTCAGAGGTACAGACTCGTCAGTTGGATCAACATGAGTTTCCTCCTCAGGTTGATTGCTAGTGTTTGAGGTTCCTTCACCACTTGACTCTTGAATTTCTTCAAGATCATTTTTTCTCCCACTGTTTCCTTGGCTTATAAATACTCTCTCGCGAAAGACTCCTCTCCTTGATACAAAGAGCACATTATCACTGGGTCTGTAGAAGAGATAACCAAAGGATCTCTATGGGTAGCCGATGAAAATACACCTCTCACTTTGAGGTTCGAGCTTATCGTGAGTTTCGCGCCTTAAAAAAGCCTCGCAACCCCAAATCTTGATGTGGTCCAAGTTGGGAACTTTCCCAGTCCACGTCTCATGAGGTGTTTTGGCAACCTTCTTTGTAGGGACTAGATTAAGGATATGGGCGGCAGTCTCTAAGGCATACCCCCAAAAAGAGATTGGTAGCGAAGCTCGACTCATCATGGAGCGAACCATGTCCAACAAGGTTTGATTACGCCTCTCAGCTACACCATTCAGCTGTGGTGTCCTGGGAGGTGTCAATTGTGAGACAATCCCACACTCCTTAAGATAGTCGAGGAACTCTGTACTAATATACTCACCACCTCGATCGGATCGAAGCATCTTAATGTTCCTGCCCAATTGATTTTCTACTTTATGTTTAAACTCTTTAAACCTTTCACAAATCTATGACTTATGCTTGATTAAGTAGACATAACCATATCTACTATAATCATCAGTAAAAGTCAGATAATAGCGATTAGCATCCCTTGTGGCGGTTTTGAAAGGTCAACATACATCAGTATGTATAAGGTCCAACAAACCCTCACCCCTTTCACAAGTACGAGTGAAGGGTGATTTTGTCATTTTCCCAATCAAACAAGATTCACAACTATCATCTGACTTTAGGTCAAATGATTCCAAGACTCCATCCTTTTGGAGTTGGCTTATGTGTTTCTTGCTTACATGTCCAAGACGACAATGCCACAATGATGCTTTATCCAAGCTAGTAGAACAATCAATACACAACACATTATTTCCTAGGTTATCTACAACCGACACAGTTTCATACACACCATCACAAGGTAATGCTTTAAAATAAAGAACATTATTAAAGAAAGCATTAATACCACCAACTTCATTATCAAAAGAAAAGGTAAACCCTTGTTTGTACAAACCATGAAAAGAAATAATATTCCTCGCCATTTCAGACAAGTAAACACTTTATTCAAATCTAACTTTAACCCAATATCTAGCAACAAAGTATAAACTCCAATCTTGGTAACAGGTGAAACCTTCCTATTCCCCATGATTAAGTTTATCTTCCCGTGCTCCACATCCTCACTTCTTCTTAGGCCCTGGACATCAGAACATATGTGAATACCACAACCTGTATCAAGGACCCAAGAGTTAGAATATGGTGAGTTATTAGACAATATAGTGTAAATACCTGCATGGGATGGTTTCACTTTCCCATCCTTGACATCCTGCAAGTACTTTTGGCAGTTTCGCTTCCAGTGCCCCTTATTCTGGCAATAGAAGCAATCAGCATCCTTAGGGATGGCAGAAGGAGTAGCAGAACCACCTTTGGTCCCACTTGATGTGGAGCCATCAAGAGACTTTCCCTTGGTACCCTTCGAAGGGTGCTTCCTCTTCTTCCCTTTGCCTTGCCCGATAGCCAAAACAGGGGTTGCGGTAGGAGTAGGAGAAACAACCGACTTAGCTTTAAGACCACTTTCGGCGGTCTTTAGAAGTCCTTGAAGCTTGCTGAGTGTAACTTCCTCCTTGTTCATGTGGTATGTCATGCAGAATTGATCATAACACGAGGGTAGGGAGTGCAAAATGATATCAATTTCCAACTCCTTTGGGAAGTTCACATTCAGTTTCAGCAAACGATCCACATACCTTTGCATTTTCTGCATGTGGCCCGTGATGGGTTCACCATCCTTCATTCGGGTTGTTATCATGGAGGAGATTATTTCATACCGCTCTTAACGAGCTCTCTGATGGTACCTTTCCATCAAGTCCTGGTGCATCTCAAAAGGGTAATAGTCCTCATAGGACTTTTGGAGCTCGGTTGTCATCGTGGCCATCATGATGCATGCCACTTTGGTGGCATCTCTCTCATGTATCCTGTATTCAGTGATCTTCTCAGGAGTAGCAGTAGCCTCATCGAGTTCCTCGAGCTCCTTGTCGAGGACATATTCCTTGTCCTTGTAACGAGTGACCATCCTGATTTTCCGGATACAATCCATAAAGTTGGAACCATCGAAGCATTGTTGGAAGACATCTGAAAAGAAAGAAGACAAGTTTAGATTAGATATATAGAGTCCTTAATAAAACACCCAAATATAATATTAAGGCTACGACCCAACAAAATATTTTATAACATAGAAGAGGGATGCCGTAATCTAAGCTATAACATATTTGAAGGTGGGTGAATGACAATTCACCAATTTCCACCATGAAAACGAAATGAATTATTAGGTTTAATTGGTTTTGAAATTCCTAGATTCTTTTGAGATTCATTGAACTTTTCAATGGCATGTTTCAATCTCGATTGTGCCCTTCAGGTTTTGTGACTGGGATGCCGACGATCACAAAACAAGGTGTGAATAACCATGCAAATTCACTTGGTACTCTTAATATTATCACCTAATCAATGTGCCGGTTAACCACACGCGTTCCACCGATCTATGATAAACATTAAGTCACCCTTTGTTATCCTTACTAGTCCAAGTTAGTGTGACGGTTAACCACACACGCTCCACCAACGACTTGGTAAGGTACAAAGTTTGAATTTCATGGGTTAGCACCATTTTCACATTTTCCTAAAGTAACTAAGATTGGGAATTTATAAAAACATTTTTTACTTTATAATAATCATTATACTTTTAATGAGAATTTAAAGTCATTGTCCTACCCGTTCGGCTAACGACCCTCCACCGATGAAGGAAGCGGTGGGTGAGAATGGACACCCATTAAGCTGCCATTTTTTAGGCAACAACCTTATACCCCCTTATAGACCGGCTTCTTGAATGAGGCCTACTAACGGTAAAACGACTTGATCTTATTCATATATATAAATATTAACCATTAATCTTATAATAGTATAAGGGTTGAATTTTAACTTTTAAAATCCTAAGGGTTGGAATTAAAGTGTGTGTGTCTTTACAAATTCCAAAACATGAGGGCAAGTTTTGAAACTATTCAAAACTTTTCATTTCATAACTTATGAGTTAATGGTTCATAAAAGTGAAGACTCTTCATTTTTATGTAACTTATGTGTTTTAAATGTACATTAAAGAAAGTGACCTTTGGAAATCCATAACTTGAGGACAAATTATGGATTCCATTAAAACACATAATTGATCAAGAATTAATTATTAAACAATTTAGCAAGTAATTCCTATGATCTAACAATAACTCATAAGAACATGAATATCATATCAAAATTTCAATAATCATATGAACACATAAAAAACATGGAATTTTGATATAGGCCATTGTAAATGGATTAGCACAACCATTACACCATCTAAACAGGTTTTAAAACATCAAAACAGTTTAGGGTAATGTTTCTAGTCCATTTCCAGCAGCAAAAGTCGAAAATTTGCAGTCAGAGCCTCCTACTTGTCGAGTGCATGAAACTACTCGACGAGTAGGATGAGTTTGTGCTTGGACTCGTCGAGTCCCCCCATGGACTCGGCGAGTCCATTGTCCAGACAGTTCAATTTTTCGATTTTTTCACAGTTTGCATAAAGTATTCAAGAAAACAATCCTAGGATCTGATACCACTGATGGGTTGTGAGCATCCTAACACTCCTATGGTGTACATGCAACCCTATAACCTTGGATCTATTTTTTACTATGAATACATTCAAATTTATTTTTCCAAGGTTCATAACCTATCTAGCATGGCATGGGGTACTTTAAACATAAAAGCTAGAATAATTACATACCTTTTCAATAGTGAGTTGATTCCTTGGAGTTTGAGAGCCAAGCACCAATAATGTGGATGCCTCAAATGGAAATCACAAATCACCATAAACTTGGAAAAACTATGAGAGTGTATGTTTGCTTGTAGAAATCGGCCACCTTCTTGCACACACACAACTAGTGTCATTTCAAGCATCATAGCTCCTTTATATAGTGTGGAGGATTAGGGTTACATCCATGTAAACCCTAATACCCATGACTCTTCCCTTCCAAGGATCCTTGGGCTGAAAGCTCCATGGACTATCCATGGACTCCCATGCATGCCAAGCCCATTCCAAATGAGTATTAGCCCACACTTATATAAAGACAAGAGCCCATATTTAATTAGTCACCTTTTTTATCACCAAATTAATTCTAAATTAATTTATGATCAATACTAATTAAATAATATGATTTCATATTAATATATTATAACTTATAATATATTAACAAATCATAAACATACAATTCTCAAAGGTTTTACCATACAAATAGTTCGGGTGAAGTGCAACCCAAATGGACCATGCCGGGTCGGGTCAAGTATATATCAAATAAAGTTATGGACTTAGACACCTTATCCAACAGTTATAACGACTCACCTAGAGGAATTAACATTATGAAATTTACGGAAGACCATTCTCTTTTCTCTTTGGATTACTCGGGAACATACTCGCGCCAGTACTCGACCTCGGGGGTTGACATACCAGCATTCTCTTTTACAGGCAACATAGGGTTGCCTGGGGCATTCTCTTTACATTCTCCTTACATTTTCTTCATTCACTCTTGGCATTCTATTAAACAATAACACACAGGCATTAATACAAGCTCAGACACAAACATACTAAACTATTTTTAGAAAATACAGGATTTTCTTGTGATTACAAAGTTATACAAATCATTTTCTCAAACATGTTTATGAACTCACCAACATTTTTATGTTGACCTTTTTAAATTAACTTGTATTCTCAGGAAACCGTTGAAGCAGGTTGGGATGAACAAACTAATGGATGTTTTGTTATATTTTATTTCATCATACTTTAATTATTTTGGTATGTAATATTCAAACACAATACTTGATGTAAACAATGTATGCTGTTATATTACATGTGTGATGATGATGCTGTTATGTTTCAATGATATACTATGTGATGATACTACAAGGATGAAGTCACGCACAAGCCCCCAGGCGTTTCCGCCGTCTGGTTTGGGGGTGTGATAGATTGGTATCAAAGCATTGTTTATAGTGAACTGGCATATCTAATTATACAGGGTATGCAACTATAAATACAATGGGACTAAAACACTCGGAATAATATAATACCTAAGCATGCATTAAAATTATAACACTAAAAGTATCTGCAGGAAATCGAACACCGTAGTTAAACCCGGACAATTATGTAGTCATATTGGGGATATATATAGCCTGATCAACTATATTTGTTCAAAATACGACCAACATGTGTTCGGGAATGATCATGTATGGAATTAAATCCAGAAACGTACCTCGTATCTAAAATCTTTAGGGAACTCAAACATAAACAATTAAAATACTATAGGAGTATTTTGGAAACCTATTTACACATACTCTCTTTACACGTTTCTCACCCCTCGTGTAGACACTATGGCCGGATTCCACCATGCAGGAGATCCCTATTTCCCTAACTAGGGGAATGGTGGATAGTTGGAGCCAGAGGAAGAACTAGAGGAAGAGCCCAAGGAAGAGCCAGAGGAAGAGCCCGAGGAAGAGCCAGAGGAAGAGCCCGAGGAAGAGCCTATAGGAGGACCGGCGGAACCGGTAGCTGACTTAGAGGAGGAGGAGGATGTTGGCAGCGACGCAGATGACTCGGACGCGGAGTCCGAAGTCATCGATCCGCCCTACATGGCCAGGGTGCCCCCATATAGGATGGGACCCAATGGTCCTATTCCCCCATGGGCGCACGAGATCTGGAGGTGGAGCCGCCAGTAAGGGGTAAGAACTCCATTTGGTATGAACCGGGAGTACTACGACTTGAGTCACGGTGGACCTGCATACCGAGCCCTGCCCGTGATGGTAAGGAGGACACGCGACATTGGTGAGTAGACACACGCAACCGTTGGCCAAATGGTTGCCATGAGAGTTGCGGTTAATCGCGCGGAAATGATTACACATGAGGTAGTTAGGGACTACCAGGCTCGACAGACAGCATTGGAAGCCCGGTTTCGGGCCACCGAGCAGCACCTGGCCAGACTCTAGGGTCCATCCACCTCGTCGTCAGCGCCACCAGACCCTACTCGACGCAGCTAGTAACCGTTCACCCACTACCATTATGATTTTCATTTATGTACTACTCTATGTACTATCGACTACATAATTAAGTGACTACACTACTCATAGAGTCGTTACTCTGTCGGATTTTATTTCATGTATTGTATGCCTTATGTAGGCAAATTTTCATGTACTCAAAAGTTATCATTAATGAAAACGGCTATATATTTTCTCATGATGTTGTTATCTGTTATGTGCTCTATTACTATTATTACATGTTGATTTTATGCACTCACTTGCTTATATACAACCGAATCACTGACACAATTCTATAATCAAGAAATCGCGAAACTAAATACACTGAATACTAAACATCTTTCTGTTCCATGACAGAAAGATGCCTCGAAGACATACACGCGGGAACCGCAAAGCAACACCACCACCACCGCCTCCACCAGAAATGAACTAAGCTGCATTTCAAGCAGTAGTTTCAGCTGCAGTTACAGCAGCACTGGCTCATATTCACAACGGAAACAACGGTGGAGGTAATGGGCAAGGGGCCGGAAGCTCAAACCATGGGATGAACCAAGGACCCACCAGAACCAGTACCTACAAGGACTTTGCAAACGCCAAGCCTCGAACCTTCAACAGGACGGGAGGCGTGATAACTCTAAAAAGGTGGTTAGAAAAAGTGGAATCGGTGTTCGAGATCTGCGGATGTCCAGAGAAGTGCAAGGTGAAGTTTGCGGCTTGCACATTCGTTTATCAAGCTCTCTCTTGGTGGAATGGTCACGTGGAGGCCATGACACTCTCTGTGGAAAATGCTATGCCATGGGAGGATCTCAAGGAAATATTGATGGCCGAGTACTATCCAAGGGGAGAAATCCAGAAGTTTGAGCAAGAACTGTGGAATCTTACGGTCCAAAACTCTGACATTGATGCATAGATCTCAAGGTTCGGTGAGTTGTCACTCTTCATTCACTCTTGGCATTCTATTAAACAATAACACACAGGCATTAATACAAGCTCAGACACAAACATACTAAACTATTTTTAGAAAATACAGCATTTTCTTGTGATTACAAAGTTATACAAATCATTTTCTCAAACATGTTTATGAACTCACCAACATTTTTATGTTGACCTTTTTAAATTAACTTGTATTCTCAGGAAACCGTTGAAGCAGGTTGGGATGAACAAACTAATGGATGTTTTGTTATATTTTATTTCATCATACTTTAATTATTTTGGTATGTAATATTCAAACACAATACTTGATGTAAACAATGTATGCTGTTATATTACATGTGTGATGATGATGCTGTTATGTTTCAATGATATACTATGTGATGATACTACAAGGATGAAGTCACGCACAAGCCCCCAGGCGTTTCCGCCGTCTGGTTTGGGGGTGTGATAGATTGGTATCAAAGCATTGTTTATAGTGAACTGGCATATCTAATTATACAGGGTATGCAACTATAAATACAATGGGACTAAAACACTCGGAATAATATAATACCTAAGCATGCATTAAAATTATAACACTAAAAGTATCTGCAGGAAATCGAACACCGTAGTTAAACCCGGACAATTATGTAGTCATATTGGGGATATATATAGCCTGATCAACTATATTTGTTCAAAATACGACCAACATGTGTTCGGGAATGATCATGTATGGAATTAAATCCAGAAACGTACCTCGTATCTAAAATCTTTAGGGAACTCAAACATAAACAATTAAAATACTATAGGAGTATTTTGGAAACCTATTTACACATACTCTCTTTACACGTTTCTCACCCCTCGTGTAGACACTATGGCCGGATTCCACCATGCAGGAGATCCCTATTTCCCTAACTAGGGGAATGGTGGATAGTTGGAGCCAGAGGAAGAACTAGAGGAAGAGCCCAAGGAAGAGCCAGAGGAAGAGCCCGAGGAAGAGCCAGAGGAAGAGCCCGAGGAAGAGCCAGAGGAACAGCCCGAGGAAGAGCCTATAGGAGGACCGGCGGAACCGGTAGCTGACTCAGAGGAGGAGGAGGATGCTGGCAGCGACGCAGATGACTCGGACGCGGCGTCCGAAGTCATCGATCCGCCCTACATGGCCAGGGTGCCCCCATATAGGATGGGACCCAATGGTCCTATTCCCCCATGGGCGCACGAGATCTGGAGGTGGAGCCGCCAGTAAGGGGTAAGAACTCCATTTGGTATGAACCGGGAGTACTACGACTTGAGTCACGGTGGACCTGCATACCGAGCCCTACCCGTGATGGTAAGGAGGACACGCGACATTGGTGAGTAGACACACGCAACCGTTGGCCAAATGGTTGCCATGAGAGCTGCGGTTAATCGCGCGGAAATGATTACACATGAGGTAGTTAGGGACTACCAGGCTCGACAGACAGCATTGGAAGCCCGGTTTCGGGCCACCGAGCAGCACCTGGCCAGACTCTAGGGTCCATCCACCTCGTCGTCAGCGCCACCAGACCCTACTCGACGCAGCTAGTAACCGTTCACCCACTACCATTATGATTTTCATTTATGTACTACTCTATGTACTATCGACTACATAATTAAGTGACTACACTACTCATAGAGTCGTTACTCTGTCGGATTTTATTTCATGTATTGTATGCCTTATGTAGGCAAATTTTCATGTACTCAAAAGTTATCATTAATGAAAACGGCTATATATTTTCTCATGATGTTGTTATCTGTTATGTGCTCTATTACTATTATTACATGTTGATTTTATGCACTCACTTGCTTATATACAACCGAATCACTGACACAATTCTATAATCAAGAAATCGCGAAACTAAATACACTGAATACTAAACATCTTTCTGTTCCATGACAGAAAGATGCCTCGAAGACATACACGCGGGAACCGCAAAGCAACACCACCACCACCGCCTCCACCAGAAATGAACTAAGCTGCATTTCAAGCAGTAGTTTCAGCTGCAGTTACAGCAGCACTGGCTCATATTCACAACGGAAACAACGGTGGAGGTAATGGGCAAGGGGCCGGAAGCTCAAACCATGGGATGAACCAAGGACCCACCAGAACCAGTACCTACAAGGACTTTGCAAACGTCAAGCCTCGAACCTTCAACAGGACGGGAGGCGTGATAACTCTAAAAAGGTGGTTAGAAAAAGTGGAATCGGTGTTCGAGATCTGCGGATGTCCAGAGAAGTGCAAGGTGAAGTTTGCGGCTTGCACATTCGTTTATCAAGCTCTCTCTTGGTGGAATGGTCACGTGGAGGCCATGACACTCTCTGTGGAAAATGCTATGCCATGGGAGGATCTCAAGGAAATATTGATGGCCGAGTACTATCCAAGGGGAGAAATCCAGAAGTTTGAGCAAGAACTGTGGAATCTTACGGTCCAAAACTCTGACATTGATGCATAGATCTCAAGGTTCGGTGAGTTGTCACTCTTGTGTCCTCTCCGATTGAAAGATTGAAAGATTCATTTGGGGATTGACCTCTCCGATTCAAGGAAATGTAATCACAGCAAAGCCTGGAACGTATGACAGTGCTAATATGCTAGCCAAGTGTTGGATTAATGTCTAAGTCCATAAC
This sequence comes from Lactuca virosa, assembly GCF_052849685.1. NCBI lineage: Eukaryota > Viridiplantae > Streptophyta > Magnoliopsida > Asterales > Asteraceae > Lactuca > Lactuca virosa. The sequence continues at coordinate 277,099,093 of NC_136429.1, read as the reverse complement.
TATAATTGGTATGTATTCGACCCTACTTGGCATGGTCCATTTGGGTTGCATGGCATCGGAATGATTTGGATAGACTTTTGTGAGAAAAGGATATTTATGATTTATTAATATATTATAAGTTCTAATATATTAATATGAAGTCATATTATTTAATTAGTATTGATCAAGAATTAATTTGGAATTAAAACCTGTGATCAAAAGACACTAATTAAATATATGGGGATTTATTGTGTAAATCATTCATTCTTATATATGTGGGCTTGTGATCCATAGTTCTTCATGTTGGGCTAAAGCCATGGAGTAACCCATGGATACTCCATGGAGGTTTTAACCCATGGAGTTTGAAGAATATGGAAAGACATGAGTTACATGGTGTAACCCTAATAGCCACAATATATAAAGACCCCATGGCTCAAGAAATCAGACTTAGGAACTAAGGTTTCATATGAGAGGGCTAGCCGATTTGAGCACAAAGACTTTTCTCTCAAGTTATTCCAAGTTGTTGTTGGTGTTGTGTGAACCATTTGAGGTGTCACACTTGAGGCACTCGGCTCTTAAGCTCCATGGAATCAAGCTACAACACAAAAGGTATGTTACGCTAACTAGTATCTTTTTTGGTATATGTGAATGCATGCTAGTTATAGGTTTAATGCCTTGGAAACTCATTTGCATGTATAATTAGTGAAAACATAGATCCAAGGTATTTAGGGCTGTATGTGTACCATAGGATGTTGTAGTATACTAAAACCTATCAATGGTATCAGAGACAAGGCTTGTTTTCAAGTTATACTTGCTGAAATAGCTTAAAAATCGAAAAATTTGGCTTCCTGGGCACTGGACTCGCTGAGTCCACCGATGGACTCGCCGAGTCCATGAAGAAATTCAACCTACTTGTCGAGTAGGTTCATGCAGTCGACGATTTGGAGCCTCTGACAGCATATATTCGACTTTTAAGGCTAGAATTGGACTAGGAACATTACCCTAAGCTGTTTTTGAACTTATAAACCTGTTTTTGATGTGGTAATGTTCATGCTAATCCAATTTCAAAGATAATTGTCATAATTTCCAGATTTGGATTAGTTTTATGTTCATGCTAATTTCTTGAAGATTGATGATTTGAATTATCTTGTTCTTATGAGTTAGCTTAGATTAATAGAAAAGTTATGAGATAATGTGTTTTCTATCCAAATTGATCTAAAAGTTAATCATAAAATGTGTTTTTTGTAACTTGTCCTCAAGTTATATGAAAAGTCACATTTATGATTTTTAAAACTCATAAGATTTCCATAAGTTATGAAAATGAAGAGTCTCATTTTTTTAAATGCTTTAAAGTCTTCCATAACTTGTCATCAAGTTACGGAACCTGAAGAGTTTTTTCATTAAAGCTACTTTAAACACATAAGTTATGGAATTGAAAAGTTTTTGAATTGTTCAAAACTTGCCCTCAAGCTTTGGAATTTGTAAAGTTTCCCCATGAATACTTTAATTCCAAGTTAAGCCCTTAGAGTTTTAAAAGTTAAAATTCAACCCTTATACTATTATAATATTAATAGTTAATAGTTATATATATGTATGTATAAGAACAAAGTCAGACTTACCGTTAGTAGGCCTCATTGACGAAGCCGGTATATAAGGGGGGTATAAGGTTACTGCCTATCAAATCGAAGTTTAATGGGTGTCCACTCTCATCCACAGCTTCCTTGACTGGTGGAGGGTCGTTAGCCGAACGGGTAGGACAAGGACTATAATTCTCCCTTCATTGTAAATATAATGATAAATATTAAGTAACTAAACCTTTTATAAATTCCCAATCTTAGTTACTCTAGGAAAATGTGAATTTGGTGCTAACCCATGAAATTTCACTTTGCACTTTGCTTAAATCGCTACTGGAGCGTGTGTGGTTAACCGACACACTAACCTGGATTTAACTGGCACATCGATTAAGTGATAAATATTAATGGTACGAAGTATATTTGCATGGTTATTCACACCTTGTTTTGTGGTCCTCGACATCCCAGTCACAACACTTGAGAGGGCACAATCGAGATTGAAACATGCCATTGAAAAGTTCAATGAATCTCAAAAGATCTAGGAGTTTCAAATCCACTTAAAACCTAATAAATTATTTCATTTTCATGGTGGAAATTGGTGAATCATTATTCGCCTACCTTCAAATATTCTATAGCTTGGATTACGGAATCCGTCTTCCAAGTTATAAAATATTGTGTTGGGTCCTAGCCTTAATATTTCATATTGGGTGTTATATTAAGGACTTAAATCAACTAACTTGAATTTCTCCCATTGTAGATGTCTGGTTTAGACAACTATGATCTTCCCAAATCTCATGGAAATCATACTTCACTACCTCCACCTCTTCCAACTATTCTCCCTATCCCACAAGTTCTTGAAAAGTTCAAGGTCACTCAAGCCATATTGGAAAGCAAAGTCTATGTGTGCTCACATCTTGGAGATAAAGTCACATATTGACAGGCAGGGAGAGTTGGGTGTCAAGGTCTTGAGGAAGTTGGTTGTTGACTAGGTTCTTCAATCACTTTCTAAGTCACATAGTGAGTTACTTTAGGACTACTACATGACAAACAATGACATGACCCTTAATGATCTTACCTATTTGCTTGATACTGCTAAATAAGTAATGATTTGGAGCACAGGTAAAGAAAATTTGATTGGAAGATCGACTTTCCAAACTTCCATGGACATTGACAACGGTAACATTGGAAATCCAGAAAATCTTTCTCTTCCCAATGGCAAGGGATCGGCCATAGTCAACTCGGTTGACCAAATGGTAAAGAGAAAGGCTAAGTCTGAGACAGTCTCGTGTACCATTCCCAAAGAGTCCATATGCTTATATTTCCAAAGGAAGGGACATTGATTGCAAAGCTGCCCTATTTACCTGAAAGATCATAAGGTTGGTCAAGTCAAAAAGTTTAACTCTACCTCAAGTAAGTCCACTATCTAACTCTATTAAGTTCCTATTTGGAGATTCTTATTACATGATGTGACTGGGTCGCATGTTGAAGTTTTAAGAATCAAAGAAAAGAGAGGAAGCTTAAAGAAAAGTAAGCTGATTCTGATCACGAAGATGGATTTTGATCGCATGGTTCGGTGATCAGAATTTTTGAGCTGCTGCTTAAGAGTTGTGATAGATTGCTTAGGAATAGATAACAACATAGTTTTCATATGCATTTGCATTGTAAGTATAAGTTTTTCCGCAAGTTTTAAATAAAAGAAAAGTTTCGTTTTTATTTATTTTAAATATCCTTACAGTGGCATTTGTGAAAAATTGTTTTTTATATGATTCCATTGATAGCAACATTGGAAAATGGATTTGATTCTTTCGGTTGTGGAAGTGTCATAATTTTCCAAATAAGGAAAGATTCTCATCACCCAAGTTTCAGTTAGATAGAAACTTTGAATCATGTAAGTTTTTTTGTATGATGAATGAGAATTTTCATCTTTGAAAAAATTAAGACTAATTCCTTGTTCACATGTATATGTGAGTCAAGTAAAGGACTAAGGGATCGAGTACATATTCTTGTGCACTGGTCAAGTCCACCACAAAGATCGATAAGATTATTCGTCATGATTTACTGAAGTTCAGTAAATATGGTTATACTTACAAGTTTAAGTATAATTCTAAAACATTGAAAAAATTTCAATGTATAGGTGAACGAATGAGAAGAATCAAATTAGGCAGAAATATAAAAGTTTCTCCAATATGAAAAGATGGGAGAGTACTTTAGCATCGTGTTTTGTTATTATCTTAGTGATTATGAAACCATATCACAATTGATTCTCTAAGGACATCTTAGTGCATTTGTTTGACTAAGAAGAGGAATCATGAATTGTTGAATTGGTTAAATCAAAAGATGAATCATACTTCATTTCAAAATTAAGTCCTAGAGTAATACTCCAAGATTGTAACTTGAGTGACATAATCTTAAAAAGGTTTATAACACTTGTCAAATGTAAGAGTAAAATGTGTTCTACTCTTGTACATTTGAAATTGGTAAGGTGTGATGTTTTGGATAAAACAGAGACCAACTAAGGCCAATTGTGTGAAGTGTTTATCTTGATAAGTATCTGCACTAACTCTTGAATATTTGTTTTGTCAAGGAATGGTTCTTGACAAGACAATCTTATATGTCAAGAGGTCAGTGGGAGTCTTAAAGCTCTTGAAAAATATTGCAAGAACTAATCAAGAATAAAACCTATTGGTTATCACTAGCACACGACTTGAAGTTTGTAACCTATCGTGTTGACACATTCTTGTTTCTGTGCCCATTCCAGTTAAAAGTTGACTATGCATGTGAGTTCTATGAGTTCTCAATTGTTTGCATGAGAACTTGGAAGACATGGTAGGCCCTTGTGCTGCCAGGTGGCAAGAATTTGAGATTGATCAGGTTCAGTCCATATGAGCTTGGATTTGTCACTAACTTTGTCTTGTAATTATGGTTCTGACAAATTTACATGGATAAGAACGCATACACCATAAATAAGGTTTCTCTTTGATTCATGAAAATGATGGTGAGGAAACTCTTTCAATAATTAGATTTTAGGTAGATAGCAATTGTGGTATTTGCATTCTCAAAGTCGTTAGTGGAGCGTGTGTGGTTAACCGACACACTAACATGGACTTGTGAGAAATGGCAAAGGTCTAAACAATTGAGACTATGATTACGACATCCCTTTTCATAGTTCTGAAATTTTTTAGACACACATATGAGCTATCTAAGGGAAGGTTAATGACTTTGATAAAGTTTTATCAAAGCATCTCGTATAAAATATCTGAACTTTGGTAAGAAAGTCAATAAAATATTGATTTCTAGAAGTCCAACTGATTTCTGAGTACATGTCAAAGCTATTGGGAGCATAAGTGTTATGCTAATAATCATCATGCTAGTGGGAGCAAGATAATTATAATAAGTGTTGCAACTTAGGAATGTTAATTATAGAAAACAAAAGTTTCAATTGGGGAAAAGTTGTTTTGCTATAATCAAGGGAGAGGAAATTATACTTCATTTCGAATCTAAAAGGTTAGATCGTGAGATTTTAATCAAATTTAGTCAAGTATATATATGAATGGTATGTTGGAATGGTTCAACATAAAGAAATTCTATGTCTGGGAACATTATTTGCGTTCTAAAATTCGATTGTGATTACAACATCCGTTTTCATAATCTAAATTTTGAGAACATGGCAAATAGAAATAGAAATATCATAGCAAAAGACTGGTCTAGTATCATGTCTTTATGTGAGACATCATGAATCGTGTCCCATATGCTTCGGATATAGGATCGATTGCATGTGCTATAATATTCATATGTTCTAAATTTTTCCAAATGCCTATGGCATTAAGAGGGAAAAAGTACTAGAATTGGATATGACTAAAGTGATTAAGCAATTGTTGAGGACAATCTATGGTTTACCAAAGATTGGTTGCTCAGGGACAGTTGGAAGTATGGTGAAATTTTTTGGAGAGGACCATATTGACATATTCTGAAAAGAGGAAACTCTTGTTCAGAAGTGATAGTCAAAATGGGAATATAGAAATGTTCCCATAGGTGGAAGTTATTCATTATATTTGTGTAAGATTAGGAAACTTAATGCAAGAAGGATGTTCAAAGCAATGTACTTTGAATTTGAGTCTTCGTTTCCATGGAATTTGTAACGCCCGTGTTTCTAGGCTAGGCATTAATATTGACGTGATAGTCTAGGTTAACCTTTGTAACTCATTTTGAAGAAATTAAAAGGAATTATGTGAATATTATGTGAATTATGTGTTTTATGCTTAATTACTAGGATTTAATTAATTAAGAATAAAAAATGAGCATCGAAAATAAATATTAGATAAAGACGATATCTATTACGAAAGTTGTAGTGGTCGTGACAAGGATTATAGATATATAAAGAATACCGAAATCCGAGTTATAACGAAGAAGTTATGACCTGTCGAAGTTTCGCGACAAAACCGGCACGGTGCCGAATGACGTAAAAAGTGAGTTTTTGATAAACTACTTTTTAGCCTTAGTGATCTAACAGAAAGTCGTAGTGTTCGTTAAAACGAGAGTATGTATAAAAAGAACGCCCAAATCTGACTTCGTATGAGGAAGTTATGATTTTTCTAAGTTTCAGCTTAGAAGTAGACAGCTAAAAACTCGAATTTTAGATCGAGTGATTTTTAGCCGATACAACCTAAACGAGAATCGAAGGTCTCGTCAATAGTAGTACAACGGTAAAAAGAAAGACGAAAACGGACGTCGGATGAAGAAGTTATGAATTTTTAACGGATTTCATGTCCCGGTTTGTTAAAAATAATAATATCAAAATTAATATCAAAATTAGCCAACGAAGTCTAAACGAAAGTTGTACAGCGTAATTTTACCTACGCGTGCATATAAAGAACGTCAAAAACGGAGCTCGTATGCGAATGTTATGGATTTTAGAAGTTTTTGCACAAAAATCGAGAAAATTCGCATAGTCATGCTTCGGCCACGTCACCTTCGCTCCATGCATGCCACGTGTCCGAAATTGCTGAGTCATCCGAAGCTGTGGCGCATCCGAGGAGTGACGTGTGTGCAGCCTCGTCCGAGCCTCGCACCACCTGCCGCGTGTCCAACCTTCGCACCACCTGTCTCCCTTCCCTCTTGCTTCGGATCCGAACCTCGGACCTAGACTTCGGTCCAATCAGAGGTCAGCAGCTCACCCCTCGCACGTGTGAGCCATGTGACTCCTCTTCGGATCTGCTGCCACCTGGAAGCCTCTCATCCGTCCGATCAGAAGACTCGCACCTATAAATAGAAGGGTGCGAGACCTCCCGGGTATATTTTGGAAACTTGTCATTTTACACCCCTAAACCCATATTTCTTTCATTCCAACTTCCCCCGAAGCCCATGTATCATACCAAACACCCAAAACACATCCCGAAGTGCCCGAGAAGCCCGGGAAATGTATCTTTTCGGTTTTGAATCCCAACCCTCGCAGAGCCCGGTTTCTCAATAAAACTCTCGGTTTTATTAGAAACGATAGTTTTAGGAAACGAAGTGCTGCCCGATTATCATTAAATCAAGTGAGTGTGTAGTCACTTTCATCTTACACATAGATATGAAGTATTTACCTTAAAATATGTGCTATGTGTAAATATATTAATTGTTTATTTGAGGTGACTGTTGAATAGATGTTTTATACAAGTTTTAAACTGTATATATGTATCTTATCTACAAATATGTTGGGTAAAACATGGGTAGACAAACTAGTCGATGTGTGTTAAAATGGTGAGAGGCCTCGATGTTGTTGTTGTTGTTGTCGTCTAGCGGAGTATAGATGACGACCACAGACCTTTCTAGACAGTCCAGTGGAACACTAGCAGGTTCGCAACTTGTAGGTGTTGGTGAACTAAATGTTCATTGGCGTACTCCATCCCCCTCATGGTTGCCTTTAGTAAATGTATGGCTGAGGAGTCCCCTTAGCAGTAGTGTCTGTCCCGATGATATTCCTTAGGCTAGGTCCCTTGTGATAGGTGTTTAGGGATGTAAAGTGAGGATAACGGGAATGGGTAATCAGGGTTATTGTTGATTGGTGAACTTAATAAGTTTATTATTAGTGTGGGTTGAAAACCCTATATGCTTACCAAGCTCCCAAGCCTGACCCACTCAGCTTTTTATGTTACAGGTAGTGGACCCCGAGCATAGTCGGAGGATGATGATAGATTTTTGGATTATAGGCCAGTAGTTGTAAATAACTGTTGTAAGGCTTATAATGTCTTGTTTATGCTTTTGATCTGTATCGGAACATGACATCCTGAGGTTTTGATATGAAATGAAATTATATATTTCTTAAAGAAAGGTTTTGATAAACTTCTATCATGTTTTGTTATGGGGACCAATTCCGCAACATCCTTTAAAAGGATTTCTCTGATTTTATTTTAAAAAGCATAAGTTAAATCGGTCTTTTCTGGTCGAGAAATTAGGGGATTGCACAGTTGGTATCAGAGCATTAGTTTAAGCGAACTAAGAAATTCTAGGATTTCTGGACTTAAACTTATAATGCTAAGTGATGATTGTGAGATGAGTGTCTACCATATTTTAGACACGAGAACTAGTTCATTTTAGGAAAGATGCCTAAAATGCTTTTATGTGCTAAATGCTATATGTTTGCCATATATGCCATTATTTGTTCGGATCTATGGTCTGTTGCCGATCGGATCTGGAAACCTTATGTGTGTAGGATTCTAAGCGTATGATTACGATATTAGAACTAACATGTAAACGTTTCGGAGTGATAATGGAATTGAAATATCAATCAAGAATAAAGACCTAATTTCTCCTTATTCAGTATATAAATTATAAAGGCAAGAACTCGAAGTGGAGCGGGAAATGCAAACAGAAACCAACAACCTCAACCCCAAGTGGTGGAACAGGTGCCTATAGTAGGAGCTGAACCAGAACCCGTCACCATGACTGGAGTAGGAACTATGATTCAGACCATGATGGCTGAACAAAGGTAGGAATTGAGGCAAATGTTGCTGAACAACAGGGATGAACCTTCAGTTCCTATTGAAAAACATGAATTGAATGACGATCGATCTGAAGAAGGAAACAACAGTAGATCTGTTGGTCATAGTGAACCGCTTGTGGTAGGGAGAAATAACCACGAGGATAGAGTGGAGAGAAACGGGTGCAAGTATAAGTACTCTATGACTTACAAGCCATCGACCTTCACTGGAAAAGAAGATCATGTCGGAGTAATGGATTGGATCTCGGAAATGGAATTGGCTTTCATGACTTGTGGTTGCCAAGGCAAGTTACAAACCACATTCGCAGTGCGTCAGTTCAGGGGTAGTGCTGCTCGTTGGTGGAACACTCTGGGGAAAACTCTAAGCCCTAATGAGCCACTGCAACTCACTAGGGCAGAGTTCTTGGTGCACTTCAAGCGCAAGTACTGCTCGGCCCAAAACATGCTTGAGCTAGAAAACCAATTTCTGACGTTGTAGAAGGGGAGTATGACCGTTGATGAATATACAAATAACTTCACAGACAAAATGGAGTTTGCTTTGCGTATTGTCCCAGATGAGCTGGCAAAAATTGACAGGTACGCAAAGGGACTTCCATGGGAGTATGCGATCCCAGTACGTCAGGAACTTACTTTGGAGGCAGCTATATGGGCTGCCAAGTCTGGTGAAGATATGATTAAGGGGAGAGCCGCCAGCAAGGTTGAAGTTGGCGAAAAGAGAAACTTTGAAGGAACTTCAGGTTCCAATAAAAAGAACAAGTTCTCGAAGACTAGTTCGAGAAAATTCGGAAGAGGAACCGAAGCCAAGTGGTGTGACAAGTGTAAGAAGAAACATGCTGGGAAATGCAGTGTGGAAATCAGTTGTTACAAATATGGAAAGCCAGGGCATTATGCCAATGAATGCACCTTCGATAAGAACGTCTGTTTTGGGTGCCATGAAGAAGGGCATATTTTGAGGGATTGCCCGAAAAAGAAGGATGCAGCAAAGCCCAATCTTCCACCAAAGCCGAAGGCAAGAGCCTTTCAGATGACACTTGAAGCTGCAAAAGAAGAAGCCGATGTCGCTTCAGGTACCTTTCTTGTAAACGAATTGCCTGCCCAAATTTTGTTTGATTCTGGAGCCAATTACTCCTTTATTTCGCATGAATTTGGTAGAAAACTAGCGTTGCCTGTTGATAGACTAGTTAATGCTTTATTAGTCGAGATTGCTAGTGGCAAGTTTGTACCTGTTAGCCATCGTATGAAAAACATCTTCATTGACTTGAATGGGAATAAGTTCCATGAGGAATTATTGCCTATCGAGTTAAATGGATTCGACATAGTTTTAGGAATGGATTGGCTTAGCGCCAATGATGCCGAAATATTGTATAGGAAGAAGATAGTAAAAGTAAACCCGCCAGGGAAAGTGTCGTTTATGGTGTATGGAGACAAACGCAGAGTAAACTCTGGAATCATTTCCCTAATGAAAGCCAGAAAGTGTTTGGCCAAGGGATGTAGATCATACCTAGCGTTCGTGATCGATGCTAAGAAGGAAAGAAGGAGGTGCACAATATTCTGGTGGTGTGTGACTATCCGTAAGTCATACCAAACACCCGAAACACGTCCCAAAGTGCCCGAGAAGCCCAAGAAATTTATCTTTTGAGTTTTTAAGCCCGACACTCGCAGAGCCCGGTTTCTCAATAAAACTCTCGGTTTTATTAGAAACGATAGTTTTAGGAAACGAAGTGCTGCCCGATTATCATTAAATCAAGTGAGTGTGTAGTCACTTTCATCTTACACATAGATATGAAGTATTTACCTTAAAATATGTGCTATGTGTAAATATATTAATTGTTTATTTGAGGTGACTGTTGAATAGATGTTTTATACAAGTTTTAAACTGTATATATGTATCTTATCTACAAATATGTTGGGTAAAACATGGGTAGACAAACTAGTCGATGTGTGTTAAAATGGTGAGAGGCCTCGATGTTGTTGTTGTTGTTGTCGTCTAGCGGAGTATAGATGACGACCACAGACCTTTCTAGACAGTCCAGTGGAACACTAGCAGGTTCGCAACTTGTAGGTGTTGGTGAACTAAATGTTCATTGGCGTACTCCATCCCCCTCATGGTTTCCTTTAGGACATGTATGGCTGAGGAGTCCCCTTAGCAGTAGTGTCCGTCCCGATGATATTCCTTAGGCTAGGTCCCTTGTGTTAGGTGTTTAGGGACGTAAAGTGAGGATAACGGGAATGGGTAATCAGGGTTATTGTTGATTGGTGAACTTAATAAGTTTATTATTATTGTGGGTTGAAAACCCTATATGCTCACCAGGCTCCCAAGCCTGACCCACTCAGCTTTTTACGTTACAGGTAGTGGACCCCGAGCATAGTCGGAGGATGATGAGAGATTTTTGTATTATAGGCTAGTAGTTGTAAATAACTTTTGTAAGGCTTATAATGTCTTGTTTATGCTTTTGATCTGTATCGGAACATGACATCCCGAGGTTTTGATATGAAATGAAATTATATATTTCTTAAAGAAAGGTTTTGATAAACTTCTATCATGTTTTGTTATGGGGACCAATTCCGCAACATCCTTTAAAAGGATTTCTCTGATTTTATTTTAAAAAGCATAAGCTAAATCGGTCTTTTCTGGCCGAGAAATTATGGGATGTCACAGAATTAATCTTCATTGGAATACACTGTAATGTCTGATGACAAGTCTTTGTGACTTTTGTGCATAGTCATTACAAGAGGATCAATGCATATAAGTTTAGAGTCTAACAGATTTCGATAAATGGTAGGAATTTTAAATTCTTACATTGATGGTAAGGATTTGAATTGTGAAAATGAGAATCATTGGAATCATGTTCGATTGGTCTATTTCACAAAGTAAGGATCATAGACAAACATAGTGTGCATACTTGGAGTATGGCATAACTGTTGTTTGGACAAAACATAGTGTGCATGCTTGGAGCATGGCATGACTATTGTTTTGATTCAAGTATAAAGTTAATTATTTGAAACATTATACAATGAATAATGAGTATTCAATATGGCGTTTAAATAAAAGATGTTTTATTTACTGTCAAAGGTGCTTGGGACCATAAAGGATTAGTATTATTCTTGTGTTTCACTTTTCATGTTTTGACTTCCAGAATAGCTAGGTTATTCTTTCCGAATGACTAAGTTATTCAAATTCTCCACAGTTGGTCATATGTTGGAAGTAAATATGAATCAACACTGTCATGAAGCTCGTTTGTAGATGTCTAAAGTGTTGGACATAGCAAGAGTTGCTACAACATTCATGAGTGCTCATAAGTTCTGAGTATTGGATTAAACCCACGCTCACTTGTATCACTTCATGGATTTTATCTCGAGTGATCGTGAGACGATAATATCTTATATTCTTCAAACCTAGAGATATGAGTTGTTAACTATGAGTTGGTTATACATTAACTGTACGAAAACGCATTGGTAACTCGATCTTATAAAATGTACCTTTGTGTATAATTCAACAAGTTGTAGAAAAAGCATATGAGTCGAAGTTTATCCATTCTTTTTACCCTTGTAGGGATAAAAATGATATCTGTGGGCCCCTCGATGATTTAGTGATGACACCCCTAAGTACTTGTCCAAGCCTAGACTGATTTGATTTTTTCAATTAGTCGATCGTCATAAATCGGAAATCGGGAAACAACAAATGGACAGAGAGAATGATTATAATCCATGTCTCAGTCCATATGATATCTAGAACGGAGGAATATATGATCCCTTATCTAATGGACGCGTTATTGATTTGTTCAGAGTTCGACCGCGACTTTAAGAGCTACGATTGCTAGTCGGGTTTTGGAGTCATACGCAATAATAGTTTTAGACTTATCCAAGTGGGAGACTGTTGGATTAATGTCCAAGTCCATAACTATATTTGGTATGTATTCCACCCGACTTGGCATGGTCCATTTAGGTTGCATGGCATCAGAACGATTTGGATAGACTTTTATGAGAAAAGGATATTTATGATTTATTAATATATTATAAGTTCTAATATATTAATATGAAATCATATTATTTAATTAGTATTGATTAAGAATTAATTTGGAACTAATTCTATGATCAAAAGACACTAATTAAATATATGGGGATTGATTGTGTAAATCATTCATTCTTATATATGTGGGCTTATGATCCATAGTTCTTCATGTTGAGCTAAACCCATGGATACTCCATGGATGTTTTGACCCATGGAGCATGAAGAATATGGAAATACATGAGTTACATGGTGTAACCCTAATAGCCACAATATGTAAAGACCCCATGGCTCAAGAAATCTGACTAAGGAACTAAGGTTTCATATGAGAGGGCTAGCCGATTTGAGCACAAGGACTTTTCTCTCAAGTTATTCCAAGTTGTTGTTGGTGTTGTGTGAACCATTTGAGGTGTCACACTTGAGGCACTTGGCTCTTAAGCTCCATGGAATCTTGCTACAACACAAAATGTATGTTACCCTAACTAGTATCTTATTTGGTATATGAGAATTCATGCTAGTTATAGGTTTAATGCCTTGGAAACTCATTTGCATGTATAATTAGTGAAAACATAGATCCAAGGTATTTAGGATTGTATGTGCACCATAGGATATTGTAGTAAAACAATAACAACAATGTTGGGGCCAGCTACCAGGGGGCAGTAGTGTCAGGGGGCAGTAGTGTCAGGAAGGGTATTGACAATGGGTTAAGGTGAAGAAGTTTAGGACCTAACGGTTGTCACTGGTATTTTCCTACTTAACAACACTTATGCATGCATTTTATTCGATAGCGGAGCCGAGCGAAGCTTCGTTAGTAACAAATTCAAACACTTACTAAATCAACAACCCCAGAAGCTCAACAAAGCCTTCACGGTGGAGATGGCTAATGGCAAAACCGAAACAACCAAATATGTTTACGTAGGTTGCACGTTAACACTAAACAACCATTCATTTCAAATAAATTTGATGCCAATAAATATTAGGAGTTTTGATGTGATAATCGGCATGGACTGGTTAAGCCCCCATCATGATGATATTATATGTTGCGAGAAGGCTGTTCGCCTTCACCTTCCCAACCACGAAACCCTAATAATCTATGGTGATAAACCTGGCGTCAATCTTAGTCTCATCTCGTGCATCCAGGCACAAAAGTTCCTGCACAAGAAAAACTATGCTTTCCTCGCTCATGTTGTGGATAAAACCAAAGACGAAGTAAACATTAAAGACATCCCAGTGGCATGTGGCTTCCCGGATGTATTTCCAGAAGACCTTCCGAGAATACCCCCAGAAAGACAGGTCGAATTTCGAATCGACCTAATACCAGGTGCCACATCAATTTCCAAATCACCCTACAGGTTAGCTCCCGCCGAAATGCAAGAGTTATCCAGCCAACTAAGCGAGTTGTTGAGCAAAGGATTCATCCGACCAAGCTTCTCACACTGGGAACTCCGGTCTTGTTGGTCAAGAAAAAGGATGGATATTTCAGAATGTGCATCGATTATAGGGAATTAAACAAGATCACTGTCAAAAATCGATACCCACTCCCTCGAATCGACGATATATTTGAGCAGTTTCAAGGAGCTAGTTACTTCTCCAAAATAGATTTAAGATCTGGTTATCATCAACTTCGAGTCCGAGAAGAGGACATTCCAAAAACTGCCTTTCGAATTTTATACGGTCATTACGAATTTGTTGTGACGCCCTTCGGTCAAACAAATGCCCCCGCTGCATTTATGGACCTCATGAATCGAGTCTTCCGCCCATTCCTTGATAATTTCATGATCGTCTTCATCGACGATATTCTTAGATACTCTCGAAACAAAGAAGAGCCTTGTCAACATCTCCGCCAAATCTTGAAAACCTTAAGAGCTGAAAGATTATATGTGAAGCTCTTCAAATGCGAGTTCTAGATCCGCAGTGTAAAATTTTTGGGTCACGTAGTCAGCAAGGAAGGGATTCATGTAGATCCTTCCAAGATCAAGGCCATTGAAAGCTGGGCGATACTGAAAACACCAACAAATGCGAGTTCTAGATCCGCAGTGTAAACTTTTTGGGTCTCCTAGGCTACTACCGAAGGTTTATCCAGAAATTTTCCAATATAGATAAACCCCTCACCACCTTGACACAAAAAGGTGTGTCTTTCAACTGGACGGAAAAGCAAGAAGCTGCATATCAAACCTTGAAGCGAGCCCTCTGTAGTGCACCAGTGCTATCCTTACCAGAGGGAACCGAAGAATTCATAGTCTACTGCGATGCTTCAAATCAAGTATTAGGCTGTGTCCTCATGCAGCATGGAAAGGTGATAGCTTACACATCCAGGCAATTGAAGACGCATGAAGTAAATTACACCACCCATGATCTCGAGCTGGGAGCTGTGGTTTTCGCCCTAAAGATTTGGAGGCACTAACTCTACGGTACAAAGTGCACCATCTTCACCGATCACAAAAGCCTCCAGCACATTCTAAACCAAAATGAGCTAAACATGAGGCAGCGAAGGTGGGTTGAGCTGCTAAATGATTATGAATGCGAGATCAAGTCCCACCCAGGCAAGGCTAACGTGGTAGCCGATGCCCTGAGCAGAAAAGAATAATCAGGTCGCCGGGTGAAAACCTTATCAATAACCATCCACTCCCACCTAACCTCGCAGATCAAGGAATCCCAATTAGATGCATTGAAGCCGAAGAACGCCACAGACGAAACACTGTGTGGGATAGATAAGAACTTTGAAGCTAGGGATGACGGAACTTACTACTTCATGAATAGAATCTCGGTTACTAAACTTGGGGGATTCAGAGAAATAATCATGAACGAGGCCCATAAAACGTGATATTTCGTCCATCCAGGTTCAGATAAGATGTATCTGGACATTAAGCATCATTATTGGTGGTAAAATATGAAGGCAGAGATCGCCACTTACGTGGGCAAGTGTCTCACTTGAGCCAAGGTGAAAGTGGAGTACCAAAAGCCCTCGGGACTATTACAACAGCCAGTAATACCCGAGTGGAAATGGGAAAGGATTACTATGGACTTCGTAACCAAATTACATAAGACGGCAGACGGATTGGATGCTATTTGGGTGATTATCGTTAGGTTAACTAAATCCGCTCATTTCCTGCCAATAAAAGAATCGTACAAGATGGAAAGATTAACTCGAATCTATATCAAAGAGATATTGAGACTCCATGGAGTGCCAGTATCTATAATCTCCGATCGGGATAGTAGATTTACTTCACGGTTTTGGCAGTCACTACAGAAGGCTATGGGAACACAGCTAGACATGAGCACTGCTTACCACGCTCAAACTGATGGCCAAAGCGAACAAACCATCCAAACACTCGAGGACATGCTCTGAACCTGTGTGATCGATTTTATCAAGTCATGGGATACTCACTTGCCCTTGATTGAATTCCCGTACAACAACAGCTATCACACAAGCATAAAGGTTGCTCCTTTTGAGGCCTTATTTGGTCGCAAATGCAGATCGCCTCTCTGCTGGACTGAGGTGGGTGACACCCAGCTGGCAAAAGGGCGGTCACCAGACAACACCCTTACAGGACCAGAAATCATTCGAGAGACTAAAGAGACGATAATCCAAATCAAAGCCCGACTCCAAGCGTCGCGTGACCGACAAAAGAGTTACGCTTACAAACAACGAAAACCTCTAGAGTTCTAAATCGGAGATCGAGTGCTATTAAAGGTCTATCCCTGGAAAGGGAAGATTCGTTTTGGGGAACGAGGAAAACTAAACCCACGATACATCGGACCGTTCGAGAGCCTAGCCCGAATTGGTCCGGTAGCTTATAAGCTGTAGCTACCTTCGGAGCTCAGCAACGTACACCTCATGTTCCACGTCTCGAATTTGAAGAAGTGCTTATCAGATGAAACCCTTGTCATTCCTCTAGAAGAGATCAAAATAAACGAGAATCTCTTGTTCGTCGAAGAACCATTCGAGATAATGGATAGGGAAGTGAAGCGTACGAAACAAAGCCGCATTCCGATTGTGAAGGTTCGATGGAACGCTAAGTGTGGACCGGAATTCACATCGGAACGCGAAGACCAGATGAAGCATAAGTACCCTCACTTATTCTCTCATTCATGATCCTACCTTTCAAAAGAATTTCGGGACGAAATTCCTTCTAACGGGGGGATGATGTCACAACTAGCATTTTTAGCTAGGAAATTCTATTTTCATCTAAACATCAACTATTGTAAGACTTTTACTCTAAGTGAAAATCATACTATATGCTAAAATGAAATCATCCATTTGAATCAAAACTCATGAGTGAAGTTCAACATCTAATACAATACATCTAATATATTCAACTATGGGTTGAAAACCCTAAAAATCCCGGTTCAAATTTATTATGGACTAGGATCCTCTTATTGGGCCTAATGGACCAGTAAACTTTCAATTTGGCTATTTTGGGCCAAGGAACCCTATTTGGACTCTAATTGGACCCACACTCATGAAACTAAAGTATTTTGGGTCATGCGGGCCTAGAATGACTCATCTTATCCGTCATGGGCCATGATGGGCCGTAAATGGTTTCATAAGCCCTAATGGGCCGTAAACTATTTTGTTGGGCTTCATTGGGCCGTAAACCCTTTTCCTTGTCACTATTGGGCTGTGAATCCTCATGAGGGCCCAATAGGCTGAAAACCTTCATCTTTGGCCTCATAATTTCGAACAAAACCAAGAAAAGGCCCAAACTCTTTCATTCTCTCTTCTTTTCCCTCATTCTCGGCCCAACAACAAAAAAAAATGGGAGGGATGTAGAGTTTGACACCTCAACATTACCTAGTGGATATCCATGCAAGATTTCATGTATCCATGCAACCCTTAAATCACTCTCTTCATAAGTCAACACTCCCTTCTCTCTTATCTCTTCTCACTCTCGGCCATAAGAGCCTCCATCACGACCATCACTCTTCATTTTCAAACTCAAGATTCTCTCATCCTTTTTCCTCTCTAGCACAAAGAACTTTCCCCCTCCATCCTCCTAGTTTTCGAGAGTTTTAAGGGCACATCAAGAACTCTTCATCAAAGCTCATCACTCTTGGTAAGTTTTTGTTTGACTATATAGTTTAACTTCAAGTTTACACTAAAAATCTTTTCTTAACCCACATCATTTCATGATCTATGCTCTTAGAACTTCATAGATCTCGAAAACCTTCTCAAGAAGCTTACTAGGGCCGAGATCTTCTCATTTCGTCACCAAAAATTGAAAACTTTAAACCAAAGTGAGTTCATACCCCCTATTTTCGATTTTTACTTTTTTTTGGGGGAGAATACAAGTTGTTTTGTGTAGATCTATGTGTGTATGCATGATTTTGTGTGTTTTGCTTGTTATATATATGTGTTTATGTGTTGTAAACTTCATAAACTTAAAGATCTACTAAAAGATGATGATATTGGTATAACATAACACTTATTTCAACTTATGTTACAAGAAAAAGGATTAAAACACATATAAGTTACTTAAAGCTAAGAAAAACTTCATAAAAGGGGCTAAAAGTGACAAAATGACAAAAGAATGGGTTATTTGTGTAACTCACGTCTAGTAAGGGCATCAAAAGGATTTTTTTGCTAAACATGGCAAATTTCGACATTTAAGACCTTACAAGGACTAAAAATGTAAATATTTTCATAAATGGACCTCATTTGGGCTTCTCACGGTTTTGGGCCCAAAAATTGTAATTTTTGATCTTTTGTGGGCTCAAATGTCGTTTCCAAGAAAGTTGTGCCAAAATTGTAAATTTTTGATAAGAAGGTTAATGATGTGATATTACAAAAACAAATTGGGCCAAAAAGATGAAATTATCTATAATGGGCCGAAAATATATACTTTTTATAAAAATCAAGCCAAAAATGATGTTTTTGACAAAAGTGAGTTAAAAATGTTATTTTTACAAAAACTAGCCTTAAATGCATGTTTTGTCCAAAAAGGGGCCTAAAATGTTATTAAAATTGGACTTTAAATGTTATTAAAATTGGACTTTATATGTCATTCTGGTAAATAATTGAGCTAAAACTAGCAATATAATAACAAACGGGCTAATTATGTAATTCTCATGGTTATTAGGCCTTGGTGACCCATTTATATGCTTGACAGGTCCTGAATACTATTTATATGTTTATTGGGCCTCATTGACCCATTAACATGCTCGACGGACCTTGGATACTCTTTGCGTGCTATTTGGGTCTGTAAATACCTTACATGTGAAATGGGCCTTAGTTGTCCTTTTACATATATTCTCATTCCTTTTGGGCCCACGTTATATAATCTCATTCCTTTCGGGCCTGGAAATGACTTACATGTTTAGTGAGCCTTAGTTGTTCGCTTACATGGTTCATTGGGCCTGGAATGTGTTTTATATGTTTCTCTTCACGTAAATTCGATTAAGGATCTAGTGAGACGTATCGGTTGACACCTATTGAGTGTACGATCGTAGCCGGTAGTTATAAACAGAGTCTCTTGGAGGGAGAGCGGGGGTTTGTGTATAGATCTATACGGGGATGACACCCCACACCTGAGATGTTTGCTATAGTTAGACTAAACCAGTCTAGGGTGACGAAAACCTTATTCTATTTTCCGTCAGCGTTCAACAACGCTAAGACAGGCGAAATTGTCATTATCTAGTATGGTTATAATGACTCACATAGAGGAATTAACATTATGAAATTTACGGGAGACCATTCTCTTTTCTCTTTGGATTACTCGGGAACATACTCGTGTCGGTACTTGACCTCGGGGGTTGACATACCAACATTCTCTTTTACAGGCAACATAGGGTTGTCTGGGGGCATTCTTTTTACATTCTCTTTACATTCTCTCCATTCACTTTTGGCATTCTATCAAACAATAACACACATGTATTATACAAGATGGGACACAAACATACTAAACTATTTTAAGAAAATACAGGAATTTCTTGTGATTACAAGGTTATACAAATCATTTTCTCAAACATGTGTATGAACTCACCAACATTTTTATGTTGACCTTTTTAAACTAACTTGTATTCTCAGGAAACCGTTGAAGCAGGTTGGGCTGAACAAACTAATAGATATTTTGTTATATTTTATTTCATCATACTTTAATTATTTTGGCATGTAATATTCAAACACAATACTCAATGTAAACAATGTATGTTGTTATATTACATGTGTGATGATGATGATGTTATGTTTCAATTATATACTATGTGATGATACTACAAGGATGAAGTCACACACAAGCCCCCGAACATTTCCGCCGTCTAGTTCGGGGGTCTGACAACTGTTACATGCAACATTATTAGCATAACTAAAGTTCTAATAATTTAAAAGTTCACCATAATTAATTTGTCGTTCTATAAGTATTTAACATGGCACAACCGACTTTTCATGTGGTACAATTGATGTTTGATATTATACAACTAACATTTGAAATGGTGCTATCGACATTTAATATGGGGGTACCAATGCATGGTATGGTTCCACCAACGCTTAATATTCCATATTATATCAAGGATCGGCATACCGAATTTGTCGATACTTATACTAGTTTTCATAAATAACTTGTGGTTTGATTTTTTTGTTACATATCCACCAACATTGAGAGGATCATTTGGAGAGATATTCATATCGGCTTTATTGTTACTGCCTCTTGTTGGATTAGGTGTCTAAGCCCATAACTGTAATTGGTATGTACTTGACCCGATAGTAGCATGGTCCATTTTTGGTTGCGTTCACCGGAGCAATTTGATAGGAAGGATATTTGAGAAAGAGGTTATTTGTGATTTATTAATATATTATAAGAATAATATATTAATTGAGAAATCATATTATTTAATTAGTATTGGTCCAGAATTAATTTGGAATTAATTTAGTGATCAAAAGAGACTGATTAAATTTACAGGGACTGATTAGGTAAATCCATGATATTTATAATATTGGCTAATGATCCATGTTGATTAGGGATGGGCTAATTCTATGTGAAAGTCCATGAAGAGTTAGTCCAAAGGGCCTATCATATGGATCATTGGATTACCAAAAGGTTTTAGGGTTTTATGTATAAAACCCAAGGATTCCACACTATAAATTGAACCCTTGCTTGCTACAATCGGCCCCAAGAGTTCCAAAGTGAAACTCTAGCCGATTTGTGTCTCCTAGCATCTCTTTCATTATCCTCCAATTGTTGGTGGTGTTTTGTGAACCATTAGAGGCATCACATTTGAGGTGCTAAGCTCTCATAAGGCCAAGTTCTACAAGATACAAGAAGAGGTAATCATTTAACTTATTTTATGATTCAAATATCAGAGTTGTATGCTAGTTAGGCTTCATGCTTTGGAAAAATGAATGTTGCATGTATAAATAGAGAAAAGTTAGATCCAAAGCATTAGGGTTGTAAGTGCACCATAGGGATGTTAGAGTACATAAAACCCATCAGTGGTATCATAGCCTAGGGTGTTTTCTATTATATTGATGTAATTGTGTTATTCTCAAAGTTGGAAAAATTGCAATTATGTTTTCTGCCAGGGTGAACTCGACAAGTCCAATTAGGAACTCGACGAGTTCATGATGAACTCAACGAGTCCATTACCTGACTCAACGAGTTGGACAGTCTGTTGGAAGATTTCTGGGTTTTTTGGCCGGAATTGGATTAGGATCATTACCACAAATTGTTTTATATCATAAAATCTGATTTTTCTGATATGGTAGTGTTTATCCTCATCCAATTAAGATGATTTTCAAATTTTAAGATAATTACTTGATTTTGTGAAAAACTAATTATTTGTAGAATTTGAATCATTTTGTTATATGAGTTAAAATTAGGTCATATTGGTAAATGATAAATTATATGATTATTTTTATTAGTTTAAAATTTGATCTAAATGGTTTTGAAGAGAGTTACAAAACTTGTCATCAAGTTTAGGTTATATGAGTTAAGATTAGGTTATATGATTATTTTGCCTTCAAGTTATGGAACTTGGAAAATCTCTTTTATGAAACAAAGAGAGTTACAAAACTTGTCATCAAGTTTTTGAATCCAAAAGGTTTTGAAGAGTTGCAAAACTTTCTCTCAAGTTTTGGAATTTAAAATTTGATTAAAAGTTTTAATTATAAAATATTAAATTCTAAAACCCTAGTAATTTGAAAGGTTTCAAAAGTGCACCTCTTGGTTTTTCTAACTTAAAATTTAATTAAATAGCTTTAATTTTGAAATATTAAATTTAGAACCTTGATATTTTGAATAGTTCAAATTACACCCTTATGGATTTTATTAAATTAATTAAGTGTTTAATTAAAAGAGAGAATTAATAAATCCATAATAATATGGTTTAAACTTAATTAAATTAAAAGTCTAATTTATTAATAGATTAAACCACCTAGTATTTTAAATGTATAAAATACACTCTTATACTATATACAATTAAAAGTCTAATATATTATATATGTATAAGTTAAAAGTTAGTCTTACCGTTAGTAGTCCTCAGTCACGAAGTTGGTCTATATGGGGTGTTTAAGGAAGCGGCCTGTAAAATGACCGCCATTGGGTATACATTCTTACCCACCGCACTCTTGACCAGTGGAGGGTCGTTAGCCGAACGGGTAGGATAGGACATTCTCATTAAAAGTATAATGAATATTTTAAGTAACTAAACGTCTTATAAATTCCCAAATCTTAGTTACTTTAGGTAAAATGTGAATTTGATGCTAAGCCATGAAATTGCACATTGCACCTTATTAGTCGTTAGTGGAGCGTGTGTGGTTAACCAGCACACTAATATGGGAGTAATGTAAGATGGTAATGGGTAGCTTGGAGATTATCATAGATCAATGGAGCTTGTGTGGTTAACTGGCACATTGATTATGTGATAGATGCCTTCGAGAGTACCAAGATAATTTGCATGGTTATTCACACCTTGTTTGTGATCCTTGGTATCCCAGTCACAAACTTGAAGGGCATAATCGAGAGTAAACATGCCATTGAAAAGTTCAATGAATCTCAAAGAATATAGGAATTTCAATTCATTTAAAACCTAATGTTCATTTTCGTTTTTCATGGTGGAAATTGGTAAATCGTCATTTACCTACCTTCAAATATTTTACAATTGGATTACGACATCCCTCTTCCGAATTGTAAATTATTGTGTTGGGTCCTAGCCTTAATATTTCATTTGGGTGTTATATTAAGGATTAAATCAACTCACTTGAATTTCTCCCCTTGTAGATGTCTAAATCTGACAACAATGGTCTTCCCGAATCTTTTGGAGAAAGCTTTTCCTATGAAGATGATGTTCCACGTTTGGATCGTGGAAATGGAAATCATACTTCTCTTCCTCCACCTCCTCCAAATTTTCTCCCTGACCCACATGTTCGGAGACTTGAAAAGTTCAAGGTCACTCAAGCCCTATTGGCAAGCAAACACGAAGATGGAAAGTCTGTATGTGCTCACGTCTTGGAGATGAAGTTGCACATTGACAGGCTGGGAATGTTGGGTGTGGTTGTCTCGAGGAATTTGGCGGTTGACTTGGTTCTTCATTCACTTCCTAAGTCATATAGCAGGTTCATTAAGGACTACTATATGGGAGACCACGACATCACACTCATTAATCTTACATATTTGCTTGTTGCTGCTGAATCAACAATGATTTGGCGCACTGGTAAAGCAAATTTGATTGGAAGATCTACTTCCCAAACTTCCATGGACATTGACCGGATGGTAAATAGAAAGGCTATATATGAGATAGTCCCATGTACCATTCCGAAAGAGTCTGTTTGTTTCTATTTCCAAGAGAATGGGCATTGGTTGCGAAGCTGCCATAACTCTCTGATAAAATCTAAGAGATGGTAAAGTCAGAATGTATAACTCTACTTCAGGTAAGCCCACTATCTAAATCTATTAAGTTCCTATTTCTAGATTCTTAATACATGATGTGATGAGATTGCATTTTGATGTTTTGTAGGATCGAAAAGAAAGGAAGCTTAAAGGAAGAGTAAGCTGATTCTGATCGCAACAAGATGGATTTCGATCGCATGGTTCGATGATCAGAGTTTTGAGATGCATCTTAGGAGTTATGATAGATTGCTTAGGAATAGTTAGTAACATAGTTTTCATTTGTATTTGCATTGTAAGGACAAGTTTTCCGCACTTTTATAAATAAAGAAAAAAAAATTATTTTTATCTTATTTTAAGTTTCCTTGCAATGGCATTTGTGAAAATTATTGTTCATATGTTTCTATTAATAGCAATGTTGAAAATGGTTTGATTCTTAGCTATATCAATTGTGGTAGTGTCATAATTTTCTAAGTTAGGAAAGATTATCATCGCCCAAGTTTCAATTAGATAGAAACTTGGAATCATATGATCTGAATCATGTGATGTGTGAAAATCTTGGTACTTGGGAAAATTGGGACTAATTCCTCGTTTACATAAGTATGTAAGTCAAGTAAAAGATAAAAGGATCTAGTACACATTGATGTGAACTGGTCAGATCCACCACAAAGGACGATAAAGTCTATTCGTCATGATTTACTGAAAGATCCGTAAATATGGTTATTCGTACAAGATTGAGTATAATTCTGATACCTTGAAAAGCTTTAAAGTATAGCAGAACGAATAAGAAGAATCAAATTGGGCAGAAAGATAAAAGGTTTCTCCAATCTGAAAGGAAATGAGAGTTCTTTAGTATCGTGTTTTATGATCATCCTATTGATTATGGAACCATGTCACAATTGATCCTCTAAGGACACCTTAGTGCACTTGCATGACTAAGAAGAGGAATCAGAAATTGTTGAAATGGTTAAATCAAGAAGATGAATCATACTTCGTTCCAAAATCAAGTCTTAGAGTCATACTCCAATATTGTGCCTTGAGTGACATAATCTTAAGAAGGTTTATAACACTCATCAAATGTGGAGTAGAAATTGTTTCGTACTACTGCACATTTGAAATTGGTAAGTTGTGATGTTTTGGATAAAACAAAGACCAACTAAGACCAATCACATGAAGTGTTGTCTTGATGAGATCTCACACTAACTCTTGAATATTTGATTATCAAGAAATGTTCATGACAAGAGAACCTTATATGTCAAGAGGCCAGTGGGAGTCTTAATGGTCTCGAATAGTTTCAAGTACTAATCAAGAATAAACCTTTTAGTTGTCACTAGCACACGACTTGAGGTTGATAACCTATCGTGATTGACATATTCTTGTTTCTGTGCCTATTCCAGTTAGTTTGACTATGCATGAGAGTTCTATGAGTTTTCATTTGAATGCATAAAGGCAATGCACCTTGATCAATGGAAAATACATTGATTTGTATGGGTGAGCTGCTTAATAACATGGAAGAAATAGTAGGACCCTTGTGTTACCATATGTCAAGAAATTAAGATTAAGCAAGTTCAGTCCATATGAATTCGAATTTGTCATAAACCTTGTCGTTAGATATTGGTTGAAAATGACAAGTTTATATGGATAGGAACACATACACTATAAATCTAAGTGGCAAAAGGTTTCTATCCACTTAATGAAAATGATTGTGATGAAACGCTTTCACTAAGTAGATTTTAAAGGATTAGAGTTAGCAGTTGTGATAATTGCATTCTGAAATTCGATTATGATTACGGCATCCCTCTTCATAGTTCGAATTGTGAGAAATGGCAAATAGTTTGTACATTCGGGACTTATTATTTTAAGTTTTGAAAGGTTCAAACACACACTTGTGCTATTTAATTTGAAAGGTGTATGAGCTTGAGAAGTCTGGAAAAGACTTATCGAAGCACCATGTATCATAAATATGAACTTTGGTAAGAAAGTCAATAAGTATTGATTTATAAAACTCCAGCTGATTTCTGGATATATGTCAAGGCTAGTGGGAGCATAAGGGTTGTGCTAAAGTAAGCAAAATTGTTATGCTAGAAAGAGTATAATTGTTAAGCTAATGGGAGCGCAACTATTATAATAAGTATTGTAACGTTATAGTACTATTTATAAGAAACAAAAGTTACAAGTTTGCAAAGTTGTAAGTTTGGATATTGTTTTGCTATAGAATGTTATAGGTAGAATATACTCATACTTCATTTCGAATCTAAAAGCTTAGATTGAAATTTTAATTAAACTTCGTCATGGAAATATATGAATGTTATGTTGAAATGATTCAACATAAGCAAATTATATATGGAAATATTGTAGCAAGAGACTGATAAAGTATCATGTCTTTATAATGTATCGAATCTCATATACTTAGTATATAGGATTGATTACGTATGCTATAATATTAATCTGTTCTAATTTTCCAAATGCCTAGGGCATTAAGAGGGAAAAGGGACTAGAACAAGATATGACTAAAATGGTTAAGCAATTGTCGAGGACAATCTGAGGTTTACCAAAGATTGGTTGCTTATGGACAGTTGGAAGTATAGTATAAATGTTGGAAGGTCCATATTGACAAGTTCTGAGAAGAGGTGACTCTTGTTCAGAAGTGATAGTCAAATTGGGTATATGGGAATGTTTCCATAAGTGGGAGTTAATAATAAAATATGCACAAGATTAGGAAGCTTAATGCAAGAAGGATGTTCAAAGGAATGTACTTTGAATATGAGCCTTCGTTTCCATGGAATTATTCTCCATTGGAACATTTTGTAATATCTTTTGCCAAGTCTCTGTGACTTTCGTGCATAGTCATTACAAAAGGATCATTGCATATATGTTTAGAATCTGACAAATTATAGTAAATGGAAAGAATTTGGTATTCTTACACTTACGATAAGGATTTGGAATTGTGAAATGAGCATTGTTGAAAATGTGTACGATTGATCTATTTCACAAAGTAAGGACCATAGATAAACATAGTATGCATGCTTAGAGCATGGTATGACTATTTTTTTTAATTCAAGTATTGAGTTGATTAATCGAAACAGTATAAAATGAATAAGTTAGATTAATATGGTGATTAAATAATAAGTTTTTTTTATTTATATTCAAAAGTTTTGAGACCATAGTTAACTAGATTATTCTTGTGTTTCACTTTGCATGTTTTACTTCCCGGATAATTAGGTTATTCAAACATCCACAGTCAATCATACTTTGGAAGTAAGTAATGAGGTAAGGCTGTCATGAATCCGACTGTAGATTGTCTAAGTGCTTAGACATAGCACAAGTTTGTTGCAGTGTTCATGAGTACTCCTGAAATAAGATTTGAGTATTGGATTAAACCCACGCTCATCTGAATCGCTTCATGGATTTTATCACGAGTGATTATGAGACGATAATATCTTATATTTTTGAAACCAAGACATATGAGTTGTAGTTTACAAATCGGTTGCACATTGATGATATGTAAACGCACCAGTAACTTGGTGCTATAAAACGTAACATTGTGTGTGATTTGATGAGTAAATTGAGAAAACATATGAGTCAAATTTTATCCGTTCCTTTTACCAAATGTGGGATAAAAGCGATATTTGTGCGCCCCTCGATGATTTAGTGATGACACCCTAAGTGCTTGGCCAAGGCTGGACTGATTTGATTTGTTCAATTAGTCAGTCATCATAAATCGGAAATCGGGAAACAACACATGGGCAGAGAGAATGATTATTATCCATTTCTCAGTCCATACGATATCTTGTAGAATGGAGGAATATTTTATCCCTTATCTAAATAGACGTGTCAGAGTTCGACAGCGACTTTTGAGAGCTAATATTGTTGATCGGTTTTTTGAAGTCATACTTGCAATTATAGTTATTAGACTTATCCAAGTGGGAGACTGTTGGATTAGGTGTCTAATCCCATAATTGTAATTGGTATGTACTTGACCCGATAGTAGCATGGTCCATTTTGGGTTGCATTCACCGGAGCAATTTGATAGGAAGGATATTTGAGAAAGAGGTTATTTGTGATTTATTAATACATTATAAGAATAATATATTAATTGAGAAATCATTTTATTTAATTAGTATTGGTCAAGAAATAATTTGGAATTAATTTAGTGGTCAAAAGAGACTGATTAAATTTACAGGGACTGATTAGGTAAATCAGTAATATTAATAGTTTGGACTAATGATCCATGTTGATTAGGGATGGGCTAATTCTATGTGAAAGTCCATGAAGAGTTAGTCGAAAGGACCTATCATATGGATCATTGGATTACCAAAAGGTTTTAGAGTTTTATGTATGAAACCCAAGGATTCCACACTATAAATTGAACCCTTTCTTGCTAAAATTGGCCCCAAGAGTTCCAAAGCGAAACCCTAGCCGATTTATGTCTCCTAGCCTCTCTCTCATTATCCTCCAATTTTTGGTGGTGGTTTGTGAACCATTTGAGGCGTCACATTTGAGGTGCTAAGTTCTCATAAGGCCAAGTTCTACAAGATACAAGAAGAGGTAATCATCTAACTTATTTTATGATTCAAATATCAAAGTTGTATGCTAGTTAGGCTTCATGCTTTGGAAAAATGAATGTTGCATGTATAACTAGAGAAAACATAGATCCAAAGCATTAGGGTAGTATGTGCACCATAGGGATGTTAGAGTACATAAAACCCATCACCTATTTTGCTAGATATATTCTCAACAAAGTTTTTCCCACTTCTGCTACTAGACCCTCTTCCTTCGCTAGATCGATTTCCGCTAACAACATATCGATTTGTAGGATTGTATTGAACATTCTATGTCTTTTCCAATATCTAATTATCCACCTAATACATATCTACAAGAGTTCACTGATGGGTTATGAGCATAACTACAAATCCTATGTGTTCATGCAACCCTATAATTAAGGATCTAGGCTTTCACTAGTTAAACATGCAAACTTGAATACAAAAGAGAAAACCCTAGGAAGATAGTATATGATTTGAAATCTATAAAAAATTGGGTTTAGATATGTATCTTACTTGTTATGTAGTAATAACAAGAAAACCTTGTAGATCTTTAGCTCTTGAAAGCAAGTGCCTCAAATGTGACATCTCTAATGGCTTACAAACACTCTTTGCAAGAGGATGAGAGGAGAGAGGAGGGAATGATCTTAGAAATTCAGCTCTACTAGGGTTCTTCCAAGGTGGCCGAATTCCCATGGCGAAGCCTCCTTATATACTGCAGGTTGCTTAGTCCCAAAGCTAGGGTTTGCAGGTGTAAACCCTAATTTCCTGCTTAAGACCTAAGCAGCCCATGGACTCCTCAACTAGAAGGCCTTGGGCGAAAACTTATAGGGCCTCCTTCTAATTTTCGTCCACTCCTATCCAAGGGGTCCAAGAGCTCATTTTTACAACTATCAATTATTTGCAAAACATCCCCTATACTTTTAACTAATTCCTTTAATCCCAAAATTAATTCCAAATTAATTTCTGATTAAATATTAATTAAATAACATGATTTCTAATTAATATATTATTTTCATAACATATTAATAAATCATTTATATCAATTTATTATTCCAAATAACAAATTCAACTTCTCTCCAAAGTCGTCCTGTCAAGTTGCAAGAGTGAAGGCAACCCAAAAGGACTTGTGCTTCTCTTCAATTCAAGTATATACCAATGATAGTTATGGGCTTAGACACCTAATCCAACAATCTCCCACTTGGATAAGTCTAATAACTATAATTGCAAGTATACTTCAAAAATTAACCAACACATTGAAGCTTTCAAAAGCCACTGTCGAACTCTGGCCTAGTCAGTTACGTGTCCTAAGATGAGGGATCATATAATCCTCCGTTCTGCAAGATATCATGTGGAAAAATGACAAGGAACATAATCGTTCTCATTGTCCAACAGTTTGTTTCCCGATTTCTGATTTGTAATGACATAGAACTTAATTGAACACATCAATTTATTTCTGACCGGGCCCAGCACATAAGTCAACACCAAATCATCGAGGGGCGCAAGATATCGCTTTTCCCCGTAGGGTAAAAGGAACTGATAAACATTGACTTATATGCTTGTACTATTTAATCATCAAATCGTACACAACAATATCTTTTATAACATCAAGTTACTGATGCGTTTACGTATTATCAATGCACAACCAAATCGTAAACAACAACTCATATATCTTGGTTTGAAGACTATATGATACTATCGTCTCATAATTACCGGTGATAAATTCCATAAAGTAATTCTATGAGCGTGGGTTTAATGAAATACTGAAATCCCCATTTCAAGAGTACTCATGAACGTTGCATCAAACCATTGCTACGTCTAAACACTTAGACAATCTACAACCCAATTCATGACAGTCTTAATTCACTACTTACTTCCACAGTATGATCGACTGTGGATATTTTAAATAATCCAATTATTCGGGAAGCAAAACATTCAAATTTGAAACACAAGATAAACAATTGACAAAAGATAGTAAATTATACTCATAAATAAATCTCCATTACTTAATCATCCAATGTCAATTACATTTATCTGTTACAGGTTTCTAAATATGTATCTAATTACTGAAATTAATAGCATCCTTCAGACCAATGATCCTTGCATGCTGAACATGCTTAATCCTACTAAGACCCTTAGTAAGGGGATTAGCAGGATTCTCTTCTGATGATACCCTCTTAACGACGATGTATCCTTCTTCTACCCGATGTCTAATAAAATGATATTTTCTGTCGATATGTCTAGATCTTCCATGATCTCTTCATTCCTTGGTCAAGGCAACAACTCCTTTATTATCGCATAAAATTCCCAATGGCTCCTTAATGGCTGGCACAACTCCAAGGTCTCCAATGAAGTTCTTCAACCATATAGCCTCATTTGACATTTCGCTCGTAGCTATATATTCTGATTCACATGTTGAATCAGCTACGGTCTCTTTCTTGGAACTGCTCCAAGTTACTACTCCTCCATTAAGGGTAAACACCCAGCCTGACTGAGAATGGAAGTTGTCTCTATCTGTCTAAAACCTGGCGTCGCTATACCTAGTAACGCTTAATTCATCACTGCTACCAAGCACAAGGACTCAGTCCTTCATCCTTTATAGATACTTAAGAATGTTCTTTACTGCTATCCAATGAGCTTTACCTGGATTTCCATGATATCGACTAACCATGCTCAAAACAAAATCCACGTCAGGGCGAGTACATGTCATAGCGTACATGATCAAGCCAACGACGGAAGCATATGGAACTCGACTCATCTCTGCTATCTCTGCATCCGTACTCGGATTCTGAGTTTTACTCAGCTTGGTATTACTCTGGATATGTAACTCTCCCTTCTTTGAATTTTCCATGCGAAAATGCCTTAGCACCTTATCCAAATAAGTGCTTTGACTAAGTCCAATTAGTCTTCTACTCCTATTTCTCAAAATCCTTATTCCCAGAATATATACAGCCTCTCCCAGATCCTTCATAGCGAAACACTTTCCAAGCCAGGACTTAACCTCCTGTAAGGTTGGAATGTCGTTTCCTATAAGTAGTATATCATCAACATACAATACTAGGAAGGTGACTACTCCCACTAGCTTTGACATATACACATGACTCATCCTTACTCTTAGAGTTGCCAAACTCTTTGACCTTCTCATCAAGGCATAGATTCCATCTGCGAGAAGCTTGTTTCGATACATAGATTGATTTCTCAAGCTTACACACTCTATCGAGGTATATAGCATCCACAAAACCCTCTGGCTGAATCATGTAAACATCCCCAGTCAACTTTCCATTAAGAAAAGTGGTTTTTACATCCATCTTCCAGATTTCATATTCATGAAACGCAGCTATGGCTAACATAACCCTAATAAATTTAATCTTAGCCACTGGTGAGAAGGTCTCATCATAGTCAACCCCTGGGGTTTTAGTAAAGACCTTCGCAACCAATCGTGCCTTGAACGTGTGTACCTTTCCATCTATGTCGGTCGTATTATTGATGATCCATCTGTACCAAACTATCTTACGACCTGGTACATTGTCAACCAGGTTCCAAACTTGATTGTCATACATCGACTGGATCTCGCTGTCCATTGCATCTTTCCAATTAGTAGACTTAATGCCCGCCATGGATTCCTTGTAGTTAGAAGGCTCATCCAAATTTACCAGTGTACTATCACCGATAAACATATCACCATCCGTAGTTATATGGAAACCATAAAACTCTGGTGTCATTCTAACTCGAGTGGAACGTCTGAGAGGCAACGACTCGTCAGTTGATTCAACAAGAATCTCTTCCTCGGGTTGAGCGCTAGTTTTAGAGGTTCCTTCATCGCTTGACTCTTAAATTTCTTCAAGATCAATTGTATTCCCACTGTCCTCTTTGCGTATGAGCTCTCTCTCATAAAAAGACTCCCCTTCGTGCTATGAAGACCACGTTCTCACTAGGTTTGTAGAACAAGTATCCAAAGGACTTCTGTGGGTAGCCGATGAAAATACATCGCTCACTTCAAGGTTCATGCTTGTTTTTAGTCTCTCGTCTAACGAAAGCCTCACAACCCCAAACCTTGATATGTGCCAACGAGGGAACCTTCCCTATCCACATCTCGTGATGTGTTTTGGCAACCTTCTGCGTTGGGACTAGATTAAGAATATGGGCGGCAGTCTCTAAGGCATACCCCCAGAATGATATCAGAAGCGAAGCTCGCCTCATCATGGAACGAACCATGTCCAACAAGGTTCGATTATGCCTCTCAGCCACACCATTTAGCTGTGGTGTCCTAGGAGGTGTCAATTGTGAAACAATTCCACATTCCTTGAGGTAGTCGTGAAACTCGATACTAAGATACTCACCACCCCTATCGGATCTGAGCATCTTGATCTTCCAGCCCAATTGATTCTCGACTTCATGTTTGAACTCTTTGAACTTTTCAAAGGTTTCTGACTTATGTTTGATTAAGTAGATATATCCATATCTGTTATTATCATCGGTAAAAGTCATATAAAATCGATTTGCATCCCTTGTGGTGGATCTGAAGGGCCGACACACATCCATGTGTATGAGATCCAACAATCCTTCACCTCTTTCACAAGAACCAGTGAAAGGTGATTTAGTCATCTTTCCAAGCAAACAAGACTTGCATGTATCATCTGACCTTAGGTCAAATGATTCCAACATTCCATCCTTTTGGAGTTGGGCAATGCATTTCTTGTTGACTTGTCCAAGACGACAATGCCACAAGCATGCTTTATCTAAACCATTAGATGCATCAATTTGTTACACACTATTTCCTAAATTGTCTACTACCATCACAGTTTCATATACACCATCACAAGGTAATGCTTCAAAATAAAATACACCAGTATAATAAGCATTAATATGACCATTCTCACTATTAAAAGAATATCTAAAACCTTGTCTGTACAAACCATGAAATGAAATAATATTCCTTGTCATTTCTGACGAGTAGCAACAATTATTTAAATCTAAATTTAACCCACTGCTAAGCACTAAGTAGTAAATCCCAATCTTGGTGACAGGTGACGATCTCCTATTTCCCATAATCAGGTTCATCTTTCCATGCTCCACCTCCTCACTTCTTCTTAGTCCCTACAAGTCAGAGCAAATGTGAAAACCACATCCTGTATCAAGGACCCAATAATAATAATGCAAAGAGTTTGGCTTGATCTTGTCATCCTTTATATCTTGCAGGTACTTGGGGCAGCTTCTCTTCCAATTCCCTTTGTCATGGTAGTAGAAGCAGGCAGCCTCTTTTGGATCAGAGGAGGGGGCTTCAGAACTAGACTTGCCTTTAGGGCCATTACTTGACGACCCTGCTTGAGACTTTCCCTTCCAGTTCTATTTCGAGGGAGCTTTCCTCTTCCTCCCTTTCCCTTGCCCAATGGCCAAGATGGGAGTAGCAGTAGTAGGAGTGGAGTCAATACTCTTTGTCTTCAATCCACTCTCAATGGTTCTCAGCAAGCCTTGAAGTTAACTCCATGTGACTTCCTCTATGTTCAAATGATAAGTCATTTTGAACTGATCATAACAAGGAGGTAAAGATTGCAAGACTATGTCAATAGCAAGCTCCTCATCGAAGTTCAGATTAAGTTTCAGCAAATGATCCACATAGCGCTGCATGCGTTGCAGGTGGGTCGTGAAGGATTCTCCGTCCTTCATCTTGGTGGTTATGAATGACTTGACTATATCATACATTTCTTGACGTGCTCTTTGATGGTACTTCTCCATCAAGTCCTTGCATATCTCATAAGGCCACTAGTCCTCATAAAACCACAGTAGCTCAGGAGTCATAGTTGCCACCATGATACATGACACTTTGGTCACGTCTTTGTAGTGGGCCCTATACTCAGCTATTTCTTCAGGAGTAGCTTTTGTTTCATCTATCTCATTCAACTCTTTGTCAAGGACATATTCTTTATCCTCGAATCGCAATGCCATTCTAATGTTGCGCATCCAATCATTAAAATTGGAGCCATCGAATGTGACCTTGGCACAAAGGCTCAAGAGCGAGAAGGTGTTCGAGGAGTTATTGTTGGAGGAACCGGAAGCATTGTTGGAAGTTGACATCTACAAAAGAAGAAATACAAAATTTGATTAGATAAGCAAATCCTTAATATAACACCTAAATGAAATGTTAATGCTAGGACGCAACACTATAATTCACAATTCAGAAAAGGGATGTCGTAATCCAATTGTAAATTATTTGAAGGTAGGTAAATGACGATTTACCAATTTCACCACAAAAAACGAAATTTAAATGAATTAGGTTTTAAATGAAATTCCTAGAACTATTTAATGGCATGTTTAATCTCGATTAAGCCCTTTCCATTTGTGACTGAGATACCGAGGATCACAAAGAAGGTGTGAATAGCCATGAAAATTAGTTTGGTACTCTCGATGACATTTACCACCTAATCAATGTGCCGGTTAACCACAAACGCTCCATTGATCAATGATAATTTACGAGCTACCCGTTGCCACCCTTTATTGCTCCATATTTGTGTTCCGGTTAACCACACATGCTCCACTAACGACTTTTATAAAGTGCAATGTGCAATTTCATGGATTAGCATCAAATTCACATTTTCCTAAAGTAACTAAGATTGAGAATTTTATGAAAACATTTAGTTACTTTATTTACTTCATTATACTTATTAATGAGAGTTTAATGTCCTATCAAACCCGTTTGGCTAACGACCCTCTACTAGTCAAGGTTGCGGTGGGTAACAATTGATACACAATGACGGTCATTTTATAGGCTGCTTCCTTAAACACCCCTTATAGACCTGCTTCGTGAATGAGTCCTACTAACGGTAAGACTGACCTTTTCTTATATATATATATATATATATATATATATATATATATATATATATATATATATATATATATATATATATATATATATATATATATATATATATATACGGGTGTATTTTAAACTTTTAAAATACTAGGGTTCTAGAATTTAAGATTTCAAAATTAAACTATTTAATTACATTTTAAATTCTGAAACCAAATGGGGTATTTTTAAAACTTTTCAAAAATACTAGGATATCCAATTACCTTTTTAAAAAAATTCAATTTTAAGGAGGAAAAACGAATTAAGGTAATTATCCAAATCAAGCAAAGATAACAATTATCAAAATCAAAAAACCAGGGATCTGACAGGCCAACTCGTCGAGTATGTACAATGCACTCGTTGAGTTGGGCCAACTCGTCGAGTTCCAAACATGAACTCATCGAGTTCTATGAACAAAATGACGATTCTGCTCCCTTCTCCTTTGAACGAATCGCAATTGTATCAAGTTCAACTGAAAAACATCCTACGCTCTGATACCACTGATGGGTTATGAGCATAACTACAAATCCTATGTGTTCATGCAACCCTATAATTAAAGATCTAGGCTTTCACTAGTTGAACATGCAAACTTGAATAGAAAAGAGAAAACCCTAGGAACCTAGTATATAATAACAAGAAAACCTTGTCGATATTTAGCTCTTGAAAGCAAGTGCCTCAAATTCGACACCTCTAATGGCTTACAAACACTCTTTGCAAGAGGATGAGAGGAGAGAGGAGGGAATGCTCTTAGAAATTCGGCTCTACTAGGGTTCTTCCAAGGTGGACGAATTCCCAAGGCTAAGCCTCCTTATATATTGCAGGTTGCTTAGTCCCAAAGCTAGGGTTTGCAGGTGTAAACCCTAATTTCCTGCTTAAGGCCTAAGCAGCCCATGGACTCCTCAACTAGAAGGCTTTGGGCGAAAACTTATAGGGCCTCCCGATAATTTTCGTCCACTCATATCCAAGGGGTCCAAGAGCTCATTTTCACAACTATCAATGATTTGCAAAACATCCCCTGTACTTTTAACTAATTCCTTTAATCCCAAAATTAATTCCAAATTAATTTATGATTAAATATTAATTAAATAACATTATTTCTAATTAATATATTATTTTCATAACATATTAATAAATCATGTATATCAATTTATTATTCCAAATAACAAATTCAACTTCTCTCCAAAATTCATCAAGTCAAGTTGCAAGAGTGAAGGCAACTTAAAAGGACTTCTGCTTCTATCAATTCAAGTATATATACCAATTATAGTTATGAGCTTAGACACCTAATCCAAATTTAAGACCTTCTAAATAATCTTCTTTGCACTTTTCACATCACCCTCGTTAGCTATTTGGATAACATACTTTAACGTAGGGTGTTAGAAAGACACATGATATTAGGTTTGCCATCCCAACCAACCCTCTCTTTGGCCATATTGTATAAATCTAGTAAATTTATATCGACGGGAAATCCAACACAAAAAAATTTAACAAATGATCTAACATATATTTGTTCCTCACTTTGTTACTGATAAGAAATACGAACACAAACAATAATAAACTACTTATTTGAAATCATTTTATATCAATAACACCATAATGGGTAAGGTGGATAAAATTGGTAAGGAAATAAAAAAATGTACCAGAAATTTTTCATCTAAGATCAGACAATAGGTTTGATACACTACTTGAACAAAGTCCTTTTATATCATGCATTACGTGTCATAAAAGGGTACATATGACACACAAATGCATGTCATTAAAGCCCCTGTCATAAAGGAAGACGACATGCATTTGCATGTCATAAGCTTCGGAAACGCATTTGCGACACACAATGTGTGTCATTAAAGCCCATGTCATAAAGAAATATGACACACAGTTTACATGTCATAACTTTAATAGTTTAATTTTTTTTATAGATTAATTAATTTTCAAATTAAATGAAAATGAATGTCTCATAATGCAAAAAAAATATCATACAAAAAAAAAATACAATCCATTTCAAAATATATAGTATGTCACATGGTTGCCAAAATCGTGATCCTGATCGTAGGATCGTACGATCCTACGATCCTAAGTATGAAAAACGAGTCGGATCATAAACTAATTGTATTTGGGGTAGGATCGTAAGATCGTAGGATTAGGATCCAGTCTGATCCTACCTTCCCTTGATCCTTTTTTTTGCATATGATTTTTTTTACCATTTTATTTCTTTTACCCTTTACCAATTTACCGTTTATCATTTTGTGTTGAGACTTATGACTAAAATTTTGAAGTTTTTATAACTTTTGAATGAAATTTGAATTTTTGAAATATTTTTAATGTTTTAAAATTATAAATGTAACACTCATAAAATTTTTGGAAATTTTAAACTTTTTAAATAAACCCAAAACCATCATTCATTACAATTTATTTTCAAAATGAGTTTCACATTAGAGTTTTCCCAGAAATCGTAATACAAAACACGAGGAGATGCAAAATCAAGCCTTCGCCTTCCCGCGATCATTTGATGTACCTAAAGCATAATTAAAACTATAAGCCCAAAGCATAGTGAGTCTTCCCCAAAATACCACCACATAAACATAACCGACAACAACATACACAAAGAGCCTACAGCATGACTGGACCGCCTCACCGGGCCTTCAGCCTATCCGGACTGCTCTGCGGGCCTTCGGCCTGACTGGTCCGCCTCGCAAGCCTTTAGTCTATCTGAACTATAATGGGTCTGTTGGCCTTCAGCACAAAGCAGGAGCGGCTCAACCCAACCACACACACACATGTCGACATATACATAACTCATAAACATATAATCAATCAACAGGCAAGCACATATCATACAGATCAATAAGCATAGTATCATCCAGTCTACCAGGATTCAGATCAACAGATCACTACAGTATTCAATCATACGATAATCAGGATAACAATCCAAAAGGTTGGCCTTGGTTCCCTTGACCCTTAAGTATAGTGAGGAAAACTCACCTCACACTAACATATCAAACAGAACCTCCGGCTGCTAGCTCACGAAAACCTCGAACTATCATAATAAATAAACCTCCACTTAATAATCAGATTATCACCTCAAATCTTTTAACCCATAATTGTCCATTAACTCTTCCTTAACTGGGCCAAAGCTTAAGTCCAAACCTTGATCCAAAAAGGTCCGCATACAAGGCCCATAACTGGCCTAATTTTCCAAATTCGGCCCAACTCCCTATTACGCCTCATCCTAAGGTTTAATTCCCTAACTGACCTAGAATACTCCTACTCAGAAATTCTATTAGGGGCCCAAGCCAAACTGGCCCAAAGATGGCCCAAATCCGAAGCCCAATTCGCGAAAGCCCAACAGAAGACGTTCGTTGGGCGTACCCCGAAGTTACGCAGGGCGTACGCGAGCCTCACATTGACTGGAAACGGGGGTGTTGACCGCGTATGTGGGGCGTACTCCCTACTATGCAGGGTGTACCCTCACAGAGTCCAAACTTCAATAAGTGCTTAATGCCTTAAGCACTTAAGCACTTAAGCCCAAACTTCGGATCCATAGTCCAAATGCATCTTAGAGTGATAAAGTTTCCAACTTTATGACTTTAGATGCCCAAAAGTTCTGAATACAATATCTTATCCCATTAAGACCTTTCTACCAAATGCATGGGACACGTCTAACCATTAGGACCTCATTTTTATGATTAAGGACCCCTCTAAGGTTCTGAAAGGACAACTCAAATCACCTAGAACATGTCATGCTAAAAATGGAGCATTTGGGACCAAAAAGAAGCAATAAAGAACCCAACAAGATATCTAGCAAAACAATCATAAAGGTATGAGCTTTATACCTTTGGATAATGAAGAAGGAAGCCAAAACCCCAGATCCAAGCCTTCCTTCATGTTTCCAAGCTTCTTCATGCACTTCCTTTGACTCTAAAATACCAAAGACACACTTTAATGCTCTCACTCGCACTTAAGGGGGCTAGGGTTTTGCAAGAACAACTGAGGGACTTGGAGGCTGAAAGTATAAGGGCACTTCGTCCATAATGATGGTTAAATACTCCTCAAACCCTAAAATTTAGGGTTTCACTCGGACACTAGTACGCCCAGCATACTACGGCGCACCCTAGTACGCTTAGCGTACCCACATGTACGCGCAACGTACATCTCCTTCCCTCCAAGTTAGCAATTTGCCACTAGGGCTCCTTAGGGATAATTCCAAACAACTTCAAGGGCCAAAATGTCACAAATGAAATATCAAGGAAAGGATTTGAAAATACCTGCAAATCCAGGATGTTATAACTCTCCCCCAGTCGAACTAGACTTCATCCTCGAAGTCTGCCACAACAAACAAATCTGAATAATGCTCCTGCATATCAGCCTCCGGCTCCCAGGTCCACTCGGAACCCCTCCGATGTTGCCACTATACCTTTACCACAGGTACCTCCTTGCTATGCAGAACCTTTACCTTCCTTTCTAGAATAGCTACCGGCCTCTCGACCTAATTCAGACGTTCATCAACCTGAATATATCCAATGATATCATTGCATCCTCGTCCAAAACGCACTTCCATAACTGCGAAACGTGGAAAGTGCTATGAATCTGACTGAGCTCCTCCGGAAGATCCAATCTATAAGAAACCTTGCCAACCCTGTCAATAACTCGGAATGGTCCAATAAATCGGGGGCCTAATTTCTCTCTCTTCCTGAAGGGAATCACACCTTTCCAAGGTGAGACCTCGGCAACACCATGTCACCGACCTGAAACTCCAACTCAGATCGGCTTCGGTCGGCATAGCTTTTCTGCCGACTCGGAGCAGTTTGCAACCACTGATTAATCTGCTAAATCATCTCTGTAGTGTGCAGAACCACTTTGGTACGACCCATGACCCTGTGACCAACCTCCCCCCAACATACTGGTGTACGACATCTCTACCCATACAGAAGCTCAAAAGGCGAGGCACCAATACTAGAATGGAAACTGTTGTTATAGGAGAACACTGCAAGAGGTAGGTAGGATTCCCCACTCCCACAAAAATCAATAATACATGCATGCAACATATCCTCGAGAGTCTGAATGGTTTTCTCATTCTGGTCGTCGGTCTGCGAATGATAAGTTGGGCTGAAATGCAACCTCGTGCCCAGTTCCTCATGGAACTCTTCCAAAAATGGGAGGTAAACCGAACATCCCAGTCTGAAACAATGGAAACCGGAACCCCATGGCGAGCGACGATCTTGAGAATATACACATCGGCCAATTTCTCGGCCGATGAGCTCTCTCGAATTTCCAGGAAGTGGGCACTCTTGGTCAATCGATCCATGCTGACCCAAATAGCATCAAAACCTCTTGCCATCTTCGCCAACTTGGTGATGAAATCCATCAAAATTTGCTCCCATTTCCACATGGGAACCTCCAAAGGCTACAGCTTGCCATGCGGCCTCTGATGCTCGGCCTTGACCATCCTACATGTCAAGCACCTCTCCACGTACCAAGCGATCCTCTCTCTTCATACATGACCACCAATAACTCAATCTCAGGTCCCGATACATCTTGGTGGCCCCTGGATGGATAGAAAAATGAGACTTATAATCCTCCTCCAACACAATCCTCCTAACCCCACCAGACATAGGAACCCAAACCCGACCACAACGGGTCAACAAACCGTGACTTTCAGGCACAAATCTGGTGATCTCACCCCTGATCCTCTCAATCCTCCAATTCTCCTCTCGAACATACTCAGTCTGAGCCTCCCTAATCAAACCCACAAGTGGAGAATCCAAATATATCCTCATACATGTCACCTCAACAGAAGGTCCAACCGACTTGCGGCTTAGGGCATCCGCCACCACGTTCACTATACCCGGATGGTAAAGGATCTCGCAGTCATAATCCATGACTACGTCCAGCAACCTGCGCTGCCTCATGTTCAGGTTCAGCTGATCCATAATATACCTCAAACTCTTCTGATCCATGTAGATAGTACAGCAGACCCCATAAAGGTAATGTCTCCAAATCTTGAGAGCGAAAACCACCGCTCCCAAACTCAAGATCATGCGTGGGATATCTCGTCTCATGCGGCTTCAGCTTCCGTGAAGCATAAGCTATCACTCGTCCTCTCTGCATGAGGACTGCTCCCAAGCCGGTGATCGATGCATCAAAGAAAACCATAAAATCCTCAATTCCCTCCGGGAATATTAAGACTGGGGCCTCGCAA
The DNA here is from genome assembly GCF_052849685.1 of Lactuca virosa. NCBI lineage: Eukaryota > Viridiplantae > Streptophyta > Magnoliopsida > Asterales > Asteraceae > Lactuca > Lactuca virosa. The sequence goes on along the minus strand of NC_136429.1, from coordinate 277,058,145 downwards.
AGTCTCTGCCGAAGGGTCTCAAATACGAACTGTTTCTCAGGGACCCAACGGAAATCCACCCCCTTCCTCGTCAGATGAGTGAGGGGTACTGCAATCTTGGAAAAATCCTAAATAAATCTCTGGTAGTACCCTGCCAAACCTAGAAAACTCCTGATATCCGAGGGAGACTTTGGGACCTCCCACTGCATCACCGCCTCGATTTTGGCCGGATCGACCTTAATCCCATCCTAGTTAACGAGGTGTCCAAGGAACTGAACCCCTCGTAACCAAAACTCGCACTTCGAGAACTTAGCATAAAGTCGTTCTCACCTTAAAACCCCCAGGAGCTCGTGAAGATGCTCCTCATGCTGCTCCCTGGTCTTGGAATACACCAAGATATCATCAATGAACACGATAACGGAGCAATCGAGCATCGGCCTGCATACCCGATTCATCAAATCCATAAATATCGCAGGTGCATTGGTCAGCCCAAATGGCATCACCATGAACTCATAATGCCTATAACGAGTCCAGAACGCGGTCTTCTCCATGTCCTCCTCCCTCACCCTGACCTGATGGTACCCAGACCTCAGGTCAATCTTGGAGAACCAAGATGCTCCCTCTAACTGATCAAAAAGATCATCAATACGCGGAAGGGGATAACGGTTCTTCACCGTTAACTTGTTCAATTCCCTATAATAGAAGCATATCCGGTGTGAACCATCTTTCTTTTTGACAAAAAGAATCAGCGCTCCCCACGGAGAACTACTCGGACAGATGAACTGCTTGCCTAGCATCTCTTGCAGCTGAGATGACAGCTCCTCCATCTCAGGCGGTGCCAATCGGTACAACGCCTTGGCAATAGGGGCTGCATCTGGCACAAGGTCGATCCTTAACTCGGCCTGACTCTCAGGAGGCACACCGAGAATACATCAGCGAACTCCCTGACAACCGGAACATCAGCCACTGAAACCTGATCCCCAACCTGCGTATCCACCACATAAGCCAAATAACCAGCATACCCGTGCTGAATATACTGTCGAGCCCTGGCTGCGGAACAAAACCGTGAACCCAACCTAGTGCCCTCTCCATAAATAACCAGTTCTCCCCCACTTAGGGTTCGAAGTACCACACGCTGGCCCTCACAGTAGATCATGGCACCAAAACGGCTCAGCTAGTCCATACCCACGACCATACAGACAGCCCCCATAGAATCAGAATCAAATCGATCAGAAAGGATACCTCGAAGATCTCTAGAACGCAACCCTGATAAACCGAAGAAGCAAAAACCCCGTGTTCGTTGGCGATAGAAACTCGTAACGGACACTCCAACTCTCCCATAGGCAAAACAAACTCCCTACTGAAGGACCTATAAACAAAACACCGACTCACACCCGAGTCAAACAACACTAAAGCAGGCAAGGAGTTCACTAGGAACGTACCTAACAGAGGTACAATGTGAGCATAAAACAAACGTAATCAAAAAGATATGGGATAGAAACATACCAGTCATAACATCTCGTGTTGTCCTGGCCTCCTCGGCAGTAAGCTGGAAAGCGCGACCTCGAGCCCTCGGGGGCTCCGCCCTGCCCTGACTCCCGTCAATGATCCTCAATGTAGCCGGCGCGGGAGCCTGCGCCAGCTTGGCGGCGAGCAACAGATAGTTAACCTTCACATGGCCAACCTGATCACAAGGATAGAAAATCCTCATACTCTGAACCGGGGCGGACTGGCTGCAATCCCTTGCAAAATTCCCCTCCTTGCCACATTTGTGGCACCCACTAATAGATCGACATGCCCCGACGTGAACCTTTCTACACTTCCCACAAGCACGACCTTGCTGACCTCCAGATCTAGACTCAGCGGCTTTGAACCGCTTCGACGCCGACAGCGACTAGGACGGGGCCTGCCTCTGCTCTCTCAACTGAGACTCTATCTCAAGCTCACGCCGCCGGGCGGCCTCCTGCAACTTCAACAAGGTATCACACCACTGAGTAGAAACAAACTGTCTGATGTCCGTCTTGAGCATGCTCAGATACGGGTCATCTGAGCCTGTTCTGAGGCAAACTCGGGGCAAAACATTGCCCTTTCAGTAAACATCCAGGTGATCTCAGTCACCTACTCCGATCCCTGCCTCATGTGCAAAAACTCCTGAGCCAACCTCTCTCGCTCGACCCGTGGAATGTAGCGAGTGTGAAACATCTCCCTGAAATGATCCCAAGATACAGCAACCCTCTGCTCATCAGAGTATGATCCCGTAACAAGTCTCCACCAATCCTTCGCTCCAGACCTTAGAAGGTTCAGAGCGCATCTGACCTTCTGGTCAGCAGGGCATGAACAAGTGAAGAAGCATCCATCCACATCAGATAGCCACCTCATGCCCACAATCGGGTCCTAAACTCCACCGAAATTTAGGGGCTTCGTATTATCGAAGTTCCGATACTGAAACGCTCGCCCTGTCCCAATACCTACAGCTGCAACGGCTGCGGAGGCTGCCGCAGTAGCTGTCTCAACAATGACTGCATAACGGTCATCAAAGAACTCCAACATCGCGGTCTTGATAGAACTCCAACATCTCTGGAATAATCAACATAACGGTCATCAAAGAACTCCAACATCTCTGGAATCTAGTTCCAGACAATAGCAATCACCTCCTCATGGAGGATCCTCCTGATCCTGGTATCCAACTCATTCGATCCCATCTGCCTGCCAGTCCCTGGTCCCGACCCGGATCCAATCTAAACTAGCCTCGTAGTCACCATACTAAAAATACACTAGAAAGACATCAAATAATCCACATATCAAAACGGGGAACCAACTCCCAATGAATCCCTAGGGGTTGTAACTTCCTTGCTACGCGCACGGGTCCTATGCTTTCAGTAGTACGGGCCCATACTACCTTCCACAACTACCTTTGTTTCTTTCAAGGATCATCACAATGCCGTAACAAAACTCATAAGCATAAACGAACACTCGATCCTCACTCCCTATAGGAAAGGCTAAACATCTCACGACTGGTCTGCTGACCCACGACCCATCCATGAAACTTCCACCAACCCTGGAGAACTCGTATATGCTAGTCATACATAACACTGGACCCTATAGACATTCGAATATCTGATCCTACCCTAATCCCTTCCTCAAACAAGGACATGAAATAAGGCCAAAGCAAACATTCTTATGCTATAAGATCTTAGTTATATATAACCATGATGCATACACTAAGCAACTACAGTAATTATGTCAATTCCATAAAAGAAAAGGTCCTAGGCTATCAGACATCATATAATCAGGCAATTCTATCATGTAATTCCTGAAGATCCCTAGTCTATCACTAGCATGATGTTCTAACATATCACAATAACAAACAATAGTATGGTATTTTGGGGTCTACTTACTGGCTCTGGCTGATTGTACATACCGCATCCTCCTTGAGTATTTTCAAAACCATTTGAAAAAATTATTTTAGAAATCTTTTTCCTTAGTTTGAGACTGGATTCACACGAGTGTTTCTCCAATTCACTCAAACTAAGGCTCTGATACCAACTTGTAACACTCATAAAATTTTTGGAAATTTTAAACTTTTTTAATAAACACAAAACCATCCTTCATTACAATTTATTTTCAAAATGAGTTTCACATCAGAGTTCTTCCATAAATCATAATACAAAACACAAGGATGTGCACGATCAAATCTTCGCCTTCCAACGATCATCTGAAGTACCTGAAACATAATCAAAACTGTAAGCCCAAAGCTTAGTGAGTCTTCCCCAAAATACCATCACATAAACATAACCGACAACAACATGCACACAGAACCTACAGCATGACTGGACCGTCTCACCGGGCCTTCAGCCTATATCGACCGCTCTCCGGGCCTTCGGCCTGACTAGTCTGCCTCGCAGGCCTTCTGTTTATCCGGACCGCCCTGGGTCTGTTAGCCTTCATCACAAAGCAGGACCGCCTCAAACCAACCACACAAAGACATGTCGATACAAACATAACTCATAAACATATAGTCAATCAACAGACAAACACATATGATACAGATCCATAAACATAGTATCATCCTGTCTACCAGGATTCAGATCAACAAATCACTATAGTACTCAATCATACGATAATCAGGATAATAATCCAAAGGGTCGGCTGTGACATCCCCAAAATTCTCGGCCAGAAAATACTGATTTAGTTTATGCTTTTAAAATAAAATTAGAGTAATCTTTTTAAAAGATATTGCGAAATTTGTCCCCAAAACAAAACATGATAAAAATTTATCAAAACATTTCTTAAAGAAATGTATATTTTCATTATATATCAAACCCTTGGGATGTCATGTTCCGATACAGACCAAAAGCATAAACAGTACATTATAAGCCTTACAACAGATATTTACATCTACTGGCCTATAATCCAAAAATCCTCGTCATCATCCAACTATGCTCTGGGTCCACTACCTGTAATATAAAAAGCTGAGTGGCTTAGGCTTCGGAGCCTGGTGAGCATATAGGGTTTTCAACCCACAAATAATAATAAATTTATTAAATTCATCAACCAAAAATAAATTTATTAATTTCATCAACCAACATTAACCCTGATTACTCATTCTCGTTATCCTCACTTTACGACCCTAAACACCTATCATAAGGGACCTAGTCTAAGGATTTTCATCGGGGTGAGAACACTACTTTAGGGATTCCTCAGCAATTTATGTCAAATAAGACAACCATGAGGGGAATGGTGTACACCAGCGAACATATAGTTCACCAACACCTACAGGTTGCGAGCCTGCTATCGTTCCACTGGACTGTCTAGAATGGTCCGTGGTCGTTATATATACTCCGCTAGATGAATACAACAACAACAACATCGAGGCCTCTCATCATATTAACACACATCAACTATTTCATCTACCCATATTTTACCCAACATATTTGTAGATAAAAATACATATACACTTTAAAACTTGTATAAAACATCTATTCAACACCCATCTCAAATAAACAAATAATATAATTACGCATAACACGTATTTTATAGAAAATACTTCATATCTATGTGTAAGATGAAAGTGACTACACACTCACCTGACTCAACCGATGTAGATCATAATTATGTTTGAGAGTAACTTCTCGATTCCCTCTTCCAAATATTTTCTATTATTTCTTTCTAAAATATATGTTTCAATGGTAATGCTTAAAACTCAGGATCATACTCCTATTTATAGTAAGAGTTTTGGATTCATAACATTAAATGATATGTACAATAACAAAAGCATAGTTACCCAAAATATTGACACGTACTTTTAAAGACCGACACTAAATAAAAAAATGATACATATATGATTTATGTTGACTCCTGTGTTCTTATCTTAAACAAAACATATATTTTCTTTAATAAACATGTTTACCTTTTCTTTGTAATATAACACGTAATAACTTCCCATAAATATTAATTATGAATTAATATATATGCATGAATTTATGTTTCTACATATTTTGGTTAACATAAATATCACATGCATGTTTACATGCTTACTTAATGTATATACATAAACGTTGAATAATATACATATTGTCAAAGTCAAAAAATAATAATAATTATAATAATAATAATAATAATAATAATCAAATATTAAATATCAAATCAATATGATATATGAATCCAACAAATTACCAAACATATAATAGATATTGTTTTACAATATGTCAAATTTTATAATTAACTACTAACGTCGTAAAATATAACTAAAAATTATTGTCAAAAAAACGAGTGTAACATAAAACATTACCGTTTTGCTACTTGGGTTCACTTTTGAATGTATTTAGACCAAATACATCTAATAATTTGAGATTTTAGGGTCGTTACAACTTTCGATCAGATTATTTTATTCTAAACAATCTTTTATTTATAAACGTTTATTTTAGCGATATATATTAAGTTTTTAAAATAAATTTTTACAAAAATATTATATACACATAATATTTGACGAATTTTCACGCATCACATATACTCGAATAATTCTTTTTCACTTATTCTTAAAAGGTTACAATCGTCGACTGATGTAAATACATATTTTATAATTACGCCAAGCAGGAAACGCGAGCGTTACAATTATCTCCCCCTTAGGATGATTCCGTCCCCGGAATCATACATCAGCAAACAAATGCGGATAGCGACTCATCATGTCACTCTCCATTTACCAGGTGAGATTTGGCTCATTCGTATGTTTCCATCGCATAAGCACTAAATCGACCATCTTGCGTCACAACTTCTTAGTCTTACGGTCAACGATTGCCTCTGGTTCTTCGATTAACCTCTTGCTTTCATCCAACCTTAATTCAGAAATTAGAATTGTCTCGAGAACTTCTCCCGTGAACTTCCTTAAATAACACACGTGGAAAGTGTTATGAATATCATCTAGTTCTTCTGGTAGTTCTAGCTTGTAAGCTTGGTTCCCAATCCTCTAGAGAACTTTAAACGGTCCAATAAACCTTGAACTCAACTTTCCCCTTTTACCAAATCTTATAAGTCCCTTCCGCAATGAGACTTTAAGTAAAACCGAATCTCCAACTTCGAATGTTATCGGTTGTCTTTTCTTGTCATCATAGCTCTTTTGACGATCTTGAGCTGCTAACATCCTTTCCCTAATCACTTTCAGCTTTTCAGCAGTCTGATGGACTATCTCGGGTCCCATAAACTGCTTTTCTCCAAGTTCAAGCCAACATGACGACGTTCGACACTTTTGTCCATACAAAGCGTGATAAGGTGCCATCTTGATGCTCGAGTGGAAATTATTATTGTAGGAAAATTCCACCTAAGGTAAATGTTCATCCCAGTCACCTTGGAATTCCAGGGTACATGCTCTTAACATATCCTCCAACGTTTGAATTGTTCGTTCGCTCTGACCATCGGTTTGCGGATGGTAAGCTGTACTTAGACACAATTTCGTACCCAATTCCTCTTGTAGACTTCTCCAAAACCTCGACATGAAATGACTATCACAATCTGATACAATCGTTAAAGGAACACTGTGAAGTCTCGCTATCTCCTTCACGTAGGCATTTGCAAGTTTATCTACACACCATTTTTCATTGGCTGCTATGAAGTGTGCACTTTTAGTAAATCAATAAAGAACCACCCAAATCATGTCGTGACCGCTCTTCGTTCTGGGCAGTTTAGTCACAAAATCCATGGTGATGTCTTCCCATTTACCCATGGGTACAAGTAAAGGTTCTAAACTCCCATACAATTTCTGATGTTGTGCCTTAACCCTCTCACATGTCACACACTCGGCCACATACTTTGCAACATCGAGCTTCATCGTCGGCCACCAGTAGTAGGGTTTCAGATCCCTATACATTTTCCTGCTGCCGGGATGAATCGAGTACATGGTCTTGTGAGCTTCCTCCATCAGAAGATCTCTTATTCCTCCCGTCTTAGGTGCCCAAATCCTATCTTGTAATACCTTCACTCCTTGACCATTTGTATCAAACACTAACGTTTTGCCCAAACGTTCTTCCTTTCGATCATTTTTCTCTAAAACTTTTTCTTGAGCTTTCTTAACACTTCCTACAATTGTTGAGACAACTTCGATTCTTAATGCTCTTTCCCTTTTCTTTTCAAGGCTCACTTTTCTGCTTAAAGCATCGGCTACAACATTTGCTTTACCAGGGTGGTAAAGGATTTCACAATCGTAATCCTTAAGCAACTCTACCCATCGTTGTTGTCTCATATTCAATTCCTTCTGATTAAAGAGATACTTAAGACTCTTATGATTAGTGAAAAGTTTGCATTTTGTGCCATAAAGATAATGCCTCCATATCTTTAGGGAGAATACTACCGCTGCCAACTCCAGATCATGAGTGAGGTAGTTATTTTCATGTTCTTTCAATTGCCTCAATGCATATGCTATCACCTTATCCATTTGGGTCATAACACAACCTAACCCAACTCCAGATGCATCGCTATAAATTGCGAAGTCTTCGACTCCATCAGGTAAAGAAAGAATCAGTGCTTCACACAATTTCTTCTTTAACTTCTCAAAAGCTTCCTTATGCTTCTCACTCCAAGTATAAGTAGCTCCCTTGTGGGTCAAAGCTGTCAATGGAGCAGCTATCGAAGAAAAGCCTTGGATAAATCTTCGGTAATATCCAGCTAATCCCAGAAAGCTTCGGATCTCCGTGGGACTTTTCGGTTGTTCCCGCTTCATCACATCTTCAATCTTTGCTGGGTCAACCATTATTCCTTCTTGGTTAACCACATGACCCAAAAATTAGACTTCTTGAATCCAAAAATCACATTTAGAGAACTTTGCATACAACTTCTCCTTTTTCAGAACGTCCAACACTTCTCGCGGATGCTTGTCATGCTCCTGCTTGATTTTTGAATAAATCAAAATATCATCTATGAACACTATCACGGATTTATCGAGGAATGGTTTACAAACCCTGATCTTCAAATCCATGAATGCCGCTGGAGCATTGGTTAGTCCAAACGACATAACCAAAAACTCGCAGTGTCCATATCTTGTTCTGAATGCAGTCTTCTCAATATCCTGCTCTCTCACCTTTAGCTGATGATATCCTGACCTAAGATCGATCTTTGAGAAATAGCTCGAATCTTGCAGCTGATCGAACAGGTCATCAATCCTCGGCAACGGGTACTTGTTCTTTATTGTTGCCTTGTTTAGCTCTCTGTAATCTATGCACATTCTCATACTCCCATGTTTCTTCTTTGAGAATAACACCGGAGCTCCCCAGGGCGATGAACTAGGTCTAATGAAACCGTTGTCCAACAACTCCTAAAATTGCGTCATAAGCTCCTTCATCTCTGTTGGTGCTAATCGATACGGGGCTTTTTATATTGGTCTTGTTCCTGGTAACAACTCTATTCTAAACTCAACTTGTCGATCTGGGGGAAATCCAGGAAGATTTTCAAGAAAAACTTCCGGATAGTCACACACTACTGGTATACTTCGCATATCATTTTTCTCCTTCTTAACATCGATCACGAATGCCAAGTATGAGGTGCATCCTTTAGACAAACATTTTCTGGCTTTCATTAGGGAAATGATTCCAGAACTTACTCTGGGCTTGTCTCCGTATACCATAAATGACTCGTTTCTAGTCGGGTTTATCCTCACTATCTTATTCTTGCACAGTATCTCGGCATCACTGGCGCTAAGCTAATCCATCCCTAGAACAATGTCGAAACCATTCAACTCAATGGGTAACAGCTCCTCGTGGAATTCGTTTCCGTTTAAGTCGATGATAATATTCCTAATACAATCGCTAATAGGTATGAATTTGCCACTAGCAACCTCTACAATTAGGGCATCAACAAGTTTTTCTATAGGAAATGCTAGTCTTTCACCAAATTTATGTGATATAAAGGAGTAATTCGCTCCGGAATCAAACAGTAAACTGTCAAGCAATCCATCTACAAGAAAGGTAGCTGAAGCGACATCGGCTGCATCTTTTGCGGCTTCCAATGTCATCTGAAAAGCTCTGGCTTTTGGCTTTGGTGAGAGATTAGGCCTTGCTGCCTCTTTCTTCTTCGGGCAATCCTTCAAAATGTGCCCCTCTCCATTGCACCCATAACAAACTTTCTAATTGAAGGTGCATTCATTGGCATAATGCCCAGGCTTTCCATATTTGTAACAAGTGACTTCCTCACTACATTTTCCAACATGTTTCTTCTTACCCTTGTCACACCACTTCGCTTCGGCTCCTCCTCCAAATTTCCTCGAACCAGACTTCGAAAACTTGTTCTTCTTATTGGAACCTGAACTTCCTTCAAATTTTCTCTTTTCGCCAACTTCAACCTTGATGGCGGTCATCCCCTTAATCATATCTTCAACAGACTTGGCAGCCCAGATAGCTGCCTCCAAAGTAAGTGCCTGACGTACTGGCACCGCATACTCCCATGGAAGTCCCTTTGCGCACCTGTCAATTTTTTTCAGCTCATCTGGGACAATACACAAATGAAACTCCATTTTGTCTGTGAAGTTATAGGTGTATTCATCAATAGACATGCTTCCCTTCTTTAATGTTAGAAATTGGTTTTCTAGCTCAAGCACATTTTGGGCCGAGCAGTACTTGCGCTTGAATTGCACCAAGAACTCTGGCCAAGTCAGTTGCAGTGGCTCATTAGGGCTTAGGGTCTTCCCCAGAGTGTTCCACCAGCGAACATCGCTACCTATGAACTGATGCACTGTAAAGATGGTTTGTAACTTGCATTGGCAACCACATGTCATGGAAGCCAATTCCATTTCTAAGATTCAATCCATTACTCCGACGGGATCTTCTTTTCCAGTGAAAGTTGACGACTTGCAAGTCATAAAGTCTTTGTACTTGCATCCATTTCTCTCCACTCCATCATCATGGTTATTCCTCGTAACCACAAGCGGTTCAGTCTGACCAACAGATCTACTGTAATTTCCTTCCTCAGACTGGTCATCATTTAATTCAGGTTGTTCAACAGGTATTAAAGGTTCAATCCTGTTGTTCAGCAATAGTTGCCTCATTTCCTCCCTTTGTTCAGCCATCATAGGCTGAATCATGACTTGTACTCCAGCCATTGTAATTGGTTCAGGTGCATCTTCTGCTATAGGCACCTGTTCCATCCCTTGGGGTTGAGGTTGCTGATTTCTATTTGCATTTCAAGCTCCACTTCGGGTTCTTGCCATTTTGTTCTATACACCAAATTAGGCGAATTTAGATCTTTATTCATGATATATAATTAAATTCTTCTTATCACTCTGAAACGTTTACATGCTAGTTCTAATATCGTAGTCGTACGTTTAGAATCCTAAACACATAAGGTTTCCAGATCCGGTCGGCAACAGACCATAGATCCGAACAAAAATAATATCATATATGGCAAACATATAACATTTAGCACATAAAAGCATTTTAGGCATCTTTCCTAAAATATACTAGTGCTCATGTCTAAAATATGGTAGACACTCATCTCACGATCATCACTTAGCATTCTAAGTTTAAGTGTAGAAATCCTACAAATTCCTAGTTCGCTTAAACTAATGCTCTGATACCAACTGTGACATCCCCAAATTTCTCAGCCAGAAAAGACCGATTTAGTTTATGCTTTTAAAATAAAATCAGAGTAATATATTTAAAAGATATTGCGGAATTTGTCCCCAAAACAAAACATGATAAAAATTTATCAAAACATTTCTTAAAGAAATATATATTTTCATTATATATCAAAACCTCGGGATGTCATGTTCTGATACAGACCAAAAGCATAAACAATACATTATAAGCCTTACAACAGATATTCACATCTACTGTCCTATAATCCAAAAATCCATCGTCATCATCCAACTATGCTCTGGGTCCACTACCTGTAATATAAAAAGCTGAGTGGGTTAGGCTTCGGAGCCTGGTGAGCATATAAGGTTTTCAACCTACAAATAATAATAAATTTATTAAATTCATCAACCAAAAATAAATTTATTAATTTCATCAACCAACAATAACCCTGATTACCTATTCCCGTTATCCTCACTTTACGTCCCTAAACACCTATCATAAGGGACCTAGTCTAAGGATTTTCATCGGGGTGAGAGGGACCTAGTCTAAGGACCTATCATAAGGGACCTAGTCTAAGGATTCCTCAGCAATTTATGTCAAATAAGACAACCATGAGGGGAATGGTGTACACCAGGGAATTGAGAGTGACTTCTCGATTCCCTCTTCCAAATATTTCCTATTATTTCTTTCTAAAATATATGTTTGAATGGTAATGCTTAAAACTGACTATCATACTCCTATTTATAGTAAGAGTTTTGGATTCATAATAATAAAAGCTTAGTTACCCAAAATATTGACAAGTACTTTTAAAGACCGACACTAAATAAAAAAAATGATACATATATTATTTATGTTGACTCCTATGTTCTTATCTTAAACAAAACATATATATTTTTTTATGAACACGTATACCTTTTTTTGTAAGATAACACCTCATAACTTCCCATAAATACTAATTATGAATTAATATATATACGCATGAATTTACGTTTCTACATATTTTGGTTAACATAAATATCACATGCATATTTACATGCTTACTTGATGTGTATACATAAACGTTGAATAATATATACATTGTCAAAGTCAAATAATAATAATAATAATAATAATAATAATAATAATAATAATAATCAAATATTAAATATCAAATCAATATGATATATGAATCCAACATATTACCAAACATATAATAGATATTATTTTACAACATATCAAATTTTATAATTAACTACTAACGTCGTAAAATATAACTAAAAATTATTGTAAAAAAAAACGAGTGTAACATAAAACATTACCGTTTTGCTACTTGGGTTCATTTTTGTATGTATTTAGACCAAATACATCTTATAATTTGATATTTTAGGGTCGTTACAACTTCCGTTCATATTATTTTATTCTAAACAATCTTTTATTTATAAACGTTTATTTTAGCAATATTTATTATGTTTTTAAAATAAATTTTTACACAAATACTATATACACATAATATTTGTCGAATTTCCAAGCATCACATATACTCGAATAATTCTTTTTCACTTATTCTTAAAAGGTTACAATCGTCGACTGATGTAAATACATATTTTATAATTACGCAAAACAGGAAACGCGGGCGTTACATCGGCCTTGGTGCATTAGACCCTTAAGTACATTGATGAAACAGAACATGCGGCTGCTAGCTCACGAAACCTAGAACTATCATAATTAATAAACCTCCAATTAATAATCAGATTATCACCTCAAATCTCTGAACCCATAATTGTCCATTAACTCTTCCTTAACTGGGCCAATGCCCAAGTCCAAACGTTGATCCAAAAATGTCTGAATATACAAGGCCCATAATTGGCCCAATTTTCTAAATTGGGCCTAACTCCCTATTAGGCCTCATCCTAAGGTTCAATTCCCTAACTAGCCTAGAATACTCCTACTCAGAAATTCCATTAGGTGCCCAAGCCAAACTGGCCCAAAGATGGCCCAAATCCGAAGCCCGATTCGCAAAAGCCCAACAGAAGGCATACGTTGGGCATACCACAAAGTTACGGAGGGAGTACGCGAGCCTCGCATTGACTGGAAATGGGGGCATTGACCGCGTACGCGGGGCGTACTCCCTTCTACGTGGGGGGTACCCTCGTAGAGTCCAAACTTCAATAAGTGCTTAATACCTTAAGCACTTAAGCCTAAACTTCAGATCCATGGTCCAAATGCACCTTAGAGTCATAAAGTTTCCAACTTTATGACTTTAGACATCCAAAAGTTCTTAATACAAGATCTTATCCCATTAAGACCTTTCTACCAAATGCATGGGACACTTCTAACCATTGGGACCTCATTTTATGATTAAGGACCCCTCTAACGGTCTGAAAGGATAGCTCAAATCATCCAGAACATGTCATGTTCAAAATGGAGCATTTAGGACCAAAAAGAAGCAATAAAGAACCCAACAAGAGATCTAGCAAAACAATCATAAAGGTATGAGCTTTATACCTTTCGATAATGAAGAAGGAAGCCAAAACCCCAGATCCAAGCCTTCCTTCACGTTCCCAAGCTTCTTGATGCACTTTCTTTGACTCTAAAACACCAAAGACACACTTTAAGGCTCTCACTCTCACTCAAGGGGGCTAGGGTTTTGCAAGAACAACTGAGGTACTTGGAGGCTGAAAGGATAAGGGAACTTGGTCAATAATCATGGTTAAATAGACCTCAAACTCTAAAATTTAGGGTTTCACTCGGACACTAGTACGCCCAGCATACTAGGGCGTACCCTAGTATGCTTAGCGTACCCACATGTACATGCAACGTACATCTCCTGCCCTTTAAGTTACCAATTTTCCACTAGGGCTCCTTAGGGCTAATTCGAAACAACTTCAAGGACCAAAATTTCACAAATGAAATGTCACGCCCCCTAACCGGAACGACGGAAATGTTCGGGGGCGGAGGACGTCATATGTAGTATCACAACACATGCATCATAGTAATCAAAGTAATAAACAACCATTACATTAATATTAAAGTGTTTACAAAGTATGTGATTCACAAAAGGTTGACTTCAAGTAAATAACAAAACAAGACATGAAGCTACTATGCTCCATCTTCTGAATCCCTGAACGCGTACATGTCTACTAGTTTCCTGAGAATACAAGTTATTTTGAAAGAGTAAATCATAATTTAAGCTGGTGAGTTCATAAGTATTTTAGTTATGAAGTATACTATAAGTTCTTTTAGAAAAGTTCGCCTATTCCTCTAGAAAATCCTATATTTTCTGATATGATGAAAGATAAGTAAAAAATGACTCTACAATTCCCTCTATGAGTACTAAATGGATACAAGCTATATACAATTTAGAGTAAACAGACAATCGATTGTGTGAATCTTCCCTAAGCCCACAACCAAACAAGGAACAGGAAATGAGGCGAAAGTCACACATCCCATTGTTTGTTAAATCTTCATTGTATATAACCCTGGCGTATTCATTTGGTACTTACGGAGTTAACTGTAATAGTTCTTTTATATTTTATGAAAACATTCTTTAAGAAAATCATATATTTCCTTTAGTAAAAATGGTAACCAAAATAGTTCCTTCTATAATCACTTAGTTTCCACTAGCTATATATAATCTAATATCGAACGGACAGTTAATTGTGTGAATCTGCCCTGTCAGATATTAATTATATATAACTCTGATGTATAAACTAAGGTATTATAGAATTAACTACTAAAGCTCCTTTAATTTATACTGGTTTAATAAAACGAATTAAACCTTTTATAGATAAGTGTCTAGTTTAGCCTACTTAATGTTCTATCTGAAAAATATGTTTTTATGCTAGAAAACGGTATACTGAATTTGTATGCTATGACCTGATCCATACCTGATACTCCCTATGATTACTTGGTGTATACAGGATATATATATATATATATATATATATATATATATATATATATATATATATATATATATATATACTGTCACACCCCCAAACCAAGGATGGCGGAAACGTCCGCGGGTGGAGGACTTCATGTATAGTATCATAACAGCAATTGTAATAGTAATTCAAGCAAACACAACCAACATATATATAATTGAAAAAAATTACATCATTGTATGAATTACATGTTTACGAATCAATTACAATATGTTGATAAAATATGAAATAGTAGACGCCTTAGCGTCCCATCCTCAAAAGCACTTGATTACCTGTTTAATGATTTCCTGAGAATACAAGTTGTTTGAAAAAGTGTCAACATAAAGGTTGGTGAGTTCATAAGCTTTTCGTTTGTAAAAGTAGTATTTGTGTTAGAAAAATCCAATATTTTCCTTAATGTGTAAATGTAGTCTTAAAACTCAAAGACCGAAATGTACAAGTAATTTATCATATTTATAGTAAAACAATGCAAGTTTAAATCGACATAAACTCGTTAAATTTTAATGAAGTCCCCGTAAATTCCAATGTTTGTTAATACTTTATGTGAGTTTATTATAACCATACTATGACCAAGGTTGCCTAAAACGACGTTCTTCAGGCGTCGGAAATGTTATGACATTTGTCACCCCAGACCTATCGGTCTAACTGTTGCATGCAGTTTAGGTGTGGGTTTGTCAAACCCAATATAGATCTATACACAAGTATCACGCTCTCCCTCAAGGAGACTCTGGTTACAATACAGGACTTAATGGTAATTTGAAGTAAATGTCTCACAAAGTCATTAACGGAATTACGTGTTATGAAAACTTGGTACCGTATGGCCGTACCTTGCTTAATGAAAATATCCTTTGTATAAATGTACCCTTTTTAAATGTATGTGTTATGTAATGTATCATAAACTATACCTATTATAGTTTATCAACCAAGGGTAGTACGTGGTAATGTATGCAAACTATATTCAAAATAGTTTATTTAATGTTTGAATGTATCGATTGTACTTTGATTATAATCACCTGTTATTCTTTATATTTTATATGACCAAATCCATTTGTAAACTGATGTGTGTCTAAATATTAAGATAAAATGTCATATATTGCAGTAACATAGAATCACATAAAGATATACACCTTGCTCAACATGTTACAAGGTGAAATGAAATTAACAGCAACTTTTCGTTAAAAACAGTTTCTGTTACCGTTCTTAGAAAATTTATAGAAAAATCATCAAAGCTCTAAATCCAAATCCGCAAATTTTGAGAGTTTAGAATATGAGTCTAGTTTGTTCGTAAATTTTATCATGATTTTTAGTGATCTCTAACAGAGGTGAAAAGGTTCATAATCACAGACTGGTCCGGGTTTGCCTCTGAAATGACAGACAGTTTTGTAAAAATCACCATAAATTGTAGAAAAAACATATGGAGATGTGCAAGTAGTCATTTTAAAGCTAAGAGTTTGAACTACTTGCAACTGAAACATTTTTGAAAACTAAAATATTTAAGTTGACCAAAACAGTCCGTGATTAACGTCCATCTTTTCTGATGTAATCTGTTAGAAAAAGTTTAATTGTGTTCTTGATGATTTTACTTGTATTCCCCCCTTAAAACTTAAGAAAAACATGTAAATGTATGGGTATGAACTCACCTTATGGGGTTTCAGTAGATGAAAGTGAGAGAGAGGAAGTGTTCAACTCAAGAACACTAAGAAGATGTCTTGATGATTCGAGAATCTAACACCGAATAAGATGGAACTTGTGTAAGATATCAATGATTTGAGTAGAATGGAGTTTAATAATTATGTGAATGATGAAGATACTTACTAATTGAAGAAAGAAATACCTGGAGAAAGCCTTGAAGTTCTTGAAGTTAAGAGAAAAGATGAGAGAATTTTGGAGAGTGTTCTTGGTTGCTAAGTGTAGAATGAAAGAGTTTTATGGAGAATGAGGAGAGAGGATCAATCCTCCAGCTCTTAGAACGTGGGAAGAGCTGGAGATTGGCTGTAAAGGTCCACTAAGGAGACAAGGGGTAGTGGGAAAGAGTGGCTAATCATAGAGTGAGGTGGTAGTGGTTTGCTTTTGCCATAAATTAAGGAAAAGCAATTATTCCCTCAATAATTAGTTCAATCACCAATTCTTTTAATATATTTTATAAAAACCCTGGAGATTTATATATTTTGGGGCCTTAGTTTATAAAATAAAGTTTTGGGTGAAAATCCCACGTTAAAATAATGAAAAACGGAGTTAAAACGAAGTCGTAGTCGAAAAACCGGTAAAAAGGAGCTGTCTGCGGACCTTCGGACCCTCGGACCCTCGGACCCTCGCTTCGGATCTTCGGACCCTCGCTTCGGATCAGAGGCCTCGGATGCGAGGCTTCGGATGAGAGGCTTCGGATGCGAGGCTTCGGTCCAGAAGCTTCGGTTTCGGATCCTTAAAGCTATTTTACTCGTTTTTACCCCGTTTCAAGCGATTTTTGACTCGGTCAAGGGTCGAGATGACCCAAATGATTACAAAAAGTTAAAGTAACTTTTGAGAGAGATTTGGGAGAGATTTCAAATAGAAAGAGATAGAGTGAAAACGATTTAGAGAGGTTTCGTTTGTGATTAATTTGAGTGTCCGGCTTCACAACGCAAGGTTCGTAAACCCCATTAAACCGTGTTTTAGTGTCTTACACAATCCCGATGATTGTGTAATAGTGTTTTATCGCTTTGGTTCGTTGTTTAGCACTTGTTAAGGCTAAGGAAAATCAAACACATGAACTTTCCAAATGATGATTTCTCATTAAAATAGCGAATTGTATAGTGATTTCATAACGTAAACCCTAGCATACAAGGGTTATTGGAGTTGACCGGTTTGACTTGTTGACTTTGAATTGACCGAAATTTGACGGTTGTCACATCATCCCCCCGTTAGAAGGAATTTCGTCCCGAAATTTTCATTTTGACTGGGATTTCAAGAGTTTGGGAAGAGATGTGGATACTTTTGTTTCATCTGATCCTCGCGTTCCCAGGTGAATTCAGGTCCTCGTTTAGCGTTCCAACGTACCTTCGCGATGGGAATACGACTTTGTTTCATTCGTTTGATTTCCCGATCCATGATTTCGACTGGTTCCTCCACGAAGTGGAGATTTTCGTTAACTTTGATTTCGTCGAGTGGTATTACGAGTGTCTCATCAGACAAACACTTCTTTAGGTTCGACACGTGAAATGTGGGATGTACTTTGTCGAGTTCCTGAGGTAATCGAAGTTTGTATGCTACTGGCCCAATCCTAGCAAGGATTTCGAATGGCCTGATGTACCTTGGATTTAGTTTCCCGCGTTTGCCGAATCGTATCATTCCTTTCCAAGGGGAAACTTTTAGTAGTACTCGATCACCCACCTGGAATTCCAAGGGTTTGCGTCGTTTGTCTGCGTAACTCTTTTGCCGATCGCGAGACGCTTTCAGTCTCTCTCGAATTTGAACGATCTTTTCTGTGGTTTCCCTTATGATTTCAGGGCCAGTGAGGGTGCTATTAGAGACTTGCCCTCTAGCTAGCTGTGTATCCCCCACCTCAGCCCAACATAGGGGTGATCTGCATTTGCGACCGTAAAGAGCTTCGAATGGAGCGACTTCGATGCTAGTATGATAGCTGTTATTGTAGGAGAATTCGATAAGCGGTAGATGGGTATCCCATGCTTTACCGAAGTCTATCACACAAGCTCTTAACATGTCTTCCAACGTTTGAATGGTTCGTTCGCTCTGTCCGTCGGTTTGTGGGTGGTAGGCCGTACTCATGTCAAGCCTAGTTCCCAATGATTTTTGTAGAGACTGCCAAAACTGTGAGGTAAATCTACTATCTCTATCGGAGATAATGGATATCGGCACACCATAGAGTCGTACAATCTCTCTGATGTACGTTCTAGTCAGCTTCTCCATCTTGTCGGTTTCTTTCATTGGTAGGAAGTGTGCTGATTTGGTCAATCTGTCTACAATTACCCATATTGTGTCAAGCCCGCCCGATGTCTTAGGCAGCTTGGTTATGAAGTCCATGGTTATTCGTTCCCACTTCCACTCAGGTATATCCGGCTGTTGTAATAGCCCGGATGGTTTCTGGTATTCGATTTTGACCTTAGCGCAAGTCAGGCACTTGCTCACATAGGTAGCAATCTCAGCTTTCATGTTCGGCCACCAGTATAATCTCTTGAGGTCCAGATACATCTTATCCGACCCGGGATGGATGGAGTATCGAGTCTTGTGTGCTTCATTCATGACGACATCTCGGAGTCCACCGAACTTCGGTGTCCAAATCCGGTTCATGATATAACGTGCTCCATCATCCTTGACTTCTAAGTTTTTATCCATTCCCCTTAATGTCTCTCCTGCCACCTTTTCTGGTTTCAAAGCTTCCAGTTGAGCTTCCTTGATTTGTATGGTCAGGTGGGAATGGATTGTCATTGTTAAGGATTTTACTCGGCGGCCTGAGTACTCCTTCCTGCTTAGAGCATCGGCCACTACATTGGCCTTGCCCGGATGATAACGAATTTCGCACTCGTAGTCATTCAGCAACTCTACCCATCTCCTCTGTCGCATGTTGAGCTCTTTCTGATTGAGGATATGCTGAAGACTTTTGTGATCAGTGAAGATAGTGCATTTCGTGCCGTAGAGGTAGTGTCTCCAGATCTTCAAAGCGAATACCACTGCTCCTAATTCCAGGTCGTGCGTAGTATAATTAACCTCGTGCGTCTTAAGCTGTCTTGATGCATACGCGATAACCTTCCCTCTCTACATGAGCACACATCCGAGGCCTTGATTCGAAGCATCACAGTACACTACGAAGTCCTCGGTTCCCTCTGGGAGAGACAAGATCGGTGCGCTGCATAGGGCTTGTTTTAACGTTTGGAAAGCAGTTTATTGTTTATTTTCCCACTTGAATATCACACCTTTCTGCGTCAAGGTGGTGAGTGGTTTCGCAATCTTGGAGAAGTTTTGTATAAATCTTCGGTAGTAGCCAGCAAGCCCAAGGAATTGTCGAATTTCGGTTGGCGTCTTGGGTGCTGACCAATTCTCGATTGCCTTGATCTTGGAGGGATCCACATGTATGCCTTTCTCACTTACCACATGTCCAAGAAAATCCACTTCTCTAATCCAGAATTCACACTTAGAGAACTTAGCATAAAGCTTCTCCGCTCTTAGTGTCTCTAGCACTTGGCGTAGATGTAGGCGATGCTCTTCTTCGCTTCGCGAGTAGATCAGGATATCGTCGATGAATACGATTACAAACTTGTCTAGGTAGGGTCGACACACTCTATTCATTAGGTCCATGAATACCGCAGGTGCGTTTGATAAACCGAAGGACATCACCACAAACTCGTAGTGCCCATAGCGAGTTCTGAATGCAGTTTTGGGAATATCTTTTTCTTGAACTCGTAGCTGATGGTAGCCTGACCTTAGGTCGATTTTTGAGAAGAAATTTGCTCCTTGGAGTTGGTCGAAAAGGTCGTCGATTCGGGGTAGAGGATATCGGTTTTTGATGGTGAGTTTGTTTAGTTCCCGATAGTCGATGCACATGCGAAAGGATCCGTCCTTCTTCTTTACAAAAAGGACTGGTGCTCCCCAAGGTCAGAAGCTTGGTCTGATGAACCCTTTGCTCAAAAGCTCGGTCAACTGACTGGACAACTCCTTCATTTCTGATGGTGCGAGGCGGTATGGAGCTCTGGCTACGGGGGTAGCTCCGGGTATTAAGTCAATTCTGAAATCGACTTGTCGTGCGAGTGGTACACCAGGAAGATCCTCTGGGAACACATCCGGGAAGTTACACACTTCGGGGATGTCTTTGATGTCTTTCACGTCTTTTTTCTTGTCTACTACATGGGCTAAGAAGGCGTGGTACTCCTTCCGGAGATACTTTTGGGCTTTGATGCATGAGATGATTTGTAAATTCGCACTAGGTTTGTCACCATAGATGAGAAGGGTTTCGTCATTTGGTAGATTGAGGCGAACGGCCCTTTCGTAACATAGAATGTCGGCACGGTGAGGAACTAACCAATCCATCCCGATGATTACGTCGAAGCTTTTTATGGTGACTGGCATCAGGTCAATTTTAAATGTATGGTTGTCTAGAGTGAGAGTACATTCTGAGTATATATCGCTAGTGCGTTCTACTTTCCCATTTGCCATTTCTACTACATAAGTATCCTTTAGTGATTGGGGATTTTGTTCAAGTAAATGTTTATATTGGTGGCTCACGAAACTCCTCTCCGCTCCACTATCGAATAGTACGCATGCATAAGAGTTATTGAGGAGAAACGTACCGGTAACCACCGTGGGATCCTCGACTGCTTCCCCATGTCCTATTGCCAGGACTCTTCCTACTCCACCAGCATTAGGGGCTTGTGCTTTGGGGCAGTCTCTTTTGAAGTGACCTGCGTCTCCACAGTTGTAGCAGGTCCGGGTTGCCCCTGTACTGGCGACTTGGTTGATTGGTTGAGCCGGCGTTTTACAGAAACGAGCAGTGTGCCCCTTCCTGTCGCAGTTGTTACAGTGCATCTCCCTACAAGCACCATTGTGGTGAAAGTTGCACTTGTTGCACTTAGGTAGTTTTCCCGCATATGGCTTCGGTGGTGCTGGAGTGGTAGCAGTAGTGACAGTATTAGTGGCAGCATGGACAGCAACAATTTGTTGCTTTTTAGCGGGGTCCTGTGCTGGTTGGCTCTTCTTTTCGTTCCAGAACTTCCTTTTGTTGTTTCCTCCTTTTGATTTATCAGTGGTGGTGGTTGTAGTATTATGACCGGCTCGGTGGTCAACAAGTTGTTGTGCCAGCTCCCTGGCACTGTCAAAAGTAGTTGGCCTTGAAGCCAGGACACTACTTTGCACGTGGAGAGACAGTCCCCAAAGGTATCGCTCCACCTTTTTCTCCTCCGGAGTAACCATTGTTGGGCAGAGGAGAGCCAATTCATTGAATCGGGTGGTGTAGGTTTCAAGGTCAGAGCCCGTCATCCTGAGGTTCCAAAGTTCTTGTTCCAGCTTTTGAATTTCACCTCTCGGGCAGTACTCCTTCATCATCAACGCTTTTAGTTCTGCCCAGGTTATGGAGCTAGCCACTTCGAGAGTAAGTGACTTAATCCGGCAGTTCCACCAAGTAAGGGCCCGGCCGGTGAAGGTGAAGGCTGCGAACTTAACTTTGCTCGCTTCGGGGCAAGAGCACACCTGAAAGACTACTTCGGTCTTTTCAAACCATTGCATCAAAGCGATGACTCCCCCGCTTCCATTGAAGTTGTCGGGTTTGCCATTTGTGAAGTCTTTGTATGAACACTCTTTTGCACGCCACGTACTGTCTCCGTGGTTAGAGTGTGTAGCTCCCGATCCCGAACCACCAGCTCCGTTGGTCCCTATCTGCGACATTGCGGCCGCTACGGCTGCTGTTACTGCAGCCTGGAACATCGCAGGATCAAACTGTGGAGGCGGCGGCGGAGGAGGTGTTGCTGTGTTGCTGGAAGGTCTTGGTCTTCTCCTTGGCGGCATGGTTCTGGCATAAGTCGTAAACCAATGTACTTTTAGTAAAAGTGTATTTATAGGGAGAGAAATCTTTTATACATAAAGTATATTATTACGTTGTTTTCCGGTATGTTTACGATACATACGATTTTATACTTTTTATTGACCCAATACATTGGGTTATGAGGTAAAATGAAAGTATAAAATATTTTTATTATAGTAACAAAAAATACTCCTATAGTATTTGTAAATGTTTAGTTTTGAGTTCTTAAAGTATCCTTTGTAGTATGTTATTAGGTTTGTTAGATTTGTTGTCCATCCTGACCATCCCCCGGTATATGCAAGTCAATTCCCGGACATATATAGTTGATCAGGCTATATCCTTTCCAGACTTGATTTACATATACCAAGGCATACCCATAATGTACAACTCCTCTTCTTTTATTTTATGTTTTTCTAGTTATGACACTATGTGAGCATGTATGCATGTATTTATACTTTTAATAAAAAAAATCATTTATTTTCTAAAAGTATATTTATTTGAAAAATGCACAAATCAGAGACTATTAGTCCCAATTGTGTTTATAGTTTGTATATCTTATGTGGTTTGATACACTTAATTCACTATAAACTGCACTCTGATGCCAATCTGTCACACCCCCAAACCAAGGATGGCGGAAACGTCCGGGGGTGGAGGACTTCATGTATAGTATCATAACAGCAATTGTAATAGTAATTCAAGCAAACACAACCAACATATATATAATTGAAAAAAATTACATCATTGTATGAATTACATGTTTACGAATCAATTACAATATGTTGATAAAATATGAAATAGTAGATGCCTTAGCGTCCCATCCTCAAAAGCACTTGATTACCTGTTTAATGATTTCCTGAGAATACAAGTTGTTTGAAAAAGTGTCAACATAAAGGTTGGTGAGTTCATAAGCTTTTCGTTTGTAAAAGTAGTATTTGTGTTAGAAAAATCCAATATTTTCCTTAATGTGTAAATGTAGTCTTAAAACCCAAAGACCGAAATGTACAAGTAATTTATCATATTTATAGTAAAACAATGCAAGTTTAAATCGACATAAACTCGTTAAATTTTAATGAAGTCCCCGTAAATTCCAATGTTTGTTAATACTTTATGTGAGTTTATTATAACCATACTATGACCAAGGTTGCCTAAAACGACGTTCTTCAGGCGTCGGAAATGTTATGACATTTGTCACCCCAGACCTATCGGTCTAACTGTTGCATGCAGTTTAGGTGTGGGTTTGTCAAACCCAATATAGATCTATACACAAGTATCACGCTCTCCCTCAAGGAGACTCTGGTTACAATACAGGACTTAATGGTAATTTGAAGTAAATGTCTCACAAAGTCATTAACGGAATTACGTGTTATGAAAACTTGGTACCGTATGGCCGTACCTTGCTTAATGAAAATATCCTTTGTATAAATGTACCCTTTTTAAATGTATGTGTTATGTAATGTATCATAAACTATACCTATTATAGTTTATCAACCAAGGGTAGTACGTGGTAATGTATGCAAACTATATTCAAAATAGTTTATTTAATGTTTGAATGTATCGATTGTACTTTGATTATAATCACTTGTTATTCTTTATATTTTATATGACCAAATCCATTTGTAAACTGATGTGTGTCTAAATATTAAGATAAAATGTCATATATTGCAGTAACATAGAATCACATAAAGATATACACCTTGCTCAACATGTTACAAGGTGAAATGAAATTAACAGCAACTTTTCGTTAAAAACAGTTTCTGTTACCGTTCTTAGAAAATTTATAGAAAAATCATCAAAGCTCTAAATCCAAATCCGCAAATTTTGAGAGTTTGGAATATGAGTCTAGTTTGTTCGTAAATTTTATCATGATTTTTAGTGATCTCTAACAGAGGTGAAAAGGTTCATAATCACAGACTGGTCCGGGTTTGCCTCTGAAATGACAGACAGTTTTGTAAAAATCACCATAAATTGTAGAAAAAACATATGGAGATGTGCAAGTAGTCATTTTAAAGCTAAGAGTTTGAACTACTTGCAAATGAAACAGTTTTGAAAACTAAAATATTTAAGTTGACCAAAACAGTCCGTGATTAACGTCCATCTTTTCTGATGTAATCTGTTAGAAAAAGTTTAATTGTGTTCTTGATGATTTTACTTGTATTCCCCCCTTAAAACTTAAGAAAAACATGTAAATGTATGGGTATGAAATCACCTTATGGGGTTTCAGTTGATGAAAGTGAGAGAGAGGAAGTGTTCAACTCAAGAACACTAAGAAGATGTCTTGATGATTCGAGAATCTAACACCGAATAAGATGGAACTTGTGTAAGATATCAATGATTTGAGTAGAATGGAGTTTAATAATTATGTGAATGATGAAGATACTTACTAATTGAAGAAAGAAATCCCTGGAGAAAGCCTTGAAGTTCTTGAAGTTAAGAGAAAAGATGAGAGAATTTTAGAGAGTGTTCTTGGTTGCTAAGTGTAGAATGAAAGAGTTTTATGGAGAATGAGGAGAGAGGATCAATCCTCCAGCTCTTAGAACGTGGGAAGAGCTGGAGATTGGCTGTAAAGGTCCACTAAGGAGACAAGGGGTAGTGGGAAAGAGTGGCTAATCATAGAGTGAGGTGGTAGTGGTTTGCTTTTGCCATAAATTAAGGAAAAGCAAATATTCCCTCAATAATTAGTTCAATCACCAATTCTTTTAATATATTTTATAAAAACCCTGGAGATTTATATATTTTGGGGCCTTAGTTTATAAAATAAAGTTTTGGGTGAAAATCCCACGTTAAAATAATGAAAAACGGAGTTAAAACGAAGTCGTAGTCGAAAAACCGGTAAAAAGGAGCTGTCTGCGGACCTTCGGACCCTCGGACCCTCGGACCCTCGCTTCGGATCTTCGGACCCTCGCTTCGGATCAGAGGCCTCGGATGCGAGGCTTCGGATGAGAGGCTTCGGATGCGAGGCTTCGGTCGAGAAGCTTCGGTTTCGGATCCTTAAAGCTATTTTACTCGTTTTTACCCCGTTTCAAGCGATTTTTGACCCGGTCAAGGGTCGAGATGACCCAAATGATTACAAAAAGTTAAAGTAACTTTTGAGAGAGATTTGGGAGAGATTTGGGAGAGATTTCAAATAGAAAGAGATAGAGTGAAAACGATTTAGAGAGGTTTCGTTTGTGATTAATTTGAGTGTCCGGCTTCACAACGCAAGGTTCGTAAACCCCATTAAACCGTGTTTTAGTGTCTTACACAATCCCGATGATTGTGTAATAGTGTTTTATCGCTTTCGTTCTTTGTTTAGCACTTGTTAAGGCTAAGGAAAATCAAACACATGAACTTTCCAAATGATGATTTCTCATTAAAATAGCGAATTGTATAGTGATTTCATAACGTAAACCCTAGCATACAAGGATTATTGGAGTTGACCGGTTTGACTTGTTGACTTTGAATTGACCGAAATTTGACGGTTGTCACATATATATATATATATATATATATATATATATATATATATATATATATATATATATATATATATATATATATATAAGATCGAGAAGATAGTAGACTGTATGAATCTGCTCTAAGCCCACAACCAAACAAGGAACAAGAAATAAAGCGGAAAGCACACATCCTACTGTCGGTCGGATCTGATTAATATATATCCCTAATGTATCCACTAAGGAATCATAAAGAGTATCAATAAAGGCCCCCTCCTAACTGAATGTTCATGTTACTAGGAAGTTATGTGGCGCTGTTCTATTAGTTACGAAGACTACTAGAAGTAATGAAATTCTGCACTCTAAACGCCTCGGTCGATACTGTTGTGAGTTATATATATAAATATATATATATATATATATATCTATATATATATATATATATATATATATATATATATATATATATATATATATATTGCTATGTTTTATTTATTATTGTCCGGTACTTTGTAGATGTACCCTTTATAAATAAAATCTGGTACCTTGTAGACGTACCCCATATATAACTCCGGTACTTTGGATGTACCCCATATATAACCTGGTACTTTGTAGATGTACCACATATCTATCCTTATACCTTGTATATTATCATATTTTGTTATAAACAATGAGTTAATGATACGTTCCCTTCCTAGGTTACTGGTAGTCTAAAGTATAAGATCGTGAATCATGATTTGAACTTCTGTTCTAGTATATAGTATGTTCCTTCCTATTCTTGTTATAGTATGTTCCTTCATGTTCTAATTATAGTATGTTCCTCCCTGTTCTAGTTATAGTATGAACTGAACCCCTAAACTATACCTATTATAGTTTACTAGTATGTTTGTTTGAACTGTTACTGACTTGAAGAAAAGGCTCAATTATCTACTGAGTTAAGCATGTACTTTAAGAATGAAATTTTACAAACAACAAACTAATAACTTTAAAAAGAGTTTTTGAATCGTTTTGATCACTTACAAAAGCATAAGAAATCTTTTAATGTGATGGTTATCACAGGTAAATATTTACATAATAACATTGTGTTCAACTTATATTCCCCCCCCCCTTAAAAGCATTTAAAACATTTAAAAAATTGATTATAGGGGTATGAACTCACCTTATATGGGTGATTCAAATGAAGATTCGAGTAAGGATGAGAAGTTCCACAAATGAATTCCCGAGACACAAACGAGTCCTAAATGACATATAATGGCATATATTGGCATGTAATTAGCAAATATAGCTACAAAGGAGATTGGGAAACAACCTAGGATGCAAGGAAAACTCACCAAAAGAGTGCTAGAAGCAAGATAGGAGGTTGAAGGAGTGTTCACGGCCCAAATGAAGGATAGTTCACGGCCCAATGGAGTTCACGGCCCAAATGGATGAATGGTTCACGGCCCAAGTTGGTTCACGGTCCAACTTGATGAGTGGTTCACGGCCCACTTGAAGAAGAACGCTTGAAAATCCTTGTGTTTTAGCTAGTGTTTGAAGATTCTAGGTTGTTTTCTAAGGAGATACAAGGGAAAGAGGGTGAAAAGAGTGAAAATGGTGTTCTTGATATATGATACTTGAGAGAGAAAGGGGTTGTTTGCGGCCAAGAGAAGAAGAAGTGAGAAATAAATGAAAGAAAGGTACTTATATGGGAGGGGTTCGCGACCACACTTGGGTTCACGGCCGTGAACACCCTTTGATGGGTTTTCTGGTTTGATTTCATTCCTCTAATACTAAGCTAACACTTCTCAACATCCAGTCCATAAGTGTAATGGGCTTAGGATTCATTAAAATGACCCTTAACCAGGCTAAAAGGCAATAGAAACAAGTCTGACTTTTGGTTGATTGGATTGACTTTACAGGGTAGAAATTTACGGGTTGTCATATCATCCCCCCGTTAAATGGAATTTCATCCCGAAATTAGCTTTCTTAGCAGTACTCCTGGGGTTGTGCTCCCCTGAATGGTAGAATACCCACTCGTAGACCTGGGCAACTCTGCCCTAAAGTTCGTGATAGAATTCATACTTGGTCCATCTATCATCACCTCGTGTGTATAGGTCGTATATAATTAATATTAGTAAGACGGTCGGATGTGCGACTCTTCCCCAAGTCCACAACCAAACAAGGAACAGGAGATAGGGAGGAAATGCACATACTAAATCAGCATAATCATAATTATATACCACCCTCGCGTATACACTTAATAGTGATAGGTGGGTTGTATTCGTCCTTAGCCTCTGTGCTTGAACTTGATCTGTTGGACGAGTGGTAGTTGGGGAAGGTCTGCTGAGTATACGTTGGCAAGGTTTCGGAGCGAAAGGTACTCCTCGCATGAGTACTTTGGGGTTTAGGAGACAAGAGAAAATACTGAGGACTGGGTCGGGTGGTCGTTACTAATGACAAGGGTTTCATTAATTTTTCGGTTAAGGTGATTTATTTTTGAAACACATGAACTTGGTATGGTGAGGACCACGCCAATCCATGACGAAGGATGACAACGAACTCTTTACAAAAACAAGTGTTAGGTCGATTTGAATGAAACGTTTGTTATATGATGGTGTATCTCGAGTGTGCTCGACAATGTACTCTGTGAAGACTTTCTAGTGCTTTCAGTTTTCTCCTTGCATGTTACCACTGTCACATATCGTACCGCGATGAGCGAGTAATAACAGTGATAGTGCTTTGATAACTAGTGTCGATACTTTATATTATGATCCTCCTCGGTACCTCTATGATCGCATGGAATATAAAAGTTATGTATAATTAAGAGGAATAAGAAGGTTGACTGAGTGACTCTTCCCTAAATACACAACCAAACAAGGAACAGGAAGTAATGCAGAATCACTCACTCTCAGTCTGTAGAATCTTAGCTATGCACAACCCTGATGTACATACTAAGCCATCATAGCTTACCTGAACGGATCTTTAGTTATCTTATGAATGTTGTGACTTGTTCAGCCGAGTGAGTTATTATAATTACTTTTAGTATCCCCAATTTTAATCTTATATTAAGTACAAATTAAATTTCTAAAGTAATTGTTTTATTCGAAGACGTACCGCTGCTTGCTGGTGATTCCGGGGTAGTTTCTCCTGCGGTGATCATCAGAATTCGTCCGTCCGCGCCCGAGTTCCTTGCTATTGGGCAGTCCTTCTTATATTGCCCAGTCTCACAACATCCATAGCAGGCCTGGTCTACTTCAACTTCGGGGACTTGGGAGATCGGTTGTGCCGGTGCCCTGCAGAAACGGGCAGTGTGCCCCTTCCTGTGGCAATTCATGCACTACATTTCCCGACATACTCCAGAGTGGTGGTAGTTACATTTACCACACTTAGGGAGAGTTCCAGCATATCGACTGACAGACGATGGAGTGGCAAGTGTTGTGGCGGCGTGTACAGTAACCATTTGTTGCTCTTGCGGGGATTCCTGTGTCGTTCGCTCCTTTCTCTTGTTCCCCGACTCCCATTTATAGTCCCCTCCCTTTGATGGCTCGGGAACGGGGACCACCACGCCATGGCGGACTCCATGGTCAATGAGTCGTTGGGCCAGGCGTTTGGCGCTATCGAAGGTAGTTGGGTTAGAAGACAGTACATCCCCTTGAATCGAGGTGGATAAACCCCATATGTTCTTTTCTATCTTCTTACTCTCCGGGGTAACCATCCCGGGGCATAGTGCTGCCAGGTCGCTAAGCCTGTCAGTGTAGGCCACTATATCTGAACCGACCATGGTATGCTCCCATAGCTCTTGTTCCAGCTTTTGAACTTCGCCCCTAGGGCAGTACTCTTCCAACATCATCTCTTTTAGGTTCTCCCAACCTATAGAGTTAGCCACTGATAGGGTCAGTGACTTAACATGGCCATTCCACCATGTTAGGGCTCTGTCGGAGAAGGTGCAAGCAGCAAACTTCACTTTGCTCGCTTTTGGGCACAGATAGATTACGAAAACTGAATCTGTTTTCTCGAACCATCGCATCAGCGCAATGACTCCCCCATTTCCATTAAAGGATTTGGGGTTTGAAGTTTATGAAGTACTTATACGAACACTCCCGTGGGTGTCTGTAGGTAACTCCGGGGTTAGTTAAGTGGGTACCGCTACCAGATCCACTAGTACGACTTGCGTGGATGTGAGTTATAGCAGCTGTTACTGTGGCTGTTATTGCTGGTTGGAGAGCAGCAGGGTCGAATTGTGGTGGTGGATTCTCCGTTGTGCCATTGGCCATGCGCCTTACAAGTCTACCACGAGGCATCTTTTGCTAAAAAGAATACAAAGTGAGACGGAGATAAGTCTATACCAGTGGTTATAAGCCGAAAGCTGAATGACTAAGTTATCCTAGTTCTGAGTGTATCTGGTCCTGACTTTCATAGGGTTCTAGAAACAATTTATAAAGGGAGTCTATGTAAAATAAACTTTAAGAATCAGAAGTGGCTATCCTCGAATGAATTTCTATGAATTGAATAACTGTTACCAATTGCACGAAAAAGAAAAATCCTAACACATAATGTGAGCAGTGCATTCACTAGCTCACTAAGTCAATCAAGGTTATTATTTATTAGTGTGACGCATAAGACGTTTTCGTTTCTTTGGTTGATCCCTCCTTGGAAAACCCTTCATGAATCTCTTCTGGTTCCTCCTTGACTCCTCTGCTGACTGCTTATGCTGGAGTGGTTACATCTATCTGGGTTTGTCGTGCGAGAATGGAAGTGTCTAAAGAATCTATGACATTAAGTGAAACATTATGGGGTGATCCTTACCAGGTCCTCCTATAATTGCGCAATGTATGCAAGTTGTATATAATTTAAGATTAAATAGACCTTAGAATAAGTGATCCCACTCTAAAACCACAACCAAACAAGGAACAGGAAGTAGAGCATAAATCACAAAGTCTAAGTCAATAAAATCTCAATTATATAAAACCTTGGGAGTATACACTCCGGAATTATAGACATACCAGAAGGGTCTTTTAAATTTTCACATAAGTTATTTATAGTGCCTAAAATACTCATATAGTATTTTAATGTAATGAACTTGGTATGTTTTAAACTTGTTG
Organism: Lactuca virosa; assembly: GCF_052849685.1. Classification (NCBI taxonomy): domain Eukaryota; kingdom Viridiplantae; phylum Streptophyta; class Magnoliopsida; order Asterales; family Asteraceae; genus Lactuca; species Lactuca virosa. The sequence goes on along the minus strand of NC_136429.1, from coordinate 277,027,167 downwards.
TTGTCTTATAGTATCATAAAATACTCCTATATTATTTTAACTTTATGTTCTGATCTAGAATTCCCTTGAATAGAGTTCGGTAAGTTTTAAGACTGTTGCAACACCACATCACTCCCAAAAACATGTTGGTCATATCTCAAGTGAATATAGTTGATCAGGCTATATTGATCGCAGATATGATTACATAAATGTCCAGGTTTGACCACAGTGTCCATCCTTTAAATACTCCTGTTATGTTCTTCTTGTGATACTTGTTCTAGTATGTATATATGTATTCAGGTATGTATATTTTTATAGAATATTTTTATATCTTAAAATATACTTTTAGTCAGAGCACTTCGGCCCCATTGCATTTATAGTTGTATATCTTTTATAGGTTGATATACTTAGTTCACTATAAACAATGCTCTGATAGCAATCTGTCACACCCCCAAACCGGAACGGCGCAAACGTTTGGGGGCGGAGGACGTCATATGTAGTATCACAACACATACATCATAGTAATCAAAGTAACAAACAACCATTGCATTAATATTAAAGTTTTTACAAAGTATGTGATTCACAAAAGGTTGACTCCAAGTAAATAACAAAACAAGACATGAAGCTACTATGCTCCATCTACTTAATCCCTGAGCGCGTACCTGTCTACTAGTTTCCTGAGAATACAAGTTATTTTGAAAGAGTAGATCAACATTTAAGCTAGTGAGTTCATAAGTATTTTAGTTATGAAGTATACTATAAGTTCTTTTAGAAAAGTTCGCCTGTTCCTCCAGAAAATCCTATATTTTCTGATATGATGAAAGATAATTAAAAATGACTCTACAATTCCTTCTATGAGTACTAAATGGATACAAGGTATATACAATTTAGAGTAAACTGACAATCGCTTGTGTGAATCTTACCTAAGCCCACAACCAAACAAGGAACATGAAATTAGGCGGAAGTCACACATCCCATTGTTTGTTAAATCTTCATTGTTTATAACCCTGGTGTATTCATTTGGTACTTACGGAGTTAACTGTAATAGTTCTTTTATATTTGATGAAAACATTCTTTAAGAAAATCATATATTTCCTTTAGTAAAAATGGTAACCAAAATAGTTCTTTCTATAATCACTTAGTTTATACTAGCTATATATAATCTAATATCGAACGGACAGTTAATTGTGTGAATCTGCCCTAAGCCCACAACCAAACAAGGAACGGGAAATAAGGCGGAAAACACACATCCAAGTGTCTGTCGGATATTAATTATATATAACTCTGATGTATAAACTAAGGTATTATAGAATTAACCACTAAAGGTCCTTTAATTTATACTGGTTTAATAAAACGAATTAAACCTTTTATAGATAAGTTTCTAGTTTAGCCTACTTAATGTTCTATCTGAAAAGTATGTTTTTGTGCTAGAAAACGGTATACGGAATTTGTATGCTATGACCTGACCCATACCTGATACTCCCTATGATTACTTGATGTATACAGGATATATATATATATATATATATATATATATATATATATATATATATATATATATATATATATATATATATATATATATAGTAGACTGCGTGAATCTGCTCTAAGCCCACAACCAAACAAGGAACATGAAATGAAGCGGAAAGCACACATCCTACTGTCGGTCGGATCTAATTAATATATATCCCTAATGTTGTTGGATTAATGTCTAATTCCATAACTATAATTGGTAAGACTTGACCCGACCCGGCATGGTCCATTTGGGTTGCATGGCGTCATGCATTTGGATAGACTATAATGAGAGAAATAACACTTAAGGTTGGTTAATATATTATAAGTTCTAATATATTAATAAGGTTATTTAATTAGTATTGATCAAGAATTAATTTGGAATTAATTAAGTGATCAAAAGGAGACTAATTAAATATATGGGTTGATTGTGTAAATCATTCATTCTTATATATGTGGGCTTGTGATCCAAGATTCCTTATGTTGGACTAAGTCTATGGGGTGACCCATGGATACTCCATGGAGGTTAAAATCCATGGAGCATAAGGAATGGGTAAAGTTATGAGTTACATGGTGTAACCCTAATAGCCACCATATAAAAGAATCCCATGGCTGAAGAAATCGTGCACTAATGTGTGAATATGAGGGCTAGACGATTTCAAGGAGTGTTCCATTTCTCTCAAGTCATTCCATGTGCATTTGGTGTTGTGTGAACCATTTGAGGTGTCACACTTGGGGCACTAGGCACTCAAGCTTCATGGAGACAAGCTACATCAAACAAAGGTATGTATTCTATCCATTTGATTACCCAAGTATCAAGTATTGTATGCTAGATAGGGTAATACCTTGGAAAGTTCATAATTGCATGTATAATAGAGAAAACATAGATCCAAGGTATTTAGGGTTGCATGTACACTTAGGAGTGTTAGAATGCGCAAAACCCATAAGTGGTATCAGAGCCAGGTTTGTTTTCTTGTTATACTTGCAAAATTAGCTGAAAAATCGAATTGTATTAGTTTAAAAGTTATGCTAATTACTTGAAAAAAATTTGATGTGAATTATCTTTGATCATATGAGTTTATTAGATTAATAGAAAAGTTAATTGATTATGTGTTTCCAATCCATTTTAATCTAAGAGTTGATTCTAAAATGTGTTTTTGTAACTTGTCCTCAAGTTATATGAAAAGTCACATTTAAGTTTCATAAAACTCATAAAAAGTTGGCAATGGTTACAAAAATGAAGAGTCTTGTCCTCATTAAATGGTTTTATGACTCCATAACTTGTCCTCAAGTTATGGAGGTTCAAGAGTCACTTCATTAAATGATAAAATGTGTAACCTTAATTAGTTCCATAAGTTACAAAAATAAAGAAAAGTTACATTCTTTTACTAGTTTAAAGTCTTCCATAACTTGTCCTCAAGTTATGGAACTTGAAGAGTTATTTTTTTTAATTAAAACTACTTTAAACACATAAGTTATGGAATTAATTAGTTTTGAATATTTTCAAAACTTGCCCTCAAGTTTTGGAATTTGTAAAGTTTTCCCCATGAATACTTTAATTCCAAGTTAGCCCTTAGAATTTTAGAAGTTAAAATTCAACCCTTATACTTTATAGTATTATAAGTTAATAATATATATGTATAAGAGCAAGTCAGTCTTACCGTTAGTAGGCCTCATTCACTAAGCCGGTCTATAAGGGGGGTATAAGGTTACTGCCTATAAAATGGCAGTTTAATGGGTGTCCACTCTCACCCACCGCTTCCTTGACTGGTGGAGGGTCGTTAGCCGAACGGGTAGGACAACGACTATAATTCTCCCTTCATTAAAAGTATTAATGATAAATACTAAGTAACTAAACACTTATAAATTCCCAATCTTAGTTACTTAGGAAAATGTGAATAAGGTGCTAATCCATGAAATTACACTTTGCACTTTGTTTAAACCGTTAGTGGAGCGTGTGTGGTTAACCGGCACACTAACCTGGATTTAACAAAGTAGGCAAAGGGTAACTTAATATTTATCATAGTATCGGTGGAGCTCGTGTGGTTAACCGACACATCGATTGAGGGGTAAATATTAAGGGTACCAAGTATATTTGCATGGTTACTTCACACCTTGTTTTGTGATCCTCGGCATCCCAGTCACAAAACCTGAAGGGCACACTCGAGATTGAAACATGCCATTGAAAAGTTCAATGAATCTCAAAAGATCTAGGAGTTTCAAATCCAATTAAAACCTAATAATACATTTCGTTTATCTTGGTGGAAATTGGTGAATCGTCATTCACCTACCTTCAACTATTTTATAGCTCGGATTACGACATCCCTCTTCCAGTTATAAATAGGTTGTTGGATCCTAGCCTTAATATTTCATATTTAGTGTTATATTAAGGACTTTAGATCAACTATCTTGAATATCTCCCAAAAGATGTCTAGTTCAGACATTTATGATCTTCCCAAATCTCTTGGCACTTTACTTCCTCCACCTCCTCCAATTATTCTCGCTAACCCACAAGTTCAAGGTCACTCAAGCCCTAATGGCAAGCAAGGTCTATGTGTGATCACATCTTAGAGATGAAGTCACATATTGACAAGCTGGGAGAGTTGGGTGTCAAAGTCTTGAGAAAGTTGGATGTTCAATCACTTTGTAAGTCACATAGTGAGTTCCTTTGGGACTACTATGAAACAGACTATGACATGAACCTTAATGATCATATCTATTTGCTTGGTGCTGCTGAATCAGCAATGATTTGGAACGATAGTAAAGCAAATTTGATTAGAAGATCAACTTCCCAAAAAGTTTATGGACAGTGACAATGGTGACACTGGAAATCCAGAAAAAGCATTCTCTTCCCAATGGAAAGGGATTGGCCATAGTCAACCCGGTTGACCAAATGGTAAAGAGAAAGGATAGGTCTGAGATAGTCCCATTACCAAAGGGTCCATATGTTTATTTAGCCAAAGCAAGGGGCGTTGATTGCAAAGCTGCCAAATTTACCTAAGGATGTTAAAGTCAATAAGTTTGACTCTACATCAGGTAGAGCCCATTATCTAACTCTGTTAAGTTCCTACTTGGAGATTCTTATTACATGATGTGACTGGGTCACATGTTGATGTTATAAGAATCAAAGAAAAGAGAGAAAGCTTAAACGAAGTATATGCTGATTCTGATCGCGCAGATGGACTTCGATCGCATCAGAATTTTTGAGCTGTTACTTAGGAGTTATGACTCATTGCTTAGGAATAGATAACAACAAGGTTTTCATATGGATTGTAAGGATGAGTTTTTCCGCAAAGTTTTTTAAAATAAAAGAAAATTTTTGATTTTATTTATTTTAAGTATCCTTACAATGGCATTTGTGGAAAAAATTTGTTGCTTATATGATTCCATTGCTAGTAATATAGGAAAATAGTTTTGATTCTTTCATTTGTGGTAGTGTCTTAATTTAACAAATAAGAAAAGTTTCTCATCACCCAAGTTTCAATTGGACCGAAACTTGGAATCATACAAGGTGTATAGTATGATGAATGAGAATTTTCAACTTTGGAAAAATTAAGACTAGTTACTTGTTCACATGTATATGTGACTCAAGAGAAGGACTAAGGGATCAAGTACACATTCATGTGCACTAGTCAAAGTTCACCACAAAATATGGACAAGAATATTCGTCATGATTTACTAAAGCTTAGTAAATATGGTTATACTTACAAGTTTAAGTATAATTCTGAAAAACATTGAAAATACTTCAATGTATGGCAGAACGAATGAGAAGAATCAAATTTGGAAGAAAGATAAAAGTTTCTCAAATCTGAAAAGATGGGAGAGTACTTTAGTATCATGTTTATGATCATCTTAATGATTAAGATACCATATCACAATTGATCATCTAAGGTCATCTTAGTGCATTTTTATGACTAAGAAGAGGAGTCATGAATTGTTGAAATGGTTAAATCAAAAAGATGAGTCATACTTCGTTCCAAAACAATTCTTCGAGTCATACTCCAAGATTGTAACTTGAGTGACATATCTTAAAGAAGGTTTGTTAACACTAGTCAAATGGAAGAGTAAAAGGTTATCTACTCTTGTACATTTGAAATTGGTAAGTTGTGATGTTTTGGATAAAACAGAGACCAACTTAGACCAAGTGTGTGAAGTGTTTGTCTTGCTAAAGAATCCGCACTATCTCTTGTATATTTGGAAGTGAGTCTTATATGTCAAGAGGACAGTGGGAGTCCTAAAGCTCTTGAAAGTTTCAAGACCTAATCAAGAATAAAACCTGGAATTCTTCACTAGCACACGACTTGAGGTGTATAACCTATCGTGTTGACATTTCTGTGCCTATTCAAGTTGACTTTGCATAGTAGTTCTGAGAGTTCTCAATTGGTTGCACAACTACTTGGAAGCTATGGCATGCCCTTGTGCTGCCAGGTGGCAAGAACTTAAGATTGCACAAGTTCAATCCATATGAGTTTGGATTTGTCACTAACCTTGTCTTGTGATTATGGTTTTGACAAATTCATATGGGTAGGAACTCATACACCATAAAAATCTAAGTGTCATAACGTTTCTCTCCGATTCATGAAAATGATGGTGAGGAAACACTTTCACTAAGTAGTTTTTTAAGTAGATAGTAATCTTTGCATTCTCAAAGTCGTTAGTAGAGTACACTAACATGGACTTATGAGAAATAGAAAAGGTCTAACCAATTGAGACTATGATTACGACATCCCTTTTCATAGTTCTTAAATTATTTAGACACACCAGTGGGCTATCTACAACAAGGTGTATGATTTTGATAAAGTCTTATCAAAGCAATCTAGTATCAGAAATTTGAACTTTGGTAAGAAAGTCAATAAAGTATTGATTTCTAGAAGTCCACTAATTTCTGAATACATGTCAAAGCTAGTGGGAGCATAAGTATTATGCTGATGATCATCATGTTAGTGGGAGCATGATAATTATGATAAGTATTGCAAGTTAGCAATGTTAATTATAGAAAACAAAAGTTTCAATTCGTGAGGCAGCCAGGGGTTGAAAGAGTTGTTTGTTATAATTAAGGGAGAGGATATACTTCATTTCAGTTCTAAAGGCTTAAATTGAGACCTTAATCATCTTTAGTCAAGAATATATATATGAATTTCATGTTGGATTGGTTCAACTTAAGGAAATTCTCTATATTGCGTTCTCAAAATTCGATTATGATTACGGCATCCCTCTTCATAGTCAAATTTTGAAAACATGGCAAATAAAAATATTGTAGCAAAAGACTGGTCTAGAATCATGTCTTTATGTGAGACATCATGAATCGTGTCCCATTTGCTTTGGGTACAGGATCGATTGCATGTGATATAATATTTGTCATTTCTAAATTTTTCCAAATGCCCAGAGGCATTAAGAAGGGAAAAGGTCTAGAATTGGATATGACTAAAATGATTAAGCAATTGTCGAGGACAATCTGAGGTTTACCAAAGATTGGTTGCTCAGGGACAGTTGGAAGTATAGTGCTAATTTTGGAAGGACCATATTGACATATTCTGAAAAGAGGCATCTCTTATTCAGAAGTGATAGTCAAAATGAGAATATGGAGTTGTCTCCATAGGTGGAAGTTATCTGTGTAAGATTAGAAAACTTAATGCAAGAAGCATGTCCAAAGAAATGTACTTTGAATATGAGACTTAGTTTCCATGGAGTTGATCTCCATTGGAATACCTTATAATGACTGTTGACAAGTCTTTGTGACTTTGTACATATTCATTACAGGAGGGTCAGTGCATATAAGTTTAAAATCTAAACAGATTTCGATAAATGATAGGAATTTGAAATTCTCACATTTTTCGATAAGGATTTGGGAGTGTGAAATTAGAATCATTGAAATTCTGTTCAATTGGTTTATTTCACAAAGTAAGGATCATAGACAAACATAGAGTGCATACTTGGTGTATGGCAAAGCTATTGTTTAAGAAAAACATAGTGTACATGCTTGGAGCATGGGACAACTAGTGTTTTTAATTCAAGTATAAAGTTGATAAAACTGAAACAATGAATAATGAGTAATGAGTATGGTGATAAATAAAAGTGTTTATTTATATTCATAGGGTTTGATACCATATTTGATTCATTTATTCTTGTGTTTCACTTTGCATGTTTTGACTTCCAGAATAACTAAGTCGCTCTTCCTGAATGATTAAGTTATTCAAACCATCCACAGTCGGTCATATGTTGGAAGTAGATATGAATCAAGACTGTTATGGGTTGGTTTGTAGAGGTCCAAGTTGGTGGACAAAGTGGTGCTACAACACTCATGAGTGCTCATAAGTTCTGAGTATTGGATTCAACCCGCGCTCATTTGAATCACTTCATGGATTTTATCACGAGTGATCATGAGACGATAATATCTTATATTCTTCAAACCTAGAGATATGAGTTGTTACTATGAGTTGGTTGTACATTGATTGCACGAAAACGCATTCGGTAACTCGATGTTATAAAACGTGCCTTTGTGTATGATTCAACAAGTAGTAGAACAAGCCATATGAGTCGAAGTTTATCCATTCCTTTTATCTTCGGGATAAAAGCGATATCTGTGGGCCCCTCGATGATTTAAAGATGATACATGTGAGTGCTTGGCCAAGCCAGGACTAATTTGATTTGTTTAATCAGTCAGTCATCATGAATCGGAAATCGGGAAACAACAAATGGACAGAGAGAATGATTGATAATCCATGTCTCAGTCCATATGATATCTAGAATGGAGGTATATATGATCCCTTATCTAATGGACAAGTCATTGACAAAGGTCAGAGTTCATCGACAAGGTTAGAGTTCGACAGAAGCTTTTGAGAGCTACGATTGCTGATCGGTTCCTGAAGTCATACGCAATAATAGTTTTAGACTTATCCAAGTGGGAGACTGTTGGATTAATGTCTAATTCCATAACTATAATTGGTAAGACTTGACCCGGCCCGGCATGGTCCATTTGGGTTGCATGGCATCATGCATTTGGATAGACTATAATGAGAGAAATAACACTTAAGGTTGGTTAATATATTATAAGTTCTAATATATTAATAAGGTTATTTAATTAGTATTGATCAAGAATTAATTTGGAATTAATTAAGTGATCAAAAGGAGACTAATTAAATATATGGGTTGATTGTGTAAATCATTCATTTTTATATATGTGGGCTTGTGATCCAAGATTCCTTATGTTGGACTAAGTCCATGGGGTGACCCATGGATACTCCATGGAGGTTAAAATCCATGGATCATAAGGAATGGGTAAAGTTATGAGTTACATGGTGTAACCCTAATAGCCACCATATAAAAGAATCCCATGGCTCAAGAAATCGTGCACTAATGTGTGAATATGAGGGCTATACGATTTCAAGGAGTGTTCCATTTCTCTCAAGTCATTCCATGTGCATTTGGTGTTGTGTGAACCATTTGAGGTGTCACACTTGGGGCACTAGGCACTCAAGCTTCATGGAGACAAGCTACATCAAACAAAGGTATGTATTATATCCATTTGATTACCCAAGTATCAAGTATTGTATGCTAGATAGGGTAATACCTTGGAAAGTTCCTAATTGCATGTATAATAGAGAAAACATAGATCCAAGGTATTTAAGGTTGCATGTACACTTAGGAGTGTTAGAATGCGCAAAACCCATCAAATGTATCCAGTAAGGAATCATAAAGAGTATCATTAAAGGCCCCCTTCTAATTGAATGTTCATGTTACTAGGAAGTTATGTGGCGCTGTTCTATTTGTTAGGAAGACTACTAGAAGTAATGAAATCCTGCACTTTAAACGCCTCGGTGGATATTGTTGTGAGTTTTATATATATATATATATATATATATATATATATATATATATATATATATATATATATATATATATATTGCTATGTTTTATTTATTATTGTCCGGTACTTTGTAGATGTTCCCTTTATAAATAAAATCTGGTACCTTGTAGATGTACCCCATATATAACTCCGGTACTTTGTGGATGTACCCCATATATAACCTGGTATTTGTAGGTGTACCACATATATATATATATATATATATATATATATATATATATATCCTTATACCTTGTATATTATCATATTTTGTTATAAACAATGAGTTAATGATACGTTCCCTTCCTAGGATACTGGGAGTGTAAAGTATAAGTTCGTGAATCATGATTTGTTCTTCTGTTCTAGAATATAGTATGTTTCTTCTTGTTCTTGTTATAGTATGTTCCTTCCTGTTCTAGTTATAGTATGTTCCTCCCTGTTCTAGTTATAGTATGAACTGAACCCCTAAACCATACCTATTATAGTTTACTAGTATGTTTGTTTGAACTGTTACTGACTTGAAGAAAAGACTCAATTATCTATTGAGTTAAGCATGTACTTTAAGAATGAAGTTTTACAAAGAACAAACTAATAGCTTTAAAAAGAGTTTTTGAATCGTTTTGATCACTTACAAAAGCATAAGAAATCTTTTAATGTGATAGTTATCACAGGTAAATATTTACATAATAACATTGTGTTCAACTTGTATTCCCCCCCCCCCCCCTTAAAAGCATTTAAAACATTTAAAAGATTGTTTATAGGGGTATGAACTCACCTTATGTGGGTGATTCAACTGAAGATTCGAGTAAGGATGAGAAGTTCCATGAATGAATTCCGGAGACACAAACGAGTCCTAAATGACATATAATGGCATATATTGGCATGTAATTAGCAAATATAGCTACAAAGGAGATTGGGAAACAACCTAGGATGCAAGGATAACTCACCAAAAGAGTGCTAGAAGCAAGATAGGAGGTTAAAGGAGTGTTCACGGCCCAAATGAAGGATAGTTCACAACCCAATGGAGTTCACGTCCCAAATGGATGAATGGTTCACGACCTAACTTGATGAGTGGTTCACGGCCCAACTTGATGAGTGGTTCACGGCCCACTTGAAGAAGAACGCTTGAAGATCCTTGTGTTTTGGCTAGTGTTTGAATATTCTAGGTTGTTTTCTAAGGAGATACAAGGGAAAGAAGGTGAAAAGAGTTAAAATGGTGTTCGTGATATATGATACTTGAGAGAGAAAGGGGTTGTTTGCGGACAAGAGAAGAAGAAGTGAGGAATAAATGAAAGAAAGGTACTTATATGGGAGGAGTTCACGGCCACACTTGGGTTCACAGCCGCAAACACCCTTTGATGGGTTTTCTGGTTTGATTTTATTCCTCTAATACTAAGCTAACACTTCTCAACATCCAATCCATAAGTGTACTCGGCTTAGGATTCATTAAAATGACCCTTAACAAGGCTAAAAGGCAATAGAAACAAGTCTGACTTCTAGTTGATTGGATTGACTTTACAGGGTAGAAATTTACGGGTTGTCACATGAAATATCAAGGAAAAGATTTGAAAATACCTGAAAATCTGGGATGTTACAATAAACTAAAATTACGTTTTTTTTGTGGGATCTTAAAATCCTGTCACACCCCGCTAAAGCGGAAACACAAAATATGACAGCGATAAAGGTTTCATTGCAAAAGATAAAGATACATCACCATAGTAGTAGTTAAAAGTTTACAACCCATAATTCAAACAAAACAAAATACAAGTTTCGCAAAATAACATCGTTCAAAAGTTAACTTCATAAAATAACTTCCACACGATGAAACATGCTCTATGATGATGAATCTTTATATCCACTTACTAATTATTTCTTGAAAAAGCATGTTCGTTGCTATAATAAGTAAACAAGTTTGGTATAAGTTTCCATAAATAGAGGTACATTGCTATAATAATTATTTCTTGAAAAAGCATGTTAGTTGATGAGTTCACAGGTTTACTAAATCAAGATTTGGTATAAAAGTTTCCATAAATAGAAGTACATTGCTATAATGAGAAACAACGTTCGTTGCTATAATAAGTAAACAAGTTTATTGCTAAGACAAGTAAATAAGTTTCTAGTAATAAAAGTTCGTTGCTATAATAAGTAAACTAGTTTGTACATATATGAGAAAACAATGAGTTCACATCCAAGCCTATGACTGATGCCCTATCAAGATCTATGCTTATCGTTCCATAGATAAATATGGTATCATGCACTCAAGAAATCGGGCGAGTGGGGAGTTGTCAATTCCTAATAGCGCTATCCATAATGACCATGGGCTCAAATGAGTTAATGAGTTGTGTGAACTGATTCCAGGGACTTAACCGTGATAAGGCCTCATGAATTAACAATAGCATACATATAAATAGCAAATCACTTTTGATACAATTGAAAATAAGTACAACGAACATAATTTAGTAAACGACATGTTTTTCCACCCCAAAACATTTAAAAATCAAAAAATAGGGCAAGGCGTGAATACTCACAATGTTTCAAGTTGCTACAAGTGGTTCCTCAGAATACACAAACGTCGTACTACCAGGATCCTACGACATCAAACACACGCTAGTGAGTTTCTATGTCGAAATCTAACGCTAATATTAAATTGTACATATAGAGAAAATGCCAAATTTTTGTTCTAATATTGGTTTTATATATTTATTGGTAACATTTTTTCTTAAATGGTGAAATTTTATAACTCATGTGATTAAGACAATTTTGGATATTATTTTACAGATTTTTGTAATTGTTGGGTTTAAAGGGTTGCGCCATTGGCCCTTAGTAGCTCGGTCCATTATGTACTCTCGGTTTCGGCCTGTCCAACCGTGCTTATCTTTCTAGGGTTTAGTATATAAGGTGCATGCATGCATCCTTGTCAGATACGCGATTATTAATTATCACATTGATTGTACTGTAAACCCTAGCACACCTCTACAGAGGAAGTTCTTAGTCGAGCTCTTCTGAGGTGTGACTATATTTTAATCATTCGACGTACGGATTGATTCATTGAGTGTTCTAGTATTTGTTAATCTTATTGTTCTACCTGTTGAAGATCTAATCGATCTAAAGAGTTCTCAACTCATCAATTGGTATCAGAGCAGGAGACTATGTAATCCATACGCATCTCTTCTGTTGAAGAAGTTTTTAGGGTTTTCCACTATCATCGTTTTCTGCAAGAACCGTCATTCTTCATTGACGCAGTTCCTAGACTTCGATTATACCCTAACTTTGTTTACTAGTCTGATCTTGAACAGATTTCAAAATAAAATCATCATGTCTCTTGACGATTCATAGACGAACCCAATCAACATCTCCAACAGTATCGGATCAACCACCAGGATTCCTATCCTATATACTCAAGATTATGAAGTCTGGACGCATCACTTTGAAGACTATGTGATTGGTTCAGAAGATAATGGATACTTAATCTGGGAAACGATATCTGTAGGTCCGTTCGTTCACTCTGGCACAAACAGAACAATCAAGACGCAAAAGGAGTACAACCAACTCGTGGTGGATGTAAAGGAAGTTCCTAATGACGAGAAGGAAAAGTTTGTGATCAATATTAAAGCACTGAGAATGATCAGATTCTCCCTACAATCTGACACATTCCGGTTCGTCAGTTCATGCTCGACGGCACACGAAATATGGGTTAGACTGAAGGAGTTATATTCCACCGACTAGGATCTTGAGCATTCTATCCAAACTTTACTACTTTCAGAGTTTGGAGACTTCAAACAAAAACCAGAAGAGAAGCTCATTCAAGCCTTTGATCGTTTCAATCATCTTCTAAGCAAAATGATAAAGCATGGCATAGAAAGGAAGGTAATTGAGCAAAAGGTCACATTTATGAATGGCCTAAGAACCGAATGAATGGCGGTGGTGTCTACAGCAAAAGCTCATGAACAATTCAAAAATTACTCCTTGGCGAAGTTAGTGGGGATTCTGAAATCACACGAAAGTGCAATGACCAAAGAAACTAATGTGGTTTCAAGCATGGGATCTTTAGCTCTCATATCAAAAGGAAAGAATGTGGTTGAAGAAGAAGAAGACTTAGATCTGTCTGAATTTGATCTAACCAATGAAGAATATGCTTTGATGGTCTCTAATCCAAGGAAGTTCGTGCGTAGAAAGTTCCATATATCAAAGAACCGAAACTGGCAAGGAAGCTACAGTTCGGATAAAGAAAAGGAGGAACCGAAGAACTTTCCTCAGCATGAAGAACCGAAGAACGATAGTAAGCTTGTTGGTGACTCTGGGTTTGATTGTCACTTCTGCAAAGGCAAAACTCACTTTTCCAAAGATTGTGTTTTGAGAAAGATGCCAGAAAAGAACGAAAATGAAGATGATGAAGCCTACTACCTACGAAAGCTTGAAGAAATAAAGAAAAAGAAAGTTGTTGCTAACAACACTATGAATGCTTTAATTGTGCAGGAAAATCTCGAGGACGACGAGTTCGGTGGTGTGTAAGTCTGGTCTACAGATTCTAAGGATGAAGAAGTCTGTAAACCCACACACGACAGGGCTTTCATTGCAAAAGAAGCTGAAACCGAAAGTGCAGGGAAGTGCGTGATGGTGACTACTGGAATGTCTCAGATGAGAGGCTATACTACTGACAGAGGTTGTGATGAAGAAAGGGAGCGAGAAGACAGATGCTTCGTTGCCAAACCTGTTGGCGAGCAGATCAACGAATGCGACCGGTTGATCAAGAAGGTACAATCGATTCTCGAATCATTAAAAATCCCTGTCATAAACTATGAAAAGAAATTGAATAAACTAAAATCTAAATTTTCAAGTTTAAGTGGTAGTTTAATACAGAATCGCTTAACAAACTCTAACCTAACTGATCAACTCAGTGGGGTGTCTTCGAAGAGTGAGGAGAGACGGATGTGGATAGAGCAAAAGGAGATCGAGTTAGTTAGGATTAAGAATGAGAGAATTTATTTGCAAAGAGATAATTTAAAGCTTTTAAAACAGAGAAATGTTTTTTGTTTAATTGCTAAGCGTTTATAATCAAATCTTACCCAACTGCATTTGAATTGTGAAATAGGCAAGAAAATTCATCGTATGATTCTGCCCTTCCTGGAATTTAAGGAGAATGAAATAGATGCTGATGTATATAACTGTGAGGCTGTTGTAACTTCTGATGAAATTTCTCCAGCATACAGAATTGGTCTTGATAAAATTGATTCCTTCATCAAGTCCAAAGACCATAAGGACATGCTTAAGAACCTTTTGGACAAAAATGACAAATTAAAAATTAAAACCGAAACCATGCAGAAGTTTGACTCATTGAATGCCAAGTTAAGTTCGGAAAACAAAATTGACGTTGAAAATACTTCTGAATTTAATGAGGATGATGATATGAGTGAAATATCTGTAGAGGATGAGGTGGACTGTTCTGAATTTGTCAAAAGCGAACCCGAACCTGTCAAAAATCTCATTTCTGAAAATTCAGTTGAGTTCGCTCGTTTGTCCCAAACTAAGTCCAGAATTCTGAAAAAAAAAAGTTGTGGTATATCAAAAGGTTCAAACCACACCAAATCAGGTTTATGCAGTTACAGGAGTCACACAGCAACAAACAGCCGAACTAACAGCAATAGTAAACGAGGACAATGCTGACGGTTGTGAGGAGCATTTTTGGTCAGCTCCAATCGACAATGCTGATGAAACGGTTGGTCTGTCTGAGAAAACATCATGGAGAGTAAAAGGTAGATATGTGGCAGAACCACTTAACAAGCCTACACATTTTGATGTGCCAAGCACAAGTGGTACCAAAAAGATTCCAAGAGAGTCTGTCAAGGTGACAAGCAAAACCTCCACGCTAGAGAGCGAAACCCGTGATGAAAGACCGAAACCCAAAGCTAATATCCATAAAACTCCAAAGCAGTGGACAGAAAAGAAACATCAACGTAATAGGAGATATAAGAAGAATCTCTCTGAAAGGAAGCAGTTCTGGATGTCCCAAAACCCTGATTATGTTCACTCAGATAAATCCTCTGTCCTTACAGATGAAGCAAAATCAAAGCAAAAATCTACTTCTTGCACAAAATGTCATTCCTGCAGTCAAGCGAACCGAAAGAATAGTTTTGGCTCCTAAAATGGAAGCGCACGAAACCAAAAGAATGGTTTCGGTTCTCCATCTACAGACGGAAAGAACCTAAAGCCAGGTTTCGCTTCTAAAACTCATCCCTCTCACTCAAAGCAAAATCCAAAAGTGGATATAAAGGGAAAAGGGAAGCTTGTCTCGGAAGATGAAAAGAAGACAAAGAAGACGTCTGCTAACTTTAGGAAAGAGAACTAAAAGTTTGTGAACAAAAAGAACACCATTCCAAAGTCTAAAGTTAAAGAAACAAAAACTAACAAAATCAAAGTTTTCACAATTAAAAGAAAAGATGAAACCACCTTAATAAAACGAACTTTTTTGGTTGATTCATCTCTTACTATTCCCTGTTCAGTAAAAGGCTCACAAGGACCCAAGAAACTTTTGCAGGTTATTCGTGACGAGCAGTTCGACGACGAATGGTATATTAACAGTGGCTGCTCACGTCACATGACAGGGAGAAGGGAAGAGCTACAGGAGTTTCTGTTGGGTTTTGAGCATTCTAACACTCTTATGGTGTACATGCAACCCTATAAACCTTGGATCTCTGTTTTCTCTATTATACATGCAAATATTAACTATTCCACGGTTTCATCCTAACTAGCATATTATGAAGCACCTATACTACAAAGTTCTAGTTAGATGACATACCTTTTGATGTAGCTTGATGTCTTCAAGCTTTAAGAGCTTAGCCCCAATAGTGTGGAAGCCTCAAATGGAATCACAAATCACCAAAACACCTCGGAAGAACTTGAGAGAATATGTATGCACACTAAAATCGGCCCACTCTTATTTTCACACACTTGTGTCAATTTTGTGTGCCAAGGACCCCTTTATATATTATGGAGGATTAGGGTTACATCCATGTAAACCCTAATACCCATGACCTTTCATTTACATAGGATCCATGGGTTAAAAGCTCCATGGACCATCCATGAAAGCTTAGCCCAACCTAAATGAACTTGGCCCATTCCATATATATAAGACTCCATATTTAATTAGTTCTTTTTGATCACTTAATTAATTCTAAATTAATTCTTGATCAATACTAATTAAATAATATGATTCCATATTAATATATTAGAACTTATAATATATTAATATAAATCATAAATATACTATTCTCAAAAGACTATCCATATATTGTGCCGGTGAAGTGCAACCCAAATGGACCATGCCGGGTCGGGTCAAGTACATACCAAATATAGTTATGGACTTAGACATTAATCCAACAGTCTCCCACTTGGATAAGTCTAAAACTATTATTGAGTATGACTTCAAAACCTAACTGGCAATCGTAGCTCTTAAAGCCGCTGTCGAACTCTGACCTTGTCAATGACTTGTCTATTAGATAAGGGATCATATATTCCTCCATTCTAGATATCATATGGACTGAGACATGGATTATAATCATTCTCTCTGTCCATTTGTTGTTTCCCGATTTTCGATTTATGATGACTGACTGATTGAACAAATCAAATCAGTCCTGGCTTGGCCAAGCACTCACATGTGTCATCGCTAAATCATCGAGGGGCCCACAGATATCGCTTTTATCCCGAAGGTAAAAGGAATGGATAAACTTCGACTCATATGGCTTGTTCTACTACTTGTTGAATCATACACAAAGGCAGATTTTATAACATCGAGTTACCAAATGCGTTTTCGTGCAATCAATGTATAACCAACTCATAGTAACAACTCATATCTCTAGGTTTGAAGAATATAAGATATTATCGTCTCATGATCACTCGTGATAAAATCTATGAAGTGATTCAAATGAGTGCGGGTTGAATCCAATACTCAGAACTTATGAGCACTCATGAGTGTTGTAGCACCACTTTGTCCACCAACTTGGACCTCTACAAACCAACCCATGACAGTCTTGATTCATATCTACTTCCAACATATGACCGACTGTGGATGGTTTGAATAACTTAATCATTCAGGAAGAGCAAGTTAGTTATTCTGCAAGTCAAAACATGCAAAGTGAAACACAAGAATAAATGAATCAAATATGGTATCACACCCTATGAATATAAATAAACACTTTTATTTATCACCATACTGATTACTCATTATTCATTGTTTCGGTTTTATCAACTCTATACTTGAATTAAAAACACTAGTTGTCCCATGCTCCAAGCATGTACACTATGTTTTTCTTAAACAATAACTTTGCCATACACCAAGTATACACTCTATGTTTGTCTATGATCCTTACTTTGTGAATTAAACCAATTGAACATAATTTCAATGATTCTAATTTCACACTCCCAAATCCTTATCGAAAAATGTGAGAATTTCAAATTCCTATCATTTATCGAAATCTGTTTAGATTTTAAACTTATATGCACTGACCCTCCTGTAATGAATATGTACAAAGTCACAAAGACTTGTCAACAGTCATTATAAGGTATTCCATTGGAGATCAACTCCATGGAAACTAAGTCTCATATTCAAAGTACATTGCTTTGGACATGCTTCTTGCATTAAGTTTTCTAATCTTACACAGATAACTTCCACCTATGGAGACAACTCCATATTCTCATTTTCACTATCACTTCTGAATAAGAGATGCCTCTTTTCAGAATATGTCAATATGGTCCTTCCAAAATTAGCACTATACTTCCAACCATCCCTGAGCAACGAATCTTTGGTAAACCTCAGATTGTCCTCGACAATTGCTTAATCATTTTAGTCATATCCAATTCTAGACCTTTTCCCTTCTTAATGCCTCTGGGCATTTGGAAAAATTTAGAAATGACAAATATTATAGCACATGCAATCGATCCTGTACCCAAAGCAAATGGTACACGATTCATGATGTCTCACATAAAGACATGATTCTAGACCAGTCTTTTGCTACAATATTTTTATTTGCCATGTTTTCAAAATTTGACTATGAAGAGGGATGTCGTAATCATAATCGAATTTTGAGAATGCAATATATAGAATTTCCTTAAGTTGAACCAATCCAACATGAAATTCATATATATATTCTTGACTAAAGATGATTAAGGTCTCAATCTAAGCCTTTAGAACTGAAATGAAGTATATCCTCTCCCTTAATTATAGCAAAACAACTTTTTCAATCCCTACAGCCTCACGAATTGAAACTTTTGTTTTCTATAATTAACAATGCTAATTTGCAACACTAACAATAATTATCATGCTCCCACTAACATGTTGATTATTAGCATAACACTTATGCTCCCACAAGCTTTGACATGTACTCAGAAATCAGCTGGACTTCTACAAATCAATACTTTATTGACTTTCTTACCAAATTTTAGATTTCTGATACGAGATGCTTTGATAAAACTTTATCAAAATCATACACCTTTCCTTAGATAGCATGCATGTGTGTCTAAACAATTTCAGAACTATGAAAAGGGATGCCGTAATCATAGTCTCAATTGTTTAGACCTTTTGCCATCTGCTTCAAATCTACTTGGTGGAAGTGTTTGCTCACCATCATTTTCATGAATCAGAGTGAAACCTTATGACCCCTAGATTTTATGGTGTATGTGTTCTTATCCATGTGAATCGTCAAAACCATAGTCACAAGACAAGGATAATGACAAATCCAAACACATATGGACTGAATTTATGCAATCTTAACTTCTTGCCACCTGGCAGTACAGGGCCTGCCATTGCTTCCAAGTTGTTATGCAACCAATTGAGAACTTTCAGAACTCCTATGCAAAGCCAACTTTAACTGGAATGGGCACAGAATATGTCAACACGATAGGTTATAAACCTCAAGTCGTGTGCTAGTGAAGAACCTCAGGTTTTATTCTTGATTAGTTCTTGAAATTCTTTTTAGGATCTTTAAGACTCCCACTATCCTCTTGACATATAAGACTATCTTGCCAAATATTCAAGAGATAGTGCGGATTCTTTATCAAGACAAACACTTCACACAAGTGGCCTTAGTTGGTCTTTGTTTTATCCAAAACATCACAACTTACCAATTTCAAATGTACAAGAGTAGGACACTTTTACTCTTACATTTGACAAGTGTTTTAAACCTTTCTTTAAGATATGTCACTCAAGTTACAATCTTGGAGTATGACTCTAAGAATTGTTTTGGAACGAAGTATGACTCATCTTCCTGATCTAATCATTTCAACAATTCATGACTCCTCTTCTTAGTCATAAGAATGCACTAAGATGAACTTTAGAGGACTAATTGTGATATGATTTCTAAATCATTAAGATGATCACAAACATGATACTAAAGTACTCTCCTATCTTTTCAGATTTGAGAAACTTTTATCTTTCTGCCTAATTTGATTCTTCCCATTCGTTCTGCCATACATTGAGACTTTTCCAATGTTTTAGAATTATACTTAAACTTGTAAGTATAACCATATTTACTAAACTTTAGTAAATCAAATAGTCTTAACGAGCTTTGTGGTGGACAAGACCAGTGCACAAGAATGTGTACTCGATCCCTTTAGTCCTTCACTTGACTCACACATCCATGTGAACAAGTAATTAGTCTTGATTTTCCAATGCTTGAAAGTTCTCATTCATCATACTATTCAACTTGCATGATTCCAAGTTTCGGTCCAATTGAAACTTGGGTGATGAGGAACTTTCCTGATTTGGTAAATTTAGACACTACCACAAATGAAAGAATCAAATCCATTTTCCAATATTGCTATCAGTGGAATCATATAAGCAACAATTTTCCACAAATGCCATTGTAAGGATACTTCACATAAACAAAATTAAACAATTTTCTTTTATTTTAAAACTATGCGGAAAAACTTATCCTTACAATCCACATGGAAAATTGTTGTTATCTATTCCTTAGCAATATATCATAACTTTTTAAGCAACTGCTCAAAATTCTGATGCGATCGAAATCCACCTTCGCGATCAGAATCAGCATATACTTCCTTTAAGATTTCTCTCTATTCTTTGATTCTTAAAACATCAACATGTGACCCAGTCACATCATGTAATGAGGATCTCAGAATAGAACTCAACAGAGTTAGATAATGGGCTCTACCTGATGTAGAGTCAAACTTATTGACTTTAACATCCTTAGGTAAATTTGGCAGCTTTGCAATCAACGCCCCTTCCTTTGGCAAAATAAACATATGGACCCTTTGGTAATGGGACTATCTCAGACTTAGCCTTTCTCTTTACCATTTGGTCAACCGGGTTGACTATGGGCAATCCCTTTCCATTGGGAAGAGAATGCTTTTTCTGGATTTCCAGTGTCACCATTGTCACTGTCCATAAAGTTTTTGGGAAGTTGATCTTCTAATCAAATTTGCTTCACTATCGTTCCAAATCATTGCTGATTCAGCAGCACCAAGCAAATAGATATGATCATTAAGGTTCATGTCATAGTCTGTTTCATAGTAGTCCCAAAGGAACTCACTATGTGACTTAGAAAGTGATTGAACATCCAACTTTCTCAAGACTTTGACACCCAACTCTCCCGTCTTGTCAATATGTGACTTCATCTCTAAGATGTGATCACACATAGACCTTGCTTGCCATTAGGGCTTGAGTGACCTTGAACTTGTGGGTTAGGGAGAATAATTGGAGGAGGTGGAGGAAGAGAAGTATGACTTCCATGAGCCAAACTCGGGAAGTCATATTCATTAGGAAAGCTTGGTTTGGGAAGATCATTGTTGTCTAAACCAGACATCAACAATGGGAGAAATTCACATAAAGTTGATTTAAGTCCTTAATATAACACCCAATATGATATATTAAGGCTAGGACCCAACAAACTATTTTATAACTTGGAAGAGGGATGCCGTAATCCAAGCTATAAAATATTTGAAGGTAGGTGAATGACGATTCACCAATTTCCACCAAGATAAACGAAATGTATTATTAGGTTTTAATTGGTTTTGAAACTCCTAGATTCTTTTGAGATTCATTGAACTTTTCAATGGCATGTTTCAATCTCGAGTGTGCCCTTCAGGTTTTGTGACTGGGATGCCGAGGATCACAAAACAAGGTGTGAAGTAACCATGCAAATATACTTGGTACCCTTAATATTTACCCCTCAATCGATGTGCCGGTTAACCACACACGCTCCAACCATACTATGATAAACATTAAGTTACCCTTTGCCTACCTTGTTAAGTCCAGGTTAGTGTGCCGGTTAACCACACACGCTCCACTAACAGCTTAAACAAAGTGCAAAGTATAATTTCATGGATTAGCAGCTTATTCACATTTTCCTAAGTAACTAAGATTGGGAATTTATAAGTGTTTAGTTACTTAGTATTTATCATTATACTTATAAAGAAGGGAAAATTATAGTCCTTGTCCTACCTGTTCGGCTAACGACCCTCCACCGGTCAAGGAAGCGGTGAGTGAGAGTGGACACCCATTAAACTGCCATTTTATAGGCAGTAACCTTATACCCCCCTTATAGACCGGCTTCGTGAACGAGGCCTACTAATGGTAAGACGACTTGCTCTTATACATATAATATATTAAACTTTTAATATTATAATAGTATAAGGGTGTATTTTAGACATTTAAAATATTTGGTGGTTTAATCTATTAATTAAACTAGACTTTTAATTTAATTAAACTCAAACCATATATTTATGGATTAATAATACTCTTTTAATTAAACACTTTAATTAACTATTAATAAAGTCCATAAGAGTTAATTTGAACTATTCAACAAAACATCATAATTCCAATTATTAAACTCAAAATTAAAACCATTTAATTAATTGTTTAAGTTATGAACCCAAGAGTTTTAGAATTCAATTCTTTTTTTCATAAAAAACTTTTCTCAAATTCCAAAACTTGAGGGCAAGTTTTGTAATTCTTGAAAACCTTTGGATTCAATAACTTATGGAATTAATGGTGTTTTATGAAGAAACTTTCCATGTTCCATAACTTAAGAACAAGTTATGGAATTCTTTAAAACATTAACACCAAATTTTGTAACTCCATAAAAACTTTGAATCAAATTTTTTTTTTTTAAAAAAAAAACTTTCATATCCATAACTTATGGAAGTTTCAAAAACCCTTACGATCACGACTTTAAAAAAAAAACTTTTGAGCTCCAAAATTTTATGACAAAATATGTAACTCCTTAAAACATTTAGATCAAACTTTTAAAACTAATAAAATAATCATATCATTTTATCTTTTACTAAATTTAACCTAATTCAACTCATATAACAAATGATTCAAATTTTACAAATAATACGTTTATCACAAAACAAGTAATTATCTTAAAATTTGACAAACGTCATGTTTTTTTTTCCTTTTTTTTCCAACTTGAAAATAAAACATTTCCATCAATATAACAGAAAACAACCCACGGCTCTGATACCACTGTTGGGTTTTGAGCATTCTAACACTCTTATGGTGTACATGCAACCGTATAAACCTTGGATCTTTGTTTTCTCTATTATACATGCAAATATTAACTATTCCAAGGTTTCATCCTAACTAGCATATTATGAAGGACCTATACTACAAAGTTCTAATTAGATGACATACCTTTTGATGTAGCTTGATGTCTTCAAGCTTTAAGAGGTTAGCCCCAATAGTGTGGAAGCCTCAAATGGAATCACAAATCACCAAAACACCTTGGAAGAACTTGAGAGAATATGTATGCACACTAAAATCGGCCCACTCTTATTTTCACACACTTGTGTCAATTTTGTGTGCCAAGGACCCCTTTATATATATTATGGAGGATTAGGGTTACATCCATGTAAACCCTAATACCCATGAGCTTTCATTTACATAGGATCCATGGGTTAAAAGCTCCATGGACCATCCATGAAAGCTTAGCCCAACCTAAATGAACTTGGCCCATTCCATATATATAAGAGTCCATATTTAATTAGTTCTTTTTGATCACTTAATTAATTCTAAATTAATTCTTGATCAATACTAATTAAATAATATGATTCCATATTAATATATTAGAACTTATAATATATTATTATAAATCATAAATATACTATTCTCAAAAGACTATCCATATAAATTGTGCCGGTGAAGTGCAACCCAAATGGATTATGCCGGGTCGGGTCAAGTACATACCAAATATAGTTATGGACTTAGACATTAATCCAACAGCTTTGGGCTCTGATGGATGGTGGATGTGTCAAGTACGGGAACAATTCTTTTGGCACAATAAAAGGCTATGGAATGATCACAAATGGAGACTTCTCGATCAGAAAGGTGGCATATGTAGAACGCCTACAACACAATCTCATCAGTGTCTCACAACTGGCGGTGGGAATCGGACTGAAGGTTTCGTTTGATGATGAAGGGTCAGAAATAATAGAAAAGAAGACCAAGAATGTTCTGCTGAAATCTCAAAGAAAAGGCGAATTGTATCCATTGAACCTTAATCCAATACGAGGGAAGCCATCTGTATGCCTACTAACGAAAGCACATTCTAACGAAAGTTGGCTATGGCACCGAAGGCTCTCGCACCTCAACTTCAAAGACATCAACAACCTTGTTCTTAGTAATCATGTGCGAGGAATTCCACTTCTCAAGTTTAACAAGGAACATTTGTGTGTTGCATGTGAAATGGGAAAGCAAAGCAGGAAAAGTCATCCAACTCGTGTTAACACAAATATCATCGAACCACTTGAGCTCCTACATATTGATTTGTGTGGACCTTCGGCTGTTGAAAGCATCGGTGGTAACAAATATATACTTGTCATTGTTGATGATTTTTCTCATTTCACCTGGGTTTTCTTTCTTAAACAGAAGTCAGAAGCAACGCCTAAGCTCAAAAACTTCATAAAGCAAGTAGAGCTTCAACTGCGAAAGGTGGTTAGAAACATTCGCAGCTACAATGGGTTGGAATTCAAAAACCAAGTGTTTGAAGAATTCCTTGCTGAAAAGGGAGTGTCTCAAAATTTCTCTGCTCCCTATACTCCACAACAAAATGGGGTCGTTGTAAGGCGAAACCGCTCGTTTTGTGAAGCAGCTCGAACCATGCTCAGCTTCGCTTCGTTACCCCTGTATTTCTGGGCTGATGCTATTGCCGCTGCTTGCTACACCCAGAACCGATCTCTACTCAACAAGCGATTCACAATAACTCCTTATGAAATCCTGAAGAACCGTAAGCCTAACGTCAAGTTTTTCCCTCTGTTCGGTTCGAGATGCTTTATATTCAATTCTAAAGAGAACCGAAACAAGTTTGATGTCAAGGCAGACGAAGGAATTTTTCTTGGGTATTCGCTTACTTCAAAAGCATACAGGGTTCTGAATAAACGATCAAAGAAAATCGAAGAAACATATTACGTGTCGTTCGATGATAACTACGTGAAGAAACTCGCATCAAGTAAACAACCAACGGATGAAATCTTTTCTCAAACTGGTCACGTCTCGATTCCCATTTCCAACTTATTTGAAAAATATATGAAGCTCTTTGATGAACTAGAGACCGCTATTCTCTCTGAAGCGAAAGCAGCTGACAACGTAGTAGATACTCTGAAGAAGGTGATTGATGAAGCTGCTAAAGTCATGGAAAGCGAACCTTCCAGTTCCAGTGGATCTCAAGAATATGAAAAATCTCAAAAGTCAAGTGAATCTTCCAATTCTACTTTGCAGGGGGAGAGTCCATTAACCACCATTCCCACTGAACGACCAATCGAGGGGGGAAATTCTGAGCCTGAAGCCAAAACTGTTTCATCATTCGAGGGGGAGAATGTTAATACAAATAATGAAGATGATGATACACATTCAGAATTCGAAGAAGAAGTAAATGCTGAACTGGATCCCTCCTATGATCTAAATTACCCTCCTCTCACCAAATAGACAAAAGATCATCTAGAAACTCAAATCATTGGTGAATCATCGGAAAGAGTTCTCACTCATTCTCAACTGAAAGCGAAACAAACTGCATTGTTCTCTCAAGTATAATTTTTCATGTTTAATTCGTTTGTCTCCAAAGTTGAAACAAAGACAATTAACACTACACTCGATCACTTTGATTAGGTACAGGCAATGCAAGACGAACTCAATGAATTTGAGCGAAACAAAGTATGGAGACTGATTCCTACGCCAAAGGATGCATCTGTGGTTGGATTGAAGTGGGTTTTCAGAAACAAGATGGACAAAGAAGGAAATGTGATTCGCAACAAGGCAAGGCTGGTGGTCAAGGGGTATTGTCAGGAAGAAGAGATTGATTACGAAGAAACCTTCGCTCCTGTGGCAAGGCTAGAATCAGTTAGGATCTTTCTGGCATACGCTGCTCAAAAAAACATTGAAGTTTTCCAAATGGATGTAAAGTGTGCATTCTTAAATGGAGAATCAGAAGAGACGGTGTACATAGAGCAACCATCGGGTTTCGTGAACGAAAAGTTTCCAGATCACTGCTACATTCTGGACAAGGCGGTTTACGGTCTGAAGAAAGCTCCTAGGGCATGGTATGAAACACTTAATCGATTTCTAAAAATGTCTAAGTTTAAACAAGGTTCGGTTGACCCAACCTTCTTTCATAAGAAAGATGGTGACCACCTTATGGTCGTCCAAATTTATGTCGATGATATCATCTTCGGTTCCACGAATCCCAGCCTCACAGCTGAATTTAGGAAGTTGATGGAGACTAAGTTTGAGATGAGCTCAATGGGTCCAATTAACTTTTTCCTTGGCTTGAATATTAGACAGGGACCCGAAGGCATTTTTATTAATCAAGAGGCTTACACCAAGACCTTCTCTAGAAAAACCAGGTGTTGACACCTATGGCGTTTGGCATGAAGTTAACACCTTCTCTGGAAAAACCAGCTGTTGACATGACCCTCTATCGCCAAATGATAGGGTTCTTAATGTATCTGACAGCTAGTCGACCAGACATAATGTTTTCTGTCTGTTATTGTGCTAGGTTTCAAGCTAATCTACGCGAACCTCACATGCTGGCTGTAAAGAATATTTTTCGATATCTGAAGCGAACCTCATCTCTTGGTTTATGGTACCCGGCGAAATCAGGATTCTTCGTACAAGCATTTTCTGATGCCGATCTAGGTGGATGTGGACTGGATCGAAAGAGCACAACTCGGGGGTGTCAGTTTCTTGATGGAAAACTCGTTAGCTGGCAATCGAAGAAGCAAACATCTGTGTCTCTTTCCACAGCCGAAGCTGAATACATAGCCGCAGCGTCTTGTACCTCACAGGTCATATGGATACAAAGTCAACTTAGAGACTATAGCCTGAACATGAAGAAAATCCCTTTGTATTGCGACTCTGAAAGCGCAATATGGATATGTCACAATCCAGTGCAACACTCAAAAATGAAACATATCGCACTGAGGTATCATTTCATCAAGGATCATGTGGAGGATGGTAATGTCGAAATCCATTTTGTTAGAACCACTGATCAACTAGCTGACATCTTTACAAAAGCCTTACCAGAAGCAAGCTTTACCAAAATTTTACAAGGCTTAGGAATGATGGAAGCTGAGTCACTACCGAAATCACTTTCACCTCATTAAAATTTATTCAAGCGAAATAGAGTGAACGCTTGGTCTATTTCGGGTCCTGAATTTTTGGGAACCGAAATGAACTGAACGCGAAATAGAGAGAACGCTCGATGTATTTCGGCTCCTGAATTTTTGGGAACCGAAATGAACCGAACGCGAAATAGAACCAACGCTTAGTCTATTTCGGCTCCTGAATTTTTGGGAACCGAAATGAACCGAACGCTCGGTCTATTTCGCTTCACTACTTTTAGGTGAAGTTTCGGTTGTTTATTTTGTACATAGTCTATGTCTTTCCTTACTTCGTTTCTATTCATAAAAATCAAAAATATTTTTTCCTTTCTGTTTTTTTTCTTTTTCAGAATATTCCTAAAAATCAAAAATATTTTTTTTGTTTATGTTGCCTCTCATTAACGTTACAAATTCCAAAACATCACTGCAAGGTGTCATTGTTTATTCAAATGATGGCGCTGGGACATGTATACATTTCTTTCTCTAAGTACTAGCTAAGTGTCCCTAGAAGCATGCTGCTGTATGTCGACCAAAGCCTCAAAGATTTCGAGTGTAGCCTTACTGATTTGATATACAGAAATCAAATCTTCCCAATCAGGCTGATAAAATCACTTATGTCATGAGCCACGTTACTCGTCTCATATTGAGTTAAGAGTTGTCTGCTTGGTCCTTACTCTATAGCAGAGGTGCTTTCGGTTCTTTAACCTCCTTACCACTTTTCTCCATTTACTTTCGGTTCATAATTGTAACCCTTGAGACTCTTAGTCTTTAACACTGAGGTTTATGGTTACACAAGATCCGTGTTAATGATCTTAGTTTCGTTCTACCACGAACTAAGTGAAACCCAAAAATCAACACCAATATTGAATTGACAGTGAACGCTCTAATGTTCAAGCTATTACTTGTTACCTCCAGAAATCTCTTTTTATTTTTGCGTGATCTTTATGAAATTGTCTAACACCTAGACGCTTTCTTCCCCTGGATCCAGTTTTATTTTTTTGTGAGATTTCTAAAATACATCAAGTCACTGACAATTTTATCCAACGTACTTGTTCAACAGGCCACATCGGTCTCACAAGTACTTTATCCAACTTTCGGTCTTATTTCAAGCACTGAAGTTCGGTTGAAGTCAAACCACCCTAAAAAGCCTTATTTTGAAAAGAAGCCTTTCAATGCTTCTTAACTACTATTTCTTCGTATTTTCACGGGGAACCACACAAGCACTTTGAAGTCTCTCTTGACTTTGAAGGAAGAGATTCGTGCCTGGGATCTACTGCTTCATGTCTTCATTGACATCACTTATATCCCACATAAAATTTGCTTTATTTCTTTATCTTTCACACTATCTTGCACGAAAATCTTTATGATTTTTCCAGGCTCTTGTTCGGTTGCTAATAAGCTGTTTTCAGACATATAGCTTCGGTTCTTTACGGTGACGTTCATTTATTTATTTAAAAAGATAAGGGTGAGTCAGCATGAATTTGAAACGGTTCGGAATTTGAAAAAGAGATAAGTATGAAAAGGCGCGTGAATTTGAAACGGTTCCTAATATCACGCCTGATGACGTATTCCTAGGGAAGCCCAGCTGTCAAATCACGCTTTTTCAGGGGTCGATTCAAAAGATCGTCGAATCATTACTGGGGATTTTTCTCTCTCCTGGTGATGGTATATAAGGTTTTCTGACACCTCTTAGGTTACTTTACCAATTCTCCACTCTCTCACGAATACAACAGACGATTTTCAACTGTTCCTCTTCTTCCTCCCTACAACAATGGCAGAATCATCATCTGTTCAAGAGCACACTGCTTCTTCATCTCTTCTGGTCATCAAACCAAATCAGAATCTTATCATCGAACTGAATCCATTCCTCTATGATTCATACATGCTTCATGTGGTCGAATGTTTCAAGTACTCCCCACTGGTGGTTGCTCTCACACAGGTTGAACAAGTTCCTATGTCACTGCTCTCACAGGTCTAATCATCTGCTACATACAACAAATGCAAGGAACGGATCTTCTTTGACATCTTCAATCACAAGACCTCTGTCTCAAAGGCTCATTTTTGTTCTCTGTTGCATCTTCCTACAGACGCCTCTGTCATCTCTCTTGATTTCATCACCAATACTCAGTTATTCACGATGTTCTATGACATGGGGTATACCGATGTCCTAACCACGGTGACGAAATTCAAGAAGCCGTGCTTACCACCTCAATGGAATGGTCTTTTCACACTCATCTTCAATGGATTAGCTGAACGGGTTGCTGGGTCTGATGGTGCCAGCAAAGGTCTCATGACCATTCTTTATGGTCTCTATCATGGAATTAACCTGGATTACAGATCACTTATTTGGTCCCAGCTGGTGCAGAGCCTCAACACATCGACCAGATACTCTGAAATTTCTTGTGGACGTTTTTAGACGCTGGTGATCGAAGAGTCATCGACCACT
This sequence comes from Lactuca virosa, assembly GCF_052849685.1. Lineage (NCBI taxonomy): Eukaryota > Viridiplantae > Streptophyta > Magnoliopsida > Asterales > Asteraceae > Lactuca > Lactuca virosa. The sequence continues at coordinate 276,997,777 of NC_136429.1, read as the reverse complement.
TTCAGGTTCCAATTATGGCAGATGCGCTGATGTCTTCAATTGCTACTTTCCACACAACAAAAATCATTTTCACCGATCCCACGAAGTTTATATTCATTGGTTCAATTCCTGAATCAATGTACATGTGTGTATCGAGCGTAAGCAACGTTATGGCTGATTACCGGAAACTACCTTCTTCCGGGCCGAGAGACCTCACTCCAGAAATGCAACACGCCCTGGAGGCTGTTGACAAACCAGCAAAGCGGGGAAAGAATCAAGAAAAGAAGAAGAAGGAAGGTGAAGGTCAATCATCCTAATGTCAAGGCCTCCCAAGCGAAAGCAAGATAAAGCATCTTCTCCTTTTCACAAAAAACGAAAGATTAAGAAGAAAGCTCACAGGTCGAAGTCTCCTTCCCCATCTTCAAGTGACTCTGAGTATGTTCCATCTGACCAACAGCCCGAGTTAACTGAAGACGACGTTTCTCCAACCGGCAGTCCGCCTCGTGGTAATTCGCCTCCACCATCACCAAGTAATGTAGGTAACCGAACCTCACCTCCTCATTCTCCTACACAATCGGTTCCTATTACCATTGCTCCCTTTCCTCCACCCATCTCGTCTACCACTACTACCTCAATTCCAATTCCAACCCCTTTATTCACCGAAGTTACTACCACTACTACTTCTCCAACCGAACCTAATGTTCGTGTCAACGTATCTGATACGGGGGAATCTACTTTCGGTTCTGAACCCCTATTACCTTAAACCCTATATCCCCACCTCCTTCACACGAATCTGAACCTATTCTTGGCGGATAAAACATGGAATTCGACTTTGTTTACTTTAGTCCTTATCGAGTACAGAGTGACGAAGATGATGATGCTCCTGTCACGAAGAAGCATCTAAAGTCTATGAATGACAAGCTTGAGAAACTGCTTTCTTCCTCTTCTGGCAGCGCATACTCCGAAGCAGCAATCAAAGCTCTATTGGCCACCTGTGTAAAAGAGCATGACACTTCCATCTCTAATGTTGTTAAAGCTGTTGAAGCCTCCACTTCCACTTGTCAGAAAGCTTCCATTGCAGTCGAAGCCTCCACCAAGGATTGCAAGCAGGCGACCGCAAAAGTCGAAAAACTAATCTCTGATGCTCAAGTCTTTCTTGATTCTCTTCAAGCTGCCGCTCAGAAGAATGCTCAAACAGTGAATGCTTCCGTTGATAATCTTACGTGTTCACTGGAGGCTGAAAAGAAGCATTTTGAGGAAGCACGCCAAGCAATTCAGGCCGCCAACACTGAGCTTCACACTTCAGTTGATGCTCATCTCACTCAACTTGAAGCTGAACTTGCTGTCGAAAACAGGATTATGGATGAGCTGGATAAGCGAACTTCTCAGCTTAAAATTCAGAATCTGAAGCTTAAGGCTGCAACCAAGGAGATTGACGAATTAAAATCTGAGTGTGCAGTGGTTAAAAGTTTGGTTGGTAATGTGCATTCCATTCTTCTACACCTTCTGGAAGCCCATGACTCGATCCTTACCATCTCAATTCGACGCCACTTCGCTGAGAAATTGAGACCTGCTCTGGATATTTTCAGCAGGATTGAGGGTGTTCTGGAGTCTGTTTCTCCTCCGAAACAAGGGGGAGAAAATGTTAGTCAGGGCCAAAGTCAATCTCAAGCTCCTCCAAAAAGTAAACCTTTCACCCAACCGAAAGTTACTGCTGAGCCGAAGGGTAATGAAGCTTCGGGCAGTATGAAGGACAAACGAAAAAAGAAGATTGGTGATGATGATGAGGATGAGGATGAAAACTATGATGAAACTGTCACAGGAGAAAAAGGCTCGAATACCGAAATTCTCAAAGTTAAGCCTGATAATCGAGAGATTGAGGCAAAGGTTCGAAAAGCGAAGGAAATGCTTGATAAAGAGAGGAAAGCGAACGAAATGCTAGAGCAGAGGAAGTCTATGTTTCCTCTGTGGTCTATGGAAACGCTTCAGAGGGAGGTAGTTGAAGCTCCAAGCACTCATTGGCTCGAACCGGTCCTTTCTTTTGCGCTTGAAAATTCTAAGGACTCACAATTTGATATGCCAATCACCTGAAAGGCATTCACTTTTCATTGTTTTGAGTCAACTGCTGGCATTCCTTCCCCGGACTCGAAGGTTGATCGAGATCTGTTTGAGTACTATCTTGAGTTCGCTCAGCCTCAGTACCTGACTTGGAGTAATCAGAAAATCACAACAGTCAAGGTGTTGAAACCCACATCAGCAAGGAAGTTCATCAACATTAAGTTCAAAGTGACCCGAGGCTCTGATAGTTCGGTTCATATGATTTCCCTGGCTGATCTGCCAAATTTAAATCCTCATGATTGGATTCTCCTAAACAACATTCTGCTGACTAATGAAAAGGAGTATGAGCCTATTATAGATCACATCAAGGGAATGCTGGTGTGTTACATTCTTGAAGTCGCAAAGATGGATCAGGAAATCGCCTCTGCCATAAAGAAGAAGCCCACTATGAAGCCAATTGGGAAGGCAAGCGACATCAGCGTGATGGTTAAGGGTAAAATTGACCCCAAGTTTCATACGGTCATGTTCATTAGGGGCGAAGGTCAAAAGTGCCTGTACGCTCTTATTGACAAACACATGTTCTCCACAGCTTGCTTGGAACATATTCTCGATATCATACACGGGTGTAATCAGAACATCGAAGCTGACAAGAAGATGTTTACTGATATGCTTCGGTGGTATATTCTTTTCCGTCAAACTCTTCTTCCTATCATCCCCAAGTTGTTCAAAACTGTGAGGAAAACTACAGTTACTCAACCGAAGTAGTCTCTCGCCTCAATTGGCGCAAAGGGGGAGATTGTTGGGTTTAAAGGGTTGCGCCATTGGTCCTTAGTAGCTCGGTCCATTATGTACTCTCGGTTTGGGCCTGTCCAACCGTGCTTATCTTTCTAGGGTTTAGTATATAAGGTGCATGCATGCATCCTTTTCAGATACGCGATTATTAATTATCTCATTGATTGTACTGTAAACCCTAGCACACCTCTACAGAGGAAGTTCTTAGTCGAGCTCTTCTGAGGTGTGACTATATTTTAATCATTCGACGTACAGATTGATTCATTGAGTGTTCCAGTATTTGTTAATCTTATTGTTTTACTTGTTAAAGATCTAATCGATCTAAAGAGTTCTCAACTCATCAGTAATATTAACTGAGGGTTTTTCAACACATTTAAAGTTGTTTCAAACTCTTAAAATCCAAAAATGTTATCAAACAGTTTCCAAAAAAATTTAAATTTATATTTTCATTCCAAATACAGTAAAGGTCTTCCAGAAAATTTCCATTGAATTTTTGATGTGATTAACTTCTTTTTCCAAATTTTAATCCTTTATATCAATATAAATTCGTGAATAATTATTAAACAGTTAAGGTAAATTACCAAACTTTTTGTAAACTTCATATACAGTACATAATCTGATAAAAATACCAAAGGTAATTTTTATATACTGGAGTCCAATTTTGTGGATTTAAGTGTATTTAATCTTAGGAAATAGAAGAAAAATAGCATACAGAAGAGAAAAATCATCCAAATTTTTATGTGGCATCCTAGTGTAATATAAAGTATTCTGGTAAATTTTCATGCATTTTGGATAAGAAAAACTATTTTTCCCGTTTTTAGCCCATTATATATACAAAAATCATGGAAAACTAGATATACATTATGAAAAATTCCCAAAGTATTTTTCTGACTATTACACATGGGGTAGGAGCTGCGAAAAATCATAGATGATCATTTCACATTCTCTAAATTGGTTTTATGAATTATTGGAACTAAAAGTAAATAAAATTAAAAACCATACTAAACGGTAACAAAAATACATGAAACTTAATGAGATGCCATTATTTACTTTAGGGGTCATCTACGAATTTATCTAGGATTTATGAACCTCAGAAAGTAATTTAAATGATTTATGGTATTGTTTTTTGTAATAATTATAATAAATCAAAGAAATGAAAACTACTCTTGGGATTTTTCATATCCTCTTATTATCTTACTGGGATTCTGAGAAAAAAAATTGAACAGAAAATGATATTTAGATTTGTTTTATGAATAAAATCATTTACATGCACTATTAACAATGTACTTTGATCATCAAGCTCTTAAACTTGATGTTCATCACATGCATCATGGTTTGAAGACCATGAATTGACATATTTTTTTCATAGTGATGTTTTCAAAGGAAAATCTGGGATGCATAAGGTCGATGAACCTTTAAAACTTGTACAAATCTGTATTCTAGGGTTTGACATAGGTTTTGGTCCTTGGATTTCACCATTAAACAACATGCATGTTGTTCTTGGGTGAAATCCTACCACCGTCATCATCAAACTCGAAATTCATGGCTATACTCATGAATGTTTATAAAGAATGGTGTAGGAGAAGGAGAAGTGTAAGAAGATTTTAAGATTGGGAGGTGTTATTGGTTGGATATTTTCGTGGGTTTAGAGGGAGAAAGAGAGAAAATGAGTGTTGTAAGTGGTGGAGTGTGAGAGAGAGTGAAGAGATGGAGATGGAGTGAAAAAGTGATATAATGATTGAAAATTTTAGGGAAAAGAGTGCATTGGAGAGAGGATGGCCGGATTTTTGGAGAATGAGAGAGGCCCTCTCTCTTCTAATTCAAATTAAATAAATTCTCCCTTCAATTTTTATAAAATCCTAATTTTATAAAAAGGTTTCTTTATTTAAATCTTGATTTATTATTAATGTTTGATAATTAATTTTTTATGTCTTTGATTGTATCCCATAACTTAATTATTTAAATTTGATATAATGAGGTTCATAAAATATCATATAGAGTTTTTAGGTTTTAAAGTTTATAAATTTAGATTTTAGGGCTCTTTAGGGCTTTTGGAACATTGTTAGATATTTAACATCATAATGACATGAATTTAGAAGTTTTTAATTTGTTTCTAGGGTTTCATACCCTTTTTTTTATTTTAACAAATGTTTGGATTTTGTTCCAATTCGGGTATTGGCATTTCCTATCATAGCTAGACAACTTACTAGAATCGTAAGAGTCAAGTATATTAGTCCTAGATTTTAGTTGGATCCTAGTTTCTACAAGATTATGACCTAATTTCTACTACTAGGCCATGGCATGATGTGTATATATGGTCTATGAAAATATGCATGAGTCCAAGAACGACTTGAATTTGATAGTTGTCACAAATTCAAATCCCGATTTTACGATCCCAATCTTGCAAACCCAAAAACGATCCTACGTAGGATCCCGATCTTGACAACCTTGGTATGTCATGTACAAATACTCATTCGAATGCTAAATAAATATAATTAATAAATTAACTTTTTCTTCATATCATATAAATTCACCTTACAAAATACCCTCTCCGTTTAAGACATATGTTCAGACTCATTTACCTAACACAAATCCACCTCATCCCATTAAACATTTGAAAAAAAACTAATAAAACAGAATCATAAATTATATGTATTTATAAAGAAACAAAAGCAGTACGGAATGTTAACAAAATATACCTAAAGAACCGTGAAAGTAATGGCATCCTTCACCTTAAGCCATCTACCACGAAGTTTAAAAGCAAGAGCAAAACTAGTTCTCTGATCACAATGGCAATTTGGTAATTACATGAAGAAAAACAAAAAAATTAAGAAAGACCATTGTCAGGGAGAGTTTACAAAACACACTCGTGTATCGGCCATAACACGATGATTACCTCCAACATAAACGAACTTTGGCTCCTCGACATGTGCTCCACCTAGAAAATCAGACATAAGAGGCTCGGTGCATTTCAACAATTCCTCATGTTCAACACCCGATATAGCAAGTACAATCAAAAGATCAGTATAGTTTTCCTAAAATATTCAAACAATGTAACTACAAGGAATAACACACATTTACTTATGGGTTGTTTTGTTGTTGCCTCATTTAGTTCTATACACTACGATACTTAATAGACATTGTTCAAGACTAGCTTTTTTTAATAATTCTAGATACATCATGTCTTGCATTGATATCATATCATTAAGCCATGATAAAACATAAGGAGGATGCAATGTTATAGGATATGCAACTATTATCATTACTCATTCAACCACTTGACACATATGAGACTTGATGGAAAAGAAAAGGAAACAAGGCGAGTTACCATAAAATCCTCATCATTTGTCTGTCCAATAAGATTTGCCAAACCAAAATCTACAACCTTTTGGACATTTCTAGAAAAATAAGGTAAGTAATGTTGTTTTGACATAAAACTATTTTATATATATTTTACTATTTAAGCTTTGCTCGTAATTAGTTATCAAGTACGATGTTAGTTGTCTTTATATCAAGTTTTATGTATCTTTCCTTTGTGTGATCATGAATACACACAATCCCCTTTGTAGCATCCAAGAAATAACAATGTACTTTTTTACTTAAATCCATTGTACAAGGTTTTAATTTTTTTTTCTCATTGAAACATCAATTTTGAAACACAAACACCGCCATCAAATTTAGATTGATCATTTGATATCTATAGGAAAAAATATGGTTACAAGGATTCTAAATGGTAAGAAACTTACCGTTGGATCCCAAACTCATAGTTTATAGTAGGCCAGATAGTAAATCAACTAACTCGAATAATATAAGAAGGATGATATTTTTAGGTTTTGTATACTACAACATCCTATGGTGCACATACAACCCTAAATGCTTTGGATCTATGTTTTCCCTAATTATACATGAAATATTGTTTCCAAAGCATTAAGCCTACAACTAGCATGCAATTGACATAAACAACATAAAATACTAGTTAGGAGTTTACCTCTTTATTTAGCTTGTAGAACTTGTTGTATTTGGCCTTTAGGAGCTTAGTGCCCCAAATGTTGCACCTCAAATGCTTCACAACACACCTTGGACAAATGATGACTTTTGAGAGAGTTAATGCACTAGAAATCGTCTCCATGAACTCTTAGAACATTAGGGTCTAGATTTTAGCTATGGGGTGCTCTCTATATATATGTTAGGAATCCAAGAGTCATGGGTAAACCGTAATCTATACTCTTGGGCTTATTATCCATGATCCATGATTCAAGTGGGCTAACTCTTTATGGATTCATCCATAAACTTAGTCCATCATGTATCATAAGCCCAAAACATATATATAACTAATTCACACAATTAGTCCCCATTAATTTAATTAGTCTCTTTTGATCACTAAATTAAATCCAAATTAATTCTTGATCAATACTAATTAAATCATATGATTTCATTTTAATATATTAGAACTTATAATATATTAATAAATCATACATAACCTCTTCTCAAAAGTCCATCCTATCAAATTGTCGTGGTGATATGCAACCCAAATGCACCATGCTACTCTCGGGTCAAGTAAATCCAAATTAATTCTTTAAAAGTCGATGTCGAACTCTGACCTAGTCAATGACATGTCCATTAGATAAGAGATCATATATTCCTCCATTCTAGATATCATATGGACATGAGACATGGATTATAATCATTCTCTCCGTCCATCTGTTGTTTCCCGATTTCTGATTTACGATGACTGACTAATTGAACAAATCAAATCAGTCCAGGCTTGGCCAAGCGCTTAGGTTTGTTATCACTAAATCATCAAGGGACCCACAGATATCACTTATATCCCTCTACGGGTAAAAAGAATGGATAAACTTCGACTCAAATGCTTTCTTGTACATACTCATTAAATCACACACAACGATATGTTTTATAACACCAAGTTACTGGTGCGTTTACATATGTCAATGTGAAACCGAGTTGTAAATTACAACTCACATGTATTGGTTTCAAGAATGTAAGATATTATCATCTCATGATCACTCGTGATAAAATCAATGAAGTGATACAAATGAGTGTGGGTTGAATACAATACTCAAATCTTATTATAGGAGTACTCATGAATACTGCAGCAAACTTATGTTATGTCTAACACCTTAGACAATCCTACAAATCCATTCATGACAGTCTTGCCTCAATACCTACTTCCAAAGTATGATCGACTGTGGATGGTTTGAATAACCTAGTTATTCGGGAAGTCAAAACATGCAAAGTGAAACACAATAATAATACTAATCCTATATGGCCCCAAAACTTTTGAGTGTAAATAAAACACCTTTTATCTAATCGCCATATTGATTACTCATTATTCATTGTATACTGTTTCGAATAATCAACTTAATACTTGAATTAAAACAATAGTTGTCCCATGCTCCAAGCATGCACACTATGTTTTCTATGGTCTTTTATTTTGTGAAATAGATCAATTGAAAATATTTCCAATGATGCTCATTTCACAATTCCAAATCCTTACCGTAAATGTAAGAATACAAAATTCTTGCCATTTACTGTAATCTGTTAGATTCTAAACTTATATGCAATGATCCTCTTGTAATGACTATCCACAAAAGTCACAGAGACTTAGCAACAGACATTACAAAGTATTCCAATGGAAAGCAAATCCATGGAAATGGAGTCTCACATTCAAAGTACATCCCTTTGAACATCCTTCTTGCATTAAGTTTTCTAATCTTATACAAATTTAAAGAATAATTTCCACTTATGGAAACATTTCCATATTCCCATTTTGACTATCACTTCTGAACAAGAGTTGCCTCTTTTCAGAATATGTCAATATGGTCCTTCCAATAGTTACACTATACTTCCAACTGTCCATGAGCAACACATCTTCGGTAAACCTCAGATTGTCCTCGACAATTGCTTAACCATTTTAGTCATATCCAGTTCTGGTCCTTTTTCCCTCTTAATGCCCTAGGCATTTGGAAAAAAAATTAGAACACGATAATATTATAGCATATGCAATCGATCCTATACCCGAAGCATATGGGACACGATTAATAATGTCTTACATAAAGACATGATAGTTGATCAGTCTTTTGCTATAATATTTCTATTTGCCATGTTCTGAGAATTCGAACTATGAAAAAGGGATGCCGTAATCATAATCAAATTTGAGAACGCAATTAACATTTCCATATATATAGAATTTCCTTATGTTGAACCATTCCAACATAGCATTCATATATATCCTTGAGTAAATTTGATTAAAAACCTCAATCTAAGATTTTAGATTTGAAATGAAGTATGAATTCCTCTCCCTTAATTATAGAAAAACAACTTTTCAAACCCTGCAACTTTGTGAATTGAAACTTTTGTTTTCTATAATTAACATTGCTAACTTGCAACACTTAACATAATGATTATGCTCCCAATAGCATAACAATAACTTCTTTAATAACATAACACTTATGCTCCCACTAGCTTTGACATGTACCTAGAAATCAGTTGGACTTGTAGAAGTCAATACTTATTGACTTTCTTACCAAAGTTTAGATTTCTGATACGAGATGCTTCGATAAGACTTTATCTAGGCTTTTCAAACTCATACCCCTTTCCTTAGATATCTCACATGTGTGTCTAAACAATTTTAGAACTTACAGCCATAAGTCTGAAATGTTTAGACCTTTTGTCATTTCTCATAATTTGAACAATGAAGAGGGATGTCGTAATCATAATCGAATTTGAGAATGCAAATATCACAATTGCTATCTCCTTAAAATCTACTTAGTGAAAGTGTTTCCTCACAATCATTTTCATGTATTGGAGAGAAACCTTATGACACTTAGATTTTTATGGTGTGTGTGTTCCTATCCATGTGAATTTGTCATAACCATAATCTCAAGACAAGGTTAGTGACAAATCCAAACTCATATGGACTGAACTTGTTCAATCTTAATTTCTTGCCACCTGGCAGCACATGGGCCTGCCATTGCTTCCAAGTTGTTATGCAAACAATTGAGAACTCATAGAACTCATATGCATAGTCAACTTTAACTGGAATGGGCACAGAAACAAGAATATGTCAACACGATAGGTTACCATCCTCAAGTCGTGTGCTAGTGATTAACAATAGGTTTATTCTTGATTAGTTCTTGAAGCTTTTCAAGATCTTTAAGACTCCCACTGACCTCTTGACATATAAGATTCTTTTTTTCAAGGAACATTACTTGACAAACAAATATTCAAGAGTTAGTGCGGTTTCTTATCAAGACAAACACTTCATACAATTGGCCTTAGTTGGTCTTTGTTTTATCCAAAACATCACAACTTACCAAATTCAAATGTACAAGAGTAGAGAACATTTTACTCTCCATTTGATAGGTGTTATAAACCTTTCTTAAGATTATGTCACTCAAGGCACAATCTTGGAGTATGACTCTAAGACTTGTTTTTTTAAAACGAAGTATGACTCATCTTCTTGACTTAACCATTTCAACAATTCATGATTCCTCTTCTTAGCCATACAAATGCACTAAGATGTCCTTAGAGGATCAATTGTGACATGGTTTCATAATAACAAAGATAATCATAAAACACGATACTCTCGTACTCTCCCATCTTTTCAGATTGGAGAAACTTTTATCTTTTTGCCTAATTTGATTCTTCTCATTCGTTCTGCCATACATTGAAACTTTTCCAATGTTTCAAAATTATACTTAAACTTGTAAGCATAACCATATTTACTAAACTTTAGTAAATCATAACGAATAGTCTTATTGTTCTTTGTGGTGGACCTGACCAGCGCACAAGCAAGTGTACCCGATCCCCTAGTCCTTCACTTGAATCACATATACATGTGAACAAGCAATTAGTCTTAATTTCCTGAAGATGGAGGTTCTCATTTATCAAACAATACAAGTTGCATGATTCCAAGTTTCTATCCAACTGAAACTTGGGTGATGGGAATCTTTCCTTATTTTGGTAAATTATGACACTACCACAAACGAAAGAATCAAATCCATTTTCCAATATTGCTATCAGCGGAAACACATAAACAACATTTTTCACAAATGCCATTGTAAGGAAACTTAAAATAAGATAAAAAGAAAAAACTTTTCTTTATTTATAAAAAAATTGCGGAAAAACTTTCCCTTACAATGCAATTACAAATGAAAACTATGTTTTTATCTATTCCTAAGGAATCTATCACAACTCTTAAGCAACAACTCAAATAGGAACTTAATAGAGTTAGATATTGGACTTACCTGAAGTAGAGTCAAACTTTTTGACTTTACCATCCTTCTCTTGGCAATAGGAACATATGGACCTTTTGCGAATAGTATACTGGACTATCTCAGACTTAACCTTTCTCTTTACCATTTGGTCAATTAAATTTACCATGGCCGATCCCTTTCCATTGGGAAGAGAAAGATTTTCTGGACTTCCAATGTTACCATTGTTAATTTCCATGGAAGTTTGGGGAGTAGACTTTCCAATCAAATTTGGTTTACCAGTGCACCAAACCGTTGCTGATTCAGTAGCAACAAGCAAATAGGTGAGATCGATAAGGGTCATGTTGTGGTCTGTCATATAGTAGTCCTTAATGAACCTGCTATATGACACAGGAAGTGATTTAAGAACCCAGTCAACAGCCAACTTCTTTGAGACTTCGACACCCAACTCTCCCAGCCTGTCAATATGTAACTTCATCTCCAAGATGTTGGCACATACAGACTTCCATCTTTGTGTTTGCTTGCCAATAGAGCTTGAGTGACCTTAAACTTTTCAAGTCTTTAAACTTGTGGGTTACGAAGACCATAGTTGTCAGAACTAGACATCTATGAGGGAGAAATTCAAGTTAGTTGATTTAAGTTCTTAATATAACACCCAAAACGAAATATTAAGGCTAGTACCCAACACAATATTCTACAATTGCGAAAAGGAATGCCGTAATCCAAATGTAGAATATTTGAAGGTAGGTAAATGACGATTTACCAATTTCTACCATGAAAAACAAAATAGATTATTAAGTTTTAATTGGATTTGAAATTCCTAGATCCTTTGAGATTCATTGAACTTTTCAATGACATGTTTCAATCTCGATTGTGCCCTTAAAGTTTGTGACTGGGATGCCGAGGATCACAAACAATGTGTGAATAACCATGCAAATTAGCTTGGTACACCCAATGTTACAAATCACCTAATCAATGTGTCGGTTAACCACACACACTCCATTGATCTATGAATAACATCAAGTTACCCTTTGCCACACATTGTCAGTCCTAGATTAGTGTGTCGGTTAACCACACACGCTCCACTAACGATTTAACAAGGTGCAAAGTGTAATTTCATGGATTAGCACCATTTTTCACATTTTCCTAAAGTAACTAAGATTGGGAATTTAATAAAAGTTTAGTTACTTTATAATTATCACTATACTTTTAATGAAAATTAATGTCATATCCTACCTGTTCGGCTAACGACCCTCCACCAGTCAAGGAAGCGGTGGGTGAGAGTGGACACCCATTAAACTGTCATTTTATAGGCAATAACCTTATACCCCCCTTATAGACTGGCTTCGTGAATGAGGCCTACTAACGGTAAGACTGACTTATACTTATACATATATATAAGTATTTACTTTTAATATTATAATAGTATAAAGGTTGAATTTTAACTTTCAAAACTCTAGGGTTTGGAACTAAAGTATTCAAAAGTGAGACTTTACAAATTCTGAAACTTGAGGGCAAGTTTTGAAACTTGTCAAAACTTTTGGTTTCCATAACTTGTGAGTTTGATGTGGTTTTATGAAAAACTTTTCATGATCCATAACTTGAGGACAAGTTATGGAAGACCTTAAAACCATTTAAAATGACTCTTAAAAAATGAGACCTTTCATTTTCCATAACCTATGAGTTTTAATGACATTTTAAAAGAAACCTTTTAATTTTCCATAACTTGAGGACAAGTTATGGATTTCATTAAGGCAATTAGATCATATTTTTAACTAACAAAAATTATCAAATAATTTATTCATGATCTAACTAAACTAATAAGTGAAGATAATTCACATCACCTATTTGTAAGAAATTAGTCTATCATATAAACTAATACAAATCTTGAAACTATGACAATTATCTTTTAATTGGATGAGCATGATCATTACCATATAAAAATACATATTTTTTTATTCAAAAAACAGTTTGTGGTAATGATCCTATACATTTCCTGGCCAAAACTCGAAAATCTGCACCCTGGAGCACCTACTCGACGAGTTCATGAACTGGACTCACCGAGTTCATGCTTTACTGAGTGGACTCGTCGAGTCAGTTCATGGACTCGGCGAGTTCATCAGACAGAATGCAGAAAATCAATTTTTCCAGCTTTGAAACTTAAGAAAGCATCAAATATAATAGAAAACAACCCTATACTCTGATACCATTGTTAGGTTTTGTATACTACAACATCCTATGGTCCACATACAACCCTAAATGCTTTGGATCTATGTTTTCTCTAATTATACATACAATATTGTTTCCAAAGCATTAAGCCTACAACTAGCATGCAATTAACATAAACAACATAAAATATTAGTTAGGAGTTTACCTCTTTATTTAGCTAGTAGAACTTGTTGTATTTGGCATTTAGGAACTTAGTGCACCAAATGTTGCACCTCAAATGCTTCACAACACACCTTAGACAAAGGATGACTTTTGAGAGAGTTTATGCACTAGAAATCGTCTCCATGAACTCTTAGAACATTAGGGTCTAGATTTTAGCTATGGGGTGCTCTATATATATGTTAGGAATCCAAGAGTCATGGGTAAACCCTAATCCATACTCTTGGGCGTATTTTCCATGATCCATGATTCAAGTGGGCTAACTCTTTATGGATTCATCCATAAACTTAGTCCATCATGTATCATAAGCCCAAAACATATATATATATATATATATATATATATATAACTAATTCACACAATTAGTCCCCATTAATTTAATTAGTATCTTTTGATCACTAAATTAATTCCAAATTAATTCTTGATCAATACTAATTCAATTATATGATTTCATATTAATATCTTAGAACTTATAATATATTAATAAATCATAAATAACCTCTCCTCAAAAGTTCATCCTGTCAAATTGTCATGGTGATATGCAACCCAAATGGACCATGCTACTCTCGGGTCAAGTACATACCAATTATAGTTATGAGCTTAGACACCTAATCCAACAGATATAGGACAGGCCAGTCAATAACCCATTTAAGCCTATATACCCATATGAGTTTCATACCTATAACCACATGAATCATCAACTAAGTTAAAAACTGTAATTAATATTCAACAATGGTTTGTTTAACAAAAGCTATAATTTCTTTTCTCAATCATAGGTAATCTTTTAGAAATTTCCATTTAGCAAGCGAGTTGGAACTTTGAACAAGATTTCAACAAGATCCTAAAGCAAATGTTGAAAGGGCCCCATAATATTCCAACCGTGAGAAAATATGTTAAATTATTCCATGTAATATGATATTAATAGGTTTATCCATAAGTAAGAGACTTACCCTTAGGAAATAGAATTATAGCAGGTAATTCATTAAGAAATGGGTCTTATAAACTAATGATTTCCAAATAAATGAGAGAATGGCAAGCTGATAAAGATGCCAAGAGTGCAGTGTTAACAATCCTTTCAATATTGAAAAGGTGTAATCTTCTCAAAGGAGCCCTACCAAGACATATGAGTTATTCTAATATAATGACAACATACTCGGGTGCACCACCATTCACACTTAAAGAATTCAAGAAAGACTTTTTTCCTTGTCTTGATCACTTGTCGCTCCATGATCCAGGTGCTTCAATAGAGTTCCTAATGTTGGATAAGGTGTGTAAGTCCATAACTATATTTGGTATGTACTTGACCCGGCTTGGCATGGTCCATTTGGGTTGCATGGCATCTCAATAATTGGATAGACAAAATGAGAAAATGACACTTATGATTTATTAATATATTATAAGTTCTAATATATTAATATGAAATCATATTATTTTATTAGTATTGTTCAAGAATTAATTTGGAATTAATTTTGTGATCAAAAGAGACTAATTAAATATATGAGGATTGATTATGTAAATCTTTCACTCTTATATAGAGGGCTTATGGTTCATGATTCACTAGATTGGGCTAGGACCCATTGGGTGCTCCATGGATGCTCCATGGAGGTTAAAACCCATGGATCATGGGGGAAATGAAAATTCATGCACATTAGGGTTTACATGGTGTAACCCTACATGTGACACACTATAAAAGGATCCTCATAGTAAGCAAAATCGGCCACTAAGACAAGAATAAGAGGGCTAGCCGATTTTTGAGTAAAAGTGTTCTTCTCTCAAGTTATTCCAAGAGTTGTGGTGTTGTGTGAAACAATTGAGGCATCACATTTGGGGTTCTAGGCTCACAAGGTCTTAAGGAATCCAAGAAACTACAAAGGTATGTCATTCTACTAGTTTTTTTATATTACAAGTACCCCATGTCATGCTAGTTAGGATGAGAACCTTTGAAAATCAAATTTGCATGTATATTAGAGAAAAAATAGATCCAAGGTTTCTAGGGTTGCATGTACACAATAGGAGTGTTAGAATGCTGAAAACCCATTAGTGGTATCAGAGCCTAGGCTTGTTTTCTGTATAATTGATGCAAAATGCTTGAAAAAGTCGAAAATTCTTCTCACTATTCAGTGAACTCGTCGATTCCATGGGGGGACTCGACGAGTCCATGTGTTAATTCATCCTACTCATCGAGTAGGTTATTGCACTCGACGAGTAGGAGGCCTTGTGTGCAGCTTTTCGAGTTTTGCTGCTGGAAATGGACTAGAATCATTACCCTAAACTGTTTTGGACTTATAAAACCTGTTTTTGATGTGGTAATGATTATGCTAATCCATTTACAATGGTTATTATCAAATTTTCAAGTTTTATATATGTTTATATGATTCTTGAAATTATTGATATAAATGTTCATGCTTATGAGTTTTGGTAGATCATAGGAATTATTTGCAAATTGTTTGATGATGTAATTCTTGATCTAAATGTTATTGATGGAGTCCATAATTTGTCCTCAAGTTATGGATTACCAAAAGTCACTTCCTTAAAGAGTCATTAAAGAACCATAGGTTACATTAAATGAAGAGTCTTCATTTTAATAGACCATTAAACTCATAAGTTATGAAGTTGAAAGGTTTTGAATAGTTTCAAAACTTGCCCTCAAGTTTTGGAATTTGTAAAGTCACTTTATAAAACATTAATTCAAAACCCTAGAATTTTAAAAGTTAAAATTCAACCCTTATACTTTATAGTATTATAAGTTCATAATATATATATATATATATATATATATATATATATATATGTATGTATATATATATATGTATGTATGTATAAGATCTAGTCAGTCTTACCGTTAGTAGGCCTCATTCACGAAGCCGGTCTATAAGGGGGGTATAAGGTTGTTGCCTATAAAATGGCAGCTTAATGGGTGTCCACTCTCACCCAACGCTTCCTTGACTAGTGAAGGGTTGTTAGCCGAACGGGTAGGATAATGACTATTATTCTCATTAAAAGTATAATGATAAATATAAAGTAACTAAACCTTTTATAAATTCCGAATCTTAGTTACTTTAGGAAAATGTGAAATTGGTGCTAACCCATGAAATTACACTTTGTACCTTACCAAGTCGTTGGTGGAGCGTGTGTGGGTAACCGGCACACTAACATGGACTAGTAAGAGTGGCAAAGGGTGACTTAATATTTATCATAGATCGGTGGGGCGTCTGTGGGTAACCGGTACATCGATTAGGTGATAAAGATTAAGGGTACCAAGTTAATTTGCATGGTTATTCACACCTTGTTTGTGATCCTCGGCATCCCAGTCACAAATTTTAGAGGGCACAATCGAGATTTAAACATGCCATTGAAAAGTTCAATGAATTTCAAAAGATCTAGGAGTTTCCATCCAATTAAAACCTAATAATTTATTTCGTTTTTCATGGTGGAAATTGGTGAATCATCATTCGCCTAACTTCAAATATTTTATAGCTTGGATTACGACATCCCTCTTCCAAGTTATAAAGTATTGTGTTGGGTCCTAGCCTTAATATTACATTTGGGTGTCTTATTCAGGATTCAATCTAATCTAAACTTGTCTTTCTTCTTTTCAGATGTCTTCCAATAATGCTGCTTCTGGCTCAAACCCTACCGGCTCCTTCTCTCTCACGAACCTTTGTGGGAGAGTCATATTTGATGGTTCAAACTTCAATGATTGGATCAGGAACATCAGGATGGTCACATGTTACGAGGAAAAGGAATATGTCCTCGACATGGAACTGAAGGAAATTGATGAGTCTACTGCTACTCCAGAGGGGAACGCTGACTTTAGGGTACATGAGAGAGATGATACCAAGGTGGCATGTATCATGTTGGCCACAATGAAAGCTGAACTCCAGAAGTCCTATGAGGACTTTTACCCTTTTGAGATGCACATGGACCTGAAGGACCGCTACCATCAAAGTGCTCATCAAGAGAGGTATGAAATCATCTCTTACATGATAACAACCCGAATGAAGGATGGTGAACCCATCACGGGCCACATGCAGAAAATGAAAAGGTTTGTGGACCGTTTGCTCAAGTTGAATGTGAACTTCCCCGAGGAGTTGGCTATTGATATCATACTGCACTCCTTACCTACTGGTTATGATCAATTCCGAATGACATGAACTTGTAACATCCCAAAATTTCGAGCCAATTTAAAACTTTTGGATTCATTTGAAACCATTCAACTGTTACAATTTGTTTTCAAAATAGTTTATACATCAGAGTTCCCAGAAATCATAATCGTAAATCGAGGAAGTGTACGGTCATGCCTTCGCCTACCCGCGGCCATCCGCTGAACCTGAAACAACAAACTGAAACTGTAAGCCCGAAAGCTTAGTGAGTTACCCCCAAAATACCAACCTCATATAACCATAATCATATCATATCAACAAATATAGAACAACCATGCATCTCGAGTATACAGTGTGACTGGTCCGCCCGCACCGGGCCCTCAGTCCACCGGTCCACTCTCTGAGTCTACAGGATGATTGGACCGTCCGCACCAGGCCTACAGTCCATCTGAATCTATCTTGAGCCTTCGGTATGACTGGACCGCCATACGGGCCTACATTCTATCCAGACCGCTCGTAGGGTATGTTGGCCTTCAGCACAAAGCAGGACCGCCTCAACCCAACATCAAGCAAATAACCATGTGCACATATAACAGGTAATCACATAACAGTCCATAGACAGACAACCAATCTAGCAGATCATATAGTATAGCAACATCCTAACCATGATACCGACCTAACCGGTCACTAACATAGCATCATCCTATATACCAGGATACCGACCCTAACCAGGTCACTAAACATAATACCGTCCTAATTACCAGGACGCCGATCTAACAGATCAATAAACATATCAACAATCCTATAACCAGGATATCGACCTAACCGGTCACTAACATAGCATATCACCATCCTCACTACCAGGATGTAAATTAGTAAGCATATCATGTAATAATCCAAATACAAACAATAAAGGGCCGGCATTGGTGCCTTAGACCCTGTTGATATGGTGAGGATAACTCACCTTGCAATGCCGAACTGAACCACGAAAACACGCTCCCGACACACTACCCCAAACTCCAACACCTGTAACCATCAACGACCCAATCATAAATACCCGCTTACCAATTATCCTCAAAAGTCAAAACGGTCAACCCTTGGTCAAAGTCAAAGTCAACTATCAAGGTCAACAGTCCATATTGACCTCAACTCGCCGAGTATCCTCAGCTACTCGCTGAGTTCCTTGCATAACTTGCCAACTCACCGAGTCACCATGCCACTCGCCGAGTCCAAGGCAATCTTCATCGGACTCGCCGAGTTGTTCATCCAACCCGTCGAGTTCATGCCCATCTTCATATGACTCGTCGAGTCTACCATGCGACTCGTCGAGTCCCTTCAGTCCTTCATCCATACAGATGATTTTTGAGCCGTGCTAAGACTCCATATTGCAGATCTAACTTCCCAAGGCATGCTTATCACGTAAAGTTGCAAACCTTACATGCATGCAAGGCTCTAATGACTCATAATGCCAAATCCAAGCTTGAAATGGGGTTTTACACTCAAGGAGGGGTTCATACTCGCCAAAGCTGATAGCTTTATGGACTTACAAATCAAAGAGTGTTCAGATCTGAAGTTACAACTTCAGATCTGAGCTCATACCCAAATATAGCTTCATAACCAAACCAAGAAGCCCTAATTTCATCCAAAGAGATCTAGAATGAAATGGAGTTGGGATAACAGCTTAATACCTTCCCAAAAGATTCCAACTGAAGTAGATCTTGATCCCCACGAATTCCTTGCTTCAATCCACATGTTTCCCCTAAGCTCTTCTCACCAAGAATCCTCTTCCAAAGCTTAAAACACACAATGGGGCACACACACACGTATTAGGGTTTGCTAAGCTCTCAAGGGACTATAAAGAGGCTGAAGGTGGCTTATGATTCTTTAATTAGGGTGCCAAACCCCGAAAATTAGGATTTTACCTTCCAGCTCCAACTCGTCGAGTCACTCTTCCGACTCGGCGAGTTGGTCACTTAACACGTGGTCCAAACCCGCTGCTATTCGAGAACCGGGGTGTTACAATTCTCCCCCACTTGAACTAGACTTCGTCCTCGAAGTCTGCTGTGGTGACCATCCTTGGATAGTGCTCCCGCATCTCTGCCTACAGCTCCCACGTCCACTCGGACCCTCTTTAGTGCTCCCACAGTACCCTTACCAAAGGTACCTCCTTGTCCTGCAGAACCTTCACCCCTCTCTCCAGAATGGCCACAGGCCTCTCCACATAATCCAGGCGCTCACCGACCTGAGTGTCATCCAACGATACTACCACCTCCTGATCCATGACACACTTTTGCAACTGCGAAATGTGAAAGATGATGGAAAACCCAACCGAACCTTTTAGAAAGGTCTAACCTACAATCCACTTTGCCAACTGACAAAATCCTGATGATCCAACGTATCGGAAACCCAACTTTCCCTCTTCCAGAGGCGAACCCTTTGTGCCGACAGGACAATTGTCCCTCATCATCATACAAAATCAATCCACTGAAACACGAACACTCATGCCTGGCCCAATCAGCCTCGGGCCGGAATACCAAACATATCAAGTCCCGTCAATCACATGGCCCGGTCATCCCTAGGATGGAATACCCTAGATTGGAATTCCTCTATGAACATAACCCGAGTCTACTCATAACTTGAGACCCAAGGATCTATCCTTGCTCTCATCCACCCTCCTCAGTTTCGTCACAACTGAGTGCAACTCCCCCGAATCTTCAACAATACATCCAATCCGAACGCGCTCCTACCGCAAAAATAACCAACACAAGGTCTAATCGATGCTCCTCAGTTTCGACCCTGCGGATATCCACTTTCCTCTGCCATTCGAAGTTCTAATCGATGCTCCTCTCATCAACGAGCAACATAACGATACAAAAACTACTACTACACATGAATCCCAAGTTATAACCCATTTCAACTCGTCTTGCTGCCATATGACGTTTCTCAAGCGAAGTCGAAACCTCCTTGGTCCCAACTTGTCTGTCCACTACCCGATCATAGGACACCTCACCAATTACTGAACCAAAAGAGATATACACCCAGCAGTCCCACGCGTCTTTCGAAAAGAATCTGACTGGCTGGACTTGCTTCCACGCCCTGCCAACATAATGAACGCTACATGACCCACGTCAGCCTCACATCCTACCTGGTCTTCAGTGACCCATATTTTCCTTACTTCAGACAGGTTATGGCCCTTTCGCAGATGGACCAACCCAAGGAACACCACAATAACTAAAACCATCATCACCATTCCTACCACTACCGGACAACCAGTATGGCACTCATATCTAACTCATATCACCCCCTTCGGGTTGGAATACCAACATGTCTAATCAACTCAACTATTGAGTTGAAATTCTCAGGGTTTGTTGGCCTACCGCCTCAACCCCACCGCTCCCTTCGAGCCTCCGTGCCTACGACTTACAGTCGACCCGCACCGGGTATCTTGGCCTACTGCATAGAGCAGGACCGCCTCAACCCAACCAAATGCCATAGACGATCATGAGAAAGATCTAACCCGGTTCCCAAAACCTAAATGATAGGATATTCTAATCCCAAACCTTCCCAAAACTGACTAATACCCATTCGGCTCCACTCTCAGTCCCTAACTGGAGTATTACCCGATCCAAGAAGATGAAACCTCGGAGGTACTCCGAACTGATAGGATCACGAAGA
This sequence comes from Lactuca virosa, assembly GCF_052849685.1. Lineage (NCBI taxonomy): Eukaryota > Viridiplantae > Streptophyta > Magnoliopsida > Asterales > Asteraceae > Lactuca > Lactuca virosa. Next base: position 276,976,548 of record NC_136429.1, on the reverse strand, counting down.
TCCTTTGCACTCCTTTTGATCACTAACAACAACTTCCGTTCAAACCAAAATACAATGGATTCTTCAGCCTACTCCAGCAACATGTTCAACACTTGGGACAAACCTATTGAGTGCTATAGCATAGCAGCCTACTCAATACCCGAACATAGATCTACAAACATATACAGAGTCTTCAGCCTGACTGGACCGCCCTACCAGGCCTTCAGTCTATCTGGAACACTCTCAGAACCTTCAGCATGTCTGGACCACCTCTCAGGGCCTTCAGCATGTCTGGACCGTTCTCCGAGCCTTTGGTCTGACTGGTACGCCCTACTGGCCTTCAGTCTATCCGAACCGCTCTAAACTGTTAAGCATCTCCCTGAACCACCCCTCTTGATGCTCTCTCCCATGCATCCTGTTCTCACCCACTTGGGGCTTCGAACTCCTGATCTACTATGTGGACTATATCCCCAGCCTAACCCTAGGCCTCATGTCGATTGTCCACCCCCTCAGAAATCCGTGGTCTGTTCCCCGACCCGCGTGTCTACTACATACGCTAAATAACCCGCACCCCCGTGCTGAGTGTATTGTCGAGCCCTGGCAGCTAACAAAACCCTTAATCTATCAATCCAAAAACCTTCAGAGTTGAGCACACCCTCGAACGAATACTCGAACTAAACTCAAACCATGATCAAAACTCCAACCTGATTTCCACGAATTCTGTTATCAACCACCGAGAAGACGTGATACACATGCTGGGGAGTTTTACCAAACTTCCAACTCACACAATCCTCCAACCAAACAGCCACTTGGTTTGTCTTCCTTCCTGCCAACGATGCGAGACTTATCCCATTTTCAACACCGCTCCTGCTTTTGTATCCTGGGACGATTCTCCCCCACTTAGATTCGACCAAGTCTTCACAACACATGGACATTGGGGAAATTCCCAACCCTCCTCACTTTCCCACAATCGATCCGATGACAACCAACTCTTTCCCAATTGATCACACACTTCTAATAACCAGATGAACACTTTCCGTGTCCCAGTGTAACCGACAGTCACTAATGCTTGAATGCCCCACCCTCATGTCCTGGAGACCAAAAGATAAATGATGCAAATAATGCCTCAAAAACGAACCACTTCCCTTGGCGCTTTCATTCGTAAATCACTAACGGTTGCTGAAACCACTAAATCCTGATGATGATGGATAACCCTTCTGTGGGACCCTATCCGCAGACTTCACACCTAATACCCCTTTTACCTGAAGGTGCTCCAAAAAAGTTTCCCGCTCTCGGGCTCTAGAATCATTCTATTCAGGGTTCGCACCCTAACTCACTTACCCGCTCAAACGTCCACAACTGAACTGCAACAACTGAAGCAACCTTTGCCCTAACCTGGCCTTCGAACTACTTCCCAAAACATAGTCTACAATTCCAAAAGTGGAATGGATCGCACAATAAACCCTTACCGTCCGATACAAGAGATCTAAGGCAAACCAGACATCACAAAATACTAATGCCACATCGACCCACCTGTGCCCAACGACGCTGAAATAATATCGCCAATCCCTTCAACTAACTGACCCCGAGCAAGAATACAACCTGATCCTGGGATCACAAGCCTGCTCACTCCTTCGAGATCGGAAAACTGAAAGGGCACAATCCTTACCCTATAAAATGACAGTCCAATCCATCAATTAACCATTCCACTTCCAACTGCAAAACCCCAGCTGAACATAATCATCACTCCTTTCCGGAGTTCCTGCAACCCATATTCCGGCCTCGAGCAAAACCCCCGAGCCTCAAATCTATAAACTTGCGTGCTAACCTCTCCCGCTCCACCCGCGGAAAAGTATAGCGAGTACAGATCATCTTCCTGATCCCAAATAACTACAGCTCTCTGCTCTGCAGAATATGTCCCAGAACTAGGAAGCTCGACCAGCTCCTCCCTTTGCCGTCGTTACAGCTGTTAAAGCTGTCGCGGCAACCGTCTCGGCAATGGTTGCATAGCGCTCGTCGAAATGCTCAACCATGACGGTTTTAAAAGACCCAATCATATCTGGAATCTTTCCTCGAACTATCTCGATCACCTACTCCCGGATGATCCCCTCCTGACATGACCCTCTGACAATACTGGCTTATCCTTGCTGTCAGCTCTCGATCCTGATCCGGACCCGGTCTCGAAACGTCTCGAATAATCCATACCATAATCATGGGAACCGACTCCAATCCAACCCTGGGGGTTGTGACTTCCTTGATACGCATATGGGTCCTGTGCTTTCAGTAGAACGGGCCCATACTACCTTCCACACCTACCCATATTTATCTCAAGTATCACCACAACACCCTATAATATACATATACATAGCAAGCGATAAATCCTCACTCTAGACGGATGCTAGATATCTCATCACTGGCCTCCCGGCCTCTCACTACGCACCATCCATGAAACTTCCATCAACCCCTGCAACACTAGTGTATGCCAGCCATACATAACGCTGGACCCTATAGACTTTCGAATATCCAATCCTACCCTAAGCCCTAATCAATAAGAACGGAACATAAGGCCTGGTCAAACATTCTCAGGCTATAAGATCTTAATTATATACAGCTGTGATGCATACACAAGTAACTACAGTAATGATGTCAATCTCATATAAGGAAACCCCTAGGCTAACAGGTATCATGTAATCAGGCAATTCTATCAACTTCCCACATGCTTATCACGTAAAGTTGCAAACTTTACGTACATGCAAGGCTCTAATGACTCATAATGCCAAATCCAAGCTTGAAATGGGGTTTTACACTCAAGGAGGGGTTCATACTTGCCAAAGCTGATAGCTTTATGGACTTACAAATCAAAGAGAGTTCAGATCTGAAGTTACAACTTCAGATCTGAGCTCATACCCAAAAATAGCTTCATAACCAAACCAAGAAGCCCTAATTTCATCCAAAGAGATCTAGACTGAATTGGAGTTGGGATAACAGCTTAATACCTTCCCAAAAGATGCCAACTGAAGTAGATCTTGATCCCCACGAATTCCTTGCTTCAATCCACATGTTTCCCCCAAGCTCTTCTCACCAAGAGTCCTCTTCCAAAGCTTAAAACACACAATGGGGCACACACACACGTATTAGGGTTTTCTAAGATCTCAAGGGACTGTAAAGAGGCTGAAGGTGGCTTATGATTCTTTAAATAGGGTGCCAAACCCCGGAAATTAGGGTTTTACCTTCCAGCTCCAACTCGTCGAGTCACTCTTCCGACTCGGCGAGTTGCTTACTAAACATGTGGTCCAAACCCGCTGCTACTCGACGAGTCGGGCAACCAACTCGTCGAGTAGACCTTGAATTCATGAGAATTCATAACCATATATTGGTATTCGAGAACCGGGGCGTTACATGTCACATGAACAAGGAGGAGGTCACGCTTAGCAAACCTCAAGGGCTTTTAAAGACCGTTGAAACTGATCGTAAAGGCAAATCGGTTGTTACCACTCCTACTCCTACCGCCGCCCCTGTCTGGTAATCGGGCAAAGTAAAGGGAAGAAGAGGAAGACCCCTTTGAAGGGTACCAAGGGAAAGTCTCTTGATGGATCCTTTTCAAGTGGAACCAAAGGTGGTTCTGTCACTCCTTCCAACCCAAAAGAATCTCAATGCTTCTATTGTCAGGAAAAGGGGAACTAGAAACGAAACTGCCCCAAGTACCTGCAAGATGTTAAGGATGGGAAGATCAAGCCTACCCATGCAGGTATTTACACTATATTGTCTAATAACTTACCACATACTACTTCTTGGGTTCTTGATACAGGTTGCGGTATTCATATATGTTTTGATTTGTAGGGCCTAAAAAGAAGTGAGGATGTGGAGCCCAGAAAGATAAACTTGATCATGGGGAATAGGAAAGCTTCACCTGTCACCAAGATTAGAGTTTATTCTTTGTTGCTAAGTAGTGGCTTAGTGTTAGATTTGAATAAGTGTTGTTACTCGTCTGAAATGGTGAGAAATATTATTTCTTTTCACGGTTTGTACAAACAAGGGTTTACTTTTTCATTTGATAATGAATGTGGTGGTATTACTGCTTTTTATAATAATGTTCTTTATTTTAAAGCATTACCATGTGATGGTGCGTATGAAACTATGTCGGTTGTAGATAACTTAGGAAATAATATGTTGTATATCGATTCTTCCACTAGTTTGGATAAAGCATCCTTGTGGCATTGTCGTCTTGGACATGTCAACAAGAAGCGCATAGGCCAACTAGAAAAGGCTGGAGTCTTGGAGTCATTTGACTTAAATTCGGATGATAGTTGCGAGTCTTGTTTGCTTGGAAAAATGACAAAGTCACCCTTCACTGGTACCTGTGTTAGGGTGAAGGTTTGTTGGACCTCATACATACAGATGTGTGTGGACCCTTCAGAACCACCACGAGGGATGCTAACCGCTTCTATGTGACTTTTACTGATGATTACAGTAGATATGGATATGTCTACTTAATCAAGCATAAGTCAGAAACCTTTGAAAAGTTCAAAAAGTTTAAAAAAGAAGTGGAGAATCAGTTGGGCAGGAACATTAAGATGCTCCGATCTGATCGAGGAGGAGAGTATCTTAGCACAGAGTTCCTTGACTATCTTAAGGAATGTGGAATTGTTTCACAATTGACACCTCCCAGAACACCACAGCTTAATGGTATGGCTGAGAGGCGCAATCGAACCTTGTTAGACATGGTTCGTTCCATGATGAGTCGAGCTTCGTTACTAATCTCATTCTGGGGGTATTCCTTAGAGACTGCCCCCAATATCCTTAATCTAGTCCCTACCAAGAAGGTTTCCAAAACACCTCACGAGATGTGGACTGGGAAAGTTCCCAGTTTAGACCACATAAAGATTTGGGGTTGCGAGGCTTTCGTGAGACGTGAGACTCAGGACAAGCTCGAACCTCGTAGTGAGCGGTGTATCTTCATCGGTTACCCACAAAATTCTTTTGGTTACCTCTTCTACAGACCCAGTGAGAATGTGGTCTTTGTGGCAAGGAAAGGGCTTTTGAGAGAGAGAGAGAGAGAGAGTTTATAAGACAAGGAAACAGTGGGAGGCAAATTGACCTTGAAGAACTTCAAGAGCCAAGCGGTGAAGGAACCTCAAACCCTAGCAGTCAACTTGAGGAGGAAACTCCTATTGATGAATCCGTACCACTGAGGCGTTCCATAAAAGTTAGGAATCCACCTGAGCATTACTATGGTTTTCATATTACTACGGAAGGTGATGCATTTATCAGTGACAGTACACTGGTAAATCTGGATGAACCTAACAGCTTTAAGGAAACCATGGCAGGCCCTGAATCTGCCAAATGGAAAGAGGCCATGGATAGAGAGATTCAGTCCATGTATGACAATCAAGTTTGGAACTTGGTTGACAATGTACCGGGTCGTAAGATGGTCGGGTGCAAGTGGATCTTCAAGAAGAAGACCGACATGGATAGGAATGTACACACTTATAAAGCGCGACTAGTTGCGAAGGGCATTACTCAAACTTCGGGAGTTGACTCTGATGAGACCTTCTCACCAGTAGCGAAGATATGGTGAGGATAACTCACCTTGTAATGCCGGACTGAACCACGAAAACACGCTCCCGACACACTGCCCCAAACTCCAACACCTGTAACCATCAACGACCCAATCATAAATACCCGCTTACCAATTATCCTCAAAAGTCAAAACGGTCAACCCTTGGTCAAAGTCAAAGTCAACTATCAAGGTCAACAGTCCATATTGACCTCAACTCGCCGAGTATCCTCAGCTACTCGCTGAGTTCCTTGCATAACTTGCCAACTCACCGAGTCACCATGCCACTCGCCGAGTCCAAGGCAATCTTCATCGGACTCGCCGAGTTGTTCATCCAACCCGTCGAGTTCATGACCATCTTCATATGACTCGCCGAGTCTACCATGCGACTCGTCGAGTCCCTTCAGTCCTTCATCCATACAGATGATTTTTAAGCCATGCTAAGACTCCATATTGCAGATCTAACTTCCCAAGGCATGCTTATCACGTAAAGTTGCAAACCTTACGTGCATGCAAGGCTCTAATGACTCATAATGCCAAATCCAAGCTTGAAATGGGGTTTTACACTCAAGGAGGGGTTCATACTCGCCAAAGCTGATAGCTTTATGGACTTACAAATCAAAGAGTGTTCAGATCTGAAGTTACAACTTCAGATCTGAGCTCATACCCAAAAATAGCTTCATAACCAAACCAAGAAGCCCTAATTTCATCCAAAGAGATCTAGAATGAAATGGAGTTGGGATAACAGCTTAATACCTTCCCAAAAGATGCCAACTGAAGTAGATCTTGATCCCCACGAATTCCTTGCTTCAATCCACATGTTTCTTATGTGTAGCCGATTTTGGTGGAGAATGGGTTTCTTATATAGTGTTGACACATCTAGGGTTACACCATGTAAACCCTAATGTGTCATGACTCTTCATTTCCATGACCCATGGGTTTGTAACTCCCATGGAGCATCCTATGGGTGGAACCCAACTTGATAATCCATGGAGCCTCTTAGCCCACTATATAAGATATGGAAGATTTACATAATCTACCCATATATTTAATTAGTTATCTTTTGATCACTTAATTAATTCTAAATTAATTCTTGATCAAACTAATTAAATAATATTATTAATATATTAGAACTTATAATATATTAATAAACCATAAGTGTTATTTCTCTCATTTTAGTTTATCCAATTGCATGGTGCCATGCAACCCAAATGGACCATGCCGGGTCGGGTCAAGTACATACCAGAAATAGTTTGTTTCCCGATTTCTGATTTGTTTGACAAAGAACTTAATTGAACACATCAACTTAGTTCTGCCCGGGCCCGGTACATAGGTCAAAACAAAATCATCGAGGGGCCCAGATATCAGCTTCTAATCCAAGAAGGAACAGATAAACTTCGACTCATATGTTTGTTCTACCACTCATTGAATTATACACAAAAGCACGTTTTATAACATCGAGTTACCAATGCGTTAACGTACAATCAATGCATAACCAACTCATAAGTAACAAATCATATCTCTAGGTTTGAAGACTTATATGATATTACCGTCTCACGATCACTCGAGATAAATTCCATGAAGTGATTTCAATGAGCGTGGGTTGAGTCCAATGTTCAGAACTTATGAGCACTCATGAGTGTTGTAGCCATGTCCAACAACTTAGACCTCTGCAACCAATCATGACAGTCTTGTATCATACCTACTTCCGACATATGACCGACTGTGGAGGTTCGAATAATATGATATACCAAACATAATTATTCTGGAAGTCAAAACATGCAAAAGAAATATAGTAAACGATCGACAAGAGATAGCAACACTTTACTCATAAATAAAACACCTTTTATTCATCATCTAATGTCAATTACACTTTACAAATTTCAAGGTTATCTAACTACTAAATCTAATATCATCCTTCAGCCCTATGCTCCGAGCATGCTGGAGATGCTTAACCCGACTCAGTCCCTTCGTGAGGGGATCTGCTGGATTCTCATCCGATGATACCCTCTTTGCCACGAGGAGTCCTTCTTCTATTCGATGTCTGATGAAATGGTATTTTCTGTCGATGTGTCTAGATCTCCCGTGATCCCTTGGTTCCTTGGCTAAGGCAAATGTACTTTCACTATCACAGAAAATTTCCATTGGCTCTTTAATAGCTGGTACAACTCCAAGGTCTCCAATGAAGTTCAGCCATATCGCCTCCTTTGCTGCCTCGCTAGCTGCTATATACTCTGGTTCGCAAGTTGAATCAGCCACTGTCTCTTGCTTGGAACTCTTCCAAGAAATTGCTCCTCCATTTAAGGTAAAGACCCAGCCTGACTGAGAGCGGAAATTATCCCTATTACTCTGAAAGCTAGCATCACTATACCCTACAACTCTCAAGTCTTCACTCCCACCGAGGGTAAGGACCCAGTCCTTAGTCCTTCGTAGGTACTTGAGGATATTCTTTACCGCAGTCCAGTGTGCCTTACCAGGGTTCCCCTGATACCTGTTAACCATGCTCAAAGCAAAGGCTACATCAGGTCGAGTACACGTCATAGCATACATGATCGATCCTACAGCCGAAGCATAAGGTATTCGACTCATTTTTGCTATCTCAGCCTCAGTACTAGGGCTTTGTGTCTTACTCAATCTGGCATTACTCTGGATGGGTAACTCTCCTTTCTTGGAGTCCTGCATGCCGAATCTCTTCAACACCTTATCCAAGTAAGTACTCTGACTAAGTCCAATTAGTCTTTTACTCCGGTCTCTCAAGATCCTTATCCCTAGAATATAGGCAGCTTCTCCTAGGTCCTTCATAGAGAAACACTTCCCAAGCCAGGACTTAACTTCCTGCAGAGTTGGGATGTCATTTCCTATGAGTAGTATATCATCCACATACAATACCAAAAAGCTAACTATACTCCCACTAGCCTTGACATATACACAAGATTCATCTTCACTCCTAGAAAAGCCAAATTCCTTGACTTTCTCATCAAAGCAAAGATTCCATCTACGAGGTGCTTGCTTTAACCCATAAATGGATTTCTCAAGCTTACACACTCTATTAGGGTACTCCGTGTTGACAAAACCCTCTGGCTGACTCATGTAAACATCCTCAGCCAACTTTCCATTAAGGAAAGCGGTTTTGACATCCATTTGCCATATTTCATAGTCATGAAATGCGGCTATGGCTAACAGAACCCTAATAGACTTAATCTTGGCCACTGGAGAAAAGGTCTCATCATAATCAACTCCCGGAGTTTGTGAGAAACCCTTTGCAACCAGTCGTGCCTTATAAGTGTGTACATTACCATCCATGTCGGTCTTCTTCTTGAAGATCCATTTGCACCCTACAGTCTTACGACCTGGTACATTCTCAACCAAGTTCCAAACTTGATTGTCATACATGGACTGTATCTCGCTGTCCATTGCCTCTTTCCACTTCGCTGACTCAGGGCCTGCCATGGCTTCCGCGTAACTGTTAGGTTCATCCAGACCTATCAGTGTCTCATCACTGATAAGTGTATCACCTTCCGCAGTAATATGGAATCCATAGTAATGCTCAGGTGCATTCCTAACCCTTGTGGAACGCCTCAGAGGTACAGACTTGTCAATTGGCTCAACAGAAGTTTCCTCCTCAAGTTGAGTGCTAGGGTTTGAAGTTCCTTCACCACTTGACTCTTGAATTTCTTCAAGGTCAACTTGCCTCCCACTGTCTCCTTGGCTTATGAACTCTCTCTCTCTCTCGAAAGAAAGCCCTCCTAGCTACAAAGACCACATTCTCACTAGGTCTGTAGAAGAGGTAACCAAAGGATTTCTGTGGGTAGCCGATGAAAATACACCTCTCACTTCGAGGTTCGAGCTTATCATGAGTCTCGCGTCTCACGAAAGCCTCGCAACCCCAAATCTTAATGTGGTCTAGTTTGGGTACTTTACCAGTCCACATCTCATGAGGAGTTTTGGCAACTTTCTTCGTGGGAACTAGATTAAGGATATGGGCGGCAGTCTCTAAGGCATACCCCCAAAATGAGATTGGTAGCGAATCTCGACTCATCATGGAACGAACCATATCCAACAAGGTTCGATTACGCCTCTCAGCTACACCATTCAACTGCGGTGTCCTGGGAGGTGTCAATTGTGAGACAATCCCACATTCCCTAAGATAGTCGAGGAACTCTGAACTAAGATACTCACCACCTCGATCGGATCGAAGCATCTTAATGTTCATGCCCAATTGATTCTCGACTTCCTGTTTAAACTCTTTAAACCTCTCAAAAGTCTCTGACTTATGCTTGATTAAGTAGACATATCCATATCTACTGTAATCATCAGTAAAAGTCAAATAATAACGATTAGCATCCCTTGTGGCATGTTTGAAGGACCCACACACATCCGTGTGTATAAGATCCAACAAACCTTCACCCCTCTCACAAGAACCTGTGAAGGGTGACTTTGTCATTTTTCCAAGTAAGCATGATTCGCAACTATCATCTGACTTTAGGTCAAATGACTCCAATACTCCATCCTTTTGGAGTTGGCCTATGCGTTTCTTGCTTATATGTCCAAGACGATAATGCCATAATGATGCTTTATCCAAGTTATTATCATTAACAGAATCAATACACAATACATTATTTCCTAAGTTATCAACCACAGATACAGTTTCATACACACCATCACAAGGTAATGCTTTAAAATAAAGAACATTATTAAAGAAAGCATTAATCGAACCAACTTCATTATCAAATGAAAAGGTGAAACCTTGTTTATACAATGCATGAAAGGAAATAATATTTCTTGCCATTTCTGGCGAATAACAACATTTATTCAAATCTAAACTAAACCCACTACTTAGCGATAAAGTATAAACTCCAATCTTGGTGACAGGTAAAGCTTTCCTATTCCCCATGATTAAGTTTATTCTTCCATGCTCCACATTCTCACTTCTTCTTAGTCCCTGCAAATCAGAACATATATGAATACCACAACTGGTATCAAGGACCCAAGAGTTAGAATGGGGTGAGTTATTAGATAAGATAGTGTAAATACCTGCATGGTTGGGTTTAACTTTCCCATCCTTCACATCTTGCTGGTACTTTGGGCAGTTCCGCTTCCAATGTGACTTTTCATGGCAATAGAAGCATTCAGCCTCTTTAGGGTCAGAAGAAGGAGTGACAAAACCTTTCTTGGTTCCACTTGAAGAAGAGCCATCAAGGGTCCTAGCCTTGGTACCCTTCGAAGAGCTCTTCCTCTTCTTCCCTCTACCTTTCCCGATTGCCAAAACCGGGGCGGAGTTTGGAGTAGGAGTGTTAACAACCGACTTACCCTTAAGACCTGTTTCTGCGGTCTTGAGGAGTCCCTGAAGTTTGCTGAGTGTGACCTCTTCCTTATTCATGTGATATGTCATGCGGAATTGATCATAGCACGATGGTAAGGAGTGCAAAATGATATCTATTGCAAGCTCCTCAGGGAAGTTCACATTAAGCTTCAGCAACCGATCCACATACCTTTGCATTTTCTGCATGTGGCTCGTGACGGATTCCCCGTCCTTCATCATGGTTGTTATAATAGAGCATATGATTTCATACCTCTCTTGTCGTGCACTTTGATGGTATCTTTCCATCAGATCTTGTTGTATTTCGAAAGGGTAGAATTCCTCATAGGACTTTTGGAGTTCCGCTGTCATGGTGGCCAACATGATGCATGCCACTTTTGTAGCATCCCTTTCATGTGCCCGGAAGTCAGCGATCTCCTGGGGAGTTGCAGTAGCGGGTAATCATCCTGATGTTTCTGTTCCATTCATTGAAGTTGGATCCATCAAAAGTGACTTTCCCACACAAGTTCATAAGGGTAAAGGAGCCATTAGGATTAGAGCCAGAAGCAGCATTGTTTGAAGACATCTGAAAGAAGAGAACAAGATTAGTTTAGATATTAAGAGAGTCCTTAATAAAACACCCAAATGTAATATTAAGGCTAGGATCCAATCACAATATATTATAACTTAGAAGAGGTATGCCGTAATCCAAGCTATAACATATTTGAAAGGTAGGTGAATGACGATTCATCAATTTCCACCATGAAAAACGAAATATAAATATTAGGTTTTTAATTGGTTCTTAGAAATTCCTAGATTCTTTTGAGATTCAATGAACTTTTCAAAGGCATGTTTCAATCTCGAGTGTGCCCTCCAAGTTTTGTGACTGGGATACCGAGGATCACAAAACGAGGGGTGAAGTAACCATGCAAATCACTTGGTACTCTCAAGGTTTATCACTCAATCGATGTGCCGGTAAACCACACACGCTCCACCGATGTTATGGTAAACCTTAAGTCACCCTTTACCTACCTTGTTAAGTCCAAGTTAGTGTGCCGGTTAACCACACACGCTCCACTAACGACTTAAACAAAGTGTAAAGTGTAATTTCATGGATTAGCACCTTATTCACATTTTCCTAAAGTAACTAAGATTGGGAATTTAATAAAAGCATTTAGTTACTTTATAATATTCATCATACTTTTAATGAGAATTTATAAGTCCTTGTCTTACCCGTTCGGCTAACGACCCTCCACCGATCAAGGAAGCGGTGGGTGAGAGTGGACACCCATTAAGTTGCCATTTTATAGGAAACAACCTTATACCCCCCTTATAGACCGGCTTCGTGAATGAGGCGTACTAGCGGTAAGACGACTTGACGTTATACATATATATATTAGTAACTTATAATATTATAAAGTATAAGGGTTGAATTTTAACTTTTAAAATTCTAAGGGTTGGAACTAAAGTTTTAATCAAGACTTTACATGTTCCAAAACTTGAGGGCAAGTTTTGTAAACTTCCAAAACTTTTCATTTCTTATAACTTATGAATTAATTGAGTAATAAAAATGAAGACTCTTCATTTTTATAACTCTTGTGTTCTTTTAATGGCTTTAATAAAAGTGAGACTTTTGGTTTTCCATAACTTGAGGACAAGTTATGGACTCCATTAAAACACATTATGATCATGAATTAAACTACCATGAAGGTTACAAACAATCCTATGATCATCTAATCTTCATAAGTTCAAGAACATGAATACGAACACTTTCAAGAATCAAAAATTACACTTAAAAAAAACTTGTAATTTTAATAATTGCCATTGTAAATGGATTAGCATAAACATTACACCATCTAAAACAAGCTTTAAAACACCAAAACAGTTTAGGGTAATGTTTCTAGTCCATTTCCAGCAACAAATGTGCAAACTTTCATACGAGCAGAAAACAGAAAAACGATTTTTTTTCAAGCTGTTTGCACACAAAAAAAAACAACAAACGAACCTGGCTCTGATACCACTGATGGGGTTTAAGCATTCTAACACTTCCTAAGTGTACATGCAACCCTAATAACGTTGGATCTATGTTTGTCTAATTATCATGCAAAGTTGAATTCCAAGGTTATATTCCTATCTAGCATACATGGGGAACAAATTTTAACTTGCATGAAAGATAGAATAACTTACCTTGTTGTTGCTTATGATCGTTGAAACCTTGTGAGCCTAGCACCCCAAGTGTGATGCCTCAAATGCTTCACACAACACCAAATGCTTTTGGAATGACTTTAAAGAGAATACACACTTCTAAAATCGGCCTAGCCCTCTTGTTTCTTATGTGTAGCCGATTTTGGTGGAGAATGGGTTTCTTATATAGTGTTGACACATCTAGGGTTACACCATGTAAACCCTAATGTGTCATGACTCTTCATTTCCATGACCCATGGGTTTGTAACTCCCATGGAGCATCCATGGAGCATCCTATGGATGGAACCCAACTTGATAATCCATGGAGCCTCTTAGCCCACTATATAAGATATGGAAGATTTACATAATCTACCCATATATTTAATTAGTTATCTTTTGATCACTTAATTAATTCTAAATTAATTATTGATCAAACTAATTAAATAATATTATTAATATATTAGAACTTATAATATATTAATAAACCATAAGTGTTATTTCTCTCATTTTAGTTTATCCAATTGCATGGTGCCATGCAACCCAAATGGACCATGCCGGGTCGGGTCAAGTACATACTAGAAATAGTTATGGACTTAGACACCTTATCCAACAAGCTCTTCTCACCAAGAATCCTCTTCCAAAGCTTAAAACACACAATGGGGCACACACACACGTATTAGGGTTTGTTAAGCTCTCAAGGGACTATAAAGAAGCTGAAGGTGGCTTATGATTCTATAAACAGGGTGCCAAACCCCGGAAATTAGGGTTTTACCTTCCAGCTCCAACTCGTCGAGTCACTCTTCCGACTCGGCGAGTTGGTCACTTAACACGTGGTCCAAACCCGCTGCTACTCGACGAGTCAGGAAACCAACTCGTCGAGTAGACCTTGAATTCATGAGAACTCATAACCATATATTGGTATTCGAGATCGGGGCGTTACAATTCTCCCCCACTTGAACTAGACTTCGTCCTCGAAGTCTGCTGCGGTGACCATCCTTGGATACTGCTCCCGCATCTCTGCCTCCGGCTCCCACGTCCACTCGGACCCTCTTTAGTGCTCCCACAGTACCCTTACCAAAGGTACCTCCTTGTCCCGCAGAACCTTCACCCCTCTCTCCAGAATGGCCACAGGCCTCTTTACATAATCCAGGCGCTCACCGACCTGAGTGTCATCCAACGATACTACCGCCTCCTGATCCATCACACACTTTCACAACTACGAAACGTGAAAGATGATGGAAAACCCAACCGAACCTTTTAGAAAGGTCTAACCTACAATCCACTTTGCCAACTGACAAAATCCTGATGATCCAACATATCGGAAACCCAACTTTCCCTCTTCCTGAGGCGAACCCTTTGTGCTGACAGGACAATTGTCCCTCATCATCAAACAAAATCAATCCACTGAAACACGAACACTCATGCCTGGCCCAATCAGCCTCGGGTCGGAATACCAAACATATCAAGTCCCGTCAATCACATGGCCTGGTCATCCCTAGGATGGAATACCCTAGATTGGAGTACCTCTATGAACATAACCCGAGTCTACTCATAACTTGAGACCCAAGGATCTATCCTTGCGTCTCATCCACCCTCCTCAGTTTCGTCACAACCGAGTGCAACTCCCCCGAATCTTCAACAATACATCCAATCCGAACGCGCTCCTACCGCAAAAATAACCAACACAATCTCTATGCCCACAGCCTATGACTGGAATACCCTCACGTGGTCCCCAGCATAGGTCTGGATTGCCTCTAAGCCCACAGCATGAGTCTGGTATACCCTCCCCGGCCCTCAGCTCAAGACTGGAATGCTCCCGATGGCCGATCAACACTACTGTTATTACCTCAGATGTCCAACACTCCGACCCTACGGATATCCACTTTCCTCTGCCATTCGAAGGTCTAATCGATGCTCCTCTCATCAACGAGCAACATAACGATACAAAAACTACTACTACACATGAATCCCAAGTTATAACCCATTTCAACTCGTCTTGCTGCCATATGACGTTTCTCAAGCGAAGTCGAAACCTCCTTGGTCCCAACTTGTATGTCCACTACCCGATCATAGGACACCTGACCAATTACTGAACCAAAAGAGATATACACCCAGCAGTCCCACGCGTCTCTCGAAAAGAATCCGACTGGCTGGACTTGCTTCCACGGCCTGCCAACATAATGAACGCTACATGACCCACGTCAGCCTCACATCCTACCTGGTCTTCAGTGACCCATCTTTTCCTTACTTCAGACACGTTATGGCCCTTTCGCAGATGGACCAACCCAAGAAACACCACAATAACTCAAACCATCATCACCATTCCTACCACTACCGGCCAACCAGTACGGCACTCATATCTAACTCATATCACCCCCTTCGGGTTGGAATACCAACATGTCTAATCAATTCAACTATTGAGTTGAAATTCTCAAGGTTTGTTGGCCTACCGCCTCAACCCCACCGCTCCCTTCGAGCCTCTGTGCCTACGACTTACAGTCGGCCCGCACCGGGTATCTTGGCCTACTGCATAGAGCAGGACCGCCTCAACCAAACCAAATGCCATAGACGATCATGAGAAAGATCTAACCCGGTTCCCAAAACCTGAATGACAGGATATTCTAATCCCAAACCTTCCCAAAACTGACTAATACCCATTCGGCTCCACTCTCAGTCCCTAACTGGAGTATTACCCGATCCAAGAAGATGAAACCTTGGAGGCACTCCGAACTGATGGGATCACCAAGATCCTTTGCACTCCTTCTGATCACTAACAACAACTTCCGGTCAAACCAAAATACAATGGATTCTTCAGCCTACTCCAGCAACATGTTCAACACTTGGGACAGACCTATTGAGTGCTATAGCATAGCAGCCTACTCAATACCCGAACATAGATATACAAACATATACATAGTCTTCATCCTGATTGGACCGTCCTACCAGGCCTTCAGTCTATATGGACCACTCTCAGAACCTTCAGCATGTCTGGACCACCTCTCTGGGCCTTCAGCATGTTTGGACCGTTCTCCGAGCCTTCGGTCTGACTGGTACGCCCCACTGGCCTTCAGTCTGTCCGAACCGCTCTAAACTGTTAAGCATCTCCCTGAACCACCCCTCTTGATGCACTCTCCCATGCATCCTGTTCTCACCCACTTGGGGCTTCGAACTCCTAATCTACTATGTGGACTATATCCCCAGCCTAACCCTAGGCCTCATGTCGATTGACCACCCCCTCAGAAATCCGTGGTCTGTTCCCCGACCCGCGTGTCTACTACATACGCTAAATAACCCGCACTCCCGTGCTGAGTGTATTGTCGAGCCCTGACAGCTAAAAAAACCCTCAATCTATCAATCCAAAAACCCTCAGAGTCGAGCACACCCTCGACCGAATACTCGAACTGAACTCAAACCATGATCAAAACTCCAACCTGATTTCCATGAATTCTGTTATCAACCACCGAGAAGATGTGATACACATGCTGGGGAGTTTTACCAAACTTCCAACTCACACAATCCTCCAACCAAACTGCCACTTGGTTTGTCTTCCTTCCTGCCAACGATGCAAGACTTATCCCATTTTCAACACTGCTCCTGCTTTTGTATCCTGGGACGATTCTCCCCCACTTAGATTCGACTATGTCTTCACAACACATGGACATTGGGGAAATTCCCAACCCTCCTCACTTTCCCACAATCGATCCGATGACAACCAACTCTTTCCCAATTGATCACACACTTCTAATAACCAGATGAACACTTTCCGTATCCCAGTGCAACCGACAGTCACTAATGCTTGAATGCCCCACCCTCATGTCCTGGAGACCAAAAGATAAATGATGCAAATAATGCCTCAGCTACGAACCACTCCCTCGGCGCTTTCATTCGTAAATCACTAACGGTTGCTAAAACCACTGAATCCGGATGATGATGGATAACCCTTCTGTGGGACCCTATCCGCAGACTTCACAACTAATACCCCTTTTACCTGAAGGTGCTCCAAACAAGTTTCCCGCTCTCGGGCTCTAGAATCATTCTATTCAGGGTTTGCACCCTAACTCGCTTACCCGCTCAAACGTCCACAGCTGAACTGCAACAACTGAAGCAACCTCTGCCCTAACCTGCCCTTCGAACTACATCCCAAAACATAGTCTACAATTCCAAAAGTGCAATGGATCGCACAATAAATCCTTACCGTCCGATACAATGGATCTAAGGCAAACCGGACATCACAAAATACTTATGCCACATCGACCCACCTGTGCCCAACGATGCTGAAATAATATCGCCAATCCCTTCAACCAACTGACCCCGAGAAAGAATACAACCTGATCCTGGGGTCACAAGCCTGCTCACTCCTTCGAGCTCGGAAAACTGAAAGGGCACAATCCTTACCCTATAAAACGACAGTCCAATCCATCAATTAACCATTCCACTTCCAACTGCAAAACCCCAGCTGAACATAATCATCACTCCTTTCCGGAGTTCCTGCGACCCATATTCCGGCCTCGAGCAAACCCCCCGAGCCTCAAATCTATAAACTTGTGTGCTAACCTCTCCCGCTCCACCCGCGAAAAAGTATAGCGAGTACAGATCATCTTCCTGTTCCCAAATAACTGCAGCCCTCTGCTCATCAGAATATGTCCCAGAACTAGGAAGCTTGACCAGCTCCTCCCTTTGCCGTCGTTACAGCTGTTAAAGCTGCCGCGGCAACCGTCTCGGCAATGGCTGCATAACGCTCGTCGAAATACTCAACCATGACGGTCTTAAAAGACCCAATCATCTCTGGAATCTTTCCTCGAACTATCTCGATCACCTACTCCCGGATGATCCCCTCCTGACATGACCCTCTGACAATACTGGCCTATCCTGGCTGCCAGCTCTCGATCCTGATCCGGATCCGGTCTCGAAACGTCTTGAATAATACATACCATAATCATGGGAACCGACTCCAACCCAACCCTGGGGGTTGTGACTTCCTTGATACGCGTATGGGTCCTGTGCTTTCAGTAGTACGGGCCCATACTACCTCCCACACCTACCCATATTTGTCTCAAGTATCACCACAACACCCTACAATATACATATACATAGCGAGCGATAAATCCTCACTCTAGACGAATGCTAGATATCTCATCACTGGCCTCCCGGCCTCTCACTACCCACCCATCCATGAAACTTCCATCAACCCCTACAACACTAGTGTATGCTAGCCATACATAACGCTGGACCCTATAGACTTTCGAATATCCAATCCTAGCCTAAGCCCTAATCAATAAGAACGGAACATAAGGCCAGGTCAAACATTCTCAGGCTATAAGCTCTTAATTATATACAGTTGTGATGCATACACAAGTAACTATAGTAATGATGTCAATCTCATATAAGGAAAATCCTAGGCTAACAGGTATCATGTAATCAGGCAATTCTATCACGCAATTCTTGAAGATCCTTAGCCTAATACTAACATGTTGTTCTAACATATCACAATATCAAATAACCGTATGGTATTTTGGGGTCTACTTACTGGCTCCGGCTGATCGTACACTTCGCGTCCTCTTTTACTTATTTTGAAAACCATTTAAAATCATTTTGAAAAACTTTCCTTGATTTGAGACTGGATTCACACGAGTGTTCCTCCAATTCACTCAAACCAAGGCTCTGATACCAACTTGTAACATCCCAAAATTTCGAGCCAATTTAAAACTTTTGGTTTCATTTGAAACCATTCAACTATTACAATTTGTTTTCAAAATAGTTTATACATCAGAGTTCCCAGAAATCATAATCGTAAATTTATTAAGTGTACGGTCACGCCTTCGCCTACCCGCGGCCATCCGCTGAACCTAAAACAACAAACTGAAACTGTAAGCCCGAAAGCTTAGTGAGTTACCCCCAAAATACCAACTTCATATAACCATAATCATATCATATCAACAAATACAGAACAGCCATGCATCTCGAGTATACAGTGTGACTGGTCCGCCCGCATCGGGCCCTCAGTCCACCCGGTCCACTCTCTGAGTCTACAGGATGACTGGACCACCCGCACCGGGCCTACAGTCCATCTGAATCTATCCCGAGCCTTCGGTATGACTGGACCGCCATACGGGCCTACAGTCTATCCGGACCGCTCGTAGGGTATGTTGGCCTTCAGCACAAAGCAAGACCGCGTCAACCCAACATCAAGCAAATAACCATGTGCACATATAACAGGTAATCACATAACAGTCCATAGACAGACAACCAATCTAGCAGATCATATAGTATAGCAACATCCTAACCAGGATACCAACCTAACCGGTCACTAAAATAGCATCATCCTATATACCAGGATACCGAACCTAACCAAGTCACTAAACATAATACCGTCCTAATTACCATGACGTCGATCTAACAGATCAATAAACATATCAACAATCCTATAACCAGGATATCGACCTAACCGGTCACTAACATAGCATATCACCATCCTCACTACTAGGATGTAAATCAGTAAGCATATCATGCAATAATCCAAATACAAACCATAAAGGGCCGACATTGGTGCCTTAGACCCTGTTGATATGGTGAGGATAACTCACCTTGCAATGCCGGACTGAACCACGAAAACACGCTCCCGACACACTGCCCCTTACTCCAACACCTGTAACCATCAATGATCCAATCATAAATGCCCGCTTACCGATTATCCTCAAAAGTCAAAACGGTCAACCTTTGGTCAAAGTCAAAGTCAACTATCAAGGTCAACAGTCCATGTTGACCTCAACTCGTCGAGTATCCTCAGCTACTCGCCGAGTTCCTTGCATAACTTGCCAACTCGCCGAGTCACCATGCCACTCGCCGAGTCCAAGGAAATCTTCATCGGACTCGCCGAGTTGTTCATCCAACCCGTCGAGTTCATGACCATCTTCATATGACTCGCCGAGTCTACCATGCGACTCGTCGAGTCCCTTCAGTCCTTCATCCATATAGATGCTTTTTAAGCCATGCTAAGACTCCATACTATAGATCCAACTTCCCAAGGCATGCTTATCACATAAAGTTGCAAACTTAACGTGCATGCAAGGCTCTAATGACTCATAATGCCAAATCCAAGCTTGAAATGGGGTTTTACACTCAATGAGGGGTTCATACTTGCCAAAGCTGATAGCTTTATGGACTTACAAATCAAAGAGAGTTCAGATCTGAAGTTACAACTACAGATCTGAGCTCATACCCAAAAATAGCTTCATAACCAAACCAAGAAGCCCTAATTTCATCCAAAGAGATCTAGACTGAATTGGAGTTGGGATAACAGCTTAATACCTTCCCAAAAGATGCCAACTGAAGTAGATCTTGATCCCCACGAATTCCTTGCTTCAATCCACATGTTTCCCCCAAGCTCTTCTCACCAAGAGTCCTCTTCCAAAGCTTAAAACACACAATGGGGCACACACACGTATTAGGGTTTTCTAAGCTCTCAAGGGACTGTAAAGAGGCTGAAGGTGGCTTATGATTCTTTAAATAGGGTGCCAAACCCCGGAAATTAGGGTTTTACCTTCCAGCTCCAACTCGTCGAGTCACTCTTCCGACTCGGCGAGTTGCTTACTAAACATGTGGTCCAAACCCGCTGCTACTCGACGAATCGGGCAACCAACTCGTCGAGTAGACCTTGAATTCATGAGAATTCATAACCATATATTGGTATTCGAGAACTGGGGCGTTACATCTCACATGCACAAGGAGGAGGTCACGCTTAGCAAACCTCAAGGGCTTTTAAAGACCGTTGAAACTGATCGTAAAGGCAAATCGGTTGTTACCACTCCTACTCCTACCGCCGCCCGTGTCTGGAAATCGGGCAAAGTAGAGGGAAGAAGAGGAAGACCCCTTTGAAGGGTACCAAGGGAAAGTCTCTTGATGGACCTTTTCAAGTGGAACCAAAGGTGGTTCTGTCACTCCTTCCAACCCGAAAGAATCTCAATGCTTCTATTGTCAGGAAAAGGGGAACTAGAAACGAAACTGCCCCAAGTACCTGCAAGATGTTAAGGATGGGAAGATCAAGCCTACCCATGCAGGTATTTACACTATATTGTCTAATAACTTACCACATACTACTTCTTGGGTTCTTGATACAGGTTGCGGTATTCATATATGTTTTGATTTGCAGGGCCTAAAAAGAAGTGAGGATGTGGAGCCCGGAAAGATAAACTTGATCATGGGGAATAGGAAAGCTTCACCTGTCACCAAGATTGGAGTTTATTCTTTGTTGCTAAGTAGTGGCTTAGTGTTAGATTTGAATAAGTGTTGTTACTCGTCTGAAATGGCGAGAAATATTATTTCTTTTCACGGTTTGTACAAACAAGGGTTTACTTTTTCATTTGATAATGAATGTGGTGGTATTACTGCTTTTTATAATAATGTTCTTTATTTTAAAGCATTACCTTGTGATGGTGCGTATGAAACTATGTCGGTTGTAGATAACTTAGGAAATAATATGTTGTATATCGATTCTTCCACTAGTTTGGATAAAGCATCCTTGTCGCATTGTCGTCTTGGACATGTCAACAAGAAGCGCATAGGCCAACTACAAAAGGCTGGAGTCTTGGAGTCATTTGACTTAAATTCGGATGATAGTTGCGAGTCTTGTTTGCTTGGAAAAATGACAAAGTCACCCTTCACTGGTACCTATGTTAGGGTGAAGGTTTGTTGGACCTCATACATACAGATGTGTGTGGACCCTTCAGAACCACCACGAGGGATGCTAACCGCTTCTATGTGACTTTTACTGATGATTACAGTAGATATGGATATGTCTACTTAATCAAGCATAAGTCAGAAACCTTTGAAAAGTTCAAAAAGTTTAAAAAAGAAGTGGAGAATCAGTTGGGCAGGAACATTAAGATGCTCCGATCTGATCGAGGAGGAGAGTATCTTAGCACAGAGTTCCTTGACTATCTTAAGGAATGTGGAATTGTTTCACAATTGACACCTCCCAAAACACCACAGCTTAATGGTATGGCTGAGAGGCGCAATCGAACCTTGTTAGACATGGTTCGTTCCATGATGAGTCGAGCTTCATTACTAATCTCATTCTGGGGGTATTCCTTAGAGACTGCCCCCAATATCCTTAATCTAGTCCCTACCAAGAAGGTTTCCAAAACACCTCACGAGATGTGGACTGGGAAAGTTCCCAGTTTAGACCACATAAAGATTTGGGGTTGCGAGGCTTTCGTGAGACGTGAGACTCAGGACAAGCTCGAACCTCGTAGTGAGCGGTGTATCTTCATCGGTTACCCACAAAATTCTTTTGGTTACCTCTTCTACAGACCCAGTGAGAATGTGGTCTTTGTGGCAAGGAAAGGGCTTTTGAGAGAGAGAGAGAGAGAGAGAGAGAGAGTTTATAAGACAAGGAAACAGTGGGAGGCAAATTGACCTTGAAGAACTTCAAGAGCCAAGCGGTGAAGGAACCTCAAACCCTAGCAGTCAACTTGAGGAGGAAACTCCTATTGATGAATCCGTACCACTGAGGCGTTCCATAAAAGTTAGGAATCCACCTGAGCATTACTATGGTTTTCATATTACTACGGAAGGTGATGCATTTATCAGTGACAGTACACTGGTAAATCTGGATGAACCTAACAGCTTTAAGGAAACCTTGGCAGGCCCTGAATCTGCCAAATGGAAAGAGGCCATGGATAGAGAGATTCAGTCCATGTATGACAATCAAGTTTGGAACTTGGTTGACAATGTACCGGGTCGTAAGATGGTCGGGTGCAAGTGGATCTTCAAGAAGAAGACCGACATGGATAGGAATGTACACACTTATAAAGCGCGACTAGTTGCGAAGGGCATTACTCAAACTTCGGGAGTTGACTCTGATGAGACCTTCTCACCAGTAGCGAAGATTAAGTCTATTAGGGTTTTGCTGGCCATAGCTGCATTTCATGATTATAAAATATGGAAAATGGATGTCAAAACCTATTGGGTCAAAAATATGGTTTGTACTTTACTTTTCTAGGAAAATGTATTTTTCTGTTTTGTAATATGTGTTTGCGGTTGTGTTTACGGCCGTGAACCTGTTCATGGTCCATGTGTCATGTATAGTGTTAGGTGGGTGAGGAGTTTACGATGTGAGGAGCTTAAGTGTGTGTATTCTAAGGTGTTCTAGTGAGAGAAGAGAGAGAGAAAGGTGCAAGTGTGTGAATCTTGTGTATTGTTCATCATTACAGTCTTGAATACATCATAGATTCATATTATTCCTCTTCTCCTTCTTCATATTTTGATCTAGCATCATCCAATTGATTGGGATTCCGCACCATCAGTCGGATCTGATTGATACACATGTAGATTGGGGACTTACAAGTGGTATCAGATCTTGGATTGTATCAATCAATTTTTGCAGATCTGGAGCGTATTTGATCTTATTTTTGAAGGATTTTTGCGTTTTTGGGTAGATCTTGGCAAAATAGGGGGTTTGTTCTTCGCGTTTTTCATAAAAACGAGTTTTTGATCGAGTTTTGGAGCAAAAAGTGGTGAAAAACGTTGTTTTTCACATCATCTGAAGCAGTGTTCACGGCCATTGAAGGGTTTACAGCCATTGATGGGTTTACGGCCGTAAACCCGTTTACGGCCCTGAGTCCGAAGAAGCGTTTGCGGCTAGGGTTTCTCGGACAGTTCACGGCCCAGCAGGAGTTCTCGGCCAACAGTGTGTTCGGTCTCTTCGCATTTGCGGCCTATACTTAAAAAAGGGGATTTTGGGGGTTGCAAGATTCGAACCCGAGTCCCCTGAATCCCCAACTATGCGCCTTACCAACTCATATATATTGCAAGATGTTTAACATCTCCCACTTTTGAATCATATAGCCTCGCAGCAGCAAATATTCAAAAGAAGTTGGGAGTGCAAGGTTTCGAACCCGGTTCACTCGATTCATCAGTCCAACGCCCTTTCCACTTGATCTAGCTTGCTAGATGGTTTTCTCCTCCCAAATTTAATTCAAAAGGACTCCTTTCTTGGTTCTTAATTTCGAGATATTGTCACTTTTAGCCCAAAATTCAAAATTTTTATTTTAAAATTCCATTTTCAACCCAAAATTTTAGTTTTTATTTTTTGAGTTTCTAAATTGACTTTTGACTTAAAATTTTGACTTTGACTTTCAAGTTTGACCTTTGACTTTAAAATTTGACTTTCCTGTTTAACTTTCAAATTTTCAAATTTAGTTTTTCGGTTTGACTTTTAAGTTTGAATTTTCAAGTTTGACTTTTAAGTTTGACTTTTTAAATTTGACTTTTACGGTTGACTTTTGAGTTTTTAGTCAAAGGGCATTTTTGGTAAACAATGAGTTCTTCAAAAACCAAAGTCAATGAACTTTCCTTGGAGAACTTACGTGAACACTATGAATTACTACGAAGAGAGAACGTGGAACCAAAATACGAAGGGTACCAACTTAGGAAAGGCCAGAAACCATTGAAATATCAATTAGAGGCCAAAACAAATAATTATAAGAAATTATAGGCAAAATACAGTGACAAGTGTGTTAATTATAGATATCTTAAGGAAGATTTTGATGTTGTGACTGCCGAACTTGATGCATTAAAAGCCAAATATAAAGATGTTGAATTCAACTTTAAGAAATTTGATGTGTCAAGTGAGGTAGTTGTGTCCATGATAGAAAAACAATTAACATTTAAAGATAATCAAAACAAGGGTCTAGGGTATCATGATGTTCCACCTCCTTTTAATGGTCACTACACTTTCACCCCTATGACTAAGGAAGAATTTGAAAATGAAGCACACCTTAAGTATGGCCAACCCCCTATTTCAGCTTCAGTTAAGACTGAACAATCGGGGCCAACTGAGGGTGTTGAGGTGAAGGATTCTAATGCTTCTACTTCTTGTGCAGGTAAAGTAGCAGAAGATGAGAACAAGGAGAACACTATTGAACAAACCAATGACTCCTTGAGCTCTGAATCTGTTGCTTTTAATTGTGTTACTCCTAACAAACCTGCTATTGAGAAATACAGGCCACCAATTCAAGCTAAACAGAGTGTCTGCTGCAAGTGTGCATGTGGGAACAACCAGGAACAAGGCAAGGACACGCCACCAGGGGCAGGAAGAAACAACTCCTATGTGAAGAAGCAAACTTGCTTTCACAGTGGAACACCTAGACACCTTGCTCGAAACTGTCCAAATCGCGCATACATTCCCTACTATGCACAAGGATGGCAGAACGCGCCAAGATGGAGATACTCCAAAAGAAACCCCTCGAGGCCACGTTGAAGCAATGGCGATTAGAATGCCATGAAGGGCAAGAATTCAAATCCCAAGGCCAAGAATCTATCTCCCAAGGTCAAGAAGGGAATGTCGGTCAAGAAGAAAAATTCAAAGTCATCTCGAAGACCGACTTCAAGTTCAAAATCAAGTGTCGGGACACCCATCGGATCGAACAACAAATGGGTTAAACGCAATTACAGATGGGTACCAAAGGTTCAATCTCCCAAATCACCTAATGCTTCTAACGTTTCTTCATCTTCTGTTTGTGATAAGCAGGACATGTCGTGGGAGAGGGTACCTTGTGTAGATGAAAAAGGTCAACCCAGTTTCAAAATGGACTGGGTTCCTAAGACCAACTGATCCTGCTCTGTGTCGGAGCAGCTATGGAGGCATATCATCAGACTTCGTTTTGTTGGTAGTGGCTGTTCCAGGCACATGATAGGAGGCATCTCTCAAGTGTACAACATTCAGAACTTTGTTTGAGAGTATGTGTCCTTTGCAGGAAGGGAAGAAAGGAAAGGATCACACATGGGGTTAGTGCTTAATGACATGAAGAATTTTCGAGTCTGTTCTGAGATTATGCGTGATGTTCTCAGTCCTTCTGGATGCAAATTCAATCGGTGACTTACGGTTTGAGTTTTCTTCTCGATACTCCTGAGTTTATCTTACACTGGTTCGTTTTTAAGACAATTTTTTATTTTCTTATAGTTTTTCGTTTGTAGGTATTATTTGGGAAGTGATATCAAGAAAGTGATAACGGGAAGTCTAAAACATGTGTAAGGGACTGAATCTGAATTTTCTAGACTATGTGTTCAATGTGATGGTAGGAACGAAGGATTTGACAGTATGGATTTAGATAGGATTGTTTGGACTGACCATACGACGCTCGGGTAGATTGAGCAGTGAGATAAACATGGGAACCCACGGGATACACTAAACTATTACGCATCTAGAACAGTGGTTCAACTTTTCCTTGATGTACAAACTTATGTCCTTAATTCTGGTTCTGATAGGGCAACTAGGGGGTTCTGAAAAAGTGGGTCAGTAGGAAATTATTTTCTTTCTTTCTATCTGTCAGTCATATGTTGCTTCCTCTGCGTGATTGGAAGAGATCCGACCTGGAATGCAACATATGCAACTTTATTTCTACGCACCTCCTTATCTATGAAATTCTTTCTATCTATTAGCCATATGATGTCCCCTCTGCGTGATCGGAAGATCCGACTTGGGACACAGCATATGCGCCCTACTATCTTTATAACCCTCTATCTCTGTTAGTCATATGTTGTCCCCTCTGCGTAATTGAAAGAGATCCGACCGGGGACACAACATATGCACCTATCTCTAAATCTAACTTCCTCCTTAATAATTGTCTATTCACCTAAAGTAAGGAGTTCTTTGGAAGTTCTTCATGACCATGGTATATCGGGAAGTGGGGAACATGTTCTAGTGTAACTAAAATTGAACCATTTAAGAGGTTGTTTGTAGATCTCGCTGCTTAATTTAAGTGGACAACAATACCCGTGATTGAGTGGACCACAATACCGACAATTGACTAGATCTATTCATGAAGGTGAAGGTACTGATAAACAAAGTTAAGACTGTCTCACAACTTTGATCCCAAATATTCTTGTTTTTGTTAAATTTGTTCATAGTTTTCCTCTATGCACAAATTTAGGGGGAGAATTATAAAAAAATTTTCAGAAAATTCAAAAATCAAACAAAAATCAGAAAATTAAAAATCCAAAAATAGTGTTATTTCTGTTTTATTTCTTTTTCAGAAAAATCAAAATTCCAAAAATATTGTGTGCTAAGTTTTCTTTTAGTTTTGTTTTGTATTGAAAAGTGAATTCAGATATAGATGAGACTCATGGAGACTGTATCGAGAATTTATGAGCCAAGGCTTCGTCCGTGATTATCGAAGAATTCTCATTCAAAGGAGCAAGAAATGAAGATTATTCTTTAAACATTCAATCCTTCAACCCCAGAAGCAAGGTGAAGCTGCACTTGAAGATCATGTGACAGATTGCATTGAAGCCTCCTCAATCAATTTGCTGCTATTCTTGTACTTGCTGAAGTGATCCAGAAGATTAGATCTCTTTATTGTTCTCTATGAAGATTCTTAAGCTGAAAGCGCCATCTTTTAAGAATCTTTTCAAGAAGCCTCCTCACCCAACGTGCGTTTAGAATCAAATTCTAAAGAAAAGCCCAACTGCTCAAGATGAAGTCATTCATTGAAGATTCATCAAGTTCATCTTGAAGTTGTGAAGAATTTGAAGATTAATGCTGAAGCCAAGCTCCCAATGAAAATTAACAAGAAAAGCCAGCTACCTTTTTAGGGGGAGCTTGTTTGGTCAATTAGAAAAGAAAGCTATAAACCAAGGGGGAGATTGTTGGGTCAAAAATATGATTTATACTTTACTTTTCTAGGAAAATGTATTTTTCTGTTTTGTAATATGTGTTTGCGGTTGTGTTTACGGTCGTGAACTGGTTCACGGCCCATGTGCCATATATAGTGTTAGGTGGGTGAGGAGTGTACGAAGTGAGGAGCTTAAGTGTGTGTATTCTAAGGTGTTCTAGTGAGAGAAGAGAGAGAGAAAGGTGCAAGTGTGTGAATCTTGTGTATTGTTCATCATTCCAATCTTGAATACATCATAGATTCATATTATTCCTCTTCTCCTTCTTCTTATTTTGATCTAGCATCATCCGCTTGATTGGGATTTCGCACCATCAGTCGGATCTGATTGATACAACTTTCCTTAATGGAAAGTTGGCTGAGGATGTTTACATGAGTCAGCCATAGGGTTTTGTCGATGCAAATCACCCTATTAGAGTGTGGAAACTTGAGAAATCCATCTATGGATTGAAACAAGAATCTCGCAGATGGAATCTTTATTTCGATGAGAAAGTCAAAGAGTTTGGATTTTCGAAGAGCGAAGATGAGTCATGTGTATATGTTAAGGCTAGTGGGAGCATAGTTAGCTTTTTGGTATTGTATGTGGATGACATACTACTCATATGAAATGACATCCCAACCCTGCAGGAAGTTAAGTCCTGGCTTGGGAAGTGTTTCGCTATGAAGGACCTTGGAGAAGCTGCCTATATCCTAGGGATAAGGATATTGAGAGACAAGAGAAAGAGACTAATTGGACTTAGTCAAAGTACCTACGTGGATAAGGTGCTGAAAAGGTTCAACATGCAGGATTCCAAGAAAGGTGACTTACCAATCCAGAGCAACGCCAAAATGAGTAAGACTCAGAGCCCGAGTACAGAGGTTGAGATAGCTGAGATGAGTCGAGTGTCGTATGCTTACGCTGTAGGCTCGATCATATATGTTATGACTTGTACTCGCCCTGATGTGGCGTTTTCTTTGAGCATGGTCAGCAGATATCAAGGGAATTTGGGCAAGGCTCACTGGACTGCGGTGAAGAATATTCTCAAGTACCTACGGAGGACTAGGGACTGGGTCCTTACCCTTGGTGGGAGTGTTGACATGAGAGTAGTGGGGTATAGTGATGCTGGTTTCCAGACTGATAGGGATAATTTCCGCTCTCAGTCGGGCTGGGTCTTTACCCTAAATGGAGGATCAATTACTTGGAAAAGTTCCAAACAGGAAACAATAGTTGATTCAACTTGCGAATCAAAGTACATAGCAGCAAGCGAGGCAGCAAAGGAGGCAATATGGCTAAAGAACTTCATTGGAGACCTTGGAGTTGTACCAGCTATTAAGGAGCCTATGGAGATTTTATGTGATAACGAGGGTGCAATTGCCTTAGCTAAGGAACCAAGGGATTACAACAGATCCAGGTACATCGACAGAAAATACCACTTCATTAGACATCGGATCAAAGTAGGACTCCTCGTGGTAAAGAGGGTATCATCGGATGAGAACCCAGCAGATCCCCTCACGAAGGGACTGTGTAGGGCTAAGCACTTTCAGCATGTGAGGCGCACCGGGATGAAGGATGATATTAGTTTTACAGATTAGATAGTTTTTCTGAAA
The DNA here is from genome assembly GCF_052849685.1 of Lactuca virosa. Lineage (NCBI taxonomy): Eukaryota > Viridiplantae > Streptophyta > Magnoliopsida > Asterales > Asteraceae > Lactuca > Lactuca virosa. Next base: position 276,947,273 of record NC_136429.1, on the reverse strand, counting down.
CTTGTAAAATGTAATTGATATTTGATGATTAAATAAAAGTTGTTGTTTATTTATAAGTAAAGTGTTGCTATCTTGTGTCAATTGTTTACTATTGTTTCAATTTTGCATGTTTTGACTACCAGGATAATTACTTTATTCAAACTCTCTGATGAGAATAAAGTTCTCTTAGATCGATAGATTCAAACAGATATCAATGAATTAATAACAAATAACAGGAAACAAAGAACACCACGATGAATCAAACGAATGTCGAATGATTAATATGCTCCAGCTCAGAAGAACTCAATACGAATTGCTACTGTAGAGGTGTGCTAAGGTTACATTACTTGTTCAAGAAGATTAACCAAAAGCGTAACAAATCTGATGCATGCATGCACCATAAATACTAAACCCTACACAAAACAAATGGTTGGACAGGCCCAAACCGTGTATACAATGGACCGAACTTAACAAAGCCCAATGGCGCAACACATATACCCAACACTCTCCACAGTCAGTCATATGTTGGAAGTAGGTATGAATCAAGACTGTCATGAATTGGGTTTGTAGATGTCTAAGGTGTTAGACATAGAAAAAGTTGCTACAACATTCATGAGTGCTCATAAGTTTTGAGTATTGGAATTAACCCACTCTCACTTGTATCACTTCATGAAATTTATCTCTAGTGGTCGTGAGACGGTAATATCATATAAGTCTTCAAACCTAGAGATATGAGTTGTTGATTATGAGTTGGTTGTGCATTGATTGTACGAAAACGCATCGGTAACTCGATGTTATAAAACGTGCTTTTGTGTATGATTCAATAAGTAGTTAGTACAAGCATATGAGTCGAAGTTTATCTGTTCCGTTTAGTCCTTGGAGAATTAAAAGCGATATCTGGGCCCCTCGATGAATTTGTTTTGACTGATGTGTCGGGCCCGGTCAGAACCAAATTGATGTGTTCAGCTTAGTTCTATGTCAAACAAATCGAAAATCGGGAAACAAACTGCTAGACAATAAGTATGACATTGTTCCATGTATTTGTCCCGCTGATATCTAGAACAGAGGAATATATGATCACTTATCTTAAATGGCGCATCATCATCTTAGTTCCCCGAGACTTTGAAAGAGCTACGATTGCTAGTCGGTTCCTAAAGTCATACTTGCAACTATAGTTATTAGACTTATCCAAGTGGGAGACTATTGGATATGGTGTCTAAGTCCATAACTATATTTGGTATGTACTTGGCCCTGCTTGGCATGGTCCATTTGGGTTGCATGACATCTCAACAATTGGATAGACAAAATGATAAAAGGACACTTATGATTTTTTAATATATTATAAGTTCTAATATATTAACATGAAATCATATTATTTAATTAGTATTGTTCAAGAATTAATTTGGAATTAATTTTGTGATCAAAAGAGACTAATTAAATATATGAGGATTGATTATGTAAATCTTTCACTCTTATATAGTGGGCTTATGGTTCATGATTCACTAGATTGGGCTAGGACCCATTGGGTGCTCTATGGATGCTCCATGGAGGTTAAAACCCATGGATCATGGGGGAAATGAAAAGTCATGCACATTAGGGTTTACATGGTGTAACCCTACATGTGACACACTATAAAAGGAACCTCATAGTAAGCAAAATCGGCCACTAAGACAAGAACAAGAGGGCTAGCCGATTTTTGAGTAAAAGTGTTCTTCTCTCAAGTTATTCCAAGAGTTATGGTGTTGTGTGAAGCATTAGAAGCATCAGATTTGGGGTGCTAGGCTCACAAGGTCTTAAGGAATCCAAGCAACTACAAAGGTATGTCATTCTACTATTTTTTTATATTACAAGTACCCAATGCCATGCTAGTTAGGAGGAGAACCTTGGAAAATCAAATTTGCATGTATATTAGAGAAAACATAGATCCAAGGTTTCTAGGGTTGCATGTACACCATAGGAGTGTTAGAATGCTCAAAACCCAACACCTAATACTATAACTAATAGCTCAGACGAAAAGAAAATTGGAAGTATACATGGTGGGAGAACACCAAGCTTGCTAAACCTTCATAAGTAACAAAACAAGTAAGTAATTTGTAACAGTTTTAAAGCATCAAACATTATTTTTGGTAATGTATTTAGTTCATAGTTGTATGGACTGCTGAGACTAGCATGTGTACCTGTCATGTTGTTGTTGCTTTAGAATATAAAACATAATTGTATCTCCAGGTGCACCATCTTCTCGAAATCTATTATTAATCTCTTATTGATCATTGGTTGTATCGCTGTAATGAACATGCACAATATGCTCCATTGTTTTGTCACCACTTAATTAAGAAGAATACATGTTCCTTATTTAGTTAAAAAAAAACAGAATCCTAGTAGCATCTTGTATTTAATTGAAGATACTCATGATTTCAACATCTAATAGCTACCCCTCTGAAAATTTAGATTATGTTCACCATGTACAGAGTAACAATTCAAAGCTTCAACATTTCCAACCTAAGCAAATCGAATTTTACGTATGTAAGAATATGGTAAAACCTAAGAACCTTCATGTCAAAGAGAAACAACTAGCTACCTATAGAAGCATGTAATCAGTAAGACAACCATAACATCAGATGTATATATTTGAAAAAAAATATCAATATAAAAATATATAATTAGTGGCTATTGAGATGCCTCATGGGTGACTTGCTTTTCATCATAATTCTACAGTATGAAAAGCACCTCTCCTGGATTTAGCCACCAGACTTGTGCTTCTTCCGGTATATATATGATATCATACCCTAAGATGCAAACAAAAAACAAATTTAGAACTTCTTCGTCAATATATAAGGTAATCCATGGTTCTAAAAACTAACTAGAACATTATTATTGACAACATGATGGAGGCATTGCATGGTCTCTCTCATCCAAACTTTTTACATTACAGTACTTTCAAATAAATGGTGTAAAATAGTTTACAAATAACAATGAGTGTATATCTCCAGAGTTGTTTAAAACTTAACATGGAGGTCTTATATCTAACAAGTAAGTTAAACAAGTAATATAATCTGGTTAAGAACACATAATCTACATACCTATCAACCTAATTTCAAATAAGTGGCCAAACAGAAAATAAAAAATCAACATCTAGACCCTGTATACAATAATCCAACAAGTAATGAACATATACATTATACTATAACACAAATCCAACAAGTAATTAGGTCAATCAACTTAGGGTTTACATTAAAGGCTTTGCATTAGTCCATGGACAAACAAAATAAGCTCCATTAGAGAATCTACAATGATAGATATACATATTAGTAATGGTTTTCAAAGATTTGGTTGAATCCCAAATATAGAAAATTGGATTCTAATGAACCAAAAGTATCTGAGTAGCAAATAAAACTAATGCCTTAAGTATAAATCAAAACCCTCCTCAACTAATTCTCATGGGAAATAGGTCGAACATCTGGTGTGCCCCTGATCAATCAACCACAAAAAACATACCACAAGAAAGGAAGAAAACCTAACTTGAAATGAAAATAATACATCATTTAAAACCCATCTCCTTTCTCGATACCATCGTCATCCCACCAAATTATTTATAAATTCTAAGAAAGAGAATTAGCAGGAATAGGACTTGTGTCGTACTTGTAAAAGCTTTAGTTGAAGGGTTTTTTTATATATATACAAATTTCTACCCAGATATCCAAGTTGTAACTTAAGTGTAATCCATGAACCAAAAAATAAGACATAGAGATGGCTGATTCATATCAGTCGTTGTAATTGTTGTTCGGTGTCGTTCCAATGATGGCACGCATTGCCGGCGTGAAGCCTATGCAGGTTTGATGTGTGTATGTGGTACCACTCTAAAATGGTGCTAACATGTCCAATGTGGTGTTGCGACGTTAGTTGAATTATTGTAGGATAAAGAGGCTGGGTCCAAAGCCGCATTTACCCAAACAATCTAGGACTTGACAACACTATTGGATGGATTGATGGTGAACACCCGATAAAATCCAACACTATAACCACACTCTTTCTCTCATTCGATTCATTTTCATCAATCCCTAATGCTTTATCTAACTCTAGGCTACTTTCTCTTGAAAGTGTGTACTTATAAGGAACCAAATTTATCCTATCTTGTACAACATTCACTACAACATATACGGAAATGGTGTAGTATGCCACTTTATCTGGGGTTGAAACCGGAGCATTGATGAACACGATCGGGGAATTTCAATGATGGAATATTGAGAGTTGGAGGCGATGGAAATGAAGGTAGAGGCATGGTTTTCCTACTTGCTACTAAGGAGGGAGGACATGCACTTACCTAAAAAATTATGAAACGACGACTAATTTTAGGATACAAAAAAAGGCGTGAAGCAAATCCTTCAAGTTTTATAAGAGATGACATTTTTTAAGACATCCACTTTTGCGTGTCATAAATCTAGTGTGTGTTATAGTTCTCATGTCATTAAATTCTTTTATTCTTGTAATGATATTTTTTTTTTTGGAAAAAACTCCATAAAAGTCCTTATTGCAAGATCTATATTCCCAAAAGTAATTATAGAATGATATTTACTAATAACATATGATCATATACAATGACACCTTATAGAAAGTTACTACTTATTGATTATTTATTAAAGTAATGTGATTATTAATAAATATAGTCAATATTTGTATTTAAAATGGGGAATTATTGTTTTATGAAAATAGTAATAAAAGAGAGTATGACAAGTTATTTATATCATATGGTATGATTAAATAAGTAGTGTACGATATTTTGGACTAATAGAAGTCCACTAGGATATGTCGCGCACATTTAAATAATAAGAAGTGTATGACACTTCTACTATTTCTCTCTATTAAGAACCGTACACCCCATAACGAGTATGGGTGGATTGCATGTTTTGATCATCTCTTACACCACATGCTGCCTATAAGTCTTGCCTTTCATTTAATGAAATTATGGGCTTGTTCTTATGTGTGCAACTATATAAAGAAAAGTTAGACCAAAAACTAGGCTAGTTTTTCTTCTTCTTTTGGCCTCAAAACTGAGAGCTCCCATGCTCCTCCCCTCTCATCCTTCTGGCATTGTGTAGAATTAAGTGCTTAAGTTGCTTCTACTTTAATGTTTATTTAGTATAAGTTCTTTATAACTTAAAAAAGTACTTATAATACAAGTGTCGACTAGCATCTTTTGGGGGTTTACTCTTGCTTGGTGGATACATATGGAGAGCTTCTACTTTAGAGTCTTTCTCATCTTCATCAACTACCAACTACCCGAGAGGAATTAAAGTCTTCAAAGGTTGTAGTTCTTTTTTGACATCATAATCGATTTAGTTTATATATATATATATATATATATATATATATATATATATATATATATATATATATATATATATATATATTATTCAATTAAGTTCCAAAAACTATCGATTGTTGTCATTTTGACTATTTTACCAAGTCAATAGGTCATCCCACTTTGAAAGTATACACTTTGGACCACATTTCAAATTTTGTTACAAATTTGGTCCAAAATTTACACTCTTGGCCCATATTTCAAAATTTTGTTACGAATTCATCCTATATTTCTTTTTTTACATCTTGTTTTTTCAAAATTTTGCTGCGAATATTTTTTTTGTTGTATAAAATCATATTTATATCAGAAAAATATATTTTTACATAAAAAAACTTTATTTTTCTTAATAAAAGCAGTTTTTTTTTAACAAATTTTCAAATTCAAATTACTTATGTAAAAACTTTTTTTAAACCAAATTTGTATGCAAATTACCTATTTATAAAAAAAAAATTATTCTAACTACCTATTTATAACAACTTAGTTTTGTGAAAATACGTGTACTACATTTATGTAAAATACGTTATTATACCCATAAAAATATATATAAACACGTATTTAATAAATACTTATACAAACATGTTTATATAAAAAAATATGCAAACATCTTTTTGTAAAAAAAATATACAAACACACACATGTGTATATATATATATATATATATATATATATATATATATATATATATATATATATATATATATATATATATATTCATATATATATATATATATATATATATATATATATATATATATATATATATATATATATATATATATATATTAAAAAACGTTTTCGGATACAGTTTTATAAAATATGTTTTCACATAACTATGTTTTTTTAAATATATATTTAATAAAAAAAACTTTATAAATAGGTATTTCGCATACAAAACTATTTTTAAAAAAAAAAGGTTTTTATATTAAAAAAAAAAGTTTTTTATGTAAAAATATGTTGTTTATATGAATATGATTTTATACTGAAAAAAATATATTCGAAATAAAATTTTGAAAAAAAAAATGTAACAATACTATTTTTTTTATGACTTCGTAACAAATTTTTAAAATCTATGCTAAAATTATAATTTTTGGATTAAATTTGTAATAAAAATTAAAATTTGGGCCAAAAATGTAAACTTTGAAAGTGAGATAACTTGTTGACCGTGTAAAATGGTCAAAATGAATGCAAGTGTCGGTTTTTGGGTTTTAATTGAATAAACAAAATATATAATGTCTAAATTGATTATGAGACTAAAATATAAGGACTTTTATTGAGTTTTTCCTTTTTTTAATTGAAAATAGACGGTTATAAGGTAACACGCTCTAAAATATACACATTTTCACAATACGAATTCAATTTCGCAGTATAATCTCAGATTTTCTCAATCATAATGACAAATACAATGCGTGAAAAAAGAACTCACATAAACATGACCTTTTGTCGTGGATGTTCACATAAACATGACCTTTTGCCGTCGATGTTCACATTTCATACTGAACGCTCCCAAACCAACTTCTTTTTTAGAGGTATATATATATATATATATATATATATATATATATATATATATATACACACACACACGTATAAGATCCATGTATTACATGAGTTAATTAAAAAAAATTAAATATAAAAGTCTTAATATTTAAGAACTTTGAATTTATAAGAAAATAAGAAAAATAATAAATTATTAAAATTGATTTTTTTTATATTTTAAATTTAAATAAATAAAGAAAATAAATCAATGAGCTTTAATTTGGTTATTTTGAAATAAGAAGGTAACTCTATTAATGAAATTGATATTTATTTATTACTACATTTATTGTAATTATTACATTAAAGTATTATGTGGAATTTATTAAAATAGAAAAACCATAAAATGACATGTGGAAAAGAATTTTATTCAAAATAAGCACAAAATAGCATTTGACAAATTGAATGAGAGTGTGATATGTGATAAAAAAAATCTTCGTAAAAAAAACAATTGTTATTGTAATTTTCTCTATTTAAAACGATTGTTATACACAATCAAAATAATAAATAAAGAACCACACTGCGGTAAGGGAGTGTGGTCTCTCTCTGTCTAAAGAACCACACTTTGTGTGGTATACACACTTATATGGCCCTACATGGTAGAAGAAGGAATACGGTTCTTATGACATCATTCTCTCTAACCTTATGTATGTTGGGCGGATCCAACATGTTAGGAATGGGGCATATGCTCTTAAGATTTTTCCATAACAACTTTTTCTTATTATAACATTAAATTGAAATATAAAACTTATCACTTATGTACGAGGCTCTCAATATTTTGGATAACTTTTGTTTGGTAATGTCTCATTTATATAAATATTAATCCCGAGGTACATTTGTGAACACTTCTTTGGTGGAATTTTTTTTCTTTTTCATTAATTTTGGGCAGTGGAGTGGATGACAGTAACAACATGTTCTCTATCTGATTCCACCGCCATTTTAATCAATAACAATGAGACTAGTGTAAGGTGCTGTTTGTTTTTTCGAAGCGAAAATTCATGAAGTCTGCGGACCACCTCTGCAATCCTCTGTAGCAGAAAAGGTGGAACAAACGGTCGCAGCCTATAATAAGAAACATGTTTGTTTTTTAACATCTGCAGACTGCTGCAGTAAACTGAAATTTAAATAAACTAAATTTATAAACTGAAAATAGTTCTCAACACCGAAATTTAATAATTCTAGTCTTAAAACATTGAAATAATAATAAAAAGAACATGTAAAAAAACAAAAATATAAAACTTTTTAAAAAAAAACTTAAAAAATTGTAAAAGAAGCTAATAGTTTTATTCTAGAAAAAAAACTAATTTTAAAAAACATTAAAAAAGAAACTAATAAAAAAATTAAGAAAGTATTGCAAACGATGTCTACAAAGTTCGTAAAAAATTACACACGTTAAAAAAGATGCAACTGCAATTGAAAATATTATTAATAAAACGGTAAAAAAATTAAAAAAAATCAAGTTAAATAAAAATCGTGGAAACTATAAAAATAAATTGTATCACATCCGTAAATAAAAATTTAAGAAAATCAAAGTTTTAAAAAAAAAGTTTAAAAAAAAGTTATACAAAAATTCTTAAAAAAACATTTGGAAAAAATGAAAGCTGAAGAGATTAGAAGAGGCAAGTCAAGTGCTGCGCCACGCAGCACACGCGCAGAGGTTTTGTAGTCTGAAGCCTTCCAAAAAACAAACTGCTGCGAGAGGGAAAGTGTTGCGCGTGTGCTGCGCCGTGCAGTACTAAGTGGTTTGAAGATGTTTTTATAAAAAAACAAACAGCACCTAAGTATACACCGCTTCGTTCCTTGGAATTATACCAACCCACTACTGATCTTTGTTAATCTTCTTTCTCTCCATCGGTCGCCCCCTCCTCCCTTTCGCTCCCTCTCCTATATGCAACTTTTGTCTGCCTCCGTTGGTCGGCGGTGGTGACAGTCGCGTTCTCCAACCTCGATGACTTCCTCCAAGGCGCACCGCTACTCAATAAGTTTGTCGACGGCGTGGTATGATACAGAGGGCGTCCGCTCAGTCATCGGTCTCCCGTGAAGATGAAGATTGTGCGACGTAGCTGGTTACGCCGACTGTGACAAAGGTATTGGATTTAAATGGTGTACAAATCAGATGCGGACAACTCTATCTCAAGTTTTCAAATTTTTCCATGATTAGGGTTCTGATTGACTGGTTCTATTTCTATTTGGGTTCCATTTTACGAATCTAAAGCACGGTTTCTCGGTTTTGATATTCAATCGACTTACCAATTTATCTTAGGGCTTTGATGTTATCATATAACAATCGTACAACTATTTATCATACTCTGTAAATTTGATATTCGTGATTTTTTATCTCTGTTTGGAACTACACGATATATTTCGAATTAAATTTTTCCCCGGTAAAAACCATTGTTTGCTTACATAGATTTTGGTTCACCTTTTTAGATGGTTGAGGTGATGAGACAGCAAGAAGACCCTCCTATTAGTGAATGCTCATCAGGAAGTCATTCAGCCTAAAGTTGTTATCGTGACTATCATTTTAGGTTGATCTTTCTTGTAACATGACAAAATTCAAGACCAAAAATTTCATTTTTAATTAAGTTATTATAAAACCAACAGTATAAAAACATTCATAATAACATCCAATGTCAAAACCAAAGTGTCAATAATCAAAACATGTTATCATAAAACAATATCAGAGTGTAATCCCAAAGATCTCATGTGCGGAAATTCATAGTGTGATGCGTTGCGATCATGTCGGCTCCTTTCCTTTTGAAAATGAAGTGCCTGAAACCAAAACTGTAAACTGTAAGCACAAAGCTTAGTCAGTTCCCCCATTATACCACACACCATACAATAACATACTGTCAGGCATACCGGGGTGCCCGACCTACCCCTATCAGGCATATCTGGGTGCCCGACTTACCCTGCTGAGCATACCGGGATGCTCAACCTAGCCATGTTAGGCAGACCGGGGTGCCCAACCTACCCCTGTCAGACATACCGGGGTGTCCGACCTACCCTACGATTTATCTCAACCGGTTCTGGGGATTATTTCACCCCTACCACTACGACATAATCCCGTATCGTGAACATACTGCTAGGCATGCATGGGTACTGTCTACCCCTTCGGCATCTTTCAATCGGTATCCGGGGACTATTTCACCCCTACTTCTACTAACACATATATCATATCATCCTAGCACATAAAGCGTATCAAATAGTGGCAAACCAGACAATTACCACAAAGACAATCATATCAAACATAATCACCTACTAGTGGGACGACATTGGTACCTTAGACCCACCTCTACTGGAACGTAACTCACCTCGCACAGCTGAAGTCCCGCAGACAAAACTCTACCTGCTGGATGACAAATTCCCGAACTGTCACATCAAAATAATACCCAATTAATCATTAGGTTCCAACACATATCCATAAGTCCATGCTTGGGGTAAAAAACTACTCTACCCCCAACTTAGCTTGATTCAAGCCCAAGGCCCAATCCAAAGGCCCAAAAGTCAACTATTAGTCGAAGCCCAACATATGGCCCAATTTTCCAAATTGGGCCCAAACCTCTACATGGTCTTACCCTAAGGTCCAACCATTTATTCTAGTTCAAACATGTGACATTCCAATGGTCCAATATCTCATAATCCTCAAGGCCCAGTTATGGCCCATCTATGGCCCAATTTTCCAAATTGGGCCCAAACCCCTTACATGGGCCTTACCCTAAATCCCATCAAATTATTCTAGTCCATATGATTGTTTTTGGATGGCCCATCAATAGCCCAATCACAAAATCCCAATAGAAAGGCCCAACTCAAAGCCCAAGTAAAATTAGGGTTTTCATATAAAATGACGATTAGGGTTAAGTGTTTTTACTTAACCCAATAAGGACTTAATCCATTAAGTCCATCAATCTACTAGATAAATCATATGGTGTGATCGGATGTAATTCATAATTCAATTCCAATGGCCCAAAACGCGGGCCCCGATAGTCCAAACTAATAAATCCAAAATTAGGGTTTTCTAAACCCTAATTAGGGTTTTCAACCCAATCGCGAACCAATTAGCCCATTTGTTAAGTTTTTAGGTTAAATAATTATTAATTAAGTTGGGCACCACTCACTACCACCTCGGGTAGTGGTGGTCAATGGCGGCTCACGGTGGCAGCCACCACCTCATGGTGGTGGTGATGGGTTTTTCTTAATTATTCCAATCAAAATACAATATTACAACGAATTAACCAAATGAACACACACACAACTATCACATACACACACACCCAGGCACCCTTGTGGCGGCAGACGGTGGTTGGAGGTGGCAGCCACCACCTCACGGCAAGGTTGCAGAAAACGTTAGACGTTAGCTAGTCAGTGGACTGAGATCTAGGAATAAATCGGATAGGTGGGGATTAATCGGGGACCATTAATTATTAAGAAAATTATTCAAAAATTTATAAATCTAAATTTAATTGTAATAATATAAATAAATAAGCATAAAAGCTCAATTATAAGTTTAACAAGTACAACAATTTATCATCCAATTAATAAGAAAAGTTATTCAAATATTTGAAAACATAGAAATTTTGAAAATTTTGAAGAAAAATTTTAATTTGTTTTTAAATTTTTTTATATATTAGTTGAACACTGAAATATTATGAACTTTTGAAATTTTGGTTTAATATTTAAAATTTTAAAATTTTGAAAATTTGACCGATTTGGCCGCCTAAGACCGATTAGGACCGCCTAGGACCGATTAGAACCGTCTAGCTCCGACTTTGACCCCCATTAACCAAAACCGATTAAACCAAATGATTAGCCTTAATCTTATTCGGTTGAAGACCGCCTAGCGATTAATCCCCGATTAATAGGCCGCCTAGACTGATTTTTACAACACTGCCTCACAGTGGTGGTGGTGGTGGCCTGTCACACCCCAAAACCGGAACGACGGAAACATTCGGGGGCGGAGGACGTCATGTACAGTATCACAACAATGCATAATAGTAAACAAGCAACAACATCATCCATTGCATTAATAGTATAATTTTAATACAAGTGTGTTCTGAAGTTTATAAGACACCAAAAATGAATAATCAAAATAAAGACGAGTCTTGAAAGCTCCGTCTTCTCAAAACTTGGTCATCTGTACCTGTCTACCGGTGACCTGAGAATACAAGTTATTTTGAAAGCATAGATCAGCATTAAAGCTGGTGAGTTTATAAGTATATTAGTGTCATTGTTCGTATAAGTTTGAAGAAAGTACTTGTAAATGTTTGATGTAAATGTTTGTAAGTGTTTGATGTAAATTTTTGTAAACTTCCTAGAAACTCCTATATTTTCCACTAAAGTAGTCTTCTACCAAGACTCAACTGTTCTCTATGTTTGTTCTTTTGTAAAAGTGTGAGTTTTCCCAAAGTATGACTATCATTACCAAAACATAGTTTTTCATTACCGTTTATGTGAGAAGATCACAATGTGAATGAAATGGGAAAATAAAGATGTACTGTAGTTTTATCTACGTAACTACCAATGTACTAACTACCTTAAACTTGTTAGTTTAATTAAGATAAAATGTGATATGATTGTATCCATACTTGATCGACTAGTATAACACGACGTTCCAGACGTCGAAATGATATGACATTCATCACCCGTAGACCTGCAGGTCCCACTGTAGCGAGCAGCAAGGTGTAGGATGGTCAGTCCCGTATAGATCTGTACACAAATTCACGCTCTCCCTCCAGGAAACTCTGGGTACAAATCGTGACGCAGCTGTATATTGTCGAGCCATGAAGTAGTATCTCACATTAATGTTATAGTATTCTTGTATTTGTATAGTATGTTCTAGTGTAGTGTATGTTCTCTCTGTCTAGTATATAGTATGTTCTCTAGTGTATAGTGTGTAGTATGTATTGTTTCTCGTTATAGTATGTATTGTTTCTCTTTATAGTGAGTATTGTCTCTCGTTATAGTATGCTCTAACTGTTTCTCTTTATAGTGAGTATTGTCTCTCGTATGCTCTAACTGTTTCTCTTTATAGTGACTATTGTCTCTCGTTATAGTATGCTCTAACTGACTCATGTATGAACTGACTCTTTGTATGTTTCATTGTTCTAGTAATAGTATTAGTGACTTCCTAAACTATACCTATTATAGCTTACTAGTAATGTTGTTTGTATGAATGAACATGTTTGTACACCTTTGCTACCCAAAGGTATTGAACTAAATGAAGAACTTTTATATATATATATATACACATAATATAACTAAGATTCAAACGACCTTCGGACAAACAACCGATACCCTAAGTCCACAACCAAACAAGGAACTAGAAATAAGGCGAGTTATCAGTCCTAAGTCCTTTCAATCCTACTTATATAATTATATCCATATAGACATGATTTGACAAAATATAAGTTTAAAAGAGTTTGATAAAGAGTTTTGCATATAAAAGAGTTTGTAAAACTATTTGAAGCAATTTGATGAAAACACAGTTTGAAGTATAAGAATTCTATATGTTTGATAGTTATTAATCACATGTGATTGATATAATAAGTATAATGTTTCTACTTATATTCTCCCCCATTAAAAGCATTTAAAATCATTTAAAAGATAAGTTAAGGGGTATGAAGTCATCTGCAGTGAGTGATACGAATGAATGATCGATTTGTAGGATGCTAAGTGCCAAGTGAAGCCTTGAGCACAACGGATCCTAATAAGCATATCATGACACATATATGTATTTAATTAGTGTTTAAGCAACTAATCATGATAGAGATTCACCTTAGGAACTAGGAAACACTTATATGGAAGTGTTATAATCACAAAGGATTGCATCTAAGGGGGTTTATGGCCATACAATGGTGTTTACGGCCAAGGTGGTCACGGCCCTATGTGTTTACGACCATAGGGTTTACGGCCATATGTGTTTACGGCCGTAAACTCATGAAGTCTTGTGCCAAAGGGTGTTTTTCAGGTCATACAAGCATCAAGTAAGTGTTCTAGACCCATTGCTAGCCTTAAGAAGAGTTTATGGCCAAACTAGTAGCCTTAACAAGGGTTTACGGCCAAGGGAGATGCTCCTGGCAGTAAACTCTCTTTGTTCTTGGAAATTGGTTGATTTCAAGGATGTAAATCAGGAGCTTCTACTAGATAACAAGTATAGGGAAAGGATACTTACGATATGGAAGCAAAAAGGGTTGATTTCGGCCCAAAGAACTAGTATGTTCTTGGTGTTCTTTAAGATCTAACCCAAAAGATGAAGTTCATGGATGAAATCAAAGGATGATACTAGTTAAGGAGATGTATCAACAAATCAAAGGATGAAACACTTACATTTTTGAAGATAAAAATGAAGATCCTTATGATACTTGAGAGAGAATTCGGGTTTCTTGACTTTAAATGGTGAATAATGAGAAAAAGTGAAGGAATATCATCCTTAAGGCCAAGAGTTTACGACCACCTTGAGTTTACGGCTGTAAACTCATGTGATGTGGCCGTAAACTCCTCATGAAGGAGTTTATGGCTTGATTGGTGGTTTTGAGCTTCAGCAGATGCTTCCTAACACTCATTCCTTGGATGTACTAGGCTTAGAACGCTCAAAAAGACCCTAAACAATGCTAAAAGATAGCAGCAACAGGTCTGACTTTGATTGAGTTGAAATGTTGTACAAGATAGAAATTTCGGGTTGTCACATCATCCCCCCGTTAGAGAGAATTTCATCCCGAAATTAGAGTTTAAGCAACTGCAAATAATTAAGCGAAAAGATGAGGATATTTCAATTTCATTTGATCCTCACGCTCCCAAGTGAATTCAGGTCCTCGCTTGGCATTCCAGCAAACCTTCACTATCGGGATACGGCTTTGCTTCGTTTGCTTGACCTCTCGGTCCATGATCTCTACTGGTTCTTCCATGAAGTTGAGGCTCTCGTTAATCTCGATCTCGTCGAGTGGGATTACAAGAGTCTCGTCGGACAGACACTTTTTCAAGTTCGAGACGTGGAAAGTAGAATGTACGTTACTAAGTTCGCGAGGTAGTTAGAGTTTGTAAGCTACAGGGCCGATTCTAGCGATAATCTCGAAAGGCCCTACGTATCTTGGATTTAGCTTTCTACGCTTTCCAAAGCGTATCAAGCCCTTCCAGGGTGAGATCTTCAATAGAACACGGTCGCCCACCTGGAATTCCAACGATTTCCTTCTCTTGTTTGCGTAGCTTTTATGTCGGTCTCTAGAGGCTTTCAATCGTTCACGAATCTGAACGATCTTCTCTGTCGTTTCTTGAATGATCTCCGGACCTGTGAGAGTGCTGCCAGGAACTCGTCCTTTAGCTAACTGAGTGTTGCCCACCTCAGCCCAACACAGAGGGGATCTGCACTTACGGCCATAGAGGGCTTCAAATGTAGCAGCCTATATGCTCGTGTGATAACTATTGTTGTAGGAAAACTCGACAAGGGGTAAATGAGTATCCCATGCCTTCTCAAAGTCTATCACGCAGGCTCGCAACATATCTTCCAATGTTTGAATAGTCCTCTCACTTTGTCCGTCGGTTTACAGATGGTAGGCTGTACTCATGTCCAGCCTATTTCCTAGGGAGCTTTGTAGCGACTGCCAGAACCTCGAAGTGAATCTACTATCTCTATCTGAGATAATGGATATGGTAACACCATGCAGTCGTACGATTTCCCTAATGTATGTTCTTGTTAGTTTCTCCATCTTGTCAGTCTCTTTGATAGGCAGGAAGTGTGCGGACTTTGTTAGCATGTCTACGATCACCCATATGGTATCGAGACCACCAGTTGTCTTGGGCAACTTGGTTATGAAATCCATTATGATCCGCTCCCACTTCCATTCCGGTATCTCCAGTTGCTGAAGTAAACCGGATGGTTTCTGGTATTCAACCTTAACCTTGGCGCAAGTAAGGCATTTACTTACGAAGGTAGCAAGCTCTGCTTCCATATTAGGCCACCAGTATAACTTTTTAAGATCCAGATACATCTTATCTGAACCTGGGTGGACGGAATACCGAGTGTTGTGTGCTTCGGTCATGACCAAGTTTCTGAGACCACCGTGCTTTGGTGTACAGATCCGATCCATGAGATATGAGGCTCCACCACCATTGACTTCCAAGTTTTTATCCATCCCTCTCAGGGATTCACCCGCCACATTTTCAGTTTTCAAGGCTTCAAGTTGAGCCTCCTTAATTTGTGTGGACAAGTGTGAATGGATAGTCATAGTCAATGATTTCACTCTACGACCAGAGTATTCTTTCCGACTTAGGGCGTCAGCTACTACGTTTGCCTTGTCGGGATGATAACGAATTTTGCATTCGTAATCACTGAGTAGCTCGACCCACCGTCGTTGTCTCATGTTGAGCTCCTTCTGGTCGAATATGTGTTTTAGGCTTTTGTGGTCTGTAAAGATAGTGCTTTTTCGTACCATACAGGTAGTGTGTCTAGATCTTCAGAGCAAATACCACTTCTCCTAACTCAAGATCATGTGTGGTGTAGTTGACCTCATGTGTCTTCAGCTGTCTTGAGGCATAGGCGATGACCTTACCTTGTTGCATCAGAACACAGCCGAGCCCTTGATTGGATGCATCGCAATAAACCACGAAGTCTTCTATCCCTTCTGGGAGGAACAGTATCAGTGCGGTGCATAAGGCTCGCTTTAGTGTTTGGAACACTTTCTCTTGTTTCTCTTCCCAGTCAAAGGCCACGCCCTTCCGGGTCAATGTTATAAGCGGTTTCGCAATCCGAGAGAAGTTCCGAATGAACCTGCGATAGTAGCCAGCGAGGCCTAGAAATTGACGAATTTCTGTAGGCGTCTTCGATGCTGACCAGTTCTCAATGGCTTTGATTTTGGAAGGGTCCACGTGTATTCCCTCTTCGCTAACCACATGCCCCAAGAATTCGACTCTTCAGATCCAAAATTCGCATTTCAAGAACTTTGCATAAAGCTTCTCTGATCGCAGCGTTTCTACGACCTGACGCAGATGTTGACTATGCTCCTCCTTACTTCGAGAGTAGATAAGTATGTCATCGATGAAGACAATGACGAACTGATCCAAGTAAGGACGGCACACCCTATTCATTAAGTTCATGAATACTGCGGGCGCATTGGTCAATCCGAACGACATCACTACAAACTCGTAGTGTCCATAACGAGTTCGGAAGGCTATCTTCGGAATATCCTCCCCAAGCACTCGTAACTGGTGATACCCGGATCTCAGGTCTATCTTTGAAAAGAAGTTTGCCCCTTGAAGTTGGTCAAACAAATCGTCAATGCGAGGCAGAGGGTAACGATTTTTGACGGTCAGTTTGTTAAGTTCTCTATAGTCGATGCACATACGGAACGATCCGTCTTTCTTCTTGACGAACAAGACCGATGCTCCCCATGGTGAGAAGCTTGGTCTGATAAAGCCCTTGCTGAGCAATTTGTTAAGTTGACTAGATAGCTCCTGCATCTCAGCTGGTGCTAGACAATAGGGCGATTTGGCTACTGGGGTAGCCCCTGGAACTAAGTCGATTCTGAACTCGACTTGACGTTGCGGAGGTAATCCTGGGAGTTCTTCTGGAAAGATGTCAGGAAAGTCGCGTACCACTTGAATGTTCTTTATGTCCTCCGTCTCTTGGCTCACATCGACAACATGAGCAAGGAATGTGCGACATTCCTTCCGCAAGAATTTATGGGCTTGAATGCTCGAGATGATACGAAGGTTCGTGTCGGGTTTGTCGCTGTAGATTACTAGAGTTTCACTAGACGGCAGATTAAGACGAATAGCCTTTTCGTAACACATGATGTCGGCACGATGAGAACTCAACCAATCCATGTCGATTATGACGTAGAAACTTTTGATTGAGACCGACATGAGGTCGATTGGAAACGAATGGCTATCTAGTGTTAGTGTACATCCAATGTAAATGCAGCTAGTGCTCTCTGTCTTACCGTTAGCCATTTCTACAGTGAACGGTTCCTTAAGTGCACATGACTTTTGCTTAAGCAAGTGGTCAAATTTATGGTTCACAAAACTCCTCTCCGCTCCACTATCAAACAGTATGCATGCATATGAGTTATCGAGGAGAAACGTACCAGTGACCACTGAGGGGTCGGAAACTGCTTCCTCGTGGCCTATAGCCAAAACCCTTCCCACTCCACCGACATTCCCTGCCTTCGGGCAGTTTCTTTTGTAGTGGCCCACACCAGCGTTGGGGACTTGGGTGATTTGCCTTGCCGAAGCTTTGCAGAAACGGGTAGTATGCCCCTTCCTGTTGCATTTAGAGCACTGCATTTCCCGACAGGGTCCATTGTGGTGGAAGCTGCATTTGTTGCACTTCGGCAAGCTCCCCGCATACTGCTTCACAGGCGCAGTAGCGGCAGGTGCTATCGCAGCATGAACCGTTACGACCTGCTGCTTTTTGGCAGCTTTCTGCGCATCGTTCTTCTTCTTGTCATCCCAGAACTTCCGCTTGTTATCAGCGGCTTTGCAGGGTTCTGAGATGGCTAGGGTTGTTGTTGTTGACGGGGTACGGACCCCATAGTCAATGAGCCTTTGTGCCAATCGCTTGGCATTATCGAAGGTAGCGGGGTTTGAAGCTAGTATATTCCCCTGAAATGGAGGCACCAACCCCCAAATATATATTTCCACCTTCTTTGCTTCAGAAGGGACCATTCCCTGTCACACCCCAAAACCAGAACGGCAGAAACGTTCGGGGGTGGAGGACGTCATGTTCAGTATCACAACAATGCAAAGTAGTAAACAAGCAACAACATCATCCATTGCATTAATAATATAATTTCATACAAGTGTGTTCTGTCAAGTTATATAGACACCAAAAATATACATCAAAATAAAAGATGAGTCTTGAACGAGGTCCATCTTCTCAGAACCTGGCACCGGTACCTGTCTACTGGTGACCTGAGAATACAAGTTATTTTGAAAGAGTTTATCAACTTTAAAGCTGGTGAGATCATAAGTATATTAGTGTCTGCATTTGTATGAAAATGTTTGTAAGTCTGTAATGTATAAGTTTTGTAAAAGTTTGTAATTGTTTGAACTCTCCTAGAAAACCCTATGTTTCCTACTAAAAGTAGCCTTCTACCAAGGCATCTAGTATCTGCGTGTGTGTCTCTTGTAAGAGTGTGTATTTTCCCAAATCTGACTATTATTAACCAAAAATATAGTTCTTACATTATTGTTTATTATGTGAATATCACAAAGTAAATGTAAAGGGAAAATGAAATAGTACTGTAGTGTTGTATTAAGTAACTACTGTTGTACTAATTACTTTAAACTATTTGTTATTTAAAGTACCATGTGATCGGCCTGTATCCTGCTACCGACTCTATAGTAAAACGACGATGTAAGACGTCGTAAGAAATGACGTTTGGCACCCGTAGACTTGCAAGTCCCACTGTAGCGAGCAGCAAGGTGTAGGATAGTCAATCCAGTATAGATCTATACACAAACTCATACGCTCCCCAATTAAGGAGATTCTGGATACAAAACGGGTCATGACAGGTAGTGCCATGCCCCCGTTAAGTGGCTCACATAACTGTATGTAATGTATATGTATATGTATATGTATGTGCTAGCTGTATTGTGTGTTCTTTCTCTGTCTAGCTTGTATGTTTTGTTTCTCATCACTGTGTATTATGTTTGTTTCTCATCACTATGTATTATGTTTGTTTCTCATCATTATGTATTATGTTTGTTTCTCATCACTATGTATTATGTTTGTTTCTCATCACTATGTATTACTTATGAATGAACTGACTCATTGTATGTTTCATTGTTCTAGTAATAGTATCTTCCTAAACTATACCTATTATAGTTTACTAGTAATGTTGTTTGTGTATATGAACATGTTTGTATACCTTTGCTACCCAAAGGCATTGAACTAAATGAAAGAAGTAACCTTTTATATCTACACACATATACATGATATATAACTAGGATTCAAACGACCTTCGGACAAATAACCTGAATGCCCTAAGTCCACAACCAAACCAGGAACAGGAAGTAAGGTGAGCTATCAGTCCTAAGTCCTTTCAATCCTACTTATATAACTATATCTATATAGATACACAGAATATAAGTTAAAAGCATTTAAGTAAAAGTATTTAACATGTAAAAGAGTTTGATAAAAGCATTTGGTATGTAAAAGAGTTTGTAAGACAGTTTGAAGTAAAACAATTTGGTAACACAGTTTGAAAAGTAAGAAATCCACTTGTTTGGTAGTTATTAATCACATGTGATTGATATAATAACTATAATTGTTCAACTTGTATTCCCCCCCCCCCCATAAATGCATTTAAAAACATTTAAAAGGTTAATTAAGGGGTATGAACTCACCTGTAGTGAGTGGTTTGGATGAACGGAATGGATAGGATGTTAGGTGTTAAGTGAAGACTTGTACACACACAATGATCCTAGTTAACATATAATAACACATATATGTATCCAATTAGTCTTTAAACAACTAATTAACAAAGTTAACACATCCTAGGACATGTAAAACACCTTATATAAGTGCTATAAGTCCTAAGGATTGCATCTAAGTGTTGTAGGACATTGCTATTGAGTTTAGGGTTCAAAGGAACCCTTTATTTGAGTTTACGGTTTTGTGACCATAACTCATTGAGTTTACGGTCGTAAACCCATGAGTTTACGGCCGTAAACTCATGTTTCTTGACCATTTTGCGTTTTGAAGCCTTAAAGATCACAAGAAGCATTCCTACTTCATGTTTAAGCCTCAGGAAGAGATTAGGGCACCATTTCACTCCTTTTTAGGAGTTTACGGTCCCTGGACCATTTCCCTTTGGGTTTACGGCCGTAAACCCAAATGGTTTATGGTTTTATGATGTTTTCAAGTACTAAGCACATCAAGGAAGGGATCTATGCTAGTTTCCAAGGCTTAGAAGGGACTAGGGCACACTTTGGCACCCTTAATAGGGTTTACGGTCCAAGAACACCTTGGACCGTAAACACCTTGATCTTGTGTTTCTTGGGTGTTTTCTTGATGTTTAGAAGTGTACGAAGCTTTATAATACTCTAGGATAGAAGTACTGACTAGGTAGAAGCTTGAAAAGGTGTTAAAAGTCCAAGAACACTAGTGTGTGTTCTTGGTGAAACTTGAAGATCTACACTTTTGGAATGATTTCACGGATGGAATCATGTTAGATCACTAGATTAAGTAAGATATCAACTTTTTAGGGCTAGAAACACTTACAATGTTGAAGATCAAGAAGAAAAGTCGATGATACTTGAGAGAGAATTGAGTTTTGGATCTTGAATTTGTGAAAAGTGATAAATAATGACTAAGTGTCATATTTATACCCTCTTTTAGGGTTTACGGCCGTAAACACCTTTGTTTAGGCCGTAAACTCCAAACTCTTGGAGTTTTGGAATAATATTGTTGCACAATAAATCCTAGGGCATCCTCTCTCCTGTTATCTCCTGAAGTACTAATCTTAAAATACTCAAACTTATACCAAAAAGCTTGAAAATTAGCAGAAACAGTTTTGACTCCTATTGAAGTGAATGGTTGCACAGAATAGAAATTTCGAGTTCTTCTTGTGATAAATGTAGTTGATCAAGTTACATTTATTCCAGGTTACATTTATTCCAGAAACGTAAGTCGCATCTCGAATAAATGTAGTTGATCAGGTTACATTTATTCCAGCTTACGGTTACATAACTGCCCAGGTTTGACGGTAATGCTCAACATCCAAAGACTTTTATTCTTGTTCTTCTTGTGATACTTGTTCGGGTTTTTATATTCTGGATGTTCTTATACTTTTCTAAAATATGGTTATATTTTAAAGTATAATTCTTGGTTAGAGTATTTTATCCCATTATATTTATAGGTTGTATATCTTTTATGATTTGATATACTAAGCTCACTATAAACAATGCTCTGATACCAATATGTCACACCCCAAAACCGGAACGGCGGAAACGTTCTGGGGTGGAGGACGTCATGTCAAGTATCACAACATATGCAGTATAGTAATCAAAGTACAACAACCATTGCATTAATAGTAAAAATTTAAATAGGTTACATTTAACAACAACATCAAAAGTAGATATAGGAATATAACATAAACTGCAGCTTGGTACTAGGCTGTCTTCGCAAAAGCTCCCGGAGTGTACCTGTCTACTGATGACCTGAGAATACAAGTTATTTTGAAAGCGAGTATCAGCATTTTAATGCTGGTGAGTTCTTAAGTATTTAATGACATTGGTATAAATACATGTTTTTCTTCAAAATAAACTCACTAGATAATGGTGATTTGAGTTTACAGAGTATTAAAATTCTTTCCAGAAAATCCTATATTTTCTAATAAAAGTAGTCTTCTACCAAGACCCAATTGTTTTATGTTTAAGGAGTAATTTCCCCCCCAAAGTTAACTATTATTATCAAAATATAGTTTACACTTTAAGGAATATGTGAGAAGATCACAAGTAAAAGTAATAGGGAAAATACTATTTTACCTGAGCAGTACGCTGCTGACTAAAAGTGAATAAAACATAGACTCCAGGTGGTATCGAATGAACCACATGCCTCGGAGAGTCTAAAGGAATGAAATACAGACTCCAGACGGTATTAAGTGAACAATACGCCTCGGGGAGTCTAAGGAAATGAAATACAGACTCCAGGTAGTATTAAATGGACAATACACCTCGGGGAGTCTAAAGAAATGAAATACAGACTCCAGGTAGTATTAAGTGGACAATACACCTCAGGGAGTCTAAGGAAATGAAATACAGACTCCAGGTAGTATTAAGTGGACAATACACCTCGGGGAGTCTAAGGAAATGAAATACAGACTCCAGGTAGTATTAAATGGACAATGCACCTCGGGGAGTCTAAAGAAACCTTTATTCCTAAGTAAGTCAGTTTAAAGGTTTAAAATGTAGCCTAGTGTATAACTAGGAAAATATACTATGATGGTTTCATATGTTGAAAAATACCATGATAATACTTATTACCTTAAAGCCATGAATTATAAGGTAATTGTAAAGATACTCGTAACCATACTAATTGACGGATGTAAACACGACGACCTGCTGGCGTCGAAATGAATGTGACATTTGTCACCCCTTGGCTTGGTCGGCCGGGACTGTAGCTAGCAGTCAGGATGTGGGATGGTCTGTCCCGTATAGATCTATACACACAATGCCCGCTCTCCCTCCAGGAGACTTTGGTTACCGCTCGACAACGGTGAAATCCGTGTCTTGAGGATGTGTCTCGTGTTTTGATTTCTATATACCTTTCTTTTTACTAAAAGTACAAGTGTTTAGAATATAGATATAACTAAGTTCTCCTTCATGAAATTTATGGTCGGTTTCTAAACTATACATATTATAGTTTACTCGAGGGGTTATCTAGATGCCTTTGCTACCCAAAGGTGTTGAACTGGAATAAGAGTATTAACATCTAACCAGATATACATAATATATAACTAGGACTTCAACGACACTCGAACAAATAACCGGATGCTCTAAGTCTACCACCAAACGAGGAACAGGAAATAAAGCGGGTTATTAGTCTTAAGTCCTTCAAACCCTACTTATATAACTATATCTATATAGACATGGATCTGTCAAGAATATAAGTTTAAAAGACTTTGATAAAAGCTTGGTAATTTAAAAGAGATTTTGATACATTAAAAGACATTTGAAAACAAAATTTGGAAACCTTTAGCTGGATAAAACAGTTTAACATGCATAAATCTTTTTGCTATACAGTTATTAATCACCTGTTATTGATATAATAAATTTATAGTTCAACTTGTATTCCCCCCCCCATAAAAGCATTTAAAATCATTTAAAATGGTTGATTAAGGGGTATGAACTCACCTGAAGTGGGTGATTCGGATGAACGGGTGGTATAGGATGCTAAGTGTCAAGTGAGGACTTGAACACACACGCGGATCCTATTGAGCATGCAATGATACATTTATGTATCTAATTAGTCATTTAATAACTAATTAAGCAAGTAAAGACACTCAAATACATGAAAACACTTTGCTACAAGTGCTAGAAGTGCTAAGGGTTGCATCTTAAGAGAGTATGGCCTCACATTGGACTTTACTCCCCATACGGTAGCACCATATGGGTTTACGGTTCTGGGACCATTTCCCCCCATGAGTTTACGGCCGTAAACTCATGGTAATGGTGTCATTGGGTGTTTTAAGGTCCTACACCACACAAGGAAGTAAGCTAGACTCGAATCCAAGGCTAAGGAAGTGACTAGGGCTCGAAATGGCCCTTTGTTGGAGTTTACGGTCCTTGGACCACTCCTTGGGAGTTTACGGTCGTAAACACATGTGTTTACGGTCATAAACTCATGATTTTACGGCCGTAAACTCATGTTTACCCAACCATCTCGTGTTTTGGTGTTTCTAGCTTATGCATGCAAGGTTCTAGTCCTTTATACAAGCCATGGAAGGTGTTAGGGGCACTTAAACA
The DNA here is from genome assembly GCF_052849685.1 of Lactuca virosa. NCBI lineage: Eukaryota > Viridiplantae > Streptophyta > Magnoliopsida > Asterales > Asteraceae > Lactuca > Lactuca virosa. The sequence goes on along the minus strand of NC_136429.1, from coordinate 276,922,939 downwards.
CCATTTGAAGGTGTTTACGGTTCTGGGAGATATCCTTGAACCGTAAACACATATAATCTTGGGGATTTTGATGTTCTTCAAGGGTTTAACATGTATTCTAAGCAAACAACTAGTTAGGAGGAGTGTACTTACTTATAGGAAGCTCGAATAAGTGTTTAAGGGCCAAAAACACTAGTGTGTGTTCTTGGTGTTCTTGGTGTTTTGAAGAACACTTGAAGATCTAAGAAAAGAGGAGATTTCTATGGATGAAATCGAGTATAAACACTAGATAAAGTGTTATATGATCGAATTTAGGAAGAAAACACTTACATTTTTGGCGGATTTGAAGAAATGAGATATGATACTTGAGAGAGAATCTTGAGTGTTCTTGAGGTGGGAAGTGAAAAATGAAGGAGTGAAGGGTAAACTCATGCTATATGCATGAGTTCATGGGAAAAGGGAGTTTACGGCCCAAACTCCCTTGTTTGGCCGTAAACACCTAGTCAAGGTGTTAAACGTTTATTTATTTAACAACACTCCTAACGGGTACTTCCATTTATTTGTTCGCTTTACGAATTAAAAATAAAAATACTCAAACGGACTTAAAACCGGCCAAAAATGTTCCGAGATGAATTTGACCATTATTTGATGTGCTTGACTGCGGAGTTTATATAAATGAAAATTTTGGGTTGTCACATCATCCCCCCGTTAGAGGGAATTTCGTCCCGAAATTAGAGTTCAAGCCACTAAGTTATCACAAAATAACTAAGTAATGAGATGGAGATGTTTAAGATTCGATTGCTCTTTGCACTCCTAAGTGAACTGCGGTACTCGCTTGGCGTTCCAGCGAACCTTCACGATTGGGATGCGGATTTGTTTCGTTCGCTTGACCTCTCGGTCCATGATCTCTACAGGTTCCTACACGAAGTTGGGGCTCTCATTGATTTCGATCTCGACGAGTGGGATTACAAGAGTCATGTCGAACAAGCACTTTTTCAAGTTGAGACGTGGGATAGATTCGGATGGAAATTATGGAATCCCTAAAGTAGTCGAGGTACGACGGAGGTTGGGACCAATTCTTATCAAGAATCCCTGATGGTCCTAAGTTCTTGGGAAGATAGAATGTTTCAGTACTTAGAACATAGTGTACTTCCATGGTTAGATCATCACTTGGCGTGATCGCCATTCTGAAGTTCCACAAGTTCTCTCTTACTGGAGTGTAGTCTTCCGGGTTGGTTCTTAGAAGGCTCAGGTCGTCTTCGGATTCGTATTTCCTACTGATTGGTTTTCGGAGGTTTTCTGGATCGTTGGAGGTATTGGCTATATACTGGCATCTATTGGTTACGTGGCATCTATCTTGACCCTGTGCAAAATGGACCTGCACTTCTGACTCTCGAGGTGTTTCTAACAGAAACTCTCAAAGTCAGCGAGATAGAGGGTTTTACCAGACGATGCTTAGAAAATTGCAACTTTTCTCATCGTCTAGTAGATGCTTTCATAGTATGATTCCTAACTGGAACGAATCATTCTCTTACTCGCTTTGCTGTTTCATGGATAGCAGTCTCTGGTCGGGGCTAGCTTCGCCCTTAAAGATTTTCCTGAAGTGATTGACTATCTCGGGAGGTGGATCTACTATCTCCTTCGGGATAGTATTCTTTGGAACACCTAGTAGTCTAACAAATCTCTAAGACTTGCACTATTCTCCATCGCGTCTGCTCCCTCCAGTTTATAGGAAGCGCGTGTTCTTGTATAACCCATCGACTAACATCTAGACTGGTGTCGAGTCTACAATCTCTTTATGATCTGGGTTATAAGGCTTAACGCAACTTACCATCTACTTTATTCAAGTATTCTTGGTTGCGGAGGTAGTCATGTGGTTCTTAGCATTTTAGTATTAACTTTGGAGAATGCAGTCTATCGTCCATAGGGTGACGGTGACTTTTATCGCATGAGAAGTAGTGTGTCCTAGGCACTACCCGTCGGTATTTGGATGGAAGAAGTTCCTGAGTAGTGCGAGTATCCCTTGCAACTACTATTCCGGTGTTACTGAGTTTTCTCTATTTAGATTAAATCTAGATAGCATAAGATTTTGCCACTCAGAACCTCTAATGTCCTCATCCATTCATCTCAGGGTTTTACCTGTCATAGCTTTCCAGGTTTCACAGCCCACTACTGAGATGCTTAATTTGTGGGATTAGGCGTGAATGGATGGTCGTAGTCAATGTTTTTGACTCTTACGACTTGAGTTACTTTTCCTAACTGAGGGTGTTAGCTACTATGTTGGCTTAACCGGGATGACAACAAATTTCGAATTTGTGGTCATTTTAGTAGCTCAACCCACAGCGGTTCTCTTGACTCCAACTCTTTTTCTATGGGATAGGATGAAGGGTCTTATTATAAGGTTCGTGGTATACCTCATACTCGGCTCAAACACTAATACTTGGTGCATGCAAGTCGTATATAATTGAGATTGACGGGATGTTCAGATGTGGGGCCCCACCCCAAACCCCCAATCAAACAAGGAACAGGGAGTAGGGAGGAAGCACACATCTTAAATTTCATTGATCTAAATTATATACCACTCTAATGCACATACTCAGCAGTAGTAAGTTGATCCCATGAGTTCTTTCTCTTGATTCAAGAACCTGGTTGTGCGGTGCAAATGGTCCTTCTGGAGGGGATCTACTGAGTAGGCCTCAGGCGGTTATTGTCTTCCGGAATATCGGCAGTGCCTTTCGTTTCTGGTTTTAAAGTCTAACGGGGTTGGTTAACAGTGCGTGGTACCCTGCTCCTGGTTGGCCTCAGGCGGTTATTGTCTTCCGGAATATCTGCAGTGCCTTTCGTTTCTGGTTTTAAAGTCTAACGGGGTTGGTTAACAGTGCGTGGTACCCTGCTCCTAGTTGCTTCTGAAGGTTGGATGAGAGAGACGACTGAGGGTTCGCATTAGGTTTTCCTTATTAGGTTCGAAAGAACCTTTATTCGATGCTCAGGATACGGTGAAAGTTCTTTTTACACAGCACTAGGAATTCTCGCATGGTTGAACTAAGTCAATCCATGACTGACGGTAGTGTCGAAATTTTACAATCATCGACACGATATGGAATGAAGATCGATGGGACCATGTGCTGAACAGGGCACACAAGTTCTTAGTGTCTCGGGTTTCGTCCACGGCATCACTATCGTGGATACTTTGACCGACATGGTTGACGCAAAACTCAAGGGATCCTGATGTTTTGGAACAATGTATTTTTCATGAGTGGATTTCTCACGAGGCCTCTCTATAATCGTCTAGTATACACTAGTCATGTAATATTAAGATTAAAAGGACGGTTGACTGAGAGACTCCGCCCTAAATCCACAACCAAACGAGGAACAGGAAATAAGGCAGCATCACTCACTCGAGGTCTATCAATCTTAATTATAAATGGCCTTAACGTATATACTAAGCCATCATAGCTTTACCTCATGGGTTTTTAAGTGTTACAACAGTGCTGCGACTTTCGCCTTAACGAGGGAGTAATTACAATTAGAATGGATTATTTTAAGTTTTCGATTAGCTACTTAAGGTTTGAGAAACTTACCAAAATTCTACCAGGTTCTTGATGTTTCCCTTAGGCATTAGGGTTAAACTCCTCCTGCGTTCTTGTCATTCCCTTCAGTTGGGCAATTCCTCTTGAAGTGCCCAATCTCACCACATAGGTGGCATATTGGACTGGTCCCTACATTGGTGGTTGATGTAACGAACTCAACCGGGGTCCTGCAGTTGCGAGCGGTATGCCCCTTCATGTTGCACCTAACACAAAAGAGTTCTCGACAGGTACCATGATGATGGTAGTTACACTTGTGGCAGCGGGGGAGGTTTCCTAGGTATGGTCTTCCAGGTGTCGAGGCAGAAGGGTTGGCAGAGGCATTGACCACTTCAGCTTGTTGCCCTTTGGAAGGTCCTTGAGTCGAGGTACTTCCCTCCTCGTTCTCAGACTTTCTTTTCAGTGGATTAGGTTTGAGTTCTGGTGTGGTTTTACACACTGGCGCTGGTTGCAGCTGTCCATTGCTATGATCGGGATTCCCGATAGGGCTCCTGCTAACATTGGCGTTGTTAGCGTTCAGGTGAGCCATGACAGCTGCTACGGATGCTGAAACTGCAGCTTGAAACATAGCTTCATCGATTTGAAGAATCATTGTCTTACCAGTGGGTTGGTTACGTTTCTTTGGAGGCATGGTTTTTCCTACACGAAAAGGAATACAAGCTAATGCGAAACGATGGTTAACCCTAGACGTATCTTCCTTAATTATGATAGGCATAAATTTTTCCCGCGCCTTGATTTATTGTTATCTGAGCGTCGACCTACATCCCTATGATGCAGTCCGGGTAACGGGGTAGGAGTAAATGTGTCGGAAAGCCATAAAATGGGTGTCGTTCCTACTACGTTATCTTTATATTGGAGAACTTCACTCTCTGGCATTGAAAAGATTTGAGAGAAGTTCGGAACGAAGATCACGGAAGAAAAGGCTCATGAAAATTTATGGCTAAAACACTCTCAATCGAGGTTTTGTGATCCGATCTATTTATATTAATCGTGACGGGAAATATGATTTGCCTAGCACATAGTGTGAGTAGTGTAATCACCGTGACAACCCGAAATTTCTATTCTGTATAACCATTCACTTCAATAGGAGTCAAAACTGTTTCTGCTCATTTTCAAGCTTTTTGGAATAAGTTTTAGTATTTTAAGATTAGTACTTCTGGAGATACCAGGAGAGAGGATGCTCTAGGGTTTATTGTGCAACAATAAAGTCCCAAAGCTCCAAGAGTTTGGAGTTTACGGCCTAAACAAAGGAGTTTACGGCCGTAAACCCTAAATTGGGGGTATATATATATATATATATATATATATATATATATATATATATATATATATATATATATATATGACACTTAGTCATTATTTACCATTTTTCACAAATTCAAGATCCAAACTCAATTCTCTCTCAAGTATCATCCAACAATTCTTCAAGATCTTCAACTTGTAAGTGTTTCTAGCCCTAATAAGTTGATATATTACTTAATCTAGTGATTTAACACACTTCCATCCGTGAAATCATTCCAAAAGGTTAGATCTTCAAGTTTCACCAAGAACACACACTAGTGTTCTTGGACTTTTAGCACCTTTTCAAGCCTCTATCTTGTAAGTACTTCTATCCTAGAGTATAATAAGGCTTGTTACACTTCAATACATCAAGAAAACACCAAGGAAACCAAGGATCAAAGGTGTTTACGGTCCAAGAACACCTTGGACCGTAAACCCTAAAAAGGGTGCCAAAGTGTGCCCTAGTCCCTTCTAAGCCTTGGAAACTAGCCTAGATCCCTTCCTTAATGTGTTTAGGACTTGAAAACATCAAAAGACCACAAACCATTTGGGTTTACGGCTGTAAACCCAAAGGGAAATGGTCCAAGGACCGTAAACTCCTAAAAAAGAGTGAAATGGTGCCCTAATCTCTTCCTGAGGCTTAAACATGAAGTAGGAATGCTTCTTGTGATTTTTAAGGCTTCAAAACGCAAAATGGTCAAGAAACATGAGTTTACGGCCATAAACTCATGGGTTTACGACCGTAAACTCAATGAGTTATGGTCACAAAACCGTAAACTCAAATAAAGGGTTCCCTTGAACCCTAAACTCAATAGCAATGTCCTACAACACTTAGATGCAATCCTTAGGACTTATAGCACTTAAATAAGGTGTTTGACATGTCCTAGGATGTCTTAACTTTGTTAATTAGTTGTTTTATAACTAATTGGATACATATATGTGTTATTATATGTTAACTAGGATCATTGTGTGTGTACAAGTCTTCACTTGACACCTAGCATCATATACATTCCGTTCATCCAAACCACTCACTACAGGTGAGTTCATACCCCTTAATTAACCTTTTAAATGTGTTTAAATGCTTTTTTTTGGGGGGGGGGGAATACAAGTTGAACAATTATAGTTATTATATCAATCACATGTGATTAATAACTACCAAACAAGTAGATTTCATACTTTTCAAACTGTGTTACCAAACTGTTTTACTTCAAACTGTCTTACAAACTCTTTTACATACCAAATGCTATTATCAAACTCTTTTACATGTTAAATACTTTTACTTAAATTCTTCTAACTTATATTCTGTGTATCTATATAGATATAGTTATATAAGTAGGATTGAAAGGACTTAGGACTGATAGCTCACCTTACTTCTTGTTCCTTGTTTGGTTGTGGACTTAAGGGATTCAGGTTAGTTGTCCGAAGGTCGTTTGAATCCTAGTTATATATCATGTATATGTTTGTAGATATAAAAGGTTACTTCTTTCATTCACTCCAATGCCTTTGGGTAGCAAAGGTATACAAACATGTTCATATACACAAACAACATTACTAGTAAACTATAATAGGTATAGTTTAGGAAGATACTATTACTAGAACAATGAAACATACAATGAGTCAGTTCATTCATGAGTAATACATAGTGATGAGAAACAAACATAATACATAGTGATGAGAAACAAACATAATACATAGTGATGAGAAACAAACAATAGTGATGAGAAACAAACATAATACACAGTGATGAGAAACAAAACATACAAGCTAGACAGAGAAAGAACACACAATACAACTAGCACATACATATACATATACATATACATTACATACAGTTATGTGAGCCACTTAACGGGGGACATGGCACTACCTGTCATGACCCGTTTTGTATCCAGAATCTCCTTAATTGGGGAGCGTATGAGTTTGTGTATAGATCTATATTGGATTGACTATCCTACACCTTGCTGCTCGCTACAGTGGGACTTGCAAGTCTACGGGTGCCAAACGTCATTTCTTACGACGTCTTACATCGTCGTTTTACTATAGAGTCGGTAGCAGGATACAGGACGATCACATGGTACTTTAAATAACAAATAGTTTAAAGTAATTAGTACAGCAGTAGTTACTTAATACAACACTACAGTACTATTTCATTTTCCCTTTACATTTACTTTGTGATATTCACACAATAAACAATAATATAAGAACTATATTTTTGGTTAATAATAGTCAGATTTGGGAAAATACACACTCTTACAAGAGACACACATAGAGATACTAGATGCCTTGGTAGAAGGCTACTTTTAGTAGGAAACATAGGGTTTTCTAGGAGAGTTCAAACAATTACAAACTTTTACAAAACTTATACATTACAGACTTACAAACACTTTCATACAAATGCCGACACTAATATACTTATGATCTCACCAACTTTAAAGCTGATAAACTCTTTCAAAATAACTTGTATTCTCAGGTCACCAGTAGACAGGTACAGGTGCCAGGTTCTGAGAAGATGGAGCTCGTTCAAGACTCATCTTTTATTTTGATGTATATTTTTGGTGTCTATATAACTTGACAGAACACACTTGTATGAAATTATATTATTAATGCAATGGATGATGTTGTTGCTTGTTTACTACTTTGGATTGTTGTGATACTGAACATGACGTCCTCCACCCCCGAACGTTTCCGCCGTTTCGATTTTTGGGTGTGACAATCACTAACTCACTAAATTGTATTATTTTATGGATTATTAGCGTGACGTTAAAGAGGTATAAACACTTCTCGGGTTCCATGCATTGGAACCCTCTGTCCACCTCTTATCCCTGACTGGAACAAGCGTTGGTTTCCTCCGGGTATCTATATAGGGTTCTCTGCTCTCGTAGACATATTGAATTTCTGTTCCGCCTTACTTTTGATTCTGATTCTGAGTGTCATCACTTCATAATGGATGACTGGAATCTCAGAAGTTCAGGCGAATTCCCCACCGATGTCCCTAAAAGGTATAGGCACATGGTGATTTAAATAGCCTCATCACTGTTCGTTTACTTCCTACTTGGAAATCTTTCTCAATGAACCTCTTCTGGGTCTTTATCGACTCCTCTGCTGATTACTGAAGTGGATAAGGTTTCCTAAAGGGGTTTGTGCGAGAATGGGAATGTCTAAAGAATCTTAAGAAATTATTAAAACATTTTACTGGGTGATCCATATCGAGTCCGGATACAATTACATAGTGTACACAAATCATATATAACTTAGATCTGATAGGCCTTCGAATATGTGATACTACCCTATATCCACATCCAAACAAGGAAAAGGAAGTAGAGCGTAACCACACATTCTTAGCCTATGAGATCCTCACTATATATAACCTTGGGAGTATACACTCTGTAATCGTAGGTCTATCGATAAGGATCTCTTCTAGTTTTCACGCAAGGTTATTTATGGTTCCTAAAATACCCCTATGGTATTTTAATTACATGCTTGATTCTTAACTTCAGAACATACTTTTGGGTTTATTCCGAGTCTTTTAGTATCCTAAAATACTCCTATAGTATTTTAACTTTATGTTTGGCTCCAGCATTTCTATTTGGTAAGTTTCAGATTCATTGCAACACCACCATCACTCCCAAGCACACGTTAGTCGCATCTCGAATAAATGTAGTTGATCAGGTTACATTTATTCCAGCTTACGGTTACATAACTACCCAGGTTTGACGGTAATGCTCAACATCCAAAGACTTTTATTCTTGTTCTTCTTGTGATACTTGTTCGGGTTTTCATATTCTGGATGTTCTTATACTTATGTAAAATATGGTTATATTTTAAAGTATAATTCTTGGTCAGATTATTTTATCCCATTCTATTTATAGGTTGTATATCTTTTATGATTTGATATACTGAGCTCACTATAAACAATGCTCTGATACCAATCTGTCACACCCCAAAACCGGAACGGCGGAAACGTTCTGGGGTGGAGGACGTCATGTCAAGTATCACAACATATGCAGTATAGTAATCAAAGTACAACAACCATTGCATTAATAGTAAAAATTTAAATAGGTTACATTTAACAACAACATCAAAAGTAGATATAGGAATATAACATAAACTGCAGCTTGGTACTAGGCTGTCTTCGCAAAAGCTCCCGGAGTGTACCTGTCTACTGATGACCTGAGAATACAAGTTATTTTGAAAGCGAGTATCAGCATTTTAATGCTGGTGAGTTCTTAAGTATTTAATGACATTGGTATAAATACATGTTTTTCTTTAAAATAAACTCACTAGATAATGGTGATTTGAGTTTACAGAGTATTAAAATTCTTTCCAGAAAATCCTATATTTTCTAATAAAAGTAGTCTTCTACCAAGACCCAATTGTTTTATGTTTAAGGAGTAATTTCCCCCCCAAAGTTAACTATTATTATCAAAATATAGTTTACACTTTAAGGAATATGTGAGAAGATCACAAGTAAAAGTAATAGGGAAAATACTATTTTACCTGAGCAGTACGCTGCTGACTAAAAGTGAATAAAACATAGACTCCAGGTGGTATCGAATGAACCACATGCCTCGGAGAGTCTAAAGGAATGAAATACAGACTCCAGACGGTATTAAGTGAACAATACGCCTCGGGGAGTCTAAGGAAATGAAATACAGACTCCAGGTAGTATTAAATGGACAATACACCTCGGGGAGTCTAAAGAAATGAAATACAGACTCCAGGTAGTATTAAGTGGACAATACACCTCGGGGAGTCTAAGGAAATGAAATACAGACTCCAGGTAGTATTAAATGGACAATACACCTCGGGGAGTCTAAAGAAATGAAATACAGACTCCAGGTAGTATTAAGTGGACAATACACCTCGGGGAGTCTAAGGAAATGAAATACAGACTCCAGGTAGTATTAAATGGACAATACACCTCGGGGAGTCTAAAGAAACCTTTATTCCTACGTAAGTCATTTTAAAGGTTTAAAATGTAGCCTAGTGTATAACTAGGAAAATATATTATGATGGTTTCATATGTAGAAAAATACCATGATAATACTTATTACCTTAAAGCGATGAATTATAAGGTAATTGTAAAGATACTCGTAACCATACTGATTGACGGATGTAAACACGACGACCTGCTGGCGTCGAAATGAATGTGACATTTGTCACCCCTTGGCTTGGTCGGCCGGGACTGTAGCTAGCAGTCAGGATGTGGGATGGTCTGTCCCGTATAGATCTATACACACAATGCCCGCTCTCCCTCCAGGAGACTCTGGTTACCGCTCGACAACGGTGAAATCTGTGTCATGAGGATGTATCTCGTGTTTTGATTTCTATATACCTTTCTTTTTACTAAAAGTACAAGTGTTTAGAATATAGATATAACTAAGTTCTCCTTCATGAAAGTTATGGTCGGTTTCTAAACTATACCTATTATAGTTTACTCGAGGGGTTATCTAGATGCCTTTGCTACCCAAAGGTGTTGAACTGGAATAAGATTATTAACATCTAACCAGATATACATAATATATAACTAGGACTTGAACGACACTCGGACAAATAACCGGATGCTCTAAGTCCACAACCAAACGAGGAACAGGAAATAAAGCGGGTTATTAGTCCTAAGTCCTTCAAACCCTACTTATATAACTATATCTATATAGACATGGATCTATCAAGAATATAAGTTTAAAAGACTTTGATAAAAGCTTGGTAATTTAAAAGAGATTTTGGTACATTAAAAGAGATTTGAAAACAAAATTTGGAAACCTTTAGCTGGATAAAACAGTTTAACATGCATAAATCTTTTTGCTATACAGTTATTAATCACCTGTGATTGATATAATAACTTTATAGTTCAACTTGTATTCCCCCCCCCCATAAAAGCATTTAAAATCATTTAAAAAGGTTGATTAAGGGGTATGAAATCACCTGAAGTGGGTGATTCGGATGAACGGTTGGTATAGGATTCTAAGTGTCAAGTGAGGACTTGAACACACACGCGGATCCTATTAAGCATGCAATGATACATTTATGTATCTAATTAGTCATTTAATAACTAATTAAGCAAGTAAAGACACTCAAATACATGAAAACACTTTGCTACAAGTGCTAGGAGTGCTAAGGGTTGCATCTTAAGAGAGTATGGCCTCACATTGGAGTTTACTCCCTATATGGTAGCACCATATGGGTTTACGGTTCTGGGACCATTTCCCCCCATGAGTTTACGGCCGTAAACTCATGGTAATGGTGCCATTGGGTGTTTTAAGGTCCTACACCACTAAAGGAAGTAAGCTAGACTCGAATCCAAGGCTTAGGAAGTGACTAGGGCTCGAAATGGCCCTTTGTTGGAGTTTACGGTCCTTGGACCACTCCTTGGGAGTTTACGGTCCTTGGACCACTCCTTGGGAGTTTACGGTCGTAAACACATGTGTTTACGGTCATAAACTCATGAGTTTACGGCCGTAAACTCATGTTTATCCAACCATCTCGTGTTTTAGTGTTTCTAGCTTATGCATGCAAGGTTCTAGTCCTTTATACAAGCCATGGAAGGTGTTAGGGGCACTTAAACACCATTTGAAGGTGTTTACGGTTCTGGGAGATCTCCTTGAACCGTAAACACATATAGTCTTGGGGATTTTGATGTTCTTTAAGGGTTTAACATGTATTCTAAGCAAACAACTAGTTAGGAGGAGTGTACTTACTTATAGGAAGCTCGAATGAGTGTTTAAGGGCCAAAAACACTAGTGTGTGTTCTTGGTGTTTTGAAGAACACTTGAAGATCTAAGAAAAGAGGAGATTTCTATGGATGAAATCGAGTATAAACACTAGATAAAGTGTTATATGAACGAATTTAGGAAGAAATCACTTACATTTTTGGCGAATTTGAATAAATGAGATATGATACTTGAGAGAGAATCTTGAGTGTTCTTGAGGTGGGAAGTGAAAAATGAAGGAGTGAAGGGTAAACTCATGCTATATGCATGAGTTCATGGGAAAAGGGAGTTTACGGCCCAAACTCCCTTGTTTGGCCGTAAACACCTAGTCAAGGTGTTAAAAATTTATTTATTTCACAACACTCCTAACAGGTACTTCCATTTATTTGTTCGCTTTACGAATTAAAAATAAAAATACTCAAACGGACTTAAAACCGGCCAAAAATGTTCCGAGATGAATTTGACCATTATTTGATGTGCTTGACTGCGGAGTTTATATAAATGAAAATTTTGGGTTGTCACAGTCCGCGAAGGTGCAGGCGGAAAATTTTACCTTGCTCCCTTCCGGACAGGAGCATATCTCATATATCGACTCCGTCTTCTCGAACCATTACGAGAGGGCAATGATTCCGCCAGTTCAATTGAAGGCCCTGGGTTTGCAGCTGGTGAAGTCCTTGTACGAGCACTCCCTAGAGCGCACTAGAGCTTCGATAATATTGGGAGGCACATTAGTTCCACTCACACTAGTACCGGTCGAGGTGAATTGTGCTAGGGCTGTCGTAACAGCCGCATTCACCGCAGCTTCGACTGCTGTCGGATTGTATTGAGGAGAAGGAGGAGGTGGAGTTTGATTCGGAGTTATTGGAGTAGTGCATATCGTTGATCGACAGGGAGGCATCTTGAAGTTATAAAATCACAAAGATGAAGATATTGGTAAGAATTTAATAGTGAGTATGATGAGAGTGACTCATGGACTAACTATCCATAGCCCAACAACACAAATGAAAGTATGATTGAATAGAGATCTAGTACTAGAAAGATGAAAGCATTTGGATATTAATTTCCATGAGATTAGATATCTGTCAATAATACTGGTATTACAGATGTACAAATTCGGGAAAAATGAAATAGGAGTAGGTCTTACATCAAACCAAGATAAGAAAATTTTGACAGAATAAAGACCTATCGACCGAAAGTTCAAGGTCTTAAAATAACAGGAAATTATAGGGAAAAGTGCTACTTAGAGCATAGATAAGAAGGCTAATCCTTAGATAAGAAGGAAGTTTGAGCAGAGCATTCCCTACTGGCGACGGGAACCCCTTGGGGGAACCCTTAAGTCATCCATCTGACGCTCCAAGTCAAGAAGGTGTCGCTCGTACACTCGCTGGCGTACGCGATGTTCTATGACTTCAGCTCGAGTCACAGCTAGCTCTTGCAAAAGAGACTCATGGTCTCTCTCAGTTCTATCGCGAGCATGCTCCAGACGACGAGTGCGGATATTATTGATCCTAGCATTGGCATCAAGTTCTGCAATTCGGTTGAGAGCTGTCCTACCCTGTATTTCGTTACGAGCAACCCTGCGGACTAGAATAAGCAGGACTCTGTCTGCTGAGCCTCCTTCGCTCACGTTGTAGAAATATCTGTCTCCGTTGTATGGAATGGGTTGACCCTGTTCTTGACTCCATGTCTCCAAACTTTCCACCCATAGAGGCGTCGGGCCTTGAAAATCCGGACGAGGGTTAGGATTTGGGTTTGGAGCTACCAGGGGTTGATCATTGACTTCGGGCTCGGAGTCAGAATCCTCCGGGAAGTTCTCTACGAACTCATCGTCCATTGGAATTGCAGGTTCCTCTTCTGGCTCTACATCGAGCCATCCATCGTTACCTTGGTTGGGAAAGTATGGGTCTCCGGGGATATGGAATTCAGCCATGTTATCTACGCGAGAATAGGGGTAAAAGAAATAACTAATAGACGTACTAATTAAGATAATTATAAGATGATCCTTACCAGTTACTCCAACATTTGCGTAGTGCATACCAGTCATATGTAGCCAAAACAGGATAGACCTTCGAATAAGTGACCCTAACTCTAAGCCCACAACCAAACAAGGAACATGAAGTAAAGCAAAGATCACAGATTCTAAGTCTATAACACCCTAGTCACATATAACCTTAGCGTATCCACTCAGCAACTATTGACATACTAATAAAGACCTTTTTAGTTTGCACATAAGTAATTATAGTAACACAAAATACTCCTATAGTATTTTAAGTTTATGTTCTGTTCTAATGTTTTCATTGTAGTAGTGTTGGTAAGTTTTTAGACTTGTTGCAACATCACAACCATTCCTAGGAACATGATAATCACTTCTCGGAAAGATATAGTTGATCAGGCTATATCACTCCCAGATCTGATTATATGTGCCCAAGCCTACTTGTGCTGTCCAACAATCGTAATACGTTTGTTCTGTCCTAGTGACACTGATTTTAGTATGAATGCAGGTATGTATACTTTGGTTAAATATTTTATTATTTAAAAGTATAAACTCTTGGTCAGAGTATTTTAATCCCCTTGTGTTTATAGTTGTATATCTTTTATGGGTTGATATACTCAATTCACTATAAACAATGCTCTGATACCAATCTGTCACACCCCAAAACCAGAACGGCGGAAATGTTCGGGGGCGGAGGACGTCATGTACAATATCACAACAATGCGTAATAGTAAACAAGCAACAACATCATCCATTGCATTAATAGTATAATTTTAATACAAGTGTGTTCTGAAGTTTATAAGACACCAAAAATGAATAATCAAAATAAAGACGAGTCTTGAAAGCTCCGTCTTCACAAAACTTGGTCATCTGTACCTGTCTACCGGTGACCTGAGAATACAAATTATTTTGAAAGCATAGATCAGCATTAAAGCTGGTGAGTTCATAAGTATATTAGTGTCATTGTTTGTATAAGTTTGAAGAAAGTACTTGTAAATGTTTGATGTAAATGTTTGTAAGTGTTTGATGTAAATGTTTGTAAACTTCCTAGAAAATCCTATATTTTCTACTAAAGTAGTCTTCTACCAAGACTCAACTGTTCTCTATGTTTGTTCTTTTGTAAAAGTGTGAGTTTTCCCAAAGTATGACTATCATTACCAAAATATAGTTTTTCATTACCGTTTATGTGAGAAGATCACAATGTGAATAAAATGGGAAAATAAAGATGTATTGTAGTTTTATCTACGTAACTACCAATGTACTAACTACCTTAAACTTGTTAGTTTAATTAAGGTAAAATGTGATATGATTGTATCCATACTTGATCGACTAGTATAACACGACGTTCGAGACGTCGAAATGATATGACATTCGTCACCCATAGACCTGCAGGTCCCACTGTAGCTAGCAGCAAGGTGTAGGATGGTCAGTCCCGTATAGATCTATACACAAATTCACGCTCTCCCTCCAGGAGACTCTGGGTACAAAACGTGACGCAGCAGTATATTGCTGAGCCATGAAGTAGTATCTCTCATTAATGTTATAGTATTCTTGTGTTTGTATAGTATGTTCTAGTGTAGTGTATGTTCTCTCTGTCTAGTATATAGTATGTTCTCTAGTGTATAGTGTGTAGTATGTATTGTTTCTCGTTATAGTATGTATTGTTTCTCTTTATAGTGAGTATTGTCTATCGTTATAGTATGCTCTAACTGTTTCTCTTTATAGTGAGTATTGTCTCTCGTTATAGTATGTTCTAACTGACTCTTGTATGAACTGACTCTTTTTATGTTTCATTGTTCTAGTAATAGTATTAGTGACTTCATAAACTATACCTATTATAGCTTACTAGTAATGTTGTTTGTATGAATGAACATGTTTGTACACCTTTGCTACCCAAAGGTATTGAACTGAATGAAGAACTTTTATATCTATATATATACACATAATATATAACTAAGATTCAAACGACCTTCGGACAAACAACTGATACTCTAAGTCCACAACCAAACAAGGAACATGAAATAAGGCGAGTTATCAGTCCTAAGTCCTTTCAATCCTACTTATATAACTATATCCATATAGACATGATTTGACAAAATATAAGTTTAAAAGAATTTGATAAAGAGTTTTGCGTATAAAAGAGTTTGTAAAACTATTTGAAGCAATTTGATGAAAACACAGTTTGAAGTATAAGAATTCTATCTGTTTGATAGGTATTAATCACATGTGATTGATATAATAAGTATAATGTTTCTACCTGTATTCTCCCCCATTAAAAGCATTTAAAATCATTTAAAAGATAAGTTCAGGGGTATGAACTCACCTGCAGTGAGTGATACGAATGAAAGATCGATTTGTAGGATGCTAAGTGCCAAGTGAAGCCTTGAGCACAACGGATCCTAATAAGCATATAATGACACATATATGTATTTTAATTAGTGTTTAAGCAACTAATCATGATATAGATTCACCTTAGGAACTAGGAAACACTTATATGGAAGTGTTATAATCACAAAGGATTGCATCTAAGGGGGTGTATGGCCACACAATGGTGTTTACGTCCAAGGTGTTCACGGCCCTATGTGTTTACGGCCATAGGGTTTACGGCCCTATGTGTTTACGGCCGTAAACTCATGAAGTCTTGTGCCAAAGGGTGTTTTTAAGGTCATACAAGCATCAAGGAAGTGTTCTAGACCCATTCCTAGCCTTAAGAAGAGTTTATGGCCAAACTAGTAGCCTTAACAAGGGTTTACGGCCAAGGGAGATGCTCCTGGCCGTAAACTCTCTTTGTTCTTGGAAATTGGTTGATTCAAGGATGTAAATCAGGAGCTTCTACTAGATAAAAAGTATAGGGAAAGGATACTTACGATATGGAAGCGAAAAGGGTTGATTTCGGCCCAAAGAACTAGTGTGTTCTTGGTGTTCTTGAAGATCTAACCCAAAAGATGAAGTTCATGGATGAAATCAAAGGATGATACTAGTTAAGGAGATGTATCAACAGATCGGAGAACAGGAGGGAGTCAGGTGGTGGTAGCGGAAGGCTTAACGTATGACGGTCCTCTCTCGGCTATTCTTGGTGTCCGACAATGGTGATGACATTTCGATGGCGAACTGCAGGTGGCATGGTGGCGGCGACCGGTGGTTAGGGGTTATAAGGTGGCGACGCTAGAGGGAGTGAGAGGTGAAGATGGCGGCTGGAGTAAGGTTCTTAGGGTTAGGGTTTACCAGGGTGACGGGTTTATACACCCGGTCCCCTTAAACTTATTTCCATAATGACGAAAATAGTCCCTCCTTTCCCTTTTTCTTTCAAAGTAAGTCTATAATTACCTTTTTAACCCCAGCCATCCAAAAACCCTTCAACTTAATTCCAATAATTACCATGCAGCCCCTCCCTCTACAAAACCTTTTTAACTTAGGTCCAGAATTTACTCTTTAGCCCCTCCTTCCATAAATCCTTTCATATTAATTCCAAATGATACCAAACACCCCCTGTCTTCTATAAATCTTTACAAAATAAATCTCGAATTTACACTTTAACCCCCGAATAATCCAAATTATAACATTTGGCTCCCGAAAACCAACACCCCACTAAAAATTATGGATTTTAGGGCTACTATTCATATTAATTTTATCTATCTATTTATTTAAAATAACGGGGTGTTATATTTCTTATGATTTTGACTGTTTGTGATTTTTTTTATTTATGATTTCTCTCTTTTCGTTTTTTCTGAATATGTGTTCTTCACAAGCAAGCTATTGACAGTTAACCGAGATAAAGAAGCAAGACTTAGAGTTTCAGACAAGAATATTGAAGAAGATGTAGTTAATGTTAAACTAAGTTTTCAAGAGATGGTAGTTGAAATCGGGTGGGACCCTAACAGTTTTCCTGCATATGATTCTCTCTTAAACACATTAGTCAAGGGTTCTCATGGGATAAAAGAGGCTATCAAGTTCTTTGATGTATAAATCCTTTTTCTTTGGAATATAGTAGGGGTGTAAGTGAGCCGAGCTACTCAGGATCGACTCGTTAAAAGCTCGACTCGAGATCGAATTAAACGAGCCCGAGCCTAAATATGAGGCTCGTTTATTAAACGAGCTCGAGCCGAGCTTCAGTTAGTGGGCTCGCGAGCCTAAATGAGCCTAAACGAGCATATATATATATATATATATATATATATATATATATATATATATATATATATATATATATATATATATATATATATATATATATATATATGTGTGTGTGTGTGTGTGCGTGTGTGTGTATATATATATATATATATATATATATATATATATATATATATATATATATATATATATATATATATATATATATATAAAGAGAGAGAGAGAGAGAGGCTCGTTTAGGCTCGCGGGCTCACTAAATTATTCACGAGCCGAGCTCGAGCTTCATTTTTAGGCTCGAATCGAGCACGACCTCGACCTCGAGCTTCTTCAAAATTAAACGAGCCGAGCTCGAGCTTGGTTTGGTTCGGGCTCGGCTCGACTCGTTTACACCCCAAGAATATAGGTTGTGTATTTTCTATGTACTATAGTTGTAGGGAAGATTTGGAATCTTCTACTTTTCTATGTACTACAGTTGGGTTTAAGAAATTTCGAAAACTTTCTTTTGTGCAAGCAAATTCAACTCTTCACAACGACTCAAAACAAGGTATTCATTTCCATCTTTTTTTTTTAATTTCTTATTTGGTACTAGAAATTGTTGAAATTGTATTTTGATTATCCATGTTTGAATTTTTGTTTTGACAACAATCAAGCATAATTCATGCATTGATTTGAGATTGATCTATCAAAGTTACATTACTTTATTTGATGAAAGAGAGTTATATTTTCAGGTTGTAGACAATAAATACTATAATGTCACTGATCTGATTCAGTAGTTTTTCTAGACACGATTATGGATGAGACAAAAATAGTGATGATTTTACCTTTTGGCAGGTAAGTTCTCTCCAATTTGTCAGAATTAGCAATGAGCTTCATATCGTTCTTTTTTTGTTTTGTAATTTCTACAACCATTTCTTTGTCTTTTAACTTCATATATAATATTTCCTTATCACGTCCTTTTTGGTTGTATGACAGCGCAGAAGCACCTACAGAGAAGAAGAGATTGCCTGAAAAGGCAGCAAAAAAGTCAACGGATGAGAAAGAAAAAGAGTTAAGTATTTCTTTATTAAAAATACAGGTTGGGTTCATTCGTAAAGCCTCCAAACATCCCTCAGATGACAGGTCATAACAAATTAATCCTTTATTTCATTATTTCCATTCATGTATTATAACATTTTGATATGACTTTTTTATGGAATTTTGAGTTTGATGGCTCAGTTTATTAGTGAAGGAAATTGATGTTGGGGAGGGTAAATGCAGGCAGGTGGTTAGTGGTTTAGAAAAGGTTTGCACTCCAGAAGAGTTGACGGTTTGAATTTCCTGCTTTCATGTAAATAAATTAAAATTAACTCTTTTATTTTAATATTTTTATATTTGGATTAGGAATGAAAATTTTAACTGGAAAAGTTTTAATTGCAACATAGGGTAGAATTTATTTCTTATAGCTATTACTTGACATGGATATAAAGCTAAGGGATTTGGATCCAGCACATTATACAATCTGGCTTATTCAATTTTGTCAAGTGCATAAAACAACAAAGGCTTTAAAGCTGTTTGCTATACTTAAGGAATATGTGAAAATAGCATGGCTTAAAGCTCTGAACTTTTTGTTCCAGGTTTCACTTCTTCCTCCGTTGATGCGTGTTTTGGTCTGATAAACAATTTTTTTTTAAATGCTTACTTAGTCATACATGTTTTGTATTCTTTGAAGTCAACAAAGGCAAGGTAGATATGACGGGTGCAGTCTTGACAAGGGTAACTGGATTCGCCAACTTAAGTGATTTAAAAAAAATTTCATTATTTTTATTTACCAATAGTTTTAACAAAAAACATTACAGAGATGCACTTCTATAGACAATATGAAAAAACATGTATTTATAAATTACATATATGGTCCCCGTTGTAGCAAACAATTACATAAATGGTCTCCGTGACAGTTAAATGTTTAAAAAAGTCCTTATGACATTAAATTCTTACATACATGGTCCCTGTGACAGTTTAATATTTCAAAAACCAATTCTGTAATAGTTAATTGTAATAGAGACCATTTATGTATCAATTTACTGTCACATGGACCTTTTTTTTTAATAATTTACAGTCATAGGGACCATTTAGGAAAATGTAAAATGTTACAGTTACCGTTTATGTAACAGTTTGCTACAAAAAGGACCATTTATGTACATACTTATTTTGACATTTTCAGATTGTGATTATTTTACATTTTGATTAGAAGAAGCATGTCTTTGTAAAAGCTGGCACAATCTATGTCTGGACTGAATGAGGTAATCTGATTTCCTCTTGAAGGAGGCTTTGTTTTAATTCCTGTGAATGGGTAGGTTTGGAAACATGCGACATTTATGAGAACTTTAATGCTTTATGTCTGCTTGGATAAATGTTCGGTAAATGACTAGATTATATTTCACAAATTGAATCGAGTTTCACAGATTCGTGGAACTATGGATACTTTGGTTTGAGTATTTGAATATACTTAGAGAGAAACAACAATAGTCTCTCAATAATGTAAGAAAAATGAATCTTTATTGATGCATATAATTAGATCTGAGATTGAATTCTTTTTTGATGTGTTTCAATATGATTACAGGAAGTATTTTAATGAGGAATAACCAAGTAAATAAGAAAAATGAAGAACAAAAAGAGAAACTGGAGTAAAAGGAGAGGAGAAAGACTTAAATTTCAATAAGAAACTTGAGAAGGTAGCAGACATTCAATCTCATACGTTTGATAAATTACATGTAATATAGGTGATAGCAGAAAGACTTTCAGAAAAAGAAGTCGGTGGATAACGTGTTAAATTACAGTAACATCCGAATATATTTCTTTTAAGCTTTTTCTTTTTTCTCATCAACCCATTGTATTTGGGTCATGATCATGTATCATTGAAGTTTATGATTAAAAAAAATTTATAGCTTTAATTGTTTCTTTCAAAGCCAACACCATATTTGATAAATTTGTCACTTTGATGAAAGGGAAAATGACAATATGCTTTAATAGATCATTTTCATGTCGTTTTCTTTGGCGTATCCAACCCCGCAAGGGATTCTTTCCTAGTTTAATTGAAGCTTTGCCGGTATTAATGACAATATTACCGGTCAAGGGAAGCCAAAATAGCGGGAGAAGAAGCACTAGTTGTAGACTAGTAGGGCTGCTCCTATTGAATTTAATACACTTGGGCCAAAGTCTATATGATCATTTATATATCAAACCCTCTAGGCACTAGGAAAAAACAATTGATTATTATTCTTATTATTGCGTTTAGTTTACAAGTTTATATTGGCATCAAAATCAATCAGTTCATTTGAATATTTATATTTTTTAAAATAAAGTTTAGTCTTTAATAATTTTTTTTAAAAGTTGTCAAAATTATATTTTTAAAAGCTTTATTAATTACAATAAATTATCCATGTCAACTTGCCATTGTGATCAAACATATCATTTAGAATAAAATATAAACCACCTATGTGTGATCCAACAAATTTGACTAGACCCGATTGATTTAACCATTTGACCTTTCCAATGCCCTCAATAAAAAAAAAATTCTACATCCACCAGAAAATTATATCCCCAATTATTTTGTGTATTTAATCTTTATGAATGGATGAGTGTGTATATTTAATCTTTTATGTGAGCGTGTCCTTATTCTATTGATATAACCCACCAAGGGTATTTACGATCTAATTTTTTCGGCTTTTAGGTAAAACCGAAGCCAAACCTTTAGTAACAGCTTTTGTTAATCGAAAACCCAAGCCGAACCTTTAAAATTAAAACCGAACCAAATTGAACCGTTACAAACGGTTTGGTTCCGGTTTTGTTTCACGGTTTGGGCTTTTTAGGCTCATTCGAATCGAGCCCATTAGACTAGTTTTGAAAAAAATAATCATATTAAATCTGTGAAAATAATAAAATTTTGCCAAAAATATCATAAAAACTGTTAAATATTGTTCAATACATAAAGCCTAATAAGGTGTCTAAAAATATAACTAACAACATCAAATATTGTTTTATTACATCCAACATTTGTCCAATTCATGCAACCTAAAAGGCTATCCAAAACATTAAATTAATATATAATAAAACTAAATACATACGGTTTGAAAATTTTGAAACCGCAAACCAAACCGTAAAGATAAATACAAACCGCAAAACCAAACTGATCACCAATTTGACCGGTTTTACGGTTAAAAGCCGAACCGGGAACAACGTGTAACTACTAACCAAATCACACACTTATATTATCTTTATTAACTTCATATTACATTTTTTATATTTACATAAGAAAAAGTCATAATACCTTTTTTACCATAAAATAAACCATAATTACAAGATGACCCAAATAGCCATTATTTTCGTCATCTATGAATATGTGTCGTTTGCGAATTTCTTTAAGAAAAAAACGTCGTTTTGCTAAGTTTGATTGCAAAATAATTTGGTTGAGTATATAGATTTTCACAGTTACGGATTACGGAAATATCATTTTTTTTTCCTTGACTTTGAACTATCATAATTTTTTCATACGAAATCTATTTGGAGTGAATATTTTTTCATTGTCCTCGATGTAACAAAAGCTATCAATAAGCATATCACCCTCTAACTTTGGATGACGGAAATGCGTACCTTTTTAGGTCGAAAGTATGCTCTTTGGTGAAAAAAAAGATATAATATCCAACTTTGAACATTCATATTTGTTTTGATACGAAGTCCGTTTGAGGTAAATTTTCTTCTCAATGTTTTCTCTATAAAAATGTCTACCCATGGACATACCATATTTTAAATTTAGATATTGTCAGGACATACGTTTTAGGTCTAAATGAGTCAAATTAACAAGAAAACTCCCTATTGAAATAAAAAGTCATTGGCGAAGTGTCAATTCTTATTAGATGTTTGAATTTCGTAGTCAAAATGTATATTTTTGTAGTTAAATCGACATTAAAACTATATAGTGAAATGACAAGCGATTGATGGAACGACAACTCTTATGAAATGTCTGAATTCGAAGTCAAAGTACACATTTTGTAGTGAATTTGGCATAACTTGTTGGGTAAATGACAAGTCATTGGTGAAAAGAAAAATTGATTATAAATGTTTTTCTCTTTGATTGATCATAAATGAGTTACAAAGAAAAAACTCAAATAATCTAAGACACACACACACACACACACACACATATATATATATATATATATATATATATATATATATATATATATATATATATATATAGAGAGAGAGAGAGAGAGAGAGTGAGAGAGAGAGAGATAGAAAAAAAAGACGATGTAGTCGAAACCAATCATACATTAACACATGGATAAACACACACAAAGAGTTCTAACAACCTGCTCATACCGATGGAATACGAGCATACAAATCTAGAACCGCAAAGGGGGCAGAAACAAACAAAAAAACCCAACATATTTCATGAGAAGGATCACATGTTCATTCGATCTAACGCAACTAAATTATCAAAGGAGGGAGAAACCGAAAACAGACCCTTGCAATCTTTGTTCTTTTCCTTGCCAACTTTGTGGGATCTATATAACCCAAACTAGGATTCATCTCTCATAGTCGCACCTAAACGATTTGGGTTTTAGTTTATCGGACATGACACCTCGCTCCAAGGGACACGATGCTTAAACCAGATTGTGATATTGAGAGAGGCAAAACCAAATGGAAAAAGGGACCATTCAGAAATCTGGTTTTAAGCACCCCTATATATAACAGAGGGTTAAGTTACCTACTTGGATAGTTATTTGGTCACTAAGTAATTATCCTGAAATTTTGAATTTTTATTCTTAAACTTTAAACCCCAATTGAGATCTATAGTTTTCTATTATTTTATTAATTACTAATAAATTAACAAACTAGATCCTCATAATTTCTCTCTTGTCAATTATATCTTAAATCTGTTCTTGAATGTAACTCAAAAGCACCCTCCCATTGATAGTAATATTACAAAACTATTATAAATGTGGGCATACCTCCAAAACTATGCCACTTACCAAATAACATGAGAAAATTCAGTAAACCTTGACTTGAAGAGTCCAAGAGTTGAAAATACTGAAACAGAGTTTCAGAATCGTCAAGTGGCAAGTAATGTGGAAAATAAAGAGTTGTGAATCATCAAGTTAATGATAAAACATTTTTTATATTTTCAAGCTCAATGATTAAAAAGTGTTTGAGTGTAAAACACACTAAAACTCTCAAGTGACTCTCTGGAAATTAGTCTAAGCAGCAGTTGTGCAAAATGAGAAGGAGTGAGCAAGAAAGAGCAACTTTATAATGGATCCCAAGGGGCCTATTTATAGGCTTTGGAAAGCCCATGACATGGCTTGACCAATCAGGTGATGACACGTCATCATGACTTAGTCATCAGTTGACACCATTGCCCTACTTAACGGAGAATGGATGGAATATTCTATTTCTGTTAGTATTCTGTTAGGGTTCCATACAAGTTATGAGTCTTCATAATTCACGAGCCTTCTTGATCAACATTGAAAATGTTATGAGCAACTTGAGCATCATGTTGCTCAATTGTCTTCTTATATGTCATCAACTTCTAGAAGTGTCGTTGATCAAGTTGAGGTTTTTTTGAATGTTGGGCTCTGTCTTAAACTTGAAGATGTACAACTTCTTGTTCAAGATGGACCATGGGTGAAATTCATGTGCCTTTGAGCATTGGAACGTGCCTTCATTGTACATGATGAGCCATGTGCAATCTTATCGAGCCATCAATGTGATCATGTTGATCCATTGACTTGAGTTGAGCCACCAAGTATTCATGTTGATCCATCAATGTCTTGTCGAGCCATAGAGTTGTGGATGAGCCAACAATGTTTCTGATGAGCGATCAATATTCCAGATGATCCACCAATATCTTGATGCTCCATATATGATCTAGATGTGCCATCTAATATCATGATGATCCAACTTTCTTTCTTCAAGTGCTCAATGTTCAGAAAGTGTTCCATGTTAACAACAATTGCTCCATGTTCACTTCAAGTGCTCCAACATCTGATTCTTCAAACAATTGGTTAATCTTCAGGATCTTTCCAACCTGAAGCATTCTGATAATGTTTATTAGAAAATGTAAATCAATACTCAACTTATTTCAAGTGACAATCACATAAAAATATTTCCAAACAGTTTCCCCCTATGTAATGGTTACTGAAATAAGGAGTCTTAATAGTGTGCAAAAGGAAAAGTATTGATTTAACATTTCCCCCCCTTTAGTTCAATGCAATTTTCTGTTGAAGCAGACACACAAAAAAAAACTTTAAAATTTATTCGAGAGAACTTGTTCCTCGAACATGAAAATTTTGGTTAAAGAAAATTTTAACTGTCAACATGACTAGAAAAGAAAAATATTGGAATTGAATAAACAAATGTTCGAATTTGCGCGATCTAGACAAAAATTTGTTTTGTCAAGATAGGAAAGTGAAGCGATAAAGATGTCACACCCCCAAACCAGAATAGCGGAAACATTCGGGGGTGGGTGACTTCACGTAGTATCATAACAGTTGAATATCGTAAAGAAAGTAAACACAACCATCATAAATATAATTTAAAAGTTACATTGTTGCATGTGATACATGTTTCACAAGAATATTACAAATATAATGATTTAATAAGTTTTGAAAACTGACACCTTAGCGTCCCTCCTCCAAAAGCTGATGTTTTACCTGTATTACTGATTCCCTGAGAAATACAAGTAGTTTTGAAAAAGTGTCAACAATTAAGTTGGTGAGTTCATAAGCGTTTTTGTACTAAAATTGTATGCCTTTCGGTAAAAATAACTGAGCGTATTCCTAGAACATCCAATATTTTCCATGTATGTGTGGTCGTTTGAAAAAGTTTCAAAGACTGGAATGTAATAGTATCTTTCATGCTAAAATGGTGAAAGTGGATTTATACATATATAATGTAATTACTGAATGCATTTAAGAGTCTCGTAAATCAAAAATATTTCGATACTCCATGTGAGTTTTATAACCCTGCTATTGACCCAGACTGCCTGTAACAACGTTCTTCAGGCATTGCAGTGTTATGACATTTGTCACCCCAGACCTGCCGGTCTAACTATAGCTAACAGTTTAGGTGCAGGATTGTCAATCTCGTATAGATCTATACACAAGTATCACACTCTCCCTACAAGAGATTATGGTTTATAATACAGGACTTGAAATGCGTACTTGAGAGTACGGTGAAGCCGGATGTCTCACAAAACTTAGTATCAATAGATTTACGAAATGAAAAGTCCACATTTCTTGTAAATGAAAGTATTTCCTTTTTACAGTGTTTATGTAAAGATGTCATGAATAACTCGTAAACTATACCCATTATAGTTTTTCGAAAGTGTGTTCCATTTGGTGATAAAAACTCGATGTAACACCAACTTTGCATGTAAAGTGTAACGTTGGTAGTAATGTTGTTTAACATTTATAAACAAAATGTAGGTAAAGTATTTGAAACCATATGTAACGATGCGTATTTTAACATAAGTTTTTCTCGTGTTTCACTTGTATTTCCTCCCCTAAAACAATGAAAAAGACGTGAAAATGTAGGGGTATGAACTCACCTGGAAAGTGTGGTGATTTGAAGAAAACGAGATTTTTCTCGGGCAGCACTTCTGTAACATCCCAAAATTTGAGGCCAAAAATTTTGTTTTTAAATTAAGTAAATCATAATTTATGTTACCAAAACATTGTCACTATTTCATCATTCATGAAATCATAAAATCATGTCTCAAAAGCCATATCATCAGGAACAATGAAAATCAGAGTACAATCCCAGAAAATCCGATGCGGAAACCATGTGTGTGATGCGCTGGTACGCCGCCGACTCTTTCCCCTTGGACGAAGAGGTACCTGAAACCAAAACTGAAACGGTAAGCACAAAGCTTAGTGAGTTCCCTCATCATACCACATACCGCATAACACCGTCGATATCTTTCAACCGTTAACTGCCATCGGTATCTTTCAACCGGTAATCATCATCGGTATCTTTCAACCGGTACACACCATCGGTATCTTTCAACCGGTAACTGGGGACTATTTCACCCCCTAGCACTAGCATACAGTAACGAGAGGTAATCATACCGTCAGGCATAACTGGGTAGGGACAACTAATCCCTTCTACACACATAGCATATCACACAGGCATATCTCATGACCATAACACATTAACATACCAAGATAATTATCACAAAGGCAATCATCTCTTTCATAACTACCTACTGGTGGGCCGACATTGGTGCCTTAGACCCACCCCTACTGGAAGGTAACTCACCTCGTAGTAGCAGTTGCCGATCTGTGCGGGAACTCTCTGTCTACTGCTGCTGCTCCGGAAATCCTCCAGCTATAATTCCCACAAAACACCCAATCAGAGTCTGATAACTACTCTTATGGTGGAATGACTATTCTACCCCTGACCTAGTCAAAGTCAAGCCAAAGTCAACTTCCAGTTGACCTGACTCGCCGAGTTGGGCCGCCAACTCGTCGAGTCCTTATCCATCTAATTGTCCTTATTCCCGTCCCTACTCGTCGAGTTAGGCAATGACTCGACGAGTTCTCCTCCTATTCGAACATCGAATGATCCTTCATCCGACTCGCCGAGTTGTATGAACAACTCGCCGAGTTCATCTTCATCTGAAGAACAAGTCCTGTCCTTGACTCGCCGAGTTGTATGAACAACTCGTCGAGTTCATCTTCATGTGCTGGGAGATTGCCTTGGACTCGCCAAGTCCGTTCATGTACTCGCCGAGTCCCATGAACTCCAGGTCTAAGGCTAAGTCCAATACGTCTAAACAGCTATGGGACTCCCTTTTCTAACAACTGACCATCGCAGAAGGGTTTAAGATGGCTGAAAGCGCACCGACTCGCCGAGTCCCAAGAACGACTCGCCGAGTCCAACCTTGACCATTTCTATACAGTCGATCTAAATGGGACTTAACACACCAAAACCATAGATTTGGCCTCCAAATGTCCATTTTACACGTAAATTTCCTAACTTGATGTACATGCATGGGGATTTTAGCTCAAAAGTCCATAGAAGGTGCTCTACAATGTGCATGGGGCTCTCATGGCCATAAAGTTGGCACCTTTATGCCATGAGACCCCTCCAATGACTCAGATCTGGAAGTAGAACCCCATAAATCACCTTACAAATCTGAAAATGGCTTAAGAAGCCCTAAATGCACCATGACCATAGGCCCTAAAGATGAACAACCAAAAAGGAAGACCAAAACAGGGGGCATTTACCTTGCTTGAGCTAAAGATGAAGCAAGATCTCTGGATCTACAAGTCCCAACTCAAAATCCCAAGCTTCCTCTTTTCCTACCAAGCTTCACAACCAACCAAGAACACCAAAATGGCCTTAATACACACACAAACAGCTAGGGTTTCGATATCCAGCTCTAAGGGAGTGTTAGGGACAAGGGAGGCTGAGTTAAGGTGTTTATATAGGGTGCAAACCCTCAGATTTAGGGTTTTACTCGCACAACGCCTACTCGCCGAGTCCGTCTTCCGACTCGTCGAGTAGGTCACTTAAGATGACTACAGACTCGTCTCTACTCGACGAGTGGGTCCTCCGACTCGTCGAGTCCCAGGAAAAAACATAAAAATGCTTGAATTAAATGCGTACCAGGAATTGGGTGCTACAAATCTCCCCCACTTATTCTAGACTTCGTCCTCGAAGTCTGCTGCTCGTTCCTGGAAATGTTCTGGGTAATGCTCCATCATCTCACCCACCGGCTCCCAAGTCCATTCCGAGCCCTTCCGGTGCTGCCATTGCACCTTCACCAGCTCGACCCTCTTATTCCTCACATCCTTCGACTTCCGGTCGAGGATTGCTACAGGTCGCTCAATATAATTCAGGCTGTCATCAACCCGAATATCCTCTAAGGGTACCACTGCTGAGTCGTCCACCAGGCACTTCCGCAGCTGGGAGACGTGGAAAGTGCTGTGGATCTGGCTCAGTTCGGCTTGCAGATCCAACCTGTACGCCACCTTGCCCACCCGGGCTAAAACCCTGAACGGTCCAATGTACGTGGGGCCTAACTTGCCCCGTTTCCTGAATCGGATGACGCCTTTCCATGGTGACACCTTCAGGAGAACCATATCCCCGACCTGGAACTCCAGGTCTGATCGGCGCCTGTCGGCATAACTTTTCTGCCGACTCTGAGCAGTCTGAAGCCTGCTCCGGACCTGCTGAATCCTCTCCGTCGTCTTGAGCCCCACTTCGGTGCTCCTCATGACCCTTTGGCCAACCTCACCCTAGCATATCGGGGTCCTGCACTTCCTCCCGTAAAACATCTCGAAGGGAGGACGATCGATACTCGCGCGATAGCTATTGTTATACGAGAACTCAGCCAATGGGAGGTATGTATCCCAGCTACCACCGAAGTCTAGCACACATGCCCGCAACATATCCTCCAAAGTCTAGATGGTCCGCTCGCTCTGACCATCCGTCTGCGGGTGAAATGCAGTGCTAAAGTGCAGACGAGTAGCCAAATCGGCGTGGAATTTCTTCCAGAACCTGGAAGTAAACCGCACATCTCTGTCTGAAATCACGGAGACTGGCACTCCGTGCCGTGCCACCACTTCCCGAATGTAGATGTCGGCCAACTTCTCGGACGAAATACTCTCCTGGATCGGTATAAAATGGGCACTCTTGGTCAACCGATCCACGATGACCCATATGGAATCCACTCCCCGCGCGGTCCTGGGAAGTTTGGTGATGAAGTCCATAGTAATATCTTCCCACTTCCACAGAGGAATATCCAACGACTGCACCTTGATGTGTGGCCTCTGGTGCTCGGCCTTGACCTTCCTGCAGGTCAAGCACCGCTCCACGTACCATGCTACATCCCGCTTCATGCAGGGCCACCAATAGTCTAGACGAAGATCTCTATACATCTTTGTCGCCCCGGGATGAATGGAGAATCGGGATTTGTGCGCCTCCTCCAACAGCACCTGGCGCACACCCCCGAGGTACGGTACCCACACCTTACGGTGTAATGTCAATAATCCTCGGCCATCATAGTCGAAGGAGGAAACCTGTCCCACAATCCGCTCACTCTTCCGATGTTCCTCCTTCATGGCCTCCTGCTGGGCCTCCCGAATCCGCTCCAACAGCGGAGTCACCACTGTCATCCTCATACATATATCCCTGATCGGCGCTGCCTTGCGGCAAAGCGCGTCGGCCACAACATTGGCCTTCCCCGGGTGGTAGAGGATCTCACAGTCATAATCCTTTACCACATCAAGCCACCGACGCTGCTTCATATTCAGATTTGGCTGGTCCATGAGATACCTCAGGCTCTTGTGGTCCGTGTAGATAGTACAACGAACCCCATATAGGTAATGGCGCCAAATCTTGAGGGCGAACACAACAGCCCCCAGCTCCAAATCATGCGTCGGGTAGTTCGCCTCGTGAGGCTTCAGCTGCCTCGAAGTGTAAGCATAAACATGCCCTCTCTGCATCAATACTGCGCCCAAGCCCGAGATGGACGCATCACAGTATACAACAAAATCCTCCATGCCCTCTGGCAGGGGTAAGATTGGCGCCTCGCATAATCTCTGTCTCAATGTCTCGAATGCAGCCTGCTGCTCTGCTGCTCAGGCCCCGAACGAAAGACCACGACTTTCCTCGTCAGCCTGGTCAGGGGTACGACTATCATGGAGAAGTCCTGAATGAATCTCTGATAATAGCCTGCCAATCCCAGGAAGCTCCGAATCTCGGATGGAGACCTCGGAAACTCCCACCTCATCACGGCCTCTACCTTGGCCGGGTCAACCGAAATCCCGTCCTGGTTGACGAGATGCCCAAGGAACTGCACCTCGTGCAACCAGAACTCGCACTTGGAGAACTTGGCATACAAGCTCTCCCTCCTCAAGGTATCCAGAACCTCCCGCAGGTGTTCCTCATGCTGCTCTCTCGTCTTGGAATATACCAAGATATCATCAATAAAAACTATCACAGACCGATCCAACATCGGTCTGCACACGCGGTTCATGAGATCCATGAACGCGGCAGGAGCATTGGTGAGCCCGAAGGGCATCACCACGAACTCATAATGGCCATAGCGCGTCCGGAAAGCAGTCTTCTGCACATCCTCCTCTCTGACCCTCATCTGATGATACCCCGAACGCAAATCAATCTTGGAGAACCAAGATGCTCCCTGTAGCTGATCAAAGAGGTCATCGATCCTCGGGAGTGGGTAACGGTTCTGTACCGTTACCTTATTCAGCTCCCGATAATCTATACACATCCGGTGCGACCCGTCCTTCTTCTTCACAAACAGAATCGGGCTCCCCAGGGTGAACTACTCGGCCTAATGAATCCTTTGTCTAACAGCTCCTGCAGTTGTGTAGACAACTCCTGCATCTCAGGAGGAGCCAACCGATACGGTGCCTTGGATATCAGAGCCGCACCCGGGACTAGGTCGATCCTGAACTCCACCTGCCTCTCCGGAGGTATCCCAGGCAACTCCTCGGGGAATACATCCGCAAACTCTCGCACCACGGGTACATCGCCCACCGTCACCTGACCCGCCTCCTGGGTATCCATAACATAGGCGACATATCCTGCGCAACCCTGATGGAGGTAGCGCTTAGCCCTCGCTGCCGAACGTAAAGCTGGTCCTTGATGTGGCCTCTCGCCCTGAACCACCAGCTCTCCCCCACTCGGGGTCCTGATCCGCACCAACTGTTGCGCGCAGTCAATCACTGCCCCATTGGGGCTTAGCCAATCCATACCAATAATAACTTTGTTCCCCCGCAAGGGTATGAGAACCAGATCTACCAGGTAACGCTCCTCGAACATCCTCCAAACACAATCTCGGTAGACCTCTGACCCTCA
This sequence comes from Lactuca virosa, assembly GCF_052849685.1. NCBI lineage: Eukaryota > Viridiplantae > Streptophyta > Magnoliopsida > Asterales > Asteraceae > Lactuca > Lactuca virosa. The sequence goes on along the minus strand of NC_136429.1, from coordinate 276,891,386 downwards.
CACTGACCGGTCGTCCGCAATCTCGACCTCAAGGGGGGCAATCCAACATGCCCGAAGACTCAGGAAACTTCTTGCTAAGCGCAAGAGAGACAAACGATCGGGTAGCACCCGAATCAAACAATACCTGAACTGGGATACCGTTCACATGGAACGATCCTAAACAGAACACATACATATAACATATCAAAATCAAGACAACATAACGTAAAAGATCTGAGGGGAGAAATCATACCTGTCACCACATCGGGTGCAGCGCGTGCCTCCTCGGCTGTCAGCTGAAATGCTCGGCTCCGCACCACTGGAGCCTCCGTCTTGACCTTCTGGCCATCCGTAACCCGCGCAGTCGCCGGAGTTGGCACCACTGCCAGCGTCGCTGCTGCTGTCAATCTGGGGTCATAAGGTTTCTCTCCGATTCATGAAAATGATGGCGAGGAAACACTTCCACCAAGTAGATTTGAAACAGATGGCAAAAGGTCTAAACAATTGAGACTATGATTATGGCATCCCTTTTCATAGTTTTGAAATTGTTTAGACACACATGCATGCTATCTAAGGAAAGGTGTATGATTTTGATAAAGTTTTATCAAAGCATCTCGTATCAGAAATCTGAACTTTGGTAAGAAAGTCAATAAAGTATTGATTTCTAGAAGTCCAGCTGATTTCTGAGTACATGTCAAAGCTAGTGGGAGCATAAGTGTTATGTTAATAATCATCATGTTAGTGGGAGCATGATAATTATTGTTAGTGTTGCAAGTTAGCAATGTTAATTATAGAAAACAAAAGTTTCAATTCGTGAGGCTGCAGGGATTGAAAAAGTTGTTTTGCTATAATTAAGGGAGTGGATATACTTCATTTCAGTTCTAAAGGCTTAGATTGAGACCTTAATCATCTTTAGTCAAGAATATATATATATATGAATTTCATGTTGGATTGGTTCAACTTAAGGAAATTCTATATATTGCGTTTTCAAAATTCGATTATGATTACGGCATCCCTCTTCATAGTCAACTTTTGAAAACATGGCAAATAAAAATATTGTAGCAAAAGACTGGTCTAGAATCATGTCTTTATGTGAGACATCATGAATCGTGTACCATTTGATTTGGGTACAGGATCGATTGCATGTGCTATAATATTTGTCATTTCTAAATTTTTCCAAATGCCCAGAGGCATTAAGAAGGGAAAGGTCTAGAATTGGATATGAGTAAAATGATTAAGCAATTGTCGAGGACAATCTGAGGTTTACCAAAGATTGGTTGCTCAGGGACAGTTGGAAGTATAGTGCTAATTTTGGAAGGACCATATTGACATATTCTGAAAAGAGGCATCTCTTATTCAGAAGTGATAGTCAAAATGAGAATATGGAGTTGTCTCCATAGGTGGAAGTTATCTGTGTAAGATTAGAAAACTTAATGCAAGAAGCATGTCCAAAGCAATGTACTTTGAATATGAGACTTAGTTTCCATGGAGTTGATCTCCATTGGAATACCTTATAATGACTGTTGACAAGTCTTTGTGACTTTGTACATATTCATTACAGGAGGGTCAGTGCATATAAGTTTAAAATCTAAACAGATTTCGATAAATGATAGGAATTTGAAGTTCTCACATTTTTCGATAAGGATTTGGGAGTGTGAAATTAGAATCATTGAAATTATGTTCAATTGGTTTATTTCACAAAGTAAGGATCATAGACAAACATAGAGTGCATACTTGGTGTATGGCAAAGCTATTGTTTAAGAAAAACATAGTGTACATGCTTGGAGCATGGGACAATTAGTGTTTTTAATTCAAGTATAAAGTTGATAAAACCGAAACAATGAATAATGAGTAATTAGTATGGTGATAAATAAAATTGTTTATTTATATTCATAGGGTTTGATACCATATTTGATTCATTTATTCTTGTGTTTCACTTTGCATGTTTTGACTTCCAGAATAACTAAGTCGCTCTTCCTGAATGATTAAGTTATTAAAACCATCCACAGTCGGTCATATGTTGGAAGTAGATATGAATCAACACTGTCATGGGTTGGTTTGTAGAGGTCCAAGTTGGTGGAGAAAGTGGTGCGACAACACTCATGAGTGCTCATATGTTCTGAGTATTGGATTCAACTCGCGCTCATTTGAATCACTTCATGGATTTTATCACGAGTGATCATGAGACGATAATATCTTATATTCTTCAAACCTAGAGATATGAGTTGTTACTATGAGTTGGTTATACATTGATTGCACGAAAACACATTTGGTAACTCGATGTTATAAAACTTGCCTTTGTGTATGATTGAACAAGTAGTAGAACAAGCCATATAAGTCGAAGTTTATCCATTCCTTTTACCTTCGGGATAAAAGCGATATCTGTGGGCCCCTCGATGATTTAGCGATGACACATGTGAATGCTTGGCCAAGCCAGGACTGATTTGATTTGTTCAATCAGTCAGTCATCATAAATTGAAAATCGGGAAACAACAAATGGACAGAGAGAATGATTATAATCCATGTCTCAGTCCATATGATATCTAGAATGGAGGAATATATGATCCCTTATCTAATGGACAAGTCATTGACAAGGTCAGAGTTCGACAGCGGCTTTAAGAGCTACGATTGCCAGTTAGGTTTTGAAGTCATACTCAATAATAGTTTTAGACTTATCCAAGTGGGAGACTGTTGGATTAATGTCTAAGTCCATAACTTTGACCCGACCCGGCATGGTCCATTTGGGTTGCACTTCACCGACACAATTTATATGGATAGTCTTTTGAGAATAGTATATTTATGATTTATATTAATATATTATAAGTTCTAATAAATTAATATGGAATCATATTATTTAATTAGTATTGATCAAGAATTAATTTAGAATTAATTAAGTGATCAAAAGGAACTAATTAAATATGGACTCTTATATATATGGAATGGGCCAAGTTCATTTAGGTTGGGCTAAGCTTTCATGGATGGTCCATGGAGCTTTTAACCCATGGATCCTATGTAAATGAAAGGTCATGGGTATTAGGGTTTACATGGATGTAACCCTAATCCTCCATAATATATAAAGGGGTCCTTGGCTCACAAAATTGGCAGAAGTGTGTGAAAATAAGAGTGGGCCGATTTTAGTGTGCATACATATTCTCTCAAGTTCTTCCAAGGTGTTTTGGTGATTTGTGATTCCATTTGAGGCTTCCACACTATTGGGGCTAAGCTCTTAAAGCTTGAAGACATCAAGCTACATCAAAAGGTATGTCATCTAACTAGAACTTTGTAGTATAGGTGCTTCATAATATGCTAGTTAGGATGAAACCTTGGAATAGTTAGTATTTGCATGTATAATAGAGAAAACATAGATCCAAGGTTTATAGGGTTGCATGTACACCATAGGAGTGTTAGAATGCTCAAAACCCAACAGCATGCGCCAAAAAAATTCGTCATGAGGATGGTTGATCACGTGATCGTCGATGTGCCAAGAGGCTTAAGTCGTGATCATCCTCTTGTGATTTCGAGTAGTTGTGCCAAGTGAAGATGTTCACTGCACCCGGAAAGATCCAATTAAGTCTTCGATGTTACGCCAAGAGGGTTTGTACCTAATGGATGATTCGCCAAAGGGTGTTGTACCAGACTGATGCTCCAAATGTTGGTGATCAAGCTAACAAAACAGGGAAATAACAGGGGAATAACAACTAGAACGAGACAGTCGAATGATTGATAATCTTATTGAATGAAGATAAATAGCTGAACGATTTCATTTGTTATACAAAGAGAATTTTCGACTGATTATTGTCTTGCAGAACTAAATCTAATAAATAGAGTTAACTAATAGAAAAAGGGAAAAAATAGCAAAATTCCCTACTCCAACGTTCAAGTCATCGGCGTGATTTTACTCTCCTGAAAACTTGGTCAACCATTGACTAACATTTCTCCCCCTCAATGTTAACTTTCTTCATCTTCAGTTCCTTAACACCGATGAGTGCTCTCATTTCAGCAAACTTTATCCGAGGCATTGCCTTGGTTAAAACATCAGCCTTTTGTTGATCCCCACTTACATGCTCTACATGAATCTGCTCTCTTTCAACATACATATGGATAAAGTGGTACTTGGTGTCTATGTGCTTACTCCTCCCATGGAAAACTGGGTTTCTTATAAGGGCAATGGTGGATTGGTTATCTATAAGAAGTTTCACCTTTTGTGCTTTCTTCCCAACCAGATCACTGAACAAGTTTCTTAACCATAGTCCTTGACAGGTTGTTGCAGTTACAGCCATATACTCAGCTTCACACGAACTTAAGGCCACTATTTTCTGCTTTTGTGAGGTCCATGTGATTAAGTTGCCAGAGTAGTAGTAAGCTACTCTTGTGGTTCGTCTTCCATCCTCTCGATCATTTTTATAGCTTCTATCGCTATAGCCTATGAGCTTGCCATCACCTCCCTTGTGATACATCAGCCCATACTCAGTCGTTCCTTTCACATACTTGCTCACAACCCCAATGCTGTAGCTTATGTCGGGTCTTGTGTCAACTAAGTACCTTAAGCTACCAACCAATTTCTTGTAATTTGTTGCATTTACAGGTTCTCAATTTTTTTCCTTGGTTAATTGGAGCTTGGGTTCCATTGTGTACTATGAGCTATTGCAGTATTCCATTCCCGCTACCTTCAATATGTTTTTTGCATATCCCTTTTGCGTGAGCTTTATTCCTCCTTTACCTTGAGTCACTTCAATTCCCAGGTAATAGGATAGTAATCCCAGATCACTCATGTCAAACATCTGTTTCATTCTCTTCTTGAACTCCAGAATGGCTTTCTCACTTAAGCCAGTGACTATAAGGTCATCCACATATACACCAACAATTTGAGTCAAGTTGGGTTTATGTACCTTATAGACGGCTTGTTCTTGAGCGCATCTGGTGAATCCAAGACTTTTGAGTGGTTGGTCTAGCTTCAAGTTCGCCCTTGGTGCCTGTCGTAACCCGTACAGAGCCTTATGGAGGCGGTACACCATAGTTTCTTTTCCTTTGACTAAGAATCCAGTTGGCTGAGTTACGTATACTTCCTCCTTTAGGTCTCCATGTAAGAATGCAGACTTGACATCTAAGTGATGTACAAGCCAATTTTCTTTTGTTGCTAATGCCAGAATCAGCCTTATGGTTTCCAAACGATCCACTGGTGTGAAGGCTTCTTCGAATTCGATGCCCTTTTCTTGAACGTACACCTTAGCGACCAGTCGCGCCTTGTGTTTAACCACGTTTCCAGCTGGATCTCTTTTTAGTTTGAATACCCACTTTAGCCCTATTTCCTTGCGATTTGGGGGCAATTTGGTTAAGAACTAGGTGTTGTTTCTTTCAATCGACAGCAGTTCTGATTCCAGAGCTTGTTTCCAACCTTATTCAACAGACGCTTCTTTGTAGGTCGTGGGTTCATCATCAACCAGTAGTAGCTCTTGATTTCTTTCGTAGAGTTCTCTTATCTCTTCTTCCCCTAGTCTTGGTGTATTTTCGTAGATGTCATTGATTGAGTGAAAGCCCTTTGCTGGTGTGTTGTCATACGAGGCTACATACACACTTCCTTCATGAGATGCCGATACCTGGCTTGGAGGTGTTGATCGCGAGTTGACTCCAGGTGTACGTGATCATGATGAATCTTCAGGTTGCGAGTTATCTGGTACATAGTCACCGTAGGAGTTGTTGTTTAACAGCGTCAAGGGTTCTTCAATTACCTCATCTGTTGACTCATGGTCTTGGGCTGGTTGTGGTTGGGCTGTCACGTTGACCACAAAATTGGTCCAGTAGGGTGTGGTAAAGGGCTCCCCCATAATTTCTTCCTTCCAGGCCCATCGTCTTGCTTCGTCAAATAATATATCCCTTACGATTACAATATGCCGATTACTGGGGTTGTACATATGATACCCCTTCATCCCTTCGTCCCTTCCTAAATACACCATCGCTTCACTTCGATCACTTAATTTGCTTAGGCATCGCAGCTTCTTCACACATCCCACACATCCGAAAATCTTCAAGTGTGCAATCGAGGGCTTGGAATCCTTCCATGCTTCGTATGGTGTTATATCCTTGAGCGCCTTTGTACTTGTTCTGTTCAGCAGATACAAAGAGTGTCTCACCGCCTCACCCCAAAATTGGTCCGGTACCGCCATAGCCTTGAGTAGCGCCCTAGTCATTTCTAGAATCGTCCTATTGCGATGTTCCACAACCCCATTTTGTTGTGGGGTGTGTGGTGTTGTCAACTGTCGCTTGATTCCTATCTACTCACAAAATGCCTAGAACTGGTTCGAGTTGAACTCACCTTTACGGTCAGTTCTTAACATCTTGGATCTATGGTTGCTTTCCTTCTCAACCTATAATTTGAACTTATGGAACATGCCAAAGGCTTCGTTTTTGGTATTGATCAAGTACACCCACATGTATCGTGAGTAGTCGTCGAAAATTACCAGGAGATACTGATTTCTACCCTTTGTTGCAGGTGTGATTGGTCCACAAAGGTCCGCGTGTATTAGCTGGAGTGGTTCCTTTGCTCTCCACTGGGCCACCTTTTGAATGGCATGTCTTGCTTGCTTGGAGACCATACACCCTTCGCACACCTATGATGGGTGAGTCACCCGAGGCATACATGTCACCATCTCCTTACGTGCCATCTCTTCAAGTGTTCTGAAGTTAGTGTGACCCATACGTGCATGCCACAGCCATGAGTCATCATCTATGCTCATGCTCAAACATACGGGTCTCCCAGGTGTGAGCCTTATCTTATAAAGTCTGTGCTTCGACCTCTGGACCTTTATAATCAATCTGCCCTCTTCGTCATACATCCGTAGGAATTCTCTTTTCATTCCTATGTCGTATCCTTCTTCTGTCATCTGTCCCAAACTGATTATATTGTTGTGTAAGGTTGGGATGTAATAGACATCCGAGATGATGAATTGATCACCATTTTTGCAATCAAACAACAGTGTGCCTTTTCCTTTGAATGGTACCTTGGAACGATCTCTAAATCGAACCTGTCCCGTCACGTTCTCATTAAGTTCTGCAAATAAGGCCTTGGAACCGGTCATGTGATTGCTAGCCCCGTTGTCTAGATACCACATATTCTCATCTTCACTTTCTTTTAACCGACTTGGATACACCTTTTCTTCTTTAAAGAGGACCATGCTTGTTGTCTCTTCCCCACATACAGGTAGCAGGAGGGCAGGTCCATCTTCATCTGCAGCCAAGTTCACCTCCTGGTCTTGCTGTTTCTTTGCTTTGTATTCAGATGCAAAGTGACCAAATTCTTGGCACTCAAAACACTTAATGTGACTTTTTTCATGATGTTTCTTGTTGGAGCTGCTTGCTTCTTGACGTGAGTCACCACCCCAGCACCCACCTCTACCAAGAGACGACCCTCGCCCTTGTGAGTTGCCTTTTCCACCTTGGTTGTTACTTCCTCCCCTTCCTCGACCACCAGTCGTGTTTGACTTGCTCGGACTCCGATGGGTAGATGAACTTTCTGCCTTGGCAAGTAGCAAGGCAATATCTTCTTATGTGTTTTCCTTCCGGAGTTGAAGCCGGTCTTCATATGCCTTTAGATGCCCAATTGCCTCTTCGAATGGCATTGATTCCATATCACAACTTTGTTCAATTGATGCTACCAGTTTTATGAACCTTTCTGGGACTGTGTCAAACAGCTTCCTTATAAGTTCTTCATCTTCCAATATTGCCCCTGCACTTACAAACTTTGAGATCATGGCTGATATCTTCCCTGCATATTCATCTATGGTCTCTGTTGATGGGTTATGAGCACTACAACATTCCTATGGTGTACATGCAAACCCTAAAGCTTTGGATCTAGTTTGTCTAATGAACATGCAATAATCATCCAAAGCCATAAACCCTAGATCTAGCATGTGATAATCAAATAACATATGAATTAGGGTTTAGATCTTACCTTGATTGTTATGTAGCAATAACAATCTCAATTCCTTCTTGTAATTGGATTCTGAAAGCTTAGTGTCACACCTCTAATGGAGTCACAAACACCATAAGGAATCAGTTAGCCTAAGGAATCAGTTAGCCACGTTTTTGGTGCCCTAGGGGTCCTTAAATAGTGAGGCTATTAGGGTTATCTAACAAGGAAACCCTAATTTGACTGCTTAGGCCCTAAGCAACCCATGGACTCCTCCTTTAGAGGCCTTGGACGAATTCTAATGGGTTTCCCCATAGATTTCGTCCACTCCATCCTCTATGGAGTCCATTAGCCCAATATACAACTATCACACAATTGACAGTTCTAGTCCCCTTTATTTAATAAATGTCTTTTAGCCATAAAATTAATTCTGATTAATTCTTGACTAATATTAATTAAACAATATGATTTCTCTTTTAATATATTATTCATATAATATATTAATAAATCATAATTAATCTCTTTCTCCACAAATCATCCTATCAAGTTGCTTTGGTGAAAGCAACCCAAAAGGACCATGCTCGCAATCGGGTCAAGTACATACCAAAATAGTTATGGGCTTAGACACTAATCCAACATCTGTTTCCTTCATTTTGAGTGCTTCAAATTCACTTTTCAGTACCCGCATCCTCGCTTTCTGGACTCGTTCTGCACCCACATACCGTGACTTTAGAGAGTCCCAAATCTCCTTGGCTATCTTCTTCTTGGCATCCTGTGCAAGTATCTCTTCTGGGATCGATTGGAAAATGAAAGTTCGAGCCTGCTTTCTCTTCTTCTTGTCTACAACCACTCCGATTGGCTACTTGATGGCATCCCACAAACCGTGGGCATCCATGATTTCTTCCATTTTTATTGACCATGTATTGTAGTTTAGAAAGGTCAACATCGGGCATTGAAGATAGAACGAACTATCCTTGGGCGGATTGGATGATGATGCAACTGTCATGTTGTTGAATCGAAGAATCTTGGGCATACAATTGATCAGAATATTTAGCTCTGATACCAAATGTTGGTGATCAAGCTAACAAAATAGGGAAATAACAGGGAAATAACAACTAGAATGAGGCAGTCGAATGATTGGTAATCTTATTGAATGAAGATAATCAGCTGAATGATTTCAGTTGTTATACAAAGAGAATTTTCGACTGATTATTGTCTTGCAGAACAAAAGCTAATAAATAGAGTTAATTAATGGAAAAAGAGAAAAATAGCAACGTTCCCTACTCCAACGTTCAACTCATCCACGTGCTTTTACTCTCCTGAAAACTTGGTCAACGATTGACTAACACCAAACCAAACTTGCAGATGATGATTTCGATGGGATTTGGCTGCGATGATGGTGATCCAGATGGTAGCAGGCTGTACCAATGACCAGATAAAACAAATGGAAGCCCTAATTCTTTTTGTTGTGAGTTGGTGTGAGACAATAAAAAAAACAGATGGGTTTGATGGAAACGGCTCTTAGGGATTTGAATGGGTTTGGTTGAAGGCCAAGAAACTGATCTTAGTATAAGGAAAGCTAAAACAGAGTTAGGCGGCATCTATGTGTGTGCTTCCTTTGATAATGAACGAAGGAACTCAAAAAGGTTTGTCAACAACACAACATTTAGTGCACTTTGTGAATGAGGATGGCGCACCTGCTGTGAGGGTCGAAGATCAGCAAAACCAAAAAAAGAAAATTATGAGGGAGGTTGGGGAATGTGGTTGCAGCGATGGGGCTGAAGTGAGGATGGTATAAAAACACATTAAAAAACTAGGGTTGGTGGATAGCACAAGTAGTGTTGGCGCAAGTAGCGTGTCATGCTCACATTGACTTAGATGTTGTTCCAGCAGATTGATCACGAGATGTTGATGTTGAGCCAAGGGAATGATGTTGCACCAAGGAAGCGAAGCTACACCAGGGTATTCTTGGTTAAGAGTAGTTGCGCCAAAGGTAGTTTTAACTAGAGTGTGTTGCGCTAAGGGGTTTAAATCAAGAGATGATGGCACATGATTTTTGGTCAAGATGATACCCATGATTTTGGATGATGCGCCATTTTTTTCTGATGGATTAGTGTGGCAGAAGAAGGTTTTGTTATGATAGCGTTGCGCCAAATTACGTTGTGCCAATGGATGTTGATGGCACAAGAGTGTAAGCATTCTCGATAATTTATATGGCGCAAGTAGTTATGACAGAAGAGGGGTATTTGAGCAAGAAGGTTGGATGGAGCAAGAAGGATAGTTGGCACAAGAGAGTTGCTCAAAAAAAATTGATGTGGCGCAAATAGAGTTGGAGGGCCACGAGATGCGCCAAGAAAAGGTTGGATGCCCATTAAAGATCTTAATGCTCACGAGGGTTGTTGCTCATGAGGGATGTAGATGGAGAAAGAGAAGGTTGTTGCTAACGAAGATTGTTGCTCACAAGGTTCTTACTCACGAAGACTGTTGCTCACAAGGCTGTTGCTCATGAAGACTGTTACTTACGAGATTGTTGCTCACGAGGCTATTGCTCACACGACTGTTGCTCATGAGGCTGTTGCTCACACGACTGTTGCTCATGAAGATGTTGCTCACGAAGACTGTTGCTCACGAGGCTGTTGTTCATGAAGACTGTTTCTCATGAGGTTGTTGCTCATGAAGACTAATGCTCACAAGGCTGTTGCTGATGAAGACTGTTGCTCATGAGGCTATTGCTCACGAGGTTGTTGCTCACACGATTGTTGCTCACAAGGTTGTTGCTCACGTGACTGTTGCTCACGAAGTGATTTTTCTCCAAACTCAAGAAAATATCAATTTTGCTCCAAAACAAAATTCGATGTTGCTCTAAACGAGCATGAGAGTAAGAATTTTTGAGAAAGAGAAAAAAGAAGAAAGAGAAATAAAAGTGAAGTATTTATAGGTGAAGGTTGCTAGGGATTCTCAATGGGCCGAGATAGGGCTTGCATTGGCCAACTTGTGGGCCCATAAGACTTGGATGGTACTCAAGTATAAATAGGAGAATGTCAACTTGAGTCGCGAGCGAGAAAAATATGACTTGAGAATCAAGAAAGAAAAGGTGGTGCATGCATGGATGTTATCTTAGAGACGTGCGTGGCACCTTAGGAATTTTCATGACCTATTCGAGACGTGCATGACCTACTTGAAACATGCATGGCCTACATGAGATGTGCATTGCCTACTTGAGAGGTGCATGGCCTACATGAAACATGCATGGCTCATTAAAAACGTGTATGACATATTCAAAATATGCATGTCACATTTATTATGTTCTATGTGCACTTAATGATCCACATGGACATGATACACCAAGTGGCAGAAGATGCTCTAAGTTCTTGAACATGCTCCAAGTAAATGAAGATGCTCCAAGATGGTCCAAGTGACTTCCAGTTGATCCAAGGTAGTAGAGATGGTCCATGATGATCCAAGTGATCAAGTTGATGAAGATGGTCCAAGATACCTCAAGTTGATCAAGATGAATGAAGATGATTCATTCATTTGTCCAGTTGGTCCAAAGAGGTGGAGATGGTCCAAGATGGTCCAAGAGCATGCAGATGCTCCAAGTTGGAAAAGGATGGTCCAATTGATCAAGATCCTTCAAGTTGGTGAAGTTGCTCCAAGGGAATCTAAGATGCTCCAAGTTGAATGTAGTTGCTCCAAATTTGGTCCATGTACCTGAAGTTGTTCCATGTTGGTCTAAGAGCATGAAATTGCTCCAAGATGCTTCCAGTTGGTCCAAGATGGTCCTTTAAAGCTTTTGATCTTTTCCTTCTTCACTACATACGAGAATGCTCCATGAAACAAGACAAGCACATACAGTTTTCTTGAAGGGGATGGTTCACTTGTCATAATATGCTCCACTTTGCTAAGGATGTTCCATGGTCAAGTACGTGATGTTCATTATCTAACTTAGTTGGTTTACCCAGATTCTAAGGCATGATTTAAATAGAAAGTATGAAAATGAAAACACTAAATAATCTATCTTTAGGGATGATGTATGTGCATGTGGATAGAGAATCTGAGAAAGGAATAGTAAAATGTGGTGAAGTGTATGCATGTGGAATAAATAGTTTTAAGGAATAGAACTTAGAAGGATGACTGATTTAGAAGCATTGTGGATTATCTTGCAGTCACTTACAAATTTATAAATGTAACACCCCGATTCTCAGGTATTGAATTTTATATAAGATTTTCTTGATTTCGAGGTCTACTCGACGAGTTGGTTGCCCTACTCGTCGAGTAGCAGCGGGTTGGTCCACGTGTTTTAGTGACCTACTCGCCGAGTCCAATAAGGGACTCGACGAGTAGGAGCTGGCAGATGAAACCCTAAATTTTGGGGCTTTGCACTCTATTTAAAGGATCATTGGCCTCCCCCATCCTCCCCTTTACAGCCCTTTGACACTCTAAAACCCTAAATCATGTGTGTGTGCTTCATTGGTGTGTTTAAGCTTGGAAGAAGGATCTTGGTGAGGAAAAACTTAGGGAAACAAGTGGATTGAATCAAGGAACTCGTGGGAATCAATATCTACTTCAGTTGGCATCTTTTGGAAGGTAGTGGAGTTTGTGCCGGCAATCCGAGAGCTTGGGTTTATCTTCGAGTGAACAGTGTGAGGTGAGTTACCCTCACTATATCTACAGGGTCTAAGGCACAAAGGCCAGCCCTTTATGGATTTGTATCTGTATTATGTCATGATATGTTTATTGATTACATCCTGGTAGTTAGGATGGTGATATGCTTATGCTTAGTGACCTGGTTAGGTCGGTGTCCAGGTTATAGGATGATACTATGTTAGTGACCGGTTAGGTCTATATCCCGGTTATTGGGATGTTGCTATGATTAGTAATCTGTTAGATCAGTTTGACTGTTATATGATATGATCTAGCGTATTGTGACAACCGTCAAATTTCGGTCAATTCAAAGTCAACAAGTCAAACCGGTCAACTCCAATAACCCTTGTATGCTAGGGTTTACGTTATGTAATCACTATACAATTCGCTATTTTAATGAGAAATCATCATTTGGAAAGTTCATGTGTTTGATTTTCCTTAGCCTTAACAAGTGCTAAACAACGAACCAAAGCGATAAAACACTATTGCACAATCATCGGGGTTGTGTGCGACACTAAAACACGGTTTAATGGGGTTTACGAACCTTGCGTTGTGAAGCCGGACACTCAAATTAATCACAAACGAAACCTCTCTAAATCGTTTTCACTCTATCTCTTTCTATTTGAAATCTCTCCCAAATCTCTCCCAAATCTCTCCCAAATCTCTCTCAAAAGTTACTTTAACTTTTTGTAATCATTTGGGTCATCTCGACCCTTAACCGGGTCAAAAATCGCTTGAAACGGGGTAAAAACGAGTAAAATAGCTTTAAGGATCCGAAACCGAAGCTTCTGGACCGAAGCCTCGCATCCGAAGGTCCGAAGCCTCGCATGACTTGGTCCGAAGGTCCGAAGGTCCGAAGTCTCGCAGACAGCTCCTTTTTACCGGTTTTTCGACTACGACTTCGTTTTAACTCCGTTTTTCATTATTTTAACGTGGGATTTTCACCCAAAACTTTATTTTATAAACTAAGGCCCCAAAATATATAAATCTCCAGGGTTTTTATAAAATATATTAAAAGAATTGGTGATTGAACTAATTATTGAGGGAATATTTGCTTTTCCTTAATTTATGGCAAAAGCAAACCACTACCACCTCACTCTATGATTAGCCACTCTTTCCCACTACCCCTTGTCTCCTTAGTGGACCTTTACAGCCAATCTCCAGCTCTTCCCACGTTCTAAGAGCTGGAGGATTGATCCTCTCTCCTCATTCTCCATAAAACTCTTTCATTCTACACTTAGCAACCAAGAACACTCTCCAAAATTCTCTCATCTTTTCTCTTAACTTTAAGAACTTCAAGGCTTTCTCCAGGGATTTCTTTCTTCAATTAGTAAGTATCTTCATCATTCACATAATTATTAAACTCCATTCTACTCAAATCATTGATATCTTACACAAGTTCCATCTTATTCGGTGTTAGATTCTCGAATCATCAAGACATCTTCTTAGTGTTCTTGAGTTGAACACTTCCTCTCTCTCACTTTCATCTACTGAAACCATATAAGGTGATTTCATACCCATACATTTACATGTTTTTCTTAAGTTTTAAGGGGGGAATACAAGTAAAATCATCAAGAACACAATTAAACTTTTTCTAACAGATTGCATCAGAAAAGATGGACGTTAATCACGGACTGTTTTGGTCAACTTAAAAATTTTAGTTTTCAAAACTGTTTCAGGTGCAAGTAGTTCAAACTCTTAGCTTTAAAATGACTACTTGCACATCTCCAAATGATTTTTCTACAATTAATGGTGATTTTTACAAAACTGCCTGTCATTTCAGAGGCAAACCCGGACCAGTCTGTGATTATGAACCTTTTCACCTCTGTTAGAGATCACTAAAAATCATGATAAAATTTACGAACAAACTAGACTCATATTCCAAACTCTCAAAATTTGCGGATTTGGATTTAGAGCTTTGATGATTTTTCTATAAATTTTCTAAGAACGGTAACAGAAACTATTTTTAACGAAAAATTGCTGTTAATTTCATTTCACCTTGTAACATGTTGAGCGAGGTGTATATCTTTATGTGATTATATGTTACTGCAATATATGACATTTTATCTTAATATTTAGACACACATCAGTTTACAAATGGATTTGGTCATAAAAAAATATAAAGAATAACAAGTGATTATAATCAAAGTACAATCGATACATTCAAACATTAAATAAACTATTTTGAATATAGTTGCATACATTACCACGTACTACCCTTGGTTGATAAACTATAATAGGTATAGTTTATGATACATTACATAACACATACATTTAAAAAGGGTACATTTATACAAAGGATATTTTCGTTAAGCAAGGTACGGCCATACGGTACCAAGTTTTCATAACACGTAATTCCGTTAATGACTTTGTGAGACATTTACTTCAAATTACCATTAAGTCCTGTATTGTAACCAGTGTCTCCTTGAGGGAGAGCGTGATACTTGTGTATAGATCTATATTGGGTTTGACAAACCCACACCTAAACTGCATGCAACAGTTAGACCGATAGGTCTGGGGTGACAAATGTCATAACATTTCCGACGCCTGAAGAACGTCGTTTTAGGCAACCTTGGTCATAGTATGGTTATAATAAACTCACATAAAGTATTAACAAACATTGGAATTTACGGGAACTTCATTAAAATTTAACGAGTTTATGTCGATTTAAACTTGCATTGTTTTACTATAAATATGACAAATTACTTGTACATTTCGGTCTTTGGGTTTTAAGACTACATTTACACATTAAGGAAAATATTGGATTTTTCTAACACAAATACTACTTTTACAAACGAAAGGCTTTTAATAATACCAAACAGAGGCTTATGAACTCACCAACCTTTGTGTTGACACTTTTTCAAACAACTTGTATTCTCAGGAAATCATTAAACAGGTAATCAAGTGCTTTTGAGGATGGGACGCTAAGGCGTCTAATATTTCATATTTTATCAACATATTGTGATTGATTCGTAAACATGTAATTCATACAATGATGTAATTTTTTTCAATTATATATATGTTGGTTGTGTTTGCTTGAATTACTATTACAATTGCTGTTATGATACTATACATGAAGTCCTCCACCCCCGGACGTTTCCGCCATCCTTGGTTTGGGGGTGTGACAGATTGGTATCAGAGCGCAGTTTATAGTGAATTAAGTATATCAAACCACATAAGATATACAAACTATAAACACAATTGGGACTAATAGTCTCTGATTTGTGCATTTTTCAAATAAATATACTTTTAGAAAATAAATGATTTTTTTTTAAAGTATAAATACATGCATACATGCTCATATAGTGTCATAACTAGAAGAACATAAAATAAAAGAAGAGGAGTTGTACATTATGGGTATGCCTTGGTATATGTAAATCAAGTCTGGGAAGGATATAGCCTGATCAACTATATCTGTCCGGGAATTGACTTGCATATACCGGGGGATGGTCAGGATGGACAACAAATCTAACAAACCTAATAACAGACTACAAAGGATACTTTAAGAACTCAAAACTAAACATTTACAAATACTATAGGAGTATTTTGTGTTACTATAATAAAAATATTTTATACTTTCATTTTACCTCATAACCCAATGTATTGGGTCAATAAAAAGTATAAAATCGTATGTATCGTAAACATACCGGAAAACAACGTAATAATATACTTTATGTATAAAAGATTTCTCTCCCTATAAATACACTTTTACTAAAAGTACATTGGTTTACGACTTATGACAGAACCATGCCGCCAAGGAGAAGACCAAGACCTTCCAGCAACACAGCAACACCTCCTCCGCCGCCGCCTCCACAGTTTGATCCCGCGATGTTCCAGGCTGCAGTAACAGCAGCCGTAGCGGCCGCAATGTCGCAGATAGGGACCAACGGAGCTGGTGGTTCGGGATCGGGAGCTACACACTCTAACCACGGAGACAGTACGTGGCGTGCAAAAGAGTGTTCATACAAAGACTTCACAAATGGCAAACCCGACAACTTCAATGGAAGCGGGGGAGTCATCGCTTTGATGCAATGGTTTGAAAAGACCGAAGTAGTCTTTCAGGTGTGCTCTTGCCCCGAAGCGAGCAAAGTTAAGTTCGCAGCCTTCACCTTCACCGGCCGGGCCCTTACTTGGTGGAACTGCCGGATTAAGTCACTTACTCTCGAAGTGGCTAGCTCCATAACCTGGGCAGAACTAAAAACGTTGATGATGAAGGAGTACTGCCCGAGAGGTGAAATTCAAAAGCTGGAACAAGAACTTTGGAACCTCAGGATGACGGGCTCTGACCTTGAAACCTACACCACCCGATTCAATGAATTGGCTCTCCTCTGCCCGACAATGGTTACTCCGGAGGAGAAAAAGGTGGAGCGATACCTTTGGGGACTGTCTCTCCACGTGCAAAGTAGTGTCCTGGCTTCAAGGCCAACTACTTTTGACAGTGCCAGGGAGCTGGCACAACAACTTGTTGACCACCGAGCCGGTCATAATACTACAACCACCACCACTGATAAGTCAAAAGGAGGAAACAACAAAAGGAAGTTCTGGAACGAAAAGAAGAGCCAACCAGCACAGGACCCCGCTAAGAAGCAACAAATTGTTGCTGTCCATGCTGCCACTAATGCTGCCACTACTGCTACCACTCCAGCACCACCGAAGCCATATGCGGGAAAACTACCTAAGTGCAACAAGTGCAACTTTCACCACAATGGTGCTTGTAGGGAGATGCACTGTAACAACTGCGACAGGAAGGGGCACACTGCTCGTTTCTGTAAAGCGCCGGCTCAACCAATCAACCAAGTCGCCAGTACGGGGGCAACCCGGACCTGCTACAACTGTGGAGACGCAGGTCACTTCAAAAGAGACTGCCCCAAAGCACAAGCCCCTAATGCTGGTGGAGTAGGAAGAGTCCTGGCAATAGGACATGGGGAAGCAGTCGAGGATCCCACGGTGGTTACCGGTACGTTTCTCCTCAATAACTCTTATGCATGCGTACTATTCGATAGTGGAGCGGAGAGGAGTTTCGTGAGCCACCAATATAAACATTTACTTGAACAAAATCCACAATCACTAAAGGATACTTATGTAGTAGAAATGGCAAATGGGAAAGTAGAACGCACTAACGATATATACTCAGAATGTACTCTCACTCTAGACAACCATACATTTAAAATTGACCTGATGCCAGTCACCATAAAAAGCTTCGACGTAATCATCGGGATGGATTGGTTAGTTCCTCACCGTGCCGACATTCTATGTTACGAAAGGGCCGTTCGCCTCAATCTACCAAATGACGAAACCCTTCTCATCTATGGTGACAAACCTAGTGCGAATTTACAAATCATCTCATGCATCAAAGCCCAAAAGTATCTCCGGAAGGAGTACCACGCCTTCTTAGCCCATGTAGTAGACAAGAAACAAGACGTGAAAGACATCAAAGACATCCCCGAAGTGTGTAACTTCCCGGATGTTTTCCCAGAGGATCTTCCTGGTGTACCACTCGCACGACAAGTCGATTTCAGAATTGACTTAATACCCGGAGCTACCCCCGTAGCCAGAGCTCCATACCGCCTCGCACCATCAGAAATGCAAGAGTTGTCCGGTCAGTTGAACGAGCTTTTGAGAAAAGGGTTCATCAGACCAAGCTTCTCACCTTGGGGAGCACCAGTCCTTTTTGTAAAGAAGAAGGACGGATCCTTTCGCATGTGCATCGACTATCGGGAACTAAACAAGCTCACCATCAAGAACCGATATCCTCTACCCCGAATCGATGACCTTTTCGACCAACTCCAAGGAGAAAATTTATTCTCAAAGATCGACCTAAGGTCAGGCTACCATCAGCTACGAGTTCAAGAAAAAGATATTCCCAAAACTGCATTCAGAACTCGCTATGGGCACTACGAGTTTGTGGTGATGTCCTTCGGTTTAACAAACGCACCTGCGGTATTCATGGACCTAATGAATAGAGTGTGTCGACCCTACCTAGACAAGTTTGTAATCGTATTCATCGACGATATCTTGATCTACTCGCGAAGCGAAGAAGAGCATCGCCTACATCTACGCCAAGTGCTAGAGACACTAAGAGCGGAGAAGCTTTATGCTAAGTTCTCTAAGTGTGAATTCTGGATTAGAGAAGTGGATTTCCTTGGACATGTGGTAAGTGAGAAAGGCATACATGTGGATCCCTCCAAGATCAAGGCAATCGAGAATTGGTCAGCACCCAAGACGCCAACCGAAATTCGACAGTTCCTTGGGCTTGCTGGCTACTACCGAAGATTTATACAAAACTTCTCCAAGATTGCGAAACCACTCACCACCTTGACGCAGAAAGGTGTGATATTCAAGTGGGAAAATAAACAAGAAACTGCTTTCCAAACGTTAAAACAAGCCCTATGCAGCGCACCGATCTTGTCTCTCCCAGAGGGAACCGAGGACTTCGTAGTGTACTGTGATGCTTCGAATCAAGGCCTCGGATGTGTGCTCATGCAGAGAGGGAAGGTTATCGCGTATGCATCAAGACAGCTTAAGACGCACGAGGTTAATTATACTACGCACGACCTGGAATTAGGAGCAGTGGTATTCGCTTTGAAGATCTGGAGACACTACCTCTACGGCACGAAATGCACTATCTTCACTGATCACAAAAGTCTTCAGCATATCCTCAATCAGAAAGAGCTCAACATGCGACAGAGGAGATGGGTGGAGTTGCTGAATGACTACGAGTGCGAAATTCGTTATCATCCGGGCAAGGCCAATGTAGTGGCTGATGCTTTAAGCAGGAAGGAGTACTCGGGCCGCCGAGTAAAATCCTTAACAATGACAATCCATTCCCACCTGACCGTACAAATCAAGGAAGCTCAACTGGAAGCTTTGAAACCAGAAAAGGTGGCAGGAGAGACATTAAGGGGAATGGATAAAAACTTAGAAGTCAAGGATGATGGAGCACGTTATATCATGAACCGGATTTGGACACCGAAGTTCGGTGGACTCCGAGATGTCTTCATGAATGAAGCACACAAGACTCGATACTCCATCCATCCCGGGTAGGATAAGATGTATCTGGACCTCAAGAAATTATACTGGTGGCCGAACATGAAAGCTGAGATTGCTACCTATGTGAGCAAGTGCCTGACTTGCGCTAAGGTCAAAACCGAATACCAGAAACCATCCGGGCTATTACAACAGCCGGATATACCTGAGTGGAAGTGGGAACGAATAACCATGGACTTCATAACCAAGCTGCCTAAGACATCGGGCGGGCTTGACATAATATGGGTAATTGTAGACAGATTGACCAAATCAGCACACTTCCTACCAATGAAAGAAACCGACAAGATGGAGAAGCTGACTAGAACGTACATCAGAGAGATTGTACGACTCCATGGTGTGCCGATATCCATTATCTCCGATAGAGATAGTAGATTTACCTCACGTTTTTGGCAGTCTCTACAAAAATCATTGGGAACTAGGCTTGACATGAGTACGGCCTACCACCCACAAACCGACGGACAGAGCGAGCGAACCATTCAAACGTTGGAAGACATGTTAAGAGCTTATGTGATAGACTTCGGTAAAGCATGGGATACCCATCTACCGCTTATCGAATTCTCCTACAACAACAGCTATCATACTAGCATCAAAGTCGCTCCATTCGAAGCTCTTTACGGTCGCAAATGCAGATCACCCCTGTGTTGGGTTGAGGTGGGGGATACACAGCTAGCTAGAGGGCAAGTCTCTAATAGCACCCTCACTGGCCCTGAAATCATAAGGGAAACCACAGAAAAGATCGTTCAAATTCGAGAGAGACTGAAAGCGTATCGCGATCGGCAAAAGAGTTACGCAAACAAACGACGCAAACCCTTGGAATTCCAGGTGGGTGATAGAGTACTACTAAAAGTTTCCCCTTGGAAAGGAATGATACGATTCGGCAAACGCGGGAAACTAAATCCAAGGTACATCGGGCCATTCGAAATCCTTGCTAGGATTGGGCCAGTAGCATACAAACTTCGATTACCACAGGAACTCGACAAAGTACATCCCACATTTCACGTGTCGAACCTAAAGAAGTGTTTGTCTGATGAGACACTCGTAATACCACTCGACGAAATCAAAGTTAACGAAAATCTCCACTTCGTGGAGGAACCAGTCGAAATCATGGATCGGGAAATCAAACGAACGAAACAAAGTCGTATTCCCATCGTGAAGGTACGTTGGAACGCTAAACGAGGACCCGAATTCACCTGGGAACGCGAGGATCAGATGAAACAAAAGTATCCACATCTCTTCCCAAACTCTTGAAATCCCAGTCAAAATGAAAATTTCGGGACGAAATTCCTTCTAACGGGGGGATGATGTGACAACCGTCAAATTTTGGTCAATTCAAAGTCAACAAGTCAAACCGGTCAACTCCAATAACCCTTGTATGCTAGGGTTTACGTTATGTAATCACTATACAATTCGCTATTTTAATGAGAAATCATCATTTGGAAAGTTCATGTGTTTGATTTTCCTTAGCCTTAACAAGTGCTAAACAACGAACCAAAGCGATAAAACACTATTGCACAATCATCGGGGTTGTGTGCGACACTAAAACACGGTTTAATGGGGTTTACGAACCTTGCGTTGTGAAGCCGGACACTCAAATTAATCACAAACGAA
The DNA here is from genome assembly GCF_052849685.1 of Lactuca virosa. Taxonomy (NCBI): domain Eukaryota; kingdom Viridiplantae; phylum Streptophyta; class Magnoliopsida; order Asterales; family Asteraceae; genus Lactuca; species Lactuca virosa. The sequence goes on along the minus strand of NC_136429.1, from coordinate 276,870,202 downwards.
ACCTCTCTAAATCGTTTTCACTCTATCTCTTTCTATTTGAAATCTCTCCCAAATCTCTCTCAAAAGTTACTTTAACTTTTTGTAATCATTTGGGTCATCTCGACCCTTAACCGGGTCAAAAATCGCTTGAAACGGGGTAAAAACGAGTAAAATAGCTTTAAGGATCCGAAACCGAAGCTTCTGGACCGAAGCCTCGCATCCGAAGGTCCGAAGCCTCGCATGACTTGGTCCGAAGGTCCGAAGGTCCGAAGTCTCGCAGACAGCTCCTTTTTACCGGTTTTTCGACTACGACTTCGTTTTAACTCCGTTTTTCATTATTTTAACGTGGGATTTTCACCCAAAACTTTATTTTATAAACTAAGGCCCCAAAATATATAAATCTCCAGGGTTTTTATAAAATATATTAAAAGAATTGGTGATTGAACTAATTATTGAGGGAATATTTGCTTTTCCTTAATTTATGGCAAAAGCAAACCACTACCACCTCACTCTATGATTAGCCACTCTTTCCCACTACCCCTTGTCTCCTTAGTGGACCTTTACAGCCAATCTCCAGCTCTTCCCACGTTCTAAGAGCTGGAGGATTGATCCTCTCTCCTCATTCTCCATAAAACTCTTTCATTCTACACTTAGCAACCAAGAACACTCTCCAAAATTCTCTCATCTTTTCTCTTAACTTTAAGAACTTCAAGGCTTTCTCCAGGGATTTCTTTCTTCAATTAGTAAGTATCTTCATCATTCACATAATTATTAAACTCCATTCTACTCAAATCATTGATATCTTACACAAGTTCCATCTTATTCGGTGTTAGATTCTCGAATCATCAAGACATCTTCTTAGTGTTCTTGAGTTGAACACTTCCTCTCTCTCACTTTCATCTACTGAAACCATATAAGGTGAGTTCATACCCATACATTTACATGTTTTTCTTAAGTTTTAAGGGGGGAATACAAGTAAAATCATCAAGAACACAATTAAACTTTTTCTAACAGATTGCATCAGAAAAGATGGACGTTAATCACGGACTGTTTTGGTCAACTTAAAAATTTTAGTTTTCAAAACTGTTTCAGGTGCAAGTGGTTCAAACTCTTAGCTTTAAAATGACTACTTGTACATCTCCAAATGATTTTTCTACAATTAATGGTGATTTTTACAAAACTGCCTGTCATTTCAGAGGCAAACCCGGACCAGTCTGTGATTATGAACCTTTTCACCTCTGTTAGAGATCACTAAAAATCATGATAAAATTTACGAACAAACTAGACTCATATTCCAAACTCTCAAAATTTGCGGATTTGGATTTAGAGCTTTGATGATTTTTCTATAAATTTTCTAAGAACGGTAACAGAAACTGTTTTTAACGAAAAATTGCTGTTAATTTCATTTCACCTTGTAACATGTTGAGCGAGGTGTATATCTTTATGTGATTATATGTTACTGCAATATATGACATTTTATCTTAATATTTAGACACACATCAGTTTACAAATGGATTTGGTCATAAAAAAATATAAATAATAACAAGTGATTATAATCAAAGTACAATCGATACATTCAAACATTAAATAAACTATTTTGAATATAGTTGCATACATTACCACGTACTACCCTTGGTTGATAAACTATAATAGGTATAGTTTATGATACATTACATAACACATACATTTAAAAAGGGTACATTTATATAAATGATATTTTCGTTAAGCAAGGTACGGCCATACGGTACCAAGTTTTCATAACACGTAATTCCGTTAATGACTTTGTGAGACATTTACTTCAAATTACCATTAAGTCCTGTATTGTAACCAGAGTCTCCTTGAGGGAGAGTGTGATACTTGTGTATAGATCTATATTGGGTTTGACAAACCCACACCTAAACTGCATGCAACAGTTAGACCGATAGGTCTGGGGTGACAAATGTCATAACATTTCCGACGCCTGAAGAACGTCGTTTTAGGCAACCTTGGTCATAGTATGGTTATAATAAACTCACATAAAGTATTAACAAACATTGGAATTTACGGGAACTTCATTAAAATTTAACGAGTTTATGTCGATTTAAACTTGCATTGTTTTACTATAAATATGACAAATTACTTGTACATTTCGGTCTTTGGGTTTTAAGACTACATTTACACATTAAGGAAAATATTGGATTTTTCTAACACAAATACTACTTTTACAAACGAAAGGCTTTTAATAATACCAAACAGAGGCTTATGAACTCACCGACCTTTGTGTTGACACTTTTTCAAACAACTTGTATTCTCAGGAAATCATTAAACAGGTAATCAAGTGCTTTTGAGGATGGGACGCTAAGGCGTCTACTATTTCATATTTTATCAACATATTGTGATTGATTCGTAAACATGTAATTCATACAATGATGTAATTTTTTTCAATTATATATATGTTGGTTGTGTTTGCTTGAATTACTATTACAATTGCTGTTATGATACTATACATGAAGTCCTCCACCCCCGGACGTTTCCGCCATCCTTGGTTTGGGGGTGTGACACGTATGATATTTATGTGTACAGGTTTGTCGATTGGGGGTTGGGTTGAGGCGGTCCTGCTTTGTGCTGTAGGCCAACATACTCGGTGAGCGGTTCGGATAGGCTGTAGGCCCTGCGAGGCGGTCCAGTCATGCCGAAGGCTCGGGAGCGGTCCAAATAGGCTGTAGGCCCTGCGAGGGGGTCCATTCAGGCTGAAGGCTCGTTATGCATGTTTTTGTTGATACGATATGATTATGGTTATATGAGGTTGGTATTTTGGGGGAACTCGCTAAGCTTCCGGGATTACAGTTTTAGTTTATTGTTTCAGGTACATAAGGGGATCGTGGTAAGGCGAAGGCATGATCGCATAGCTCCTCATGTTTTATTTATGTTTCTGGGAAAAACTCTGATATAGACTATTTTGAAAACAAATATGTATTAACTGTTGGCTTTAAATGTTTTGGAAAGATTTAAATTGGCTTGAATTTTATGGGTGTTAGAAGTTGGTATCAGAGCCTTGGATTGAGTGAATTGGAGGAACATTCGTGTGAATCCAGTCTCAAACTAAGGAAAAAGATTTTCGAAATAATTTTAAATGGTTTTCAAAATAAGAAAGGAGGATGCAAAGTGTACGATCAGCCGGAGCCAGTAAGTAGACCCCAAAATACCATACAATTATTTGATATTGTGATATTTTAGAACAGCATGCTAGTACTAGGCTAGGGATCCTCAGGAACTGCATGATAGAATGATTACATGATGCCTGCTAGCCTAGGGTTTCTTTATATGAGATTGACATCATTACTGTAGCTACTTTTGTATGCATCACGGCTATACATAATTAAGATCTTATAGCCCAAGAATGTTTGATTCGGCCTTATTTTCTGTTCTTACCGATTAGGGCTTATGGTAGGATTGGATATTCGAAAGTCTATAAGGTCCAACATTATGTATGGCTAGCATACACTAGTGCTACATGGTTGGTGGAAGTCTCATGGATGGGTGAGTTGTGTGGGACCGGTTGGTCGGTTGTGAGACATTTAGCCTTCCTCTAGGAGTGAGGATTGATCGCTCCCTATGTTTATGTATATTGTTAGGGTGTTGTGGTGATACTTGAGACAAATATGGGTAGGTGTGGAAGGTAGTATGGGCCCGTACTACTGAAAGCATAGGACCCATACGCGTATCAAGGAAGTCACAACCCCTAGGGTTTAGTCAGGAGTTGGTACCCAATTATTTATGTGGATTATCTGATATCTTGTGGTATGTTTCAGAATGGTGATGACGAGACGCTTTGTGACTGGATCCGGTTCAGGATCAGGATCAGGAGACGGAGGCCAGGAGGGGCCAACAGCATCTGAGCCTATGGTGCAGATGGGTACCGAGGAGTTGGATGACAGGTTTGGGAGATCTTGCATGATGAGGTTGCTGCTATGTTCCGGGCACAACTGTCGGAGATGTTTGGGTCTATTAAGACCGCTATGGTTGAGTACTTCGACGAGCGTTACGCAGCCCATGCAGAGACGGCTGCCGCTGCAGCTGCATCGGCTGTAACAGCGGCAGGAGGAGGTAGAGCCATTCGGACTTCCAGTACCGGGACTTTGATAACACGAAGCCCCCGACATTTGATGGTACCCAGAAGGTCAGGAGGAGGTGGTTATCTGACGTGGAGGGCTGTTTCTTCAAGTGTTCATGTCCTACTGACCAGAAGGTCAGGTGTGCCCTGAACATGCTGCGGCTCGGGGCCAAGGACTGGTGGAGGTTGACGACAGGGTCGTACACTGATGAGCAGAGAGCTACTGTTACTTGGGAGCAGTTCAGGGATATGTTCCACGCCCGATACATTCCACGGGTCGAGCGGGAAGGTTTGGCTCAGGAATTTTTGAGTTTGAGACAGGATGGGGAGTCGGTGACGGAGATCACCCGTATGTTCACTGAGAGGACGATGTTTTGCCCAGAGTTTGCTTTCGAGCAGGCTCAGATGACTCGTTATCTGAGCATGCTCAAGACGGACATTCGTCAGTTCGTTGCCACACAGCGATGTGATACTCTACTGGATCTACAGGAGGCCACTAGGCGGCGTGAGTTGGAGATTGAGCTGCAATTGAGGGAGCAGCGTCAGGCCCCGTCACATTCTCAGCTGGCGCCAAAGCGGTCTAAGACCGCTGATTCTAGGACCGGGGGTCAGCAGAGTCGCACTTGTGGAAAGTGCAGCAAAAGTCATTCTGGAGCTTGTCGAGCGGGTAGTGGATGCCACAAGTGTGGCAAGGAGGGGCACTATGCTAGCGACTGTCGCCAATCCGCCCTTGCATCGGATATGAGGATATGCTATCATTGTCATCAGGTTGGCACGTGAAGACCAACTGTCCGCAGCTCGCAGCCAGGCCGACACAGGTTCCAGCGCCGACTACATTGAGGATTTCTGATGGGAGGCCAGTTAAGGGAGAGCCTCCAAAGGCTCAGGGGCGTGCCTTCCAGCTTACAACGGAGGAGACCATGGCAGCACCTAACGTGGTTGCTGGTATGTTTCTATCCTTTATCTCATTTATTATATTTGTTATATGCTTATCTGTTGTACCTGTGATTAGGTACGTTTTTAGTGAACTCTTTGCCTGATTTGGTTTTATTTGACTCAGGCGCGAGTCGGTCCTTCGTATCCCAGTCGTTTAGTAGGAAGGTCAGTGAGCCAGTGGGCGAGTTAGAGTGTTTGTTGCGAGTCTCTATCGCTAATGAACACGGGGTTTTTGCTTTTTCGGTCCACCGAGGGTGTGAGTTGGAGATTTTCGAGGTGTCCTTTCCGATAGATTTGATTCCGATCCCCATGGGGGAGGTGTGTGTGATTGTAGGGATGGATTCGCTTAGTTAGTTTAGTGTAATGATTGATTGTGAGGGCCAACGGGTGGTCGTTCGAACCCCAAGTGGGGAGAACTGATTGTATATGGTGAGGGCACTAGAGTGGGATCGGGGTTTTGTTCAGCTGCCAGGGCTCGACAGTATATTCAGCACGGGTGTGCGGGTTATCTAGCGTATGTGGTGGATACGCGGGTCAGGGATCAGATTTCAGTTTCAGAGGTTCCAGTGGCAAGGGATTTTGCCAACGTGTTCCCGGAGGAGTTGCTAGGGATACCTCCAGAGAGGCAGGTCGAGTTTCGGATCGACCTGGTGCCGGTTGTGGCTCCTATCGCCAAGGCGTCGTACCGGTTGGCGCCACCCAAGATGCAGGAGATGTGTTCACAGCTGCAGGAACTGTTGGGCAAGCAGTTCATTCGACCTAGCAGTTCTCCATGGGGAGTACCGATCCTTTTCGTCAGGAAGAAGGACGGTTCGCACCGGATGTGCATTGATTATAGGGAGTTGACCAAGTTGACGGTAAAGAACTGTTATCCACTCCTGAGGATAGATGATCTTTTCGATCAGTTACAGGGTGCATCTTGGTTCTCCAAGATTGCTTTGAGGCCTGGATATCATCAGGTCCGGGTCAGAGAGGAGGACGTGGAGAAGACCGCGTTTCGGACTCGTTATGCTCATTACGAGTTCGTGGTGATGCCATTTTAGCTCACCAACGTGCCAGTAGTATTCATGGACCTGATGAATCGGGTCTGCGGACCGATGCTTGATCGCTCGGTCATCGTGTTCATAGATGATATCTTGGTGTATTCCAAGACCTGAGAGCAGCACGAGGAGCACCTCAGGGAGTTTTTGGGGGTTCTGAGACGAGAACGACTGTATGCCAAGTTCTCGAAGTGTGAGTTTTGGTTGCGAGAGGTCCAGTTTCTTGAACATCTCGTTAACCAGGAGGGGATTTTGGTCAACCCGGCCAAAATTAAGGCAGTCATGCAGTGGGAGGTGATGAGGTCACCTTCGGACATCAGGAGTTTCTGGGTTTAGCAGGGTACTACCAGAGGTTTATTCGGGATTTCTCTAAGATTGTAGCACCCCTCACTCGTTTGACGAGGAAGGGGGTGGATTTCTGGTGGGGTCCTGAACAGCAGAGGGTGTTTGAGACTCCCCGTCAGCATTTGTGCGAGGCTCCAGTCTTGACACTCCCAGAGGGAGTGGAGGATTTTGTGGTGTTCTGTGATGCTTCCATCAAAGGTTTGGGGGCGGTCCTCATTCAAAGAGGGCGGATGATAGCCTACGCGTCGCGGCAGCTGAAGCCGCATGAGACGAGATATCCTACTCATGATTTAGAGTTGGGAGCGGTGGTGTTCGCTCTCAAGATATGGAGACATTACCTATATGGGGTCCATTGTACCATATACACGGACCACAAGAGTTTGAGACACATCATGGATCAGCCCAACCTGAACATGAGGCAGCGCAGGTGGCTGGATGTAGTCAAGGACTACGACTGTGAGATCCTTTACCACCCCGGTAAAGCGAATGTGGTGGCGGACGCTCTGAGCCGCAAGTCAGCTGGGTCTTCCACCCCAGCGGTATGTATGAGGATAGCGGTGGATTCTCCGTTTGTGAATTTGACCAGGGATGCTCAGGTGGAGGGCATGCGACGAGACAACCAGAAACTGGAAAGGATTATGGGTGAGAACACCCGGTTTGTGCAGGATAGCCGAGGATTATTGACCCGATGCAGTCGGGTATGGGTTCCGATGTCTGGTGGGGTCAGACAGACAGTGATGGAGGAGGCTCATAAGTCTCATTTCTCCATTCACCCGGGGGCCACCAAGATGTACCGGGATTTGAGTTTGAGCTACTAGTGGCCGTGCATGAAGCGACAAATCGCTTGGTATGTCGAGAGGTGCTTGACTTGTAGGATGGTCAAGGCCGAGCATCAGAGGCCGCATGGCAAGCTGCAGTCCCTGGAGATTCCCATGTGGAAATGGGAACAGATCACGATGAACTTTATTACCAAGTTGTCGATGACGACGAAGGGGTTTGATGCTATATAGGTCATCGTGGATCGATTGACCAAGAGTGTCTATTTCTTGGCCATACGGGAGAGTTCATCGGCCGAGAAGTTGTCCGACGTGTACGTCCGCGAGATCGTTGCTCGCCATGGGGTTCCGGTCTCCATTGTCTCCAACCGGGATGTTAGATTTACCTCCGGTTTTTGGCAGAAGTTCCACGAGGAACTGGGCACACGGTTTCACTTTAGCACAGCATTCCATCCACAGACCGACGGTCAGAGCGAGCGGACCATTCAGACCCTCGAAGATATGTTGAGGGCGTGTGTCATTGACTTTGGTGGAAGATGGGTTCCCACCTACCCCTTGCAGAGTTCGCCTACAACAACAGCTATCATTCCAGCATTGGCGCCCCGCCTTTCAAGCTGTTGTATGGGCGGAGATGTCGCACCCCGGTTTGCTGGGGCGAGGTCGGACACAGGGTGATGGGACGGACATAGGTAGTCTTGCAGACTACCGAGAAGATTCAGCAGATTAGGCAGCGACTGCAGACCGCTCAGAGTCGGTAGAATAGTTACTCCGACAGACGCCGATCTGAGTTAGAGTTTCAGGTGGGTGATATGGTACTCCTGAAGGTCTCACCCTGGAAGGGTGTGATCCGCTTCAGGAAGAGGGGGACATTGGGTCCCCGTTTCATTGGGCTGTTCAGGATCATTGCCAAGGTTGGCAAGGTGCAATACAGGCTAGAGCTACTGGAGGAGCTTAGCCGGATCCACAACACTTTCCACATTTCGTAGTTGCGAAAGTGCATTATGGATCAGGAGGCAGTGGTGTCGTTGGACGATATTTAGGCCGATGAACACCTAAATTACGTGGAGAGGCCTGTGGCCGTACTGGAGAGGAAGATGAAAGTTATGCGGAACAAGGAGATACCTTTGGTAAAGGTACATTGGGAGCATCGGAGGGGATCCGGGTGGACGTAGGAGCCGGAGGCAGATATACGGGAGCACTATCCGGAACTGTTCACCGCGGCAGACTTCGAGGACGAAGTCTAGTTCAAGTGGGGGATAATTATAACGCCCCGATTCTCAAGTATTGATTTTTATATAAGATTTTCTTGATTTAGAGGTCTACTCGACGAGTTGGTTTCCCTACTCGTCGAGTAGCAGCGGGTTGGTCCACGTGTTTTAGTGACCTACTCGCCGAGTCCAATAAGGGACTCGACGAGTAGGAGCTGGCAGATGAAACCCTAAATTTTGGGGCTTTACACTCTATTTAAAGGATCATTGGCCTCCCCCAGCCTCCCCTTTACAGCCCCTTGACACTCTAAAACACTAAATCGTGTGTGTGTGCTTCATTGGTGTGTTTAAGCTTGGAAGAAGGATCTTGGTGAGGAAAACTTGGGAAAACAAGTGTATTGAAGCAAGGAACTCGTGGGAATCAATATCTACTTCAGTTGGCATCTTTTGGAAGGTAGTGGAGTTTGTGTCGGCAATCCGAGAGCTTGGGTTTATCTTCGAGTCGATAGTGTGAGGTGAGTTACCCTCACTATATCAACAGGGTCTAAGGCACCAAGGCCGATCCTTTATAGATTTATATCTGGATTATGCCATGATATGTTTATTGATTACATCCTGGTAGTTAGGATGGTGATATGCTTATGCTTAGTGAGCTGGTTAGGTCGGTGTCCTGGTTATAGGATGATACTATGTTAGCGACCAGTTAGGTCTGTATCCCGGTTATTGGGATGTTTCTATGATTAGTGATCTGTTAGATCGGTTTGAGTGTTATATGATATGAGCTAGCGTATGATATTTATGTGCACATGTTTATCGATTGGGGGTTGGGTTGAGGCGGTCCTGCTTTGTGTTGTAGGCCAACATACCCGGTGAGCGGTCTGGATAGGCTGTAGGCCCTGCGAGGCGGTCCAGTCATGCCGAAGGCTCGGGAGCGGTCCAGATAGGCTGTAGGCCCTGCGAGGCGGTCCAGTCAGGCTGAAGGCTCATTATGCATGTTTTTGTTGATACGATATGATTATGGTTATATGAGGTTGGTATTTTGGGGGAACTCACTAAGCTTTCGGGCTTACAGTTTTAGTTTATTGTTTCAGGTGCATCGGGGGATCGCGGCAAGGTGAAGGCATGATCGCACAGCTCCTCATGTTTTATTTATGTTTCTGGGAAAAACTCTGATAAAGACTATTTTGAAAACAAATCTATAATAACTGTTGGCTTTAAATGTTTTGAAAAGTTTTAAATTGGCTTGAAGTTTATGGATGTTACAATAAAGCAACTCAATTTTGTGTATGATCCTTCACTTCGCATTGTAAAGAATTTCCTTTATTGATTGTTACTTTTGAATTCCTTAACATCACACAGAATAACCTGATTTGTACTCACCAATTATGTCTTACTGCAATGCGTATATTTGTGTCTCGGGCCTAGTTACTTCCCAAATCCTAAATACTGACAATCCTCATAAACGTTCCCCACTTATTTTGAACAACATTCATTATTAGCATTCCTACCACCTATACCCTTTTATTTACCCATTTTGTTGCAAAAAGTATCGCCAAATTCCAAGTGACACGACTTTTAAAAGAATATATTATATATAATAGTTAAGTTAAGAATATAACTACACTTTTTTTTAATTTTTTTATTATCTTTTCTTAGAGCTCTAACTTTGACAAAGTACACAAGCAAATAATTCCTATTTGTACTGCTATTTGTACTTTAGTTCGTGACTTTCTGAGAAATTCATTAGAGTGCTCGGAATCGCTTAGGTCACTAATGGAGTCCATGACTATCTATGAAACCCTTTTAAACAATATTTCTTCCCATCCATCTAAGCTTTTATAATTAGGTGTATAGTTTTAGATATATCCCCGGGGGTAATACTCATCGAGTCCCATATGTCACAAATTGACTCCATTCCTAAACTATAACTTACTGCATATATAACTAGACTCAAAGTAGAGAAATTAAACAGATAAGGCAGACTTAATCGAGGCTGCAATTGAGCTTTCATAACCTTAATCCTAAAGATCAAATACCCGTTACATCTTGGAGACCACAGAACAATAAGCCTAATTGGGTGTCTATATAAGATAATTTCCATGACTCCCGCCAACAGGATGAAATGGGTAATTGGCTTGAACATAGGATTATGTTGAAGGTTATGTTGAAGGTTGGAACATACTTGATGGGTCACTGATTGTTAATGAATTATGTGTCTGTCCAAAGAAAGTAAAAAAAAAGTCTATTGTTTAAAGTTGATTTCAATAAAGCCTTTGACTTTGTAAACTGGGAATACCTTGAATCAATACTTACGCAAATGGGGTATGGAAATAAATGGTGTATATGGATTAAATGATGTTTACAATCGGCAAGGTTATCGATACTTGTAACAACGTGAATTTCCAAAACAATTTTTCATTTTCAATCATAATAAATTTCATAAGAACAATTTCAAAACCCATTGTATCACATATTATCTCAATAAACAACCCCAGAATCTCAAGTACGTAAATCTTCATTAGTGTGTACAGATCATGCCGGTGCCTTCTCGCGATCCTCGCTAGTACCTGAAACACATATCACATAACACGGTAAGCATAAATGCTTAGTGAGTTCCCCAAAATACCAATACGCACATACGCCACTCAAGGCTATAAGACCTTCCGGTCTCTGTGTCTCAGAGGACATCCGTCCCACAACCATGGTAGACCTTCCGGCTCTACCCGTAATGACCTTCTGGTCCATATCATCCTGACCTTCCGGTCGATATCATCCCGACCTTCCGGTCCACATCATGATGACATTCCGGTCCTTATCATTCATAACATACATAGCACATACATATCACATAACAGCATACAGCACATACATCTCATAGCATATAAGACCTTCCGGTCACACATAGGTACCACTCTAGGTACAGTATAGTGAGAAGACTCACCTCGCATGATGTCGGATACCCTCTCGTGCTCGATAACCCGACCTGGCCTCCTCCTATCAAAATGATAACATCTCTAATCAAAATCCTCTCAGGTTCTCATCCTGATTAATTGGTAGAAGACCATTCTACCCCTATCTGACCTATCTTGAATCAGCTTGACCAAAACCCCAAGATCAACTGAAGTCAACTCTAGTCAACGGTCAAACATTGACCAGACTCGTCGAGTGCACATGGGTGACTCGGCGAGTCAAAGCGTGTCCTCTGAATCCTCCTATGGCCTCTCTCGGCTCGTCGAGTTAACCCTTCACACGACGGGTTACTACAGGTCGCGAATCGTGGGGCAACCCGACTCGACTCGTCGAGTCCCCATATGGACTCGGCGAGTTCCCTCCATGGCAACACTCAAATGACCTTCTGAGGTCAGATCTGTTTCTCCAACTTATAGATCTGACCTTCTTACACCCAATAATCACATAAAGGTTCAATCTTTAAGCTGATGCAACACTTTTATGCCCTTATATGAAGAAATAACTCCTAAAATGGCAACCTAGATCCATAACCCCAAAGAGAGTGCATAAAGCTGGAAGATTGGGACTCTCTGGACCTCTTAAGGTCCAGATCTAAAGCTTATTCCACATTGGGACCTCATATACTCCATATTCTCTATAAGAAAAGGGGTCAAGAAACCCTAGACTCGTGCCATCAACATCATACATAAGGAAAGGTCCGATTTATTATCTCAAAGTGAAGCTCCTTGCTTTAAAATCTCAGGATGTCAACTTCCCCTGGTCCCTCATGCTAGAACCCTCCTTCTCCTTTGCAATGTCACACCAAAAAGGCTCAAGATGGCTCTTCTTCACTCTCTAAGCTCTCTGGTTCGAAAGGAGTCTCTCAAGGGTGTAGGTGGCCACCACTACACGCTATAAGGACCTTTAAATAGGTCCCAAACCCGGACAATTAGGGTTTTCCTTAACAGCGCTGACTCGGCGAGTCCAGTACCCGACTCATCGAGTCCCTTCATTAAAGTGATCACCGAGTCACGATTCTACTCGACGAGTCGAGGAGTCAACTCGTCGAGTCACTCTTCATAACTCAAGAAGAAATACTCAAATTGTCATGCCTGGAAATCCGGATGTTACAATACTTGTTAACATGTCTCCAACAGATGAATTCAAAATGCAGAAGGGGTGCGACAGGGTGACCCACTATCACTTTTCCTATTCATAATAGCAATGGAAGATCTTAAAATTACTATTAAGGCGACATGCAAGAAGAACATATTTTACAGAATTAAATTGCCACATATGGATACCACCATCTCTCATTTGTTCTACACTAATGACGCTCTCTTCTATGGAGATTGGAGTGAAGATAACATAAAGAATCTTGCAAGGGTGTTGAGATGTTTCCATGTTGTATCAGGATTGAAAGTTAAATTTCACAAATTAAGGGTCTTTGGTATTGGAGTTAACACAAAAGAAGTTACAAGATGGGATCTACTACTTGGATACGAACCATCCACATTTCCATTTACTTACCTAGGTGTCCCGGTCGGCAAAAACATAAAGCTAAAGAAACACTAGAAGCCCATAATTGATCGATTCTACATGAGATTATCTGCATGGAAAGAAAAGACCCTCTTCTTTGAGGGTCGGGTAACTCTTGCTAAGGTTGTCCTTAACAACTTACCATCTTACTTCTTCTCATTATTCGTGGCACCGATGGGAGATACTAATACACTAGAAAAAATTAGAAGACAATTCTTGTGGGGTGGAAGCGACAATAAGACACAAATAAGTTGGGTTGCTTGGGAAAATATTATAGCAGGAAAGGGAAAAGGAGGATTGGGATTGGGATCACTTCGAGCATTTAACTTGTCTTTTATTATTAAATGGTGGTGGGGTTTAAAAACAGAAAAGTCGGCATTATGGAAAAGGGTAATAATGGGCATCTATAATTTAAGTAACAAACCTTTTGATTTCTTATCTAAGAAATCAATTTCCAGTGTATGAAACAACATGGCTGGGGCGAAAACTGGACTACGAAAGGTTGGAATCAATTTCTGAGACATACTAAAAAAACAGGAATCCGAAGGACACACTCTATTTTGGAGAGACATAAACAAATTCCCGGACTTGTATCAATTGGAGAGACATAAATCTTCTAAAGTAAACGAGCGGATACAAATGATGTGACAAACATGGAACTGGAGAATGCAACCTCCAATTGTTATCATATATACTCAGAGTATTCCAACCAACGATGGGGACATGTAAATAGAAATGTGAGATATCCACTATTGGTGTGTATCATGTGGACACATTTAGACATAAGATTGATCATTCTGAACCGGCGACCAACGAACTTGTCACACCCCCGGCCGAGGCGGCGGAACATGTCAGGTTGTATGAGTTAGTTCATGGATCACATGTAAATTGAATATATAGCACTAGTATAACAATAAACAAAATATTAGTTGTATTTCACCTAGAATTTTGAATACAAGGTTCTTACAGATAATAGTACAGTACGCGAATTGCCTTAAAACAGGTAGGTAGATATAACAAAAGCTAGTAAACAAAAGATTGGTGAAAGTTATTTTTCAGTGATTCCTTGAGAATACATGTAGTTTTGAGGGTCAACAAAAGATTGGTGAAAGTTACAGGTTTTCTGCTAGAGCAGTATTGATACTTTTAAAATGTTCAAAAAGTATTTTCTTCGTAAGTAAAACCATATTTAAAATGAATTTGTAAAGAGCTTTTGAATAATCTTTGAAAACCAAAAGATGTTTTTCCATAAGTAAAACAATAGTTATAATTATTTTGAAGTGATAGAAACCAAGTCCATGGTTAATAAAGTGAGTGAGAGAGAGAGAGAGATCCAATCAATGTTTATAGTGAGTCATATAATTGAGCTATGTGACTGAAGTACACCCTACAACGCTTCATTGGATGTTGTAGTAATGACTATAGATAGTAACCTCGCTTCAATTGATCGATTAAGGTTGTAACTAGCAACCGTAGGTGGGGATGTCAACCCCATATAGATCTATACGTAGGTGTCATGCTCCGAGGATTAGCGGTTATAGTAGTGTGGGTATGTTAAGTGTTTAGACTTAGGTAATGAATAGTGTCTCGCTATAAAAGTCATTAACTAATTGTAACACCCAGAATTTAGAAGGTTAATTATGGAAAGAAAACCTTATTTATAAAGGTCAACTCATCGAGTTTAAGGCATAAACTCGACGTGTTGGAAAATTGGGACGTGCGTTTTGGAAGACCAACTCGACGAGGTGGGAAGGATCAACTCGGCGATTTGGACAGGGATTTGGATAATCCTAAAATCGGGACTTTGCACCCTATTTAAACACCTTAAGCTTTATTGTTTGGCCTCATTTCCAGCCTCCATTTTCCTAACCCTAAATCTCAAAACCCTAAGCCATTTTTGGTGATTGTGAGCTAATCTTGTGCATTCTTGGTGAGTTTGAAGAAGAAGGAACTTGAAGGAGGAGCAAGAACGTGAAGGAGGATTGTAGATCCAGAAGTTGGGCTTCGAATCTGATTCATTTGAGGTATAAATCTTCAACCTTGTCCATGACATGCTTAGATCTAGTCTTAGGATGCTTTATTTCATGTTTTGGTCCAAGTATAATAGTTGTTGAGATTTGGACGTTCCATTTGGGCATACCCTTTCAGATCTAGGGTCTTGCGGGGCTTTCATGGCATAAAGGTGCCAACTTTGTGGACCTAGTAGCCCCATGCAACCTGTAAGCTCTTGTTTTGGCCTTTCAAGCCCCAAAAGGCCATGCTTATGGACAAATTTTAGGACTTTACGTGATATTTTGGTTCTTATGGTCTAGATCTATGACCTCATGGTCTACCTTGTAGTTTTGGTGGTTTTGGATTAAGACTTTGGCCCTTTTTCGGTTAGGGCTTGAGCTTATTCCCTTTAGGAAGGGATTAATGGGTAAAGTTGGAAACTTTACCTTTCTAAAGGGTACTTCTAGCCTAGATCTAGAGTATTGGGTCCATATCTGAAGAATAAAGGCTTAATGCATTAAGAAGGGGATTTAGACTGAAGAACTCTACGATTTCATGGAGGAACTTGACGAGTTAATTTGAAGTGTCCGGATTCTATTAAGAAGGAGAGAACTCGACGAGTTAAGGGAGAACTCGATAAGTTGATTCGTTGCATCACGATTCTATGGTTTATGGGAACTCGCCGAGTTGAAGGATAACTCGACGAGTTGAGTCAACTCGGAGCGTTGACTTTGACCACGACTTGGATGTTAAATTTGAACTTGACTTGACTTTGACCAAGGTTGACCCCTGGAGGGTTATGAAGTACGGAATATGTTCTAAAGGGTAGTTGCATGTAAGGGTTTGGGTCCAATTTGGAAATTTCGGCAATTGACGGGCTTTGATGGATTTTATAGTTTGGGCCTTCATGGGTCGGAGGTGAAATGGTCATTTTAACCCAAGTGAGGATTATGGATCATGGTTGAGACCCAATTGCTAATTGGGTGCTATTTTGGTATTGATAGCTCAGGGAGTTGTCAGGGCAGCAACTAAGGATTTTTGCAGTGAGCTTCAACACTCGAGGTAAATCTCCTCACTGTTTGTATGGGTCGAAGGCACCAATGCTGGACCATTTGGTTTATGTATTGTAGGAAGACCCGAGGGTTAGCCCTAGGCATTTTGTATGGAAGACCAGGAGGTGGCTCGTGGTACACTGTATGCTAATTAGCTAAGTAGAACAGTATGTATGCTGGTTGTCTTTGTGATGCTTTCATGGAAGACCAGGAGGTGGCTCTTGGCACTTGTCTGTAAGACCCACAGAGTGGCCCTTGGCTTGGCAAGAAAGACCACGAGGCGGCCCGTGGCATAATGGAAAGACTATGTGCGACACATAACACCTTTATTGATTATGATATATGATATGTACGGCTCATGGTTATGTGTGACAGTATGTCATTTATGTGCTTATATGCTAGGATATCATGTGGTAGTGGTAGGGGTGAAAAAGACCCCATATCCGGTTGAAAGAGACCGAAGGGGTAGGCCAACACCCAGATATGCTATCCAGTATCCGGTTGAAAGAGACCGAAGGGGTAGGCCAGCACCCGGATATGCTAGGCAGTATGTTTATTGTATGGTATGTGGTATTTGGGGAATTCACTAAGCTTCGTGCTTACGGTTTTCGGTTTTGATTTCAGATACCTCTAGTTTTCAGATAAAGGAGCTCGGGATGATCGCAACGCATACACCCGTGTTTTCCGCAATACGTGATTTCTGGGAATGAACTCTGATAAATTTTTTATTTGAAATGCTTTTCAATGTGTGAACAAAGTTACAAATATGTTTTAGTTATATTAAAAATGAAAATTTTTGGTTCTGAATTTTGGGATGTTACAAGTTGGTATCAGAGCCTTGGTTCGAGGGATTCACGCATACTCTCGGGTGTTTCTGAACTCAAACTGAGGACTTGGTATGAAAATTTTCAAAAGAAAATCATTTTTCAAAAAGAATTTCTAAGCAAAGAAATGGGTATGATGCGTGCAATCGACCGGGCTCAAGTAATGGTTCCTAAAATACCAATACATGTTTCTTATGTGATATGATATTATTATGTGATTCGCATGCTAGATTAGAGTTAAGGATCTAGGAGACATGCCCTTGTATGCTTATATGAACTTGTAGATTTGCATGCTAGAACTGATCAGCTAGTGGTAGGATGGCCTGTTTAGGTTATGCCTGATTGTATGAGCCTTCGAATTGCATGCTAGTACAGCTTCCTAATTAGAGGATAGTATGGTTTGATTGGAGTATGTTGGTTAGTTATTTTTCATTGTCCAAATGCTGCTTGCTTTGTACTTTGTGGGACTCTTAGCAATGTGAGTTGGCTACTTAGTAAATATGCCAAGTCACATGTGGCATAGTTTGGATAATCTCAGAGTGATGGATTTGACCCTATTGCACAACTCTTGTCGGAGTCCAACCATTCTAGGGTTGAGTCTTTTACTCGAAGGATTATCTGATCTCTGTTGCATGTGGCTATATTCATGAGGTAGCTAGTTGACATTAATGGGAATCCTTCAGCAGCTGAGGACTAGGTGGGTTCGGGAACCTAGGAAAGCCTAGTATGTGCTGCAACGGGTTAGTAATATGGTTTAGTGACTACTGGCATAATGGTTTGGAGAAGTGACTTAGAGGATTCAGGAGGATTGCTGAGGAAAGTATGGATAGGTGTGGAAGGTAGTATTGGGACCGTACTACTAAAAGCACAGGATCCATACTCGAATCAGTGAGAGTCTTGGAGAATCTAAAAAGCTTATGAGACGTGGATTCTTGGGTATGTTCTGAGTGTTGGCTTGATTGCATTTCGGTTTGGAGATGAGCTCTCAGGGAGATGGTTCAGGTTCGGGTTCCAGCTCAGGTGTAGGTGCTGAGCCGATTAGCGAGCAGTTGCGGGAGTTCATTTCATCGGAGATCTCTCGCTATGTTTCGGAGATAGTGGACGAGCGCTTGGGCGCATTCCGTGCGGAGATTATGGCTATCAGGGGAGCTCGCACACTGACTTTCCGAGAGTTCCGTGCATGTGGAGCTCCTGCGTTCCATGGGGAGAGGGACATCATTGTCAGCAGGAGGTGGTTAGCAGATATGGCTAACGCGTTCAGGATGAGCATCTGCCCCGAGGAGGCGATGGTCAGATATGCTTCCTGCCCGTTGAAGGATTGGGCACGTGATTGGTGGGAGGAGATCGGTATTGAGTTAGGTGATGATACGGTCGATGCTATGTCATGGGTTGACTTCTAGACCACGTTCCGAGCTGAGTTTTCACCAGCAATTGAGGTGCAGCAGTTGGCACGGGAGTTCCTGGATCTCCGCCAGACTACTGAGACGGTGGAAGATATCACTGTCAAGTTATGGGAGAGGGATTTATTGGTACCAAAGTATGTAGGAGATGAGGAGATGAAGAAAGTAAGGTACCACGATCTGTTGCGGGATGACATTAGGAAATTCGTGAGTATTTAGGGTGCGAGAACCTGAATGATATGATCTCTAGAGCCCGAGAGCGGGAGATTGATTTGGAGCGCATTGAGAAGAGGAGGTCAAATCAGGTGCAGCAAGTGCGGGAAACTGCAGGATGGGGCTTGTGAAGAGGAGGGTCTTGAGAAGAGACCCAAGATTTCTGACCAGCATTCGAGAGGTCAGCAGGACCGGAGTCAGTGCAGCAAGTGCGGGAAACTGCAGGATGGGGCTTGTCGTTCCAGGGGTTTGGGCTGCTACAAGTGTGGCTGGGTTGGCCACGTCATCAAGGAATGTCCTCAGGGAGCAAGTCCGTTATGCTTTCACTGCGATCAGGTAGGCCACAAGAAGGCCGACTGTACGACGTTGAGGGGAGGATCAGTGAGGGTTCCTGCTCAGGCTTCTTTGAGGATCACCGATGGACAAGAAGGTAGGGCAGGAGCCCTAGCAGAGAGGAGTTGAGTTCTACAGGTATGTATCTTTTGCCTTCTTTCAGGTTATTTATATTTGTGTTTATGGTTGTTGGATTCTAGCATCAGTTTGGGTAAAGCATATATATGGTTCATGTCTTTGCTCATATATGAGTTACATCTTCAAGAAGTGTCAATGCCATTTGCATACCGTGAATTTCAAAGTGGTTAGGTAAGGGTCGTTTCCCTTTCGATGGTTCGGAGTGTTCAGTGTCATCTTGATTTATGGTCGAGATCGGTTCAGGGGAATTGTGTAAAGGTCTGTGGTCAGGGTCCGTCGGATGGTTATTCGGCATCGTCAGGATTCAGTGGTTTTAGTAGTTGTCCTTGGAGTGCCCGTTGAAAACGCCAAGGGAAGTGGCTTTATTGAGGCATTGGTTGGAGCATCTGTCTTTTGGTCTTCAAGATTTGAGTGTGGTATAATTTCAAGCATCAGGGGCTATCAGATTGTTGGGATTCAAAAAGTGTTCATCTAGTCTTCAGAGGTTGTATGGTCTTTTAAGTTTGGTTAGTAATGGATCGCTAGCACTAGTAAGCCCCGGTTGTCAACAGATCGGTCAGTGGAAGGTAGGAAGGATCAGAATTCCTTCCATTTCTCGTATGTTGTGGAGGCTTAGTCAGATCGAAGTGGGGGAGACCCGTTCAGGTACCCAGGACAGAAGCAAGTGTGAAATTGAGGTGAGCTCGTATCCCCATCAGGAAAGGAAAGGTGGCCCAAGTGGCTGTCTGAATGGAGGATAATGTGAATTGGAAGTTCGGAAAACTTCCTAACTTTGGGATCACATCTGATTGAGGTGTAGCATACTATGGGAAACCAGGTTGAGGATCCCAGTCAGGACATGAGTTCAGTGTGGGATGTTAGTGTTGGGTTTTATGACTCTAACATTCCTATGGTGCACACACAACCCTAATGCTTTGGATCTAAGTTGTCACTAATTATACATGCAATATTGGTTTCCAAAGCATGAAGCCTAAACTAGCATACAAAACTTGATATATAAATCATAAAACTAGTTAGAAGATTACCTTTTGATGTAGCTAGTAGAACTTTGGCCTTAAGAGAACTTAGCACCCCAAGTGTTGTGCCTCAAACAAGTCACAAACACCAATAAACAACTAGATGGATATGAGAGAGGTTATGGAGACTCAAAATCGGATTCTTCTTCTTGGAATGCAAGTAGTACTCGATTTTAGGCTTAGGGTTACATATATATATATATATATATATATATATATATATATATATATATATATATATATATATATATATATATATATATAGTGTAGAATTCCAAGAGTCATGAGTAACCCTAATTCTTACACTTAAGCTTATAATCCACGCATTTGATTTGGACTAACACTTCATGGACTAACCCATAAGCTTAACCCATCACAAACCAATCATGGATCATTAGTCCAATCCATATTTACCAATTTAATTAGTTTCTTTTGATCACTAAATTAATTCTAAATTAATTGTTGACCAATACTAATTAAATAATATGATTTCTCAATTAATATATTATACTTATAATATATCAATAAATCACAAATAACCTCTTTCTCAAATATCTATCTATCAAATTGTTCTGGTGAAGGCAACCCGAAATGGACCATGCTACTATCGGGTTAAGTACATACCAATTATAGTTATGGGCTTAGACACCTAATCCAACAGTCTCTCACTTGGATAAGTCTAATAAGTATAATTGCCAATGCAACTTAAAATCCGATCAGCAATCGTAGCTCTCAAAAAGCCGGTGTCGTACTCTGATGCGTCCATTAGATAAGGGATCATATAATCCTCTGTTCTTCAAGATATCGTGTGGAAAAAGACATGGAATAAGGTCATACTAATTGTCCAACAGATTGCTTCCCGATTTCTGATTTGTTTGACATAGAACTTAATTGAACACTTCAATTGAGTCCTGACTGGGCCCGACACATAAGTCAAAACAAAACCATCGAGGGGCCCAAGATATCGCTTTTAACCCTCTTAGGATAAAAGGAATAGATAAACTTCGACTTATATGCTGGTACTACCTATTAGTTAAATAATACACAACCACACGTTTTATAACATCAAGTTACTGATGTGGTTTCTCACTATCAATTTACAACCAACTCATAATCAAAAACTCATATATCTTGGTTTGAAGATTATACAATATTATCGTCTCATAATCACTCGTGATAAATTCCATGAAGTGATTCATGTGAGCGTGGGTTTAGTCCAATACTCAAATCTTATTTCAAGAGCACTCATGAATGTTTGTAGCAAACTTTGCTATTTATAACACCTTAGACAATCTTACAAAAACCCGTTCATGACAGTCTACTTTCATAACCTACTTCCAAAGTATGATCGATTGTGGATAGTTTGAATAATCTTATTATTTTGGAAGTCAAAACATGCAAAAAAAATGAAACAATAGTAAATAGTTGACACAAGACAGTAACTTTACTTATAAATAAAACTCCTTTTATTCAATCATCAAATGTAAATTACATTTTAGCTATTACAAGTTTATAAATGTCTATCTAATCACTAAAAACTAATATCGTCCTTCAGCCTGATGCTTCTAGCGTGCTGTAAGTGCTTAACCCTACTCAATCCCTTCGTAAGCGGATCTGCTGGGTTCTCCTCTGACGATACCCCCTTCATTACTAGGATTCCTTCTTCTAATCGATGTCTTATGAAGTGATATTTTCTGTCAAAGTTCCTGGATCTGCCATGATCCTTTGGTTCCTTGGCTAAGGCGACCGCACCCTCGTTATCACAGAAAATCTCCATAGGCTCCTTTACAGCTGGTACAACTCCAAGGTCTCCGATGAAGTTCTTTAGCCATATCGCCTCCTTCGACGCTTCACTTGCTACTATGTACTCTGATTCGCACGTTGAATCAACTACAGTTTACTGTTTGGAACTTTTCCAAGTTACTGCTCGTCCATTAAAGGTGAATATCCAGCCCGACTGAGAGCGGAAATTATCTCTGTCGGTCTGAAAGCTGGCATCACTATACCCTATCATTCTCAAGTCATCACTCCCACTGAGGGTAAGGACCCAGTCCTTAGTCCCCCGCAGGTACTTAAGAATGTTCTTTACCACAGTCCAGTGAGCTTTACCAGGATTCCCTTGATATCTACTAACCATGCTCAAGGCAAAGGCTACATCAGGGCGAGTACAAGTCATAGCATACATGATCGAGACAACTGCAGAAGCATATGGTATTTGACTCATTTCTACTATCTCAGCATCTGTACTCGGACTTTGAGTCTTACTCAGCTTGGTATTACTCTGGATAGGTAATTCTCCTTTCTTGGATTCCTCCATGCTGAAACGCTTCAACACTTTCTCCAAGTAGGTACTTTGACTAAGTCCTATTAGTCTTTTACTCCTATTTCTCAGTATCCTTATCCCTAAAATGTAAGCAGCTTCCCCAAGGTCCTTCATAGCGAAACACTTCCCAAGACAGGACTTAACCTCCTGTAAGGTTGGGATGTCATTTCCTATGAGCAGTATGTCATCCACATACAATACCAGAAAGCTAAATATACTTCCACTAGCTTTGACATAGACACAAGACTCATCCTCGCTTCTAGAAAAACCAAACTCTTTGACTTTCTCATCGAAACAAAGATTCCATCTGAGAGATGCTTCCTTTAATCCATAAATGGATTTCTGAAGCTTACACACTCTATTAGGGTGTTTTGATTCTACAAAACCCTCTGGCTGATTCATGTAAACATCTTCAGCCAACTTCCCATTAAGGAAAGCGGTTTTGACATCCATTTGCCATATTTCATAATCAAGAAATGCCGTTATGGCTAGCATAACCCATATAGATTTAATCTTTGCCACTAGTGAGAAGGTCTCATTATAGTCAACCCTAGGAGTTTGAGTAAAGCCCTTCGCAACCAATCGCGACTTATAAGTGTGTACTTTCCCATCCATGTCAGTCTTCTTTTTGAAGATCCATTTGCACTCGATTGTCTTACGACCCGATACATTGTCAACCAAGTTCCAAACTTGATTGTCATACATAGACTGAATCTCATTGTCCATCGCCTCTTTCCATTTTGCAGACTCGGGGCCAGCCATGGCTTCCTTATAGTTGTTAGGTTCATCCAAATTTACCATTGTACTATCACTGATAAATGTATCACCTTCAGTAGTAATATGGAAACCATAAAACTCAGGTGCCATTCTAACTCTACTGGAACGCCTCAGAGGCAAGGACTCGTCAATCGGTTCAACAGGAGTTTCCTCCTCGGGTTGAGTGCTAGTGTTTGAGGTTCCTTCATCACTTAACTCGTGAACCTCTTCAAGGTCAATTTCCCTTCCAATGTCCTCTTGGCATATGAGTTCTCTCTCGCGAAAAACCCCTCTCCTCGCAACCAAGACAATATAGTCACTCGGTCTATAGAAGATATATCCAAATGATTTCTGTTGGTAGCCGATGAAAATACATCACGAGGTTCAAGCTTGTCGTGAGTCTCTCGTCTTATGAAAGCGTTGTAGCCCCAAACCTTGATATGTGCTAACGAAGGAAACTTCCCTGTCCACATTTCATGAGGTGTTTTGGAAACCTTTTTAGTAGGGACTAGATTAAGGATATGGGCGGAAGTCTCTAAGGCATACCCCCAGAATGAGATAGGTAACGAAGCTCGACTCATCATAGAACGAACCATGTCCAACAAGGTTCGATTGCACCTCTCAGCCACACCATTAAGCTTTGGTGTCCTTGGTGGCGTCAATTGTGAAATAATTCCACAATCCTTAGGATAGTCGTGGAACTCGATACTAAGATACTCACCACCCCGATCGAATCGGAGCATATTTATCTTCTTGCCCAATTGATTCTCCACTTCTTGTTTAAACTCTTTGAACTTTTCAAAGGTTTCCGACTTATGCTTGATTAAGTAGATATAGCCATATCTGTTGTACTCATCAGTAACAGTCACATAGAAGCGGTTAGTATCCCTTGTGGCGGATCTGAAGGGTCCACACACATCGATGTGTATGAGATCCAACAAACCCTCACCGCTTTCACAAGTACCAGTGAAGAGTGACTTGGTCATCTTTCCAAGCAAACAAGATTCACATGTGTCATCTGACTTTAGGTCAAATGACTCCAATACTCCATCCTTTTGGAGTTGGGCTATGCGCCTCTTGTTGAAATGTCCAAGATGACAATGCCATAAGCATGCTTTATCCAAACCATTGGACGAATCGATTTGCAACACATTATTTCCTAAGTTATCTACAATCATCACAGTTTCATATATATCATTACAAGGCAATGTTTCAAAATAAAATTTACCATTATAATAAGCATTAATACTACCAATGTCATTATTAAATGAAAAAGTAAAACATTGTTCATACAAACCATGAAAGGAAATAATATTTCTCGCCATATCAGACAAGTAGCAACAATTATTCAATTCTAAATTTAACCCACTACTAAGCAATAAAGAATAAACTCCAATATTGGTGACAGACGACTTTTTCCTATTCCCCATGATCAAGTTCATCTTCCCGTGCTTGACATCCCTACTTCCTTTTAGACCCTGCAAATCTGAACAAATGTGAAAACCACATCCTGTATCAAGGACCCAAGAATTAGCATATGATGACTTATTAGACAAAATATTATAAATACCTGCAAATGAGGGCTTGATCTTCCCATCCTTTATGTCGTGCAAGTATTTGGGGCAGCTTCGTTTCCAGTGCCCTTTTTCATGACAATGGAAGCACTCTGCTTCTTTTGGATTTTAGGAGGAGGTAGCAGGACCACCTTTAGACCCACTAGAAGAGGATCCAATAGGGGACTTTCCCTTGTGGCACTTTGAGGAAGCTTTCCTATTCTTTCCCTTCCCTTGTCCAATTGCCAAGACAGGGGCGGTAGTAATAGGAGTAGGTACAACAGATTTGCCTTTCAAACTACTTTTAGTAGTTCTTAAAAGACCTTCAAGCTTGCTTAGAGTCACCTCCTCATTGTTAATATGATAAGTCATACGAAGGTGATCATAACAAGGAGGTAAAGAGTGTAGGATAATGTCAATTGTCAATTTTTCATCGAAATTGACATTCAACTTTAGCAAGCGGTCCACAAACCTTTGCATCTTTTGCAAGTTGGTCGTGATACACTCTCCATCCTTCATTTTGGTAGTAATAATGGAGGCAATGTTTTCATACCTCTCCTGCCGAGCACTTTGATGGTGCCTATCCATCAAATCCTGGTGCATTTCATAAGGCCAAAAGTCCTCATAGGACTTCTGAAGCTCAGCAGTCATGGTAGCAATCATAATACACGACACCTTTGTCGCGTCCCTCGCATGGGTCTTAAACTCAACAATCAGTTTGGGAGTAGCAGTGTTTTCATCTATCTCATTTAGCTCTTTATAAATGACATATTCTTTGTCCTTGTAACGAATAGCCATGCGGATGTTTCGAATCCAATCATTGATGTTCGATCCATGAAAGATGACTCTCCCACATAGGTTCATGAGGGAGAAAGAGCCGGAAGGGATTGGGTTTGAAGCATTGTTTGAAGTAGACATCTGAAAAAGAAAGACAAAGTTTAGATTAGATAAGGATTCTTAATATAACACCCAAAATGATATATTAAGGCTATGACCCAACACAATACTCTACAATTCGGAAAAGGGATGTCGTAGTCCAATTGTAAAATATTTGAAGGTAGGTAAATAACGATTTACCAATTTCCACCATGAAAAACGAAATTGATTATTAATTTTTAATTGAATTGAAATTCCTAGATTCTTTTGAGATTCATTGAACTTTCAATGGCATGTTTAAATCTCGATTATTCCCTTCAACTTTGTGACTGGGATACCGAGGATCATAAACAAGGTGTGAATAACCATGTAAATGTGCCTGGTACTCTTACATATCACTTGATCAATGTGCCGGTTAACCACACACACTCCATTGATCCATGATTAACATCAAGCTACCCTTTGCCACTCTTGCTAGTCCCAAATTAGTGTGTTGGTTAACCGCACACGCTCCACTAACGACTTAGCAAGGTGCAAAGTGCAATTTCCATAGGATAGCACCATTTTCACATTTTTCCTAAAGTAACTAAGATTGGGAATTTATAAAAGTTTAGTTACTTTATAATATCATTATACTTATTAATGATGATTAATGTCCTATCCTACTCGTTCGGCTAACGACCCTCCACCAATCAAGGAAGCGGTGGGTGAGAGTGGATACCCATTAAACCACCATTTTATAGGCAATAACCTTATACCCCCCTTATAGACCGGATTCGTGAATGAGACCTACTAACGGTAAGACTGACTTGTCCTATACATATATATAAGTATTAAACTTTAATATTATAATAGTATAGTTTTGAATTTTAATCTTTTAAAATTCTAGGGTTTGGAAATAAAGTTTCATAAGTGAGACTTTTCAAATTCCAAAACTTGAGGACAAGTTTTGAAACTCTTCAAAACCTCTTGAGTTTTAGAATTTATGATACATAAAAGAGACTTTTCAAGTTCCATAACTTCAGGACAAGTTATGTAACTCTTCAAGACCTTTGAAATTCTATAACTTATCAAATTAATGTTCCATTAATGGTGACTTTTCATATTTTATAACTTGAGGACAAGTTATGAAACTCTTCAAGAAACATTTAGATCAAATTGTTAAACTAATCCAATTATCATATAATTTATCATTTACCAATTTGTCCTAATATTATTCATATAATTTCAAATTTCACACATAATTAGTTTTTTCACAAAATCAAGTAATTATCTTAAAATTTGACAATGATTATGTTATTGGATGGGGATAAACATTACCATGTCAGTAAAATCAAATTTTATGAACCAAAACAGTTTGTGGTAATGATCCTAATCCAAAACATGCCAAAATCAAGAAAATTCTGCCATCTGATGATCCAACTCGTCGATTCCCATTATGAACTTGTCGATTTCATCATAATATGATCCAACTCGTCGAGTTCCATGATGGAGTCATCGAGTTGGCCCTGGCAGAATCCAGAAATACAGTTTTTTCAGCTTTGAAAATTACACAATTGCATCAATATAATAGAAAACACACATGGGTTTGATACCACTGTTGGGTTTTATGTACTCTAACATTCCTATGGTGCACATACAACCCTAATGCTTTGGATCTAAGTTTTCTCTAATTATACATGCAATATTGGTTTCCAAAGCATGAAGCTTAAACTAGCATACAAAACTTGATATACGAATCATAAAACTAGTTAGAAGATTACCTTTTGATGTAGCTAGTAGAACTTTGGCCTTAAGAGAACTTAGCACCCCAAGTGTTGTGCCTCAAACAAGTCACAAACACCAATAAACAACTAGATGGATATGAGAGAGGTTATGGAGACTCAAAATCGGATTCTTCTTCTTGTAATGCAAGTAGTACTCGATTTTAGGCTTAGGGTTACATATATATATAGTGTAATAATCCAAGAGTCATGAGTAACCCTAATTCTTACACTTATGCTTATAATCCATGCATTTGATTTGGACTAACACTTCATGGACTAACCCATAAGCTTAACCCATCACAAATCAATCATGGATCATTAGCCCAATCCATATGTACTAATTTAATTAGCTTCTTTTGATCACTAAATTAATTCTAAATTAATTCTTGACCAATACTAATTAAATAATATGATTTCTCAATTAAGATACTATACTTATAATATATCAATAAATCACAAATAACCTCTTTCTCAAATATCTATCTATCAAATTGTTCTGGTGAGGGCAACCCGAAATGGACCATGCTACAATCGGGTCAAGTACATACCAATTATAGTTATGGGCTTAAACACCTAATAAAACAGTTAGACCATGTGTGTGCTCGACTTTGGGTGTGTTCGGATTGGTAATCAGCAGTAAGACCATGGTCAGCGGTTAAGTTAGCGTGGGAAGTGATGTAAGACTGTGGCATAGCTGTAGCATTCGCCAGCAGCCAGATAGCATGGAAGGTGTTGTAAGACTGCGGGATAGCCATAGCATTCACCAGTGGCCAGATAGCATAAGAAATGTGGTAAAACTGTGGGGTGGCCCGTAGCATTAGTCAGCAGATAGTGTAGAAGTGTTGTAAGATTGCGAGGTGACCCGCAACATTCACTAGTTAGCAGGTATTGTAGAAGTGTTGTAAGATTGCGGGGGGCTCGTAGCATTCACTAGTTGACAGATAGAGTAGAAACGTTGTAAGACTGTAGGGTTGGCCCGTAGCATTCGTTAGTTAGCCGTTAGTATAGTGGTATAGTAAGACTGTGGGGGTGGCCCGTAGCATTCACTAGTGGTCAGTTAGTATGGGAGTGTTGTAGGACTACGAGTTGGCTTGTAGCATTCATCGGTCCCTATTCGATAGTGAGAATATGACAGATTTGTGATTCACTCACGGGTTCTTTCGGGTGATTTAGGCCAGGGCGGGTCAGCCGCACGGATATGAGTAGGCCACAGTATGATCAGATTCGGCAAATGGTAGGTCGTTGGAGACCAGGCGTGATGTAAGACTACAGTGGTTCTGGTAG
Source organism: Lactuca virosa (assembly GCF_052849685.1). NCBI lineage: Eukaryota > Viridiplantae > Streptophyta > Magnoliopsida > Asterales > Asteraceae > Lactuca > Lactuca virosa. The sequence continues at coordinate 276,841,811 of NC_136429.1, read as the reverse complement.
CATTCACTTTTCGTATTAGATTCGATGGCGACAGGTAGTTGGACTGTTATGATCAGGAAGATCAGAAGGAATAATGGAGCCATGAGTGGCAATATGGTTAGGGCAGATTTCGGTAGCTGAAGTTCTCTTCGGAATCATGGGGAGCGACTGTGAGGTTGCTCTTTGGCTCAACAACCGGGTAGGAATCCGGTATTCCGGATAGCGGCAGTGGTTTGGGATTTTGCATAGAGTAGCTTGTGGACATGAAGACGCTAAGTCACTTGCAGTTGGATTAAATAATATCATAGTAATTGATTTGACTATGTTGCACATCTCTAGTCTGAGTCTAACCATTGCAGGGATGAATCCTCTACTCGAAGGATTATTTGAGCCTCCTGTCGAGTTAAGTGTTCTTAAGCGGTATATGGTCAGTGACTTTGTCTTCCTGGAGATGACAATGTGATCAGGGATTGGAAGCACTTTGTATGGTGCGAGACTCTATGTGATGGCTTGGTGGCAGTTCGGTGTGAGGGTTCCGACAGGGATTCAGACCATTGAGACTTAGGTTTCAGATTCCAGATAAGTGGGGTCAGTTTCAATTCGAGAGTTTGAGGATTCGTTCTTCATCGGATTCAGGGAACTATTCTGAGGATGGTTTCGTCAGATATGGATAGATCATTGATTGGAAGTGTTATGATTGGTCTGCAACTCATTGAGTTTTGGCAGAAAGTGGTTTTAGCACGAGCGAGCTGTCGGGAAGTCAGTATATTATAGGTTTCATGTCTCAGAAGGTAAAAGTGGCTTGCAAGGGTTGAAGGTTCGGGTGTTATTCCCAAGATAGAAGTCTTGGTTGCCTTAGAGAAGGCCATTGATTACACGGGGTGATGCTAGTACCCTCAGGATGGCGGGTGTCAGTACTCATGGGAAACATCAGTTGGTTCATGGCAGCTAGTGGTGGCAGCGGGTAGGGCGCGAGTACTGTAGTCGGGGTAGGTGACTGTAGCAGACTTCGAGGATGAAGTGTAGTTTAGGTGGGGGAGATTTGTAACACCCGAAATTTAGAAGGTTAATTATGGAATTAAAATCTTATTTCTAAAGGTCAACTAGTCGAGTTTAAGCCATAAACTCGACGTGTTGGAAAATTGGGGCGCTTGTTTTGGAAGACCAACTCGACGAGTTGGGAAGGATCAACTCGACGAGTTGGACGGGGTTTGGGAAACCCTAAAATCAGGACTTTGCACCCTATTTAAACACCTTAAGCTTTAGGGTTTGGCCTCAATTCCAGCCTCCATTGACCTAACCATAAATCTCGAAACCCTAAGCCATTTTGGTGATTGTGAGCTAATATTGTGCATTCTTGGTGAGTTTGAAGAAGAAGGAGCTTGAAGAAGGAGCAAGAACGTGAAGGAGGATTGTAGATCCAAAAGTGGGGCTTCATTTCTGATTTATTTGAGGTATAAAGCTTCAACCTTGTCCATGGCATTCTTAGATCTAGTCTTAGGATGCTTTATTTCATGTTTTGGTCCAAGTATAATGGTTGTTGATATTTGGACGTCCCATTCGGGCAGACCCTTTCAGATCTAGGGTCTTGAGGGGCTTTCATGGCATAAAGGTGCCAACTTTGTGGCCCTAGTAGCCCCATGCAACCTCTGAGCTCTTGTTTTGTCCTTTCAATCCCCAAATGGCCATGCATGTGGACAAATTTTAGGACTTTACGTGATATTTTGGTTCTTATGATCCAGATCTATGACCTCATGGTGTACCTTGTAGTTTTGGTGGTTTTGGATTAAGACTTTGGACCTTTTTGGGTTAGGGCTTGAGCTTATTCCCTTTAGGAAGGGATTAATGGGTAAAGTTGGAAACTTTACCCTTCTAAAGGGTATTTCCAGTCTAGATCTAGAGTATTGGGTTCAGATCTGAAGAATAAAGGCTTAATGCATTAGGAAGGGGATTCAGACTGAAGATCTCGACGAGTTCATGGAGGAACTCGACAAGTTAATTCGAAGTGTCAAGATTCTGTTAAAAAGGAGAGAACTCAACGAGTTAAGGGAGAAGTCGACAAGTTGATTCGTTGCATCATGATTTTGTGGTTTATGGGAACTGGTCAAGTTGAAGGACAGCTCGACGAGTTTAGTCAACTCGGAGCATTGACTTTGACCACGACTTGGTGTTGACTTTGACCTTGAATTAACTTTGACGAAGGTTGACCCCTGGAGGGTTATGAAGTATTGAATGGGTTCTAAAGGGTAGTTGCATGTAAGGGTTTGGGCCCAATTATGAAAATTGGGCCATTGACGGGCTTTCATGGATTTTATAGTTTGGGCCTTGATGGGTCGGGGGTGAAACGATCATTTCACCCCCAAGTGAGGATTATGGATCATGGCTGAGACCCAATTGCTAATTGGGTGATATTTTGGTATTGATAGCTTAAGGAGTTGTCAGGGCAGCAGCTAAGGATTTTTGTAGTGAGCTTCAATATTCGATGAGAGTCTCCTCACTGTTTGTATGGGTCGAAGGCACCAATGTTGGCCCATTTGGTTTATGTATTATAGGAAGACCCGGGGTTAGCCCTAGGCATTATGTATGAAAGACCAGGAGGTGGCTCCTGGCACACTGTATGCTAATTAGCTAAGTAGAACAGTATGTATGCTAGTCGTCTTTGTGATGCTTGCATGGAAGACCAGGAGGTGGCTCTTGGCACTTGTCTGTAAGATCCAGGGAGTGGCCCCCGGCTTGGCAAGAAAGACCACGAGGCAGCATAATGGCAAGAGTATGTGCGACACATAGCACATTTATTGATTATTATATATGATATATATGGATCATGGTTATGTATGACAGTATGTGATTTATGTGCTTATGTGCTAGGATATCATGTGGTAGTGGTAGAGGTGAAATAGACCCCATATCCGGTTGAAAGAGACCGAAGGGGTAGGCCAGCACCCAGATATGCTAGGCAGTATCCGGTTGAAGGGGACCGAAGGGGTAGGCCAGCACTCGGATATGCTAGGGAGTATGTTTATTGTATGGTATGTGTATTTGGGGAAGTCACTAAGCTTCGTGCTTACAGTTTTCAGTTTTGGTTTCAGGTACCTCCACTTTTCAAATAAAGGAGCTTGGGACGATCGCAACGCATACACCCGTGTTTTCCACAATACGTGATTTCTGGGAATGAACTCTGATAAATGTTTCATTTGAAATGCTTTTCAATGTGTGAACAAAGTTACAAATGTGTTTTAGTTATATTAAAAATGAAATTTTTGGTTCTGAATTTTGGGATGTTACACTAATGTATATGATTAAAGCGCACTATCTTATATGGCGATAAGTATCTGGGACGTAATACTCGAGAGTGGATAGCCCTAACTTATACGTGGATAAGTCAATAGGAAAAATAGTTTATGATGAATGGAGTTTATATAAGCTGAGTATGTTTGATAAGTATATACTTGAAAGTGTACGATACTCACTTAAATAAATGGTAAATCTCATAGTAGTGTAAGCAAGCACATGTATATAATACCCAAGTTATTAATTGTTATAATTTATACATATATATATATATATATATATATATATATATATGTATATGTATGTATATATGTATGTATGTATGTATGTATATATATATATATATATATATATATATATATATATATATATGTATATATATATATATATATATATATATATATATATATATATATATATGTGTGTGTGTGTGTGTACATGCATGACATATGTTTGATCTTTGAAATACTACAAAGGTGGTAATGTTTTACGACATGCTTTTTATGACATACATAGTGACATAAAAATCATGACCCTTTTTTGTACTAAGTAGCATGTATTCATTTGACTAGTTATTTCATTTTGAACAACATAACACGTGAATTTATCAAGTTCAAAACTAGTTTATGTAAATAATATGTTACCTTGACAAAATAACATTTGTAAACTAGGTTTGATGAATTTTCACATAAAATGATAACATTGTTAGTAGTATGTTTTGCATAAACCAAATATATGAGCACATGTATTCCCCCCTCCCCCCGAAAATTATAAAAAGTATAAAAGGGGTCGTAACCACTCATCTTAGATGTGTGAATTCGATTTAGACTCGTTGATGTGATTGTGTTCAGGAACGCGAGATAACACCAATATCAATGAACTTTTAACCCATTTGTTGAACTCGATATAAGCCTCTAATTAATCCATAAAAGCTGAAGTTTTGACTTGGAAAAATAGCACAAAAAATGGAACAAGTAAAGGGGCAGTAAGGTGGTGGCCAATGGGAGGTTTAGCGGCGGCGGCAACGTGGCCGTGGGATGTTCCGGCAGCTTCCTTGCTCATGCTTTCGTGTTTGTCTAGCATAAATGACGAATGGGAGGAGGGGTAGTAGGTGACGGAGCACTGAGGGTCTTTGGGTGTGGATTGGCGACACAAAATAGAAGAAGAGGATGTGGATGGTGGTGGTTCTCGGTGGTTCAGCGCCACCTCCGGTGGGGTGCTTCTAGCCGAGAGGGACAGCAAGAGAGAACGGGAGAGTGTGAGGGAATGTTTGATTGTGCATTGTGATGGAAATGAGAAGGAAATGGCTTCTATTTATAGCCAGACAATCTTCTAACATCATGTTATGCACCATACCTCAAAGGTTAGTCAATTACTCTAAAAGCGACCATGCTTTGTACCATGAAGAAGGTGTACACTCAAATAGGTAACACGGAAGGAGGGTAGAGGTTGTGTACATGGATAAGGGAGGAGAGGGGAAGATTTGGCTGATTTTTGGACTCCATGCAAGGACATGATGATGTCATTAATCATACAAAGTCCCAAAACTCTTCTAGATTTGGGTGCCAAAATCCTGACGCCTAATATTTTTTTCTAAAGTGGCAAATGCTAGAGCCGAGTTCAAGGATTCCAAAAATCCGAATGGATTAATTTTTCGTGTTGTAGATATTGGGGAAATCTCGTTTAAAGATTCGCGTCTAATTGACCCAAAATGTCTGATTTTCCAACTTTTACAAATATTTTTACTAAAAACATTTTAGAGTATAGAATTCAACAATAGACCATAGTTTGAGTCCAAAAATGCTCTTGGAATTTCCGTATGAGGTGTGCAAGTGCCTCAACGGATCGAAACGGTTTATCTACTTTAAGAAAATATTATACTAGTTTGTTTTCTTATAACGAACGTATCTTTTGATACGAACTCTGCTTTGGACGTTCTTTATATTTTAAGAAACAGGTGAACATATACTTCAAGACAAGAGTGTTTGCTTTTCTCACAACTGCTTAATACGATTTTTCAGTTTTTCAGATGTATTAACTAGGGTTACACTTTGTGTTCTTGAGGAAAAACTTGAAGATTTGAAGGTTTGATCTTGATGATTTGAATGTTCTTGGGAGGTTCTTGGTAGCACTTTGAGAGGATTTTCGAGTGAAAAAGATGAGAAATGAGGAATCTCTCCGGGAAAAACCTTTATACCGGTTCGGTTTACGGCCGTAAATTAGTTTACGGCCCAAGGGTTTACGGCCGTAAACACCTGGCTGAACGATTTTTGCTGATTTTTCGAAGGAAATTGGATTTTTTGAGTGTTTTTGGTTCCGAAAACTTATATAACCTTTATTTATATATATTAGATTATTTCCTAACCCACAAGAGCTTAACGAAATAAACAAAATTCGACATTTTATTTAACGGAAATTGACTTTTGTTGACTAGAAAATATCGGGTTGTCCCAGCTGTTAAATAAAGCATGTTATCAAATGAAAAAATTGCGGATCGGAGATCAGGTTTCCAACGCATCAAAGAACTAGAAAAATGGTGGTGCTTGATTTTAAACAAAAAATTAAGAATAAAATGGATTACAGATGGTGACGGGAACACACACACTTCTTCCATGGCTATATCAACAACAAGAAATGTAAAAATCGCATACATGGGTTGGTCATTAATGGAATTTGGAATACCAATGCAGTGGAGATAAAAAAGGAAGCATTTGACTTCCGTCGAAAAAAATTTCAGGATTGGTGGCCATCAATATCGAAAATCATCAACAACAATTATAGTAAACTTGATCCAACTACGAGTTCTACAACTGAGGAACCCTTTACACTCGAAGAAATGAAATGTGCGATGTGGGCATGCGGGAATGAAAAGTCACATGGAATTAATGGATTCACCTTTAATTTCATAAAGAAATACTGGGATGTTCTACAAGAAGACATTCTGAAGTGTATTAAGTATTTTGATACATAAGGCAGACTTAATCGGCGATGCAATTGAGCTTTCATCACCTTAATCCTAAATATCAAATACCCATTACATCTTGGAGACCACAAACCAATAAGCCTAATTGGGTGTCTATATAAGATAATTTCCATGACTCTCGCCAACAGGATCAAAAGGATAATTGGTATGAACATAGGATAAGTACAATCAATTTATGTTGAAGGTTGGAACATATTTGATGGGTCACTGATTGTTAATGAATTATGTGCATTTCCGAAGAAAGTGAAAAAAAAAATCTATTGTTTAAAGTTGATTTCAATAATGCCTTTTACTTTGTAAACTGTGAATACCTTGAATCAATGCTGACGCAAATGGGGTATGGAAATAAATGGTTATGTGGATTAAATGATGTTTACAATCGGCAAGGTTATCGATACTTGTTAACAAGTCTCCAACATATGAATTCAAAATGCAGAAGGGGTGCGACAGGGTGACCCACTATTACTTTTCCTATTCATAATAGCAATGGAATGTCTTAAAATTGCTACGAAGGCGGCATGCAAAAAGAACATATTTTACAGAATTAAATTGCCACATATGGATATCACCATCTCCCATTTGGTCTACGCCAATAACGCTCTCTTCATTAGAGATTGGAGTGAAGATAACATAAAGAATTTTGCATGGGTGTTGAGATGTTTCCATGTTGCATCAGGATTGAAAGTTAACTTTCACAAATGAAAGGTCTTTGGTATTGGAGTCGACACACAAGAAGTTACAAGATGGGCTCCACCACTTGGATGTGAACCATCCATATTGCCATTTACTTACCTAGTTGTCCCGGTCAGCACAAACATGAAGCTAAAGAAACACTAGAAGCCCATAATCGATCGATTCTACATGGGATTATCCGCATGGAAAGAAAAGACCCTCTTCTTTGAGGGTCGGGTAACTCTTGCTAAGGTTGTCCGTGACAGCTTACCATCTTACTTCTTCTCATTATTTGTGGCACCGGTGGGAGTTACTAATACACTAGAAAAAATTAGAAGACAATTCTTGTGGGGCGGAAGCGAAAATAAGAAAAAAATAAGTTGGGTTGCTTGGGAAAATATTGTAGCACCAAAGGAAAAAAGGAGGATTGGGATTGGGATAACTCCGAGCGTTTAACTTGTCTTTGATTATTAAATGGTGGTGGGTTTAAAAATAGAAAAGTCGACATTATGGAGAAGGGTAATAATGGGCATCCATAATTTAAGTAACAAACCTTTTGATTGCTTATCTAAGAAATCAATTTCCATTGTATGAAACAACGTGGCTGGGGCGAAAAATGGACTACGGAAGGTTAGAATCGATTTCCGAGACATACTAAAAAAACAGGAATCTGAAGGAGATGACACTCTATTTTGGATTGATACATGGTGTGGTAGTGAGCCTTTCAAAAACAAATTCCCATACTTGTATCAATTGGAGAGACATAAATCTTGTAAAGTTAACGAGCAGATACAAATGACACGACAAACATGGAACTGGAGAATGCAAGCTCTAATTGTTATCATCTATACTCAGAGTATTCCAACCAAGGATCCTTGCAGTTGATCGAACAGTTCATCGATACTCAAGAGTGGATATCGGTTTTTGATGGTGAGTGTGTTCAACTCTCGATAGTTGACGCACATCCTGAATGATCCATCCTTCTTTTTGATAAACAATATCGGAGCTCCCCATGGGGAGAAGCTTGGTCGGATAAAGCCTTTGTCAAGAATTTCTTGGAGTTTACTGGTGAGTTCTTGCATTTTCGATGGAGCCAGACGATAAGGAGATCTTGCCACGGGCGTTGCACCCGAGATCAGGTCGATTTGCGATTCAACCTGTCTTACTGGAGGTACTCCAAGTAGATCTTCTGGAAATACATACGGATAGTCGCACACTTGCGGTATGTCCTTGATTTCCTTACCCTTTCCTTGCATATCCACCATGTGGGCCAAGAAAGCGAAGCATCTCTTTGTCAAACACTTTCTCTCCTTTATGCAAAAGATGACTCTTAGATTCTTTCATGATTTATCTCTGTAAATCACAAGGGCTTCGTTGTTGGATAAAGGTAGTCAAATGGCCTTTTCGTAACATAAAATCTTTGCTCGATGAGGTGATAACCAATCCATTCTGATGATTACATCAAAACTTCCAATGGTCATGGGCATTAGATTGACGTGAAAGACGAGGTTATTTAGGGTGAGAAGGCAATTGGTGAGTATTTCTAAGGCGCTTTCTAATTGGCTGTTTTTTTAATTTTACCGTGTAATATTTGTTAAGTTTGCATGATTTATGCTTAATCATGCTTCTAAACTTATGGGAAATAAAGCTTCTCTCGGCACCAGTATCAAATAATACAGAAGCATAAATATTGATGATAGGAAACGTACCAGTAACCAGAGTTGGTTCCTGGGGAGCATCTCCAACACCTATCACAAATGCTCTTCCTTTGCCACCCTGATTCTTCAGTTTCCTGCAGTCCTTCTTAAAATGCCCTGGTTTATTTCATTCATAGCAATTACGGCTTCCTCCTGCAGCAGTGGTTGAGGTTGTATTGTTTGTGGTCTTATTGTAGTACTTAGAGCTATGAACTCTCAAGCTACAATTGTTTTAGACCATGTTGAAATTTCCGACATGGTTGAAATTTCCCTTGGTACATTGGGGTAAAGTCCTAGAGTAGGGCTTTGATAGGGTGGGAGTGTTTGTGATTGTGGCATAAATAGCCACAAGTTCTGGCTTAGGCTTGTGATGCTTGGACTTTCCTTTTGACTTTCCATTAAACTTCTATTTCATACTCACTGTCTGGTTCTTTTCCTTTTGTGGGGTCATGGTATCCTGACAGATACACTTCTGAGTCAGTTGATAGGATAATTGGTTAGCACTATCAAAGGTAGTGGGTTTGGATGCAGTAACCAAACCTTGAAGTGGTGAAGCTAGTCCCCAAATATACCTTTCAGTCTTTTTGTATTCCGGGTTCACCATCCACAGACAAAGATTTGCAAGGTCATTCAATCGAGAGGTGTAGGAAGTCACCTCCGACCCTTTCATGGTAATGATCCAAAGTTCTTGCTCTAGAGCCTGGACTTCTTGTTGAGGACAATACTCCACGATCATCATTTGTTTTAAAGGTTCCCAGCCCATGGCATATGCTACATCTATTCCTATGGACTTGGCATGCTTATTCCACCAAGTCAGGGCGGAATCCATTAGCGTCCAAGTAGCATATTTGAGTTGGAAGTCCTCAGGGAAAGAACTGATGCGAAAAATTTCCTCTATTTTCTCTATCCAGCGGGATAGACCGATAGCAACTTCTGTTTTGTAGAAGTATTGGGGTTTGCATCCCATGAAATCCTTATATGAACAAGATTTGGAATTGCTTTGGTTAACAACTGGAATACCACCCCCATTTCTACTGTTCTCGGAAGATTCGTTCCGGGCAAGCTCATATGCATGTAAGGCCATGGCAATCCCTTGTGCAAGCAGGGCCTGCATTAGAGTGGTATCTATTTGAAATGGTGGGTTTGGGGGATTGACAATTGGTGGTGTTTCAGTGCTTTCAACTAGAGTTCCTCCTGAATTTGGAGTTTCTCCCGAAGTTGGGGTTACCAGTGGTACAGCTCTTGGAGTGACTTAGGGAGTCGGTGGTCGACGACCCGCATACTTGTTCATAGAGGCATCGTCCTAATATGTTTAGATGGACACGTTAATTTTGTTTTACACTATGTATTCATAAACAAGTATGTATGACTCGTATTTTATGATGGTGTATTTGTGTAATTTGTTCCTGAAATCTGTAGGATTTATAAATTATAGTGTGAGAGTCTTTACTGATGTTTTTAACTAAGTAATGATAGTGTGTTACAAGCAATACAGATAATGAGTTCCAATATTTAACAAATACCGGAAAATAGTTACCTAGATTAAAATTGCTTGTTTTCGGTTACAATGGTTACAAAAGTACCAACCGTGTAAGGTTAGAACATTTGCTAATCATGCATTGATAAACACTTGCAATATAACACTTATTCCCCAAAAGTCGTAACCTTACCCTAGGATACAAGCCACCCGAGATGAAATTTCTACCATCTAAAACATGCAATCAAATAGCGGGCCAGCTCATCGAACTGCTCCTGAATCTGGTATTGCCTTTGCTTAGCAACGACCGCTCGGTTCTTGGTTGGATCCAGCCGAATCTCTCCAATCTAATTTCGGTACAACAGGGCTCTAAAATGAGCACCCAAATTTTTCATCTCGGTGCGACTTACACCCATGCGATGGTAGAGGGAATGGATGGCCATAATGTCATCCTTCTCCTCCTATTCGAGTCTTTTGACTCTTTGCTCAAGTGCCATGGAAGTAGTGCCTGAAGCTCTGAAGAGCTCCTCCAAAGACTGGACTTTATTAGATAATCGGCCACCTTGAGTCATCAGGAGAGGGATTGGGTCGTTTTCAGGATCATCCATGAGTGGTACATGTGGCAGAGTCTGAAAAAACTCGCCTATCTCGAATCGTGGAGGATCAACAGTAGTCCTCCTCTTGTCGAGCAAGTCAGTGAGCCAAACTGGCTCATGGGGTAAAGTCATTTTACTCTTCTGACCACTAATGGGTCGGGAAACGTAAGTGGATATGTCCATGTGATATATTGGAGGACACTAATCCTCGGGGTCCTCATCAGTAGGGGACTCTTACCATGATGACAGTGTCACTGATAGTATGGCCTATGTGGAGAGGATGGTGGAGTAGGAGGGATAGGTTCCTCATCAATGAGACCCTCCTCGTCCTCAACGGGACAGCCATCGTCTATCTCTTGAGCATCTTGTAGTATTCCTTCGTCCTCAGACTCTTCGACTTCCTCTGGATCGTCTTCATTTGCATCCTCCTCCTCTGAGGGGTCAACTGGGGATATCGAAAGGCCCTCTGGGAATTCCAGGTCTCCTGTTAACTGCAGTGGGACCTCGTGAATATCCTATGGATCGACAAGGTCCATCCAAGTTCGGTAGTCTTCGGGTAATCCAGCTATCTACATAAAAGGGTTGGAAAATTTTAAGTGTATTAGTGATGAGTTTTTAAATGTATAATGTTTTCAAAATTGTATAAGTGTTTTAAGGTTGATATAAGGATTCTAAGGCACTAGGTATCTACAACGAATCTTCAGAACATTCTTCAATCTTCAAAACTCTCAACCATTGTAGTCTGTCAAACTCCTTGCTCAAGGTTGGTTGTGCACCGGCCAGACCATAAATAACATATGCGCACGTTTTAGGTTTATTTTTTGTATAGCTTTTGTACGGTACTAACCTTAACCGAGGTGTTTGAGCTAAAGGGTTGAGTTCGTAGTTTTTTTTGAAGGTATGTTAGAATTTTATTAAGTGTTCTCATTGCGGGTCAGAATATATATATATATATATATATATATATATATATATATATATATATATATATATATATATATATATATATATATATATATATATATATATATATATAACTCTTATATATGATTGTTAGTGAGTTTTGCAGTATTATTAGTCCTTGTTTTGTACTCCAAGACATTCAAGTAAGGATTAGGGCCAGACAAGAAGTACCGGAGGGCAAGACCATTTAAGCATATAGCCGTTCTGACATCCAACAGCCCAAGCGACACTTCAAACTAGTTACCTCTCCTGTAAGTAGTCAAGAAGTAGGGTAATTAATAATAATACTTTTATTACAAGCATGTTGCTATAGTTGTATTCATCTTTCGAGAATACGAGTTATCTATATCCAATTTAGCTTTGATACCAATCTATCACACCCCCCGCCGAGGCGGCAGAACATGTCGGGTTGTGCAACTTAGTTCATGGATCACAGGTAAACTGGATATATAACACAAGTATAAAAATAAACAAAATAGTAGTTGTCTTCCATCTTGACGTTTGAATACGAGGTTCTAACAAATAATAGTATAGTACATGAATTGCCTTAAACAGGTAGGAAGATATAAAAAAAGCTAGTAAACTAGGTTCCCCTAAGTCCATGACTATTTCGTCGTCTGAAATGCTTGTTCACTGATTCCCTGAGAATACATGTAGTTTTGAGGGTTAACACAAGGTTGGTGAGAGTTACAGGTTTTCTGGTAGTGTAGTAGTGATACTTTTAAAATGTTCAAAAAGTATTTTCTTTGTAAGTAAAACCATACTTAAAATGAGTTTGTAAAGAGCCTTTGAATAAAATTTGAAAATCAAAAGATGTTTTTCCATAAGTAAAACCATACTTATAACAGTTTTGAAGTGAGAGAAACCAAGTCCATGGTTATAGTGAGTCTTATAACCGAGATATGTGACTGAAGTACCGCCATACAACGCTTCATTAGATGTTCTAGTAATGATTTTAGATAGTAATCACCCACTTCAATTGATCGATCGAGGTTGTAGCTAGCAACCGAAGGTGGGGATGTCAACCCCGTATAGATATATACATACGTATCTCGCTCTGAGGATTAACGGTTATAGTAGTGTGATATGCTAAGCGTTTAGACTTACGAAATGAATTGTGTCTCACTATAAAATCCATTAACTAATGTATCTGAATAACTCGCCCTATCTTATATGTTGATAAGTATCTGAGGCGTAATGTTCGAGAGGGGACAACACTAACTTATATGTGGATAAGTCACACGCAAAATAGTTTATGATGAATAGAGATTATATAAGTCGGGTATGTTCGATAAGTATACACTTAAAAGTGCACGATACTCGCTTAAATAAATGGTAAATCTCATAGTAGTGCAAGCAAACACATGTATAATTTCCAAGTTATATATATATATATATATATATATATATATATATATATATATATATATATATAGGTTTGATCTTTGAAATACTACAAAGGTGGTAGTGTTTTATGACATGCTTTTTATGATATACATTGTAATATAAAAATCATAACACTTTTTTGTAATAAGTAGCATGTATGAATTTGACTAGTTATTTCATTCGAACATCATAACACATGCATTTATCTAGTTCAAAACTAGTTTATGTAAATAATATGTTACTTTGAAAAAATAACATTTTTAAACTAGGTTTGATGTATTTTCACATAAAATGCTAACATTGTTTGTAGTATGTTTTTCTTAAACCAAATATTTGAGCACATGTATTCCCCTAGAAAATTAGAAAAACTATAAAAAGGAGTCGTAAGCAATCACCTTAGATGTGTGATTTTGGTTTAGACTCGTTGATGTGATTGCGTTCGGGAAGCACCGCGAGATAACACCAATAGCAATGAACTTTTAACCCGGTTGTTGAACTCGATAAAACCCTCTAATTAATCCATAAAACCCAAAGTTTTGACTTGGAAAAATTCCACAGAAAATGGAACGAGTAAAGGGCCAGCAAGGTGGTGGCCGAGGGGAGGTCCAGCGACGACAGCAGCGTGACAGTGGGTTGCTCTGGCAGCTTCGGTGCTCCTGCTTTCATTTCTGTCCGACAGCAGCGACGAATGGGATGAGGGGTACTATGTGGTGGGGGTCGGAGGGTGTTTGGGTGTGGCTGTGCAATGCAAAACAGAAGAAGAAGATGTGGCTGGTGGCGGTTCTCGGTGGTTGAGGACCACTTTTGGTGGAATGTTTCTAGCCGCGAGGGAGATCAAGAGAGGGAGAGTATAACATCCTAATTTTCAAGTCCAAGAATTTCAATTTTAAATTAAGTATCTCATGAAATAGTATAGAAAAACATTGTCAAGTTACATCGACTTATAAGAACCATAACGTCACGTTTCAAAATCACAATATAAAGAGTTATGAAAATCGGAGTACAATCCCAGAAACTCCATGCGGAAATGATGTGTGTGTGTGATGCGCTGCCACACTACCGGCTCCTTCCCCTTGGATGAAGAGGTACCTGAAACCAAAATGGAAACTGTAAGCACAAAGCTTAGTGGGTTCCCCCATCATACCACATACCAAAAACCACATACATATTGTCGGGCAATTCTGGGGTGCCCCACCTACCCATGTCAAGCCATTCTGGGGTGCTGACCTACCCATGTCAAGCCATTCTGGGGTGCTGACCTACCTATGTCAGGCTATTCTGGGGTGCCGACCTACCCTCCGGTCTATCTCAACCGAATACGGGGACTATTTCACCCCTACCGCTAGCATATAATATCATATCATAATCATGATGTCAGACATATATGGGGTATCCGACCTACCCATTGGTCCTAGCGACCGAATCAGGGACTAGTCCCCTCCTACTGATACGATCTCACATAACATAGCATACTAGCATACACATATATCAAGCACAAGCAACCCAGATGATTATCACAAAGACAATCATCACAACTAAACAATTACCAGTGGGCCGGCCTTGGTGCCTTAGACCCACTTCTACTGGAAAGTAACTCACCTCGATGTCGTGTAGTGTCTGAAATGTCCTCGGCGTGAAATTCGACTCCCCTCGACTCCTCAATCCCTACACGGCAACCCTTCTAAGTTATCAATTCGAACATGCAACCCAAACCAGGGTCAAATCAATTCAGTCAAAGTCAACATCCAGTTGACCTGACTCGCCGAGTTGGTCAACCAACTGGTCGAGTCCATACTCCTCTAACTCGAACCAGTCCCCGTCTCTACTCGTCGAGTCTAGCAAGAACTCGACGGGTTCTTCTTCATTCATACCATCGGGGCCATCTTCATCCGACTTGCCGAGTTCGACCTTGAACTCGTCGAGTTCATCTCTCTCATAAGAATGTGTCCAGTCTATGACTCGCCGAGTTGTATGAACAACTCGTCGATTCTATCTTTAAAGATTGGGAGATTGCCTTGGACTCATCGAGTCTGTTCATACACTCACCGAGTCCTATGATTTCCAGTTCCAAAACAAACCCCTAGCAGGATGAGTGTTCCTTCCACTCAACCAAAACCATTTCCAGAAGTCGTTTTTGGGGAAAAAGTGTCCCGACTCGCCGAGTCCCTCTTTGTCCAACGTTATACAGTCGATTATAATGGGTCTTAACGCATCAAAACCATAGATCTGGCCTCCTAGGGTCCAATTTATACGTAAAGCTTCAAACTTGATGCACATGCATGGGGCCTTTGGCTCAAAAAGCCATAAAATGAGGTCTACAAGATGCATGGGGTGTTTATGGCAACAAAGTTGGCACCTTTATGCCATAAAGACCCCCAATAGCCCCAGATCCGAAGTGCAACTCTAAGCACATCCACAAAATTCGATTTTTGCTTCTCTATGCTCATTAAAAGGGTAAAAACAACCCCAAAACAAAATCTAAGAGATAGATGGTCAAGGTTCCAGCTTTTTACCTCAAATAAGCTGAGAATGGAGTAAAACTTCTGGATCTCCTTGCTTCTACTTGAACTTCCAAACTTCCTTCTCCTTCTCCAACCTCAAACACACAAAAAGATGCACAAAATAGCTTGAGAGCACTCAAACAAAGCTAAGGTTTCGAGTTAGGGTATTCTAGAAGTGAGAGGGACGATGGAGGCTGGTATGGGGCAAGTTAAGTTGTTTAAATAGGGTGCAAACCCTAAATATTAGGGTTTTGTCCAGACAGCTCCTACTCGTCGAGTCGGTCTTCCGACTCGTCGAGTAGGTCACTTAAACCTCCGATCAACAGTCGAGTCTACTCGACGAGTTGGGCCTCCAACTCGCCGAGTCCCATAGTAAATTGCAATATTTCTTGAATTTAAATACGTACCAGGAATCGGGTGCTACAAATCTCCCCCACTGATTTTAGACTTCGTCCTCGAAGTCTGCTGCTGAATCTGGAAAGAGCTCGGGGTAGTGCTCCCTCATCTCTTCCTCTGGCTCCCAAGTCCATTCCGACCCGTTGCGGTGCTGCCATTGCACCTTCACCAGCTCCACCCTCTTGTTCCTCAGATCCTTCGACTTCCTGTCAAGGATCGCCACTGGCCGCTCGATGTAGTTCAGGCTGTCATCCACCTGAATATCCTCCAAGGGCACCACTGCCAAGTCGTCCACCAGACACTTCCACAACTGGGAGACGTGAAAGGTGCTATGAATCTGACTGAGTTCGGCTGGCAGAACCAGCCTATATGCCACCTTGCCCACCCGGGCTACAACCCTGAAGGGCCCAATATACCTGGGGACCAGCTTGCCCCGCTTCCTGAATCGAATGACGCCCTTCCGAGGTGACACTTTCAGGAGCACCATATCCCTGACCTGGAACTCCAGGTCCGATCGACGGTTGTCAGCATAACTTTTATGCCGACTCTGAGCAGTCTAAAGCCTGCTCCGAACCTGTTGGATCATCTCCGTAGTCTTGAGTACCACCTCGGTACTCCCCATGACCCTCTGCCCAACCTAACCCCAGCATATCGGGGTCCTGCACTTCCTCCCATATAACATCTCAAAAGGAGGACGGTCGATACTCGCATGATAGCTATTATTATGAGAGAATTCCGCCAATGGTAGGTAAGTATCCAAACTACCTCCAAAATCTAAAACACACGCCCGCAACATATCCTCCAGAGTCTGGATGGTCCGCTTGCTCTGAACATCCGTCTGCAGGTGAAAGGCGGTGCTAAATTGCAGACGAGAACCCAGCTCGTCATGAAACTTCTTCCAAAACCTGGATGTGACCGCACGTCCCTGTCGGAAATCACTGAAACTGGCACACCGTGACGCGCCACTACCTCCCTGATGTAGATGTCGGCCAACTTTTCAGCCGAAATTCTCTCCTGAATCGGAATGAAATGGGGCTTAGCCAATCCATACCTATAATAACCTTGTTCCCCCGCAAAGGTATGGGAACCAAGTCTACCAGGTAGCGCTCCTCGAACAGTCTCAAAACACAGTCTTTGAAAACTTCTGATACTCGTACTGACCGGTCGTCCACAATCTCGACCTCTAGAGGGCAATCCAACATGCCCGAGGACTCAGAAAACTTCTTGCTAAGCACAAGAGAGACAAATGATCGGGTAGCACCCGAATCAAACAACACCTGAGCTGGGATACCGTTCACATGGAACGATCCTAAATAGAGCATACATATAACATATCAAAATCACAGCGACATAAAATAAGAACATAAGAAAGAAATCATACCCGTCACAACTAGAGCCTCTGCCTTGACCTTCCGGCCATCCGCAACTCGTGTTGTCGCTGGAGTCGGCGCCACCACTGGCGCTGCTGCTGACACTGCTGATAATCTAGGGCAGTTGGCCTTTTTATGGCCCCTCTGATTGCAATGAAAGCGAATCAGGTATGATGTCTGGACTGTGGGGGCGGGGGCAGTACAATCCATTCCAAAGTGCCCCGTCTTGCCGCACTTGTAGCATCCTGACGATCCCGCTCTACAAGCTCCCTCATGCGGCCTGCCGCATTTCCTGCAGCGGCTCTGGCCCGGCTGGCCCTTCGACCTAATGTCAGATCCCTTGGGTTTCTTCCCCGAAACCCCTGTAACCTGTTCAGTCTCTGCCTTCCTCTTCCTGAGGTGCTCCAAATCAATCTCCCTCTCCCACGCCCTAGCAATCATGGACTCCAGGGTCGGGCAGGCCGAATAGCTGACTTGCTCCCGAATGTCGACTCTCAACATATCATGATAGCTGGTCTTCCGCATCTCCTCATCCCCTGCATACTGAGGTACCAACAAAGCCCTCTCCCGGAACTTGGCGGTGATCTCCGCCACAATCTCGGTAGTCTGTCTCATATCCAGAAACTCCCTGGCCAGCTGCTGAAGCTCCACAGCTGGCGCAAACTCGGCCCTGAACCTGGTCACAAAATCTGACCAAGTCATAGCCTCAATGGTCGGGGCCCCCAACGAATCCCCAACTAACTCCCACCAGTCTCTGGCTTGATCCCTCAAACAACCTACAGCAAAATGAACCTTCGACCCTTCCAGGCAGAAGCTCGCAACTGCACAGACTCAATGTCTGCGATCCATCTCCTGGCAGGAATGGGGTCCTTCACCCCATGAAAGTCCGACGCACCACTCCCCCTGAAGTCCTTGAAGAACAGTGTGCGCGTACCCGACTAGCTGGATGCCGAGTCCCTCCTGAACGCCTGGAGTCGATCCTCCATCAACTCGATAATACCCTCCTTGATCGACCTGAAAATGATAGGGGTCGACTCAAGGATACCTCTAGTGATCTCAGACACGATGAACTCGCTTAGTCCGTCATCGACCTGCTCGGACCCTGCACCCGAGCCTGATCCTGATCCTGATCCAGATCCTGCTCCATGCCGTGTAATCGCCATACTGAAAATAAGCACATAAACGTCAGGATCATACATATCCTCGAGAGGTCTCGCACACTCTCCAATTTTCCTGGTTCTATCTCAGCCTTCCTTGATTCGAGTACGGATCCACTGCTTCCAGTAGTACGGGCCCATACTACCTTCCACATTTATCCGTAATTTCCTCAAGAACTGCCTTGACTTCACCAAGTTCCTTTCTACTAATACAACTTCCCAACTAAGCTCATCCTAGGATTTCCTAGGACACTCTACGACCTACTCTCCGCCGTCAGCTGCACTAGGAGTCCCTACCACCTCTCCCTAACTAGCTTGCGAATACTATTACATATCTGCTCACTAGTTAGTTAAAGTTAGCCAGAACCCCTATAACACAAAGCAAGCAGCATTCGTGCATCGAGTAACCACAACAATCATAACCTAATCAGGATATCCTACCGCTGACTAAACAGTCCTAGCATACAGCTCATACAACAGGCATTCAAGGCATCCTTCCTAGATCCTTAGCCCTATTCTAGTATGCAGTTCTCAAAATCATACATCAGGCACACAAGGCATCCTCCTAGATCCTTAGCCCTAATCTAGCATGTAGTTCTCAGAATCATAAATCATATAACATAACATAAAAAGTATGGGTATCTTGGGGAAAACTTACTTGAGCTCGGCCGGTCGCACGCATCACACACCTTGTTCTTTCTCAAAATTGTTTAACTTAAATTTTAGAAAATGGTTTTCTTTGTAAAATCTTTTAATCCCTCGGTTTGAGTCCAGACACCCTCGAGGGTGTGTCCGAATCCCTCAAACCAAGGCTCTGATACCAACTTGTAACATCCTAATTTTCAAGTCCGAAAATTTCATTTTTAAATTAAGTATCTCATGAAATAGTATACCAAAACATTGTCAAGTTACATCGACTTATAAGAACCATAACGTCACGTTTCAAAATCACAATATCAAGAGTTATGAAAATCAGAGTACAATCCCAGAAACTCCATGCGGAAATCATGTGTATGGGATGCGCTGCTACACTGTCGGCTCCTTCCCCCTTGGACGAAGAGGTACCTGAAACCAAAACTGAAACTGTAAGCACAAAGCTTACTGAGTTCCCCCATCATACCACATACCAAAAACCACATACATATTGTCGGGCAATTCTGGGGTGCCCGACCTACCCATGTCAAGCCTTTCTGGGATGCTGACCTACCCATGTCAAGCCATTCTAGGGTGCTGATCTACCCATGTCAGGCTATTCTGGGGTGCCGACCTACCCTCCGGTCTATCTCAACCGAATACGGGGACTACTTCACCCCCTACGGCTAGCATATAATATCATATCATAATCATGCTTTCAGACATATCTGGGGTATCCGACCTACCCATTGGTCTTAGCAACCAAATCGGGGACTGTCACACCCCCAAACCAAGGATGGCGGAAACGTCCGGGGGTGGAGGACTTCATGTATAGTATCATAACAGCAATTGTAATAGTAATTCAAGCAAACACAACCAACATATATATAATTGAAAAAAATTACATCATTGTATGAATTACATGTTTACGAATCAATCACAATATGTTGATAAAATATGAAATAGTAGACGCCTTAGCGTCCCATCCTCAAAAGCACTTGATTACCTGTTTAATGATTTCCTGAGAATACAAGTTGTTTGAAAAAGTGTCAACACAAAGGTTGGTGAGTTCATAAGCCTCTGTTTGGTATTATTAAAAGCCTTTCGTTTGTAAAAGTAGTATTTGTGTTAGAAAAATCCAATATTTTCCTTAATGTGTAAATGTAGTCTTAAAACCCAAAGACCGAAATGTACAAGTAATTTGTCATATTTATAGTAAAACAATGCAAGTTTAAATCGACATAAACTCGTTAAATTTTAATGAAGTTCCCGTAAATTCCAATGTTTGTTAATACTTTATGTGAGTTTATTATAACCATACTATGACCAAGGTTGCCTAAAACGACGTTCTTCAGGCGTCGGAAATGTTATGACATTTGTCACCCCAGACCTATCGGTCTAACTGTTGCATGCAGTTTAGGTGTGGGTTTTTCAAACCCAATATAGATCTATACACAAGTATCACGCTCTCCCTCAAGGAGACTCTGGTTACAATACAGGACTTAATGGTAATTTGAAGTAAATGTCTTACAAAGTCATTAACGGAATTACGTGTTATGAAAACTTGGTACCGTATGGCCGTACCTTGCTTAACGAAAATATCCTTTGTATAAATGTACCCTTTTTAAATGTATGTGTTATGTAATGTATCATAAACTATACCTATTATAGTTTATCAACCAAGGGTAGTACGTGGTAATGTATGCAACTATATTCAAAATAGTTTATTTAATGTTTGAATGTATCGATTGTACTTTGATTATAATCACTTGTTATTCTTTATATTTTTTTATGACCAAATCCATTTGTAAACTGATGTGTGTCTAAATATTAAGATAAAATGTCATATATTGCAGTAACATATAATCACATAAAGATATACACCTCGCTCAACATGTTACAAGGTGAAATGAAATTAACAGCAATTTTTCGTTAAAAACAGTTTCTGTTACCGTTCTTAGAAAATTTATAGAAAAATCATCAAAGCTCTAAATCCAAATCCGCAAATTTTGAGAGTTTGGAATATGAGTCTAGTTTGTTCATAAATTTTATCATGATTTTTAGTGATCTCTAACAGAGGTGAAAAGGTTCATAATCACAGACTGGTCCGGGTTTGCCTCTGAAATGACAGGCAGTTTTGTAAAAATCACCATTAATTGTAGAAAAATCATTTGGAGATGTGCAAGTAGTCATTTTAAAGCTAAGAGTTTGAACTACTTGCACCTGAAACATTTTTGAAAACTAAAATTTTTAAGTTGACCAAAACAGTCCGTGATTAACGTCCATCTTTTCTGATGCAATCTGTTAGAAAAAGTTTAATTGTGTTCTTGATGATTTTACTTGTATTCCCCCCTTAAAACTTAAGAAAAACATGTAAATGTATGGGTATGAACTCACCTTATGTGGTTTCAGTAGATGAAAGTGAGAGAGAGGAAGTGTTCAACTCAAGAACACTAAGAAGATGTCTTGATGATTCGAGAATCTAACACCGAATAAGATGGAACTTGTGTAAGATATCAATGATTTGAGTAGAATGGAGTTTAATAATTATGTGAATGATGAAGATACTTACTAATTGAAGAAAGAAATCTCTGGAGAAAGCCTTGAAGTTCTTGAAGTTAAGAGAAAAGATGAGAGAATTTTGGATAGTGTTCTTGGTTGCTAAGTGTAGAATGAAAGAGTTTTATGGAGAATGAGGAGAGAGGATCAATCCTCCAGCTCTTAGAACGTAGGAAGAGCTGGAGATTGGCTGTAAAGGTCCACTAAGGAGACAAGGGGTAGTGGGAAAGAGTGGCTAATCATAGAGTGAGGTGGTAGTGGTTTGCTTTTGCCATAAATTAAGGAAAAGCAAATATTCCCTCAATAATTAGTTCAATCACCAATTCTTTTAATATATTTTATAAAAACCCTGGAGATTTATATATTTTGGGGCCTTAGTTTATAAAATAAAGTTTTGGGTGAAAATCCCACGTTAAAATAATGAAAAACGGAGTTAAAACGAAGTCGTAGTCGAAAAACCGGTAAAAAGGAGCTGTCTGCGAGACTTCGGACCTTCAGACCAAGTCATGCGAGGCTTCGGACCTTCGGATGCGAGGCTTCGGTCCAGAAGCTTCGGTTTCGGATCCTTAAAGCTATTTTACTCGTTTTTACCCCGTTTCAAGCGATTTTTGACCCGGTTAAGGGTCGAGATGACCCAAATGATTACAAAAAGTTAAAGTAACTTTTGAGAGAGATTTGGGAGAGATTTGGGAGAGATTTGGGAGAGATTTCAAATAGAAAGAGATAGAGTGAAAACGATTTAGAGAGGTTTCGTTTGTGATTAATTTGAGTGTCCGGCTTCACAACGCAAGGTTCGTAAACCCCATTAAACCGTGTTTTAGTGTCGCACACAACCCCGATGATTGTGCAATAGTGTTTTATCGCTTTGGTTCGTTGTTTAGCACTTGTTAAGGCTAAGGAAAATCAAACACATGAACTTTCCAAATGATGATTTCTCATTAAAATAGCGAATTGTATAGTGATTACATAACGTAAACCCTAGCATACAAGGGTTATTGGAGTTGACCGGTTTGACTTGTTGACTTTGAATTGACCAAAATTTGACGGTTGTCACATCATCCCCCCGTTAGAAGGAATTTCGTCCCGAAATTTTCATTTTGACTGGGATTTCAAGAGTTTGGGAAGAGATGTGGATACTTTTGTTTCATCTGATCCTCGCGTTCCCAGGTGAATTCGGGTCCTCGTTTAGCGTTCCAACGTACCTTCACGATGGGAATACGACTTTGTTTCGTTCGTTTGATTTCCCGATCCATGATTTCGACTGGTTCCTCCACGAAGTGGAGATTTTCGTTAACTTTGATTTCGTCGAGTGGTATTACGAGTGTCTCATCAGACAAACACTTCTTTAGGTTCGACACGTGAAATGTGGGATGTACTTTGTCGAGTTCCTGAGGTAATCGAAGTTTGTATGCTACTGGCCCAATCCTAGCAAGGATTTCGAATGGCCCGATGTACCTTGGATTTAGTTTCCCGCGTTTGCCGAATCGTATCATTCCTTTCCAAGGGGAAACTTTTAGTAGTACTCTATCACCCACCTGGAATTCCAAGGGTTTGCGTCGTTTGTCTGCGTAACTCTTTTGCCGATCGCGAGACGCTTTCAGTCTCTCTCGAATTTGAACGATCTTTTCTGTGGTTTCCCTTATGATTTCAGGGCCAGTGAGGGTGCTATTAGAGACTTGCCCTCTAGCTAGCTGTGTATCCCCCACCTCAGCCCAACACAGGGGTGATCTGCATTTGCGACCGTAAAGAGCTTCGAATGGAGCGACTTTGATGCTAGTATGATAGCTGTTATTGTAGGAGAATTCGATAAGCGGTAGATGGGTATCCCATGCTTTACCTAAGTCTATCACACAAGCTCTTAACATGTCTTCCAACGTTTGAATGGTTCGCTCGCTCTGTCCGTCGGTTTGTGGGTGGTAGGCCGTACTCATGTCAAGCCTAGTTCCCAATGATTTTTGTAGAGACTGCCAAAAACGTGAGGTAAATCTACTATCTCTATCGGAGATAATGGATATCGGCACACCATGGAGTCGTACAATCTCTCTGATGTACGTTCTAGTCAGCTTCTCCATCTTGTCGGTTTCTTTCATTGGTAGGAAGTGTGCTGATTTGATCAATCTGTCTACAATTACCCATATTGTGTCAAGCCCGCCCGATGTCTTAGGCAGCGTGGTTATGAAGTCCATGGTTATTCGTTCCCACTTCCACTCAGGTATATCCGGCTGTTGTAATAGCCCGGATGGTTTCTGGTATTCGGTTTTGACCTTAGCGCAAGTCAGGCACTTGCTCACATAGGTAGCAATCTCAGCTTTCATGTTCGGCCACCAGTATAATTTCTTGAGGTCCAGATACATCTTATCCGACCCGGGATGGATGGAGTATCGAGTCTTGTGTGCTTCATTCATGACGACATCTCGGAGTCCACCGAACTTCGGTGTCCAAATCCGGTTCATGATATAACGTGCTCCATCATCCTTGACTTCTAAGTTTTTATCCATTCCCCTTAATGTCTCTCCTGCCACCTTTTCTGGTTTCAAAGCTTCCAGTTGAGCTTCCTTGATTTGTACGGTCAGGTGGGAATGGATTGTCATTGTTAAGGATTTTACTCGGCGGCCCGAGTACTCCTTCCTGCTTAGAGCATCGGCCACTACATTGGCCTTGCCCGGATGATAACGAATTTCGCACTCGTAGTCATTCAGCAACTCCACCCATCTCCTCTGTCGCATGTTGAGCTCTTTCTGATTGAGGATATGCTGAAGACTTTTGTGATCAGTGAAGATAGTGCATTTCGTGCCGTAGAGGTAGTGTCTCCAGATCTTCAAAGCGAATACCACTGCTCCTAATTCCAAGTCGTGCGTAGTATAATTAACCTCGTGCGTCTTAAGCTGTCTTGATGCATACGCGATAACCTTCCCTCTCTGCATGAGCACACATCCGAGGCCTTGATTCGAAGCATCACAGTACACTATGAAGTCCTCGGTTCCCTCTGGGAGAGACAAGATCGGTGCGCTGCATAGGGCTTGTTTTAACGTTTGGAAAGCAGTTTCTTGTTTATTTTCCCACTTGAATATCACACCTTTCTGCGTCAAGGTGGTGAGTGGTTTCGCAATCTTGGAGAAGTTTTGTATAAATCTTCGGTAGTAGCCAGCAAGCCCAAGGAACTGTCGAATTTCGGTTGGCGTCTTGGGTGCTGACCAATTCTCGATTGCCTTGATCTTGGAGGGATCCACATGTATGCCTTTCTCACTTACCACATGTCCAAGGAAATCCACTTCTCTAATCCAGAATTCACACTTAGAGAACTTAGCATAAAGCTTCTCCGCTCTTAGTGTCTCTAGCACTTGGCGTAGATGTAGGCGATGCTCTTCTTCGGTTCGCGAGTAGATCAAGATATCGTCGATGAATACGATTACAAACTTGTCTAGGTAGGGTCGACACACTCTATTCATTAGGTCCATGAATACCGCAGGTGCGTTTGTTAAACCGAAGGACATCACCACAAACTCGTAGTGCCCATAGCGAGTTCTGAATGCAGTTTTGGGAATATCTTCTTCTTGAACTCGTAGCTGATGGTAGCCTGACCTTAGGTCGATCTTTGAGAAGAAATTTGCTCCTTGGAGTTGGTCGAAAAGGTCATCGATTCGGGGTAGAGGATATCGGTTCTTGATGGTGAGCTTGTTTAGTTCCCGATAGTCGATGCACATGCGAAAGGATCCGTCCTTCTTCTTTACAAAAAGGACTGGTGCTCCCCAAGGTGAGAAGCTTGGTCTGATGAACCCTTTGCTCAAAAGCTCGTTCAACTGACTGGACAACTCTTGCATTTCTGATGGTGCGAGGCGGTATGGAGCTCTGGCTACGGGGGTAGCTCCGGGTATTAAGTCAATTCTGAAATCGACTTGTCGTGCGAGTGGTACACCAGGAAGATCCTCTGGGAACACATCCGGGAAGTTACACACTTCGGGGATGTCTTTGATGTCTTTCACGTCTTGTTTGTTGTCTACTACATGGGCTAAGAAGGCGTGGTACTCCTTCCGGAGATACTTTTGGGCTTTGATGCATGAGATGATTTGTAAATTCGCACTAGGTTTGTCACCATAGATGAGAAGGGTTTCGTCATTTGGTAGATTGAGGCGAACGGCCCTTTCGTAACATAGAATGTCGGCACGGTGAGGAACTAACCAATCCATCCCGATGATTACGTCGAAGCTTTTTATGGTGACTGGCATCAGGTCAATTTTAAATTTATGGTTGTCTAGAGTGAGAGTACATTCTGAGTATATATCGCTAGTGCGTTCTACTTTCCCATTTGCCATTTCTACTACATAAGTATCCTTTAGTGATTGGGGATTTTGTTCAAGTAAATGTTTATATTGGTGGCTCACGAAACTCCTCTCCGCTCCACTATCGAATAGTACGCATGCATAAGAGTTATTGAGGAGAAACATACCGGTAACCACCGTGGGATCCTCGACTGCTTCCCCATGTCCTATTGCCAGGACTCTTCCTACTCCACCAGCATTAGGGGCTTGTGCTTTGGGGCAGTCTCTTTTGAAGTGACCTGCGTCTCCACAGTTGTAGCAGGTCCGGGTTGCCCCCGTACTGGCGACTTGGTTGATTGGTTGAGCCGGCGCTTTACAGAAACGAGCAGTGTGCCCCTTCCTGTCGCAGTTGTTACAGTGCATCTCCCTACATGCACCATTGTGGTGAAAGTTGCACTTGTTGCACTTAGGTAGTTTTCCCGCATATGGCTTCGGTGGTGCTGGAGTGGTAGCAGTAGTGGCAGCATTAGTGGCAGCATGGACAGCAACAATTTGTTGCTTCTTAGCGGGGTCCTGTGCTGGTTGGCTCTTCTTTTCGTTCCAGAACTTCCTTTTGTTGTTTCCTCCTTTTGACTTATCAGTGGTGGTGGTTGTAGTATTATGACCGGCTCGGTGGTCAACAAGTTGTTGTGCCAGCTCCCTGGCACTGTCAAAAGTAGTTGGCCTTGAAGCCAGGACACTACTTTGCACGTGGAGAGACAGTCCCCAAAGGTATCGCTCCACCTTTTTCTCCTCCGGAGTAACCATTGTCGGGCAGAGGAGAGCCAATTCATTGAATCGGGTGGTGTAGGTTTCAAGGTCAGAGCCCGTCATCCTGAGGTTCCAAAGTTCTTGTTCCAGCTTTTGAATTTCACCTCTCGAGCAGTACTCCTTCATCATCAACGTTTTTAGTTCTGCCCAGGTTATGGAGCTAGAGTAAGTGACTTAATCCGGCAGTTCCACCAAGTAAGGGCCCGGCCGGTGAAGGTGAAGGCTGCGAACTTAACTTTGCTCGCTTCGGGGCAAGAGCACACCTGAAAGACTACTTCGGTCTTTTCAAACCATTGCATCAAAGCGATGACTCCCCCGCTTCCATTGAAGTTGTCGGGTTTGCCATTTGTGAAGTCTTTGTATGAACACTCTTTTGCACGCCATGTACTGTCTCCGTGGTTAGAGTGTGTAGCTCCCGATCCCGAACCACCAGCTCCGTTGGTCCCTATCTGCGACATTGCGGCCGCTACGGCTGCTGTTACTGCAGCCTGGAACATCGCGGGATCAAACTGTGGAGGCGGCGGCGGAGGAGGTGTTGCTGTGTTGCTGGAAGGTCTTGGTCTTCTCCTTGGCGGCATGGTTCTGTCATAAGTCGTAAACCAATGTACTTTTAGTAAAAGTGTATTTATAGGGAGAGAAATCTTTTATACATAAAGTATATTATTACGTTGTTTTCCGGTATGTTTACGATACATACGATTTTATACTTTTTATTGACCCAATACATTGGGTTATGAGGTAAAATGAAAGTATAAAATATTTTTATTATAGTAACACAAAATACTCCTATAGTATTTGTAAATGTTTAGTTTTGAGTTCTTAAAGTATCCTTTGTAGTCTGTTATTAGGTTTGTTAGATTTGTTGTCCATCCTGACCATCCCCCGGTATATGCAAGTCAATTCCCGGACAGATATAGTTGATCAGGCTATATCCTTCCCAGACTTGATTTACATATACCAAGGCATACCCATAATGTACAACTCCTATTCTTTTATTTTATGTTCTTCTAGTTATGACACTATATGAGCATGTATGCATGTATTTATACTTTTAAAAAAAAATCATTTATTTTCTAAAAGTATATTTATTTGAAAAATGCACAAATCAGAGACTATTAGTCCCAATTGTGTTTATAGTTTGTATATCTTATGTGGTTTGATATACTTAATTCACTATAAACTGCGCTCTGATACCAATCTGTCACACCCCCAAACCAAGGATGGCGGAAACGTCCGGGGGTGGAGGACTTCATGTATAGTATCATAACAGCAATTGTAATAGTAATTCAAGCAAACACAACCAACATATATATAATTGAAAAAAATTACATCATTGTATGAATTACATGTTTACGAATCAATCACAATATGTTGATAAAATATGAAATAGTAGACGCCTTAGCGTCCCATCCTCAAAAGCACTTGATTACCTGTTTAATGATTTCCTGAGAATACAAGTTGTTTGAAAAAGTGTCAACACAAAGGTTGGTGAGTTCATAAGCCTCTGTTTGGTATTATTAAAAGCCTTTCGTTTGTAAAAGTAGTATTTGTGTTAGAAAAATCCAATATTTTCCTTAATGTGTAAATGTAGTCTTAAAACCCAAAGACCGAAATGTACAAGTAATTTGTTATATTTATAGTAAAACAATGCAAGTTTAAATCGACATAAACTCGTTAAATTTTAATGAAGTTCCCGTAAATTCCAATGTTTGTTAATACTTTATGTGAGTTTATTATAACCATACTATGACCAAGGTTGCCTAAAACAACGTTCTTCAGGCGTCGGAAATGTTATGACATTTGTCACCCCAGACCTATCGGTCTAACTGTTGCATGCAGTTTAGGTGTGGGTTTGTCAAACCCAATATAGATCTATACACAAGTATCACGCTCTCCCTCAAGGAGACTCTGGTTACAATACAGGACTTAATGGTAATTTGAAGTAAATGTCTCACAAAGTCATTAACGGAATTACGTGTTATGAAAACTTGGTACCGTATGGCCGTACCTTGCTTAACGAAAATATCCTTTGTATAAATGTACCATTTTTAAATGTATGTGTTATGTAATGTATCATAAACTATACCTATTATAGTTTATCAACCAAGGGTAGTACGTGGTAATGTATGCAACTATATTCAAAATAGTTTATTTAATGTTTGAATGTATCGATTGTACTTTGATTATAATCACTTGTTATTCTTTATATTTTTTTATGACCAAATCCATTTGTAAACTGATGTGTGTCTAAATATTAAGATAAAATGTCATATATTGCAGTAACATATAATCACATAAAGATATACACCTCGCTCAACATGTTACAAGGTGAAATGAAATTAACAGCAATTTTTCGTTAAAAATAGTTTCTATTACCGTTCTTAGAAAATTTATAGAAAAATCATCAAAGCTCTAAATCCAAATCCGCAAATTTTGAGAGTTTGGAATATGAGTCTAGTTTTTTCGTAAATTTTATCTTGATTTTTAGTGATCTCTAACAGAGGTGAAAAGGTTCATAATCACAGACTGGTCCGGGTTTGCCTCTGAAATGACAGGCAGTTTTGTAAAAATCACCATTAATTGTAGAAAAATCATTTGGAGATGTGCAAGTAGTCATTTTAAAGCTAAGAGTTTGAACTACTTGCACCTGAAACATTTTTGAAAACTAAAATTTTTAAGTTGACCAAAAAAGTCCGTGATTAACGTCCATCTTTTCTGATGCAATCTGTTAGAAAACGTTTAATTGTGTTCTTGATGATTTTACTTGTATTCCCCCCTTAAAACTTAAGAAAAACATGTAAATGTATGGGTATGAACTCACCTTATGTGGTTTCAGTAGATGAAAGTGAGAGAGAGGAAGTGTTCAACTCAAGAACACTAAGAAGATGTCTTGATGATTTGAGAATCTAACACCGAATAAGATGGAACTTGTGTAAGATATAAATGATTTGAGTAGAATGGAGTTTAATAATTATGTGAATGATGAAGATACTTACTAATTGAAGAAAGAAATCCCTGGAGAAAGCCTTGAAGTTCTTGAAGTTAAGAGAAAAGATGAGAGAATTTTGGATAGTGTTCTTGGTTGCTAAGTGTAGAATGAAAGAGTTTTATGGAGAATGAGGAGAGAGGATCAATCCTCCAGCTCTTAGAACGTGGGAAGAGCTGGAGATTGGCTGTAAAGGTCCACTAAGGAGACAAGGGGTAGTGGGAAAGAGTGGCTAATCATAGAGTGAGGTGGTAGTGGTTTGCTTTTGCCATAAATTAAGGAAAAGCAAATATTCCCTCAATAATTAGTTCAATCACCAATTCTTTTAATATATTTTATAAAAACCCTGGAGATTTATATATTTTGGGGCCTTAGTTTATAAAATAAAGTTTTGGGTGAAAATCCCACGTTAAAATAATGAAAAACGGAGTTAAAACGAAGTCGTAGTCGAAAAACCGGTAAAAAGGAGCTGTCTGCGAGACTTCGGACCTTCGGACCTTCGGACCAAGTCATGCGAGGCTTCGGACCTTCGGATGCGAGGCTTCGGTCCAGAAGCTTCGGTTTCGGATCCTTAAAGCTATTTTACTCGTTTTTACCCCGTTTCAAGCGATTTTTGACCCGGTTAAGGGTCGAGATGACCGAAATGATTACAAAAAGTTAAAGTAACTTTTGAGAGAGATTTGGGAGAGATTTCAAATAGAAAGAGATAGAGTGAAAACGATTTAGAGAGGTTTCGTTTGTGATTAATTTGAGTGTCCGGCTTCACAACGCAAGGTTCGTAAACCCCATTAAACCGTGTTTTAGTGTCGCACACAACCCCGATGATTGTGCAATAGTGTTTTATCGCTTTGGTTCGTTGTTTAGCACTTGTTAAGGCTAAGGAAAATCAAACACATGAACTTTCCAAATGATGATTTCTCATTAAAATAGCGAATTGTATAGTGATTACATAACGTAAACCCTAGCATACAAGGGTTATTGGAGTTGACCGGTTTGACTTGTTGACTTTGAATTGACCGAAATTTGACGGTTGTCACAGGGACTAGTCCCCTCCTACTGATACTATCTCACATAACATAGCATACTATCATACACATATATCAACCACAAGCAACCCAAATGATTATCACAAAGACAATCATCACAACTAAACAATTACCAGTGGGCCGACCTTGGTGCCTTAGACCCACTTCTACTGGAAGGTAACTCACCTCAATGTCGTGTAGTGAAGAACTCGTCTATGAATGTGTCCAGTCTATGACTCGCCGAGTTGTATGAAGAACTCGTCGAGTCTGTCTTCAAAGATTGGGAGATTGCCTTGGACTCGCCGAGTCTGTTCATACACTCGTCGAGTTCTATGATTTCCAGTTCCAAAACAAACCCCTAGCAGGCTGAGTGTTCCTTCCACTCAACCAAAACCATTTCCAGAAGACGTTTTTGGGGAAAAAGCGTCCCGACTCGCCGAGTCACCCAAGTGACTCGCCGAGTCCTTCTTTGTCCAACGTTATACAGTCGATTATAAAGGGTCTTAACGTGTCAAAACCGTAGATCTGGCCTCCTAGGGTCCAATTTATACGTAAAGCTTCAAACTTGATGCACATGCATGGGGCATTTGGCTCAAAAAGCCATAAAAGGAGGTGTACAAGATGCATGGGGTGTTTATGGCAACAAAGTTGGCACCTTTATGCCATAAAGACCCCCCAATAGCCCGAGATCCGAAGTGCAACTCTAAGCACATCCACAAAATTCGATTTTTGCTTCTCTATACTCATTAAAAGGGTAAAAACAACCCCAAAACAAAATCTAAGAGATAGATGGTCAAGGTTCCAGCTTTTTACCTCAAATGAGCTGAGAATGGAGTAAAACATCTGGATCTCCTTGCTTCTACTTGAACTTCCAAACTTCCTTCTCCTTCTCCAACCTCAAACACACAAAAAGATGCACAAAATGGCTTGAGAGCACTCAAACAAAGCTAGGGTTTCGAGTTAGGGTATTCTGGAAGTGAGAGGGATGATGGAGGCTGGTTTGGGGCGAGTTAAGTTGTTTAAATAGGGTGCAAACCCTAAATATTAGGGTTTTGTCCAGACAGCTCCTACTCGTCGAGTCGGTCTTCCGACTCGTCGAGTAGGTCACTTAAACCCCCGATCAACAGTCGAGTCTACTCGACGAGTTGGGCCTCCAACTCGCTGAGTCCTAGAGTAAATTGCAATATTTCTTGAATTTAAATACGTACCAGGAATCGAGTGCTACAGAGAGAGTGTGTGAGGGAATGTTTGGCTGTGAATTTTGATGGAAATGAGAGGGAAATGGCTTCTATTTATAGCCATGTAAGCTTCTAACATCATGCTATAAACCATACCTCAAATGTTAATCAATTACTCTAAAAAGGACCATGATTTGTACCATAAAGAAGGAGTACACTCATAGTGGTAATGGGGAAGGAAGGGAGCGATTATACACGTGGACAAGGAGGGAGAGGGGAAGATTTGGCTGATTTTTGGACTCAATGCAAGGACATGATGATGTCATCAATCATACAAAATCCCAAAAATCTTCAAAGATTTGTGTGCTAATATCCCGACGTCAAATATTTTTTTTTCGTAAGTGGCGAATGATAGAGCCGAGTTCAAGGATTCCAAAAACCTGAAATGATTAATTTTTCAAGTTGTAAAACATTGGGAAATCGCGTTTAAAGATTCACGTCTAATTGACCCGAAACGTCCGATTTTTCGACTTTTACAATTATTTTTACTAAAAATATTTCGAGTGTGGAATTTAATAATAGACCATAGTCTAAGTCAAAAAACGCTATCGGAATTTCCATTTGAGGTGTGCAAGTGCCTCAACGGATCTTATGCACTTTAATAGAATTAGTATTATACTGGTTTGTTTTCTTATAACGATCGTATCTTTTGCATACGAACTCCGTTTTGGACGTTTTTTATATTTTCAGAAACAAGTGAACATGTATTACAAGACTAGAGTATTTGCTCTGCTCACAACTGCTTAATACGAATTTTCAGTTTTTCAGATGTACTAACTAGGGTTACAGTTTGTGTTGTATGTTTCGTTTGAGATTTTCCACAACTAGAAGTAAGATACCATCTGATATCTTATTTTAATTTTAGTGACATTATTTATTTTTCAAAATATGCATTAAGGCTCAATAGATCAGGTTACAAGGAAATCCACAGTGGGTTGATTGTCTACAGTTTTAGACCTAAATTCTGGGTCACAAAGTGATCATCCCATGGATACATGATGTTCAAATAAAGGTCACAACGTTTATTTGGAGAGCAAATACGGGTCGTATTCTAACCATCATAACACTAACAAAGAGAGGGGTGCCAATTACAAACACCACATTTACTTATTGTTCACATGAGGAAGAAGATGTCGGACATATTCTGATTCGATGTCCCTTAGTCGTAACAGTATGGGAGTGGATCTTTAATGGTGTAATATTCCTGCCCTAGAATTTGACACCATTGGAGAATTCATTTTTTTTGCAAAGAACCGGGAAAGATACTCAAAGATAAGAAATAATCCTATAAGTGTATGTTATGGTACTATCTGGCTGATATGGAAATCAAGATGTGATTTTGTTTTTAAAAACAATTGTATTGCTCCAACTAAGATAGCGGACAATGTCAAATCCCTAGTGTATACATGGGTAAAACATAGGAGAGTATATTGTCATTATAAATGGGTTGAATGGTGTGTATGTCGTTAGATGTATGTAAAAATCAAAAAACTAAGATGTAATCTCCTTTTTCCTGTTTTTCTTCTTGCCCCGTCTAGATACTTGCTAGGCGGTGACATTTTATAATATATTTGTCGGTTCAAAAAAAATTATATATTCTTATTAGCCACGCATATTAATTTAATTCTTACTCTCAATATAGATCTTAGCGATCAACACCATTTAACTCTTCTTCACATCATGATGATAAGTTTCATCACATCCTAGACCAAATTATATATTCAAAAAACTTCATAATAGTAATTATGATAATTTTAGAATTATTGAAAAATTGTAATAAATACAAAAAGTCATTGTCAACGTTGTGTGGGTATGTCATGCTTACAAAATGACATGTGACATGTCATGCCACCATTGTAACCCAATTACCTAATGTTCCATTCTACATTCCAATAATGACGTTTGTACGTTGATTTTGAAACTTGCGTGATCTATAATGGACAATGACCAACTGAGAGCAAAGCAAATAATTTGTTGGCAAAAAATGATATAATTTCAAACTAAATTCAATTTAAAACAATGTTTTATCAAAGTTATCAATAATAAATAAACGTTAGGAACATGTTGGTTCTGAAAACAAATGAACTGTTAAAATAAGGGCCTAATATTAAAAAGAATGAAGTGGGACATGGTCATAACTCATATGTTCCTCTTGCTGACATTAACAGATACTCATTGTCCACGGTGAAATAAGCATAGTTTGGAACCAATTTAATGTAACTTTGAAAATAAAATTATAGTTTAAAATTTACTTATTAAAGATGATAAGATAATTTTATTTCGAATTCATTATTTAATTCAAACTAGATACCAAAAAATAGAAAACAATTGGCAATGAAAGAGGCAACATGTTAGATAAGGAGCAATAGCCGGCTATTGAGGGAGCAGTAGGAGAGGACTAAGGAATGCTGCAATGGTGAGGAGGGAGGGAATGGGTGAAGGGAAGACAAAGTATGAGGCAACTATTAGGGTTTGGCAATTTTAATATTTTTGTATATAAAATTACAATGATATAATAAATAAAAATAAAACAATAGTAATTTTTTAAAGGTTATTCAGTAATATGAGTATATGACCACTTTCCATATTGACCAACTTTTTAATAATTTACAAAATGAACATCTATTTACCAGATCTTGACTCCATTTGAACTTTTTTCTTTTTGTTTTTCTCTCTTATCATCTTACCCTTTATTTTTCATGAATCCTATTTTTTATGAATAGATATCAGACTTATGTATTATATAGATTGATTAAACCAAAAAAATATGAAAATGTAAATATTACACATTTATTAAAATAAAAATTTAGAAATAAACACAAACTAAGTAATTCAATATATAATTATAATTATAATAATAACTAATGACATATTCTAAATAAATGGGTTGAGTCATAAATTTTCAAATAATTCTTTAAATATGATATTAGATGCTCTATTTGCAAGTTTATCGTCATCGACTAAAATTAGTATTTTTTTAATCTATCTTTGTTTTTAACCCTGGGCAATGTAATAATTGTCCATGAGTGAACACTAGTTTTCTAAAAAAACCACATTCGATAAAGATTGTCCTTTACTCTTATTTATTGTCATCGCAAAATATACAAAAAGAAAAAATTGTGATATTTGAAATGTAAAATTAATCATTTTATCCGAAGACATCAAAGACATTCTTGAAATAAACGTACAATTATTTTGAACTAATTTTTACAAGTTAGATGTTTTTTTTATCATATTTACATATTTTTGTGAAATTTTTAAATATCAAAATAATAATAATAATAATAATAATAATAATAATAATAATATCCATTGTGAAGTTATATTTAATTCACTAGCAAAATAATATTTAAAATTAGTTATTTTGAACTGATATTTATGTAACTCAATTAGAAAACACTAAATACATATATTAAGTAATATGATCTAACAATTGATTTTAAAAAAGTTATAAAATATATCACTTTATTCTTCTTAAAAAAGTTATAAAATATATCACTTTAATAAACATTAATTTAAGGGTGAAAGAATGTCGTTTTTTCTAAATGCAAAAAAAATTGATAACTAACAATTTGATGTTTAATTACTTAGTTGCAATTTTATTTTTGGGATTTTCTAATATATGCCTTAAGGGCACATATAAAAAGCTTTAATTGAAGTGTTAATTATGAGAAATATTATCATAATTATATATGATAAATATTAATTATGATAATATTATTTATAATTAATGTATTTTACATTTAATTTTGATAATTTTATACATAATTAATGTATATCACATTTAATTATGGTAATATTTTTGATAATTAACACTTCAACTAATGATTCTTATATGTGTTTTTAGGACACATATTAGAAAATCTTTTTATTTTTTTGGGAGAAATTAAATATTCTCCTATTTTTGTTCCTACAAATCCTTCTTCCCAATTAAATAATGACATGTGTCATATTAGTATACTAAAATTTCATTAAATGATCATAAATGTTATACATGTCATTATTTAATTTGATAAAAGTATTTTTATTCTTTTTTTGGATTTCAAACCTATTGTAAAATTGGTTAGAATAGTGGTTAAATCCTAACTCTTAACAAGTTTGTTTTCATTTATTTTTCCTTTAAATGAGCAATAAAGATGATAAATAGAAAAGATTGATTAACATACACCATAAATATAGAAATTTATAAACTAAGATTTCTACAC
Organism: Lactuca virosa; assembly: GCF_052849685.1. NCBI lineage: Eukaryota > Viridiplantae > Streptophyta > Magnoliopsida > Asterales > Asteraceae > Lactuca > Lactuca virosa. The sequence goes on along the minus strand of NC_136429.1, from coordinate 276,805,628 downwards.
ATATTTTAAGTATTATATTAATAATATTTATTATTATGAAGTGTCATTTATTAGATGACATTTAAATAAAAATGAAAAATGATAAAATAGATTTTTATTTAATACAACAGATTATATTCCTATTTTTATTTCATATTTTATTTTGTAACAAAGAAGATGGATTCTTTTCAAGTTTTCCACAACTCCTCTCTATTATATCTTTTATATGTAACACTAAAATAAGTTAAAACTTAAAACTTATGAATATGTTTGTAACTCGTGATAAAGTTCAAAATTTTCAGATTTTGACAGATTGTAATTTTTTAGCATTTCTTTTCTGATAAAAAAACATAAGTGAAATTAATAAAAAAATTCAAAATGATACAACTTGAACTCCGTCATCAATTTTGTATTTATAAAAGGTATCATTTTACGATATACTGAAAAATTGTCATTTTAATAAATAACCAATTTTTTAAACTACTATGAGAATGAACAGTTAAAATCTCTCGAAATATGCAATGTGGAAAAGCAAAAGGTCACACGACAACATACATGACGTAACCAAAATAAATAAAGTTTCTAACTTTTACTTTTTACACAAATTATTAATAAATAGTACAATTCGATATGGATAGGTACGAGCACTGTTATAAAACTGGCTTGAATCAAATGGAAACCGAAAGAATGGGAAGCCGATCGCAACTGGAAATTGGATCGTTAGGGACTAAATGTAGAAGTAGAAAGAGAAAGTAAGGAAAGAAATTAAGAGGAATAGATTGAATCTTCTCATTAATCAAAAAGGACCTCTAGCTACATATATATACATTCAGACATGAATAAAAAAGTCGTCTTAAGAGACTCCATAGCTAATCTTTAACTGACTCCTAACTTATTAGTACAGAAAATGGCATAAATTCCCTTGGCATATAAAAATGGATTTAGCCTTAAGGAATTTTTCTCTAACAAAGTGACAATCTAACTCCATGAATGTAACACCCCCGGCCAGCTGCAGAATCGTCCGACTGTGCAACGTTGTGATGATGACACATAGTTATCGAATACATTGAACAAAAGCACATAAGATATCACATAACCATTATTTTTATTTATTTTATATTTAAGGGGTTACATCATTGTTTGTAGTACAAGCACATGACAATACCGTAAAGACACTAATCTATAAGAGAACAAATGAGACTTCTAGACATCTCCTTGACAACTTCTTCTTTCACTATGCTACCTTCACAACTCATTTTCGTGAGAATACATATGATTTGAAAACATCAATGTAATGTTGGTGAATTCACATGTTTCTATAGTTTTATGCTTAGAATAGCTTTATCTTTTAAGTTTTCGATAAATTCTTTTTTTCATGATTTTTCTTTGTAGGATATATCACCCCTTTCGCACTATCCTATTACTTCTCTTTAAAGATTTATCACCCCTTTCGCTTATTATTACATACTATTACTACTTCAAGGCGTTCCCCTCTAGGTAATTTATTTTATTAAGGTTGGCCGAACATTTGTTACAGTGAGTTCCTATAATCAAGCTTTTGACTAGATATTTTCCCCGCACAATGCTCATCGGACATCGTAATGTAGTTTAGAATGTTATGCATGTTGTGATTCGATGGTCAGGGTTGTACCTAGCAACTGCAGATGAGGTGTCAGCCTCGTATAGATCTATACATATCTTTCTCGCTCACTTAAAATTTAACGATTATAGGGCGGGGTTAGCTGAAAACTAATCAGCTAAAGGATGAATTGTCGTTCTCATTTAACAACTGTTTTGTTGAACCTTATAGTATGTTTATCAATCTTATTATCTTTAGTTTTCTTTGAATATGGTTCTCTTTCATAATTATACTGATACGTGTATATATATATATATATATATATATATATATATATATATATATATATATATCTTATTATCTTTAGTTTTCTTTAATATGGTTCTCTTTCATAATTATATTGATGCGTATATATACTTACTTTTATATATATATATATATATATATATATATATATATATATATATATATATATATATATTAGTTTTTGATGTTTTTATAGGATATTAGGGTAAAGTAACAACTAGGTGTAATGCTTATCCTAAGGTTTGGCCAGCGTAACAACTAGGCACGATGTTACCTTAGAGCATTTGTCAGCATAACGACTATGTATAATACTATCATATAGTTTAGGACAAAGTTTCTACCAAGTATAATATCATCCTATGGTTTTGAGCAGCATAACAACTAGGCATAATGTTATTCCTAAAACATTGGCAGGGTACCAGACATAGTACTATCCTAACGTTTCATGAATTTTAAAAACTACGGATATATCACAAATAATAATATTTTGTAAAATCGATAATGTAGCATGATAACATGTATTCTCGCCCGTAAAACTTTTAAAAACTCATAAAATTGGGGTCCTGAGCTCATCCTAGTAGCGTGAGTCGCAAAAATAGGATAACTTTGAGATTCGGGAGCTCGGAGACCACTTGCGAACTGAGGTGCGTAGAACACACTCACACACACATAAACATATCAAAGGCATTCTTTGTCAGTGAGAACAATGAAAGTTTGAAGTTGAGAGGTTAATTTCAGAATGGAACAAGATTGTATTTGAACTATGGGACATAAAGAACGTTATGAACAGTTAAGGAATCATGTAATTTGTCACACCCCCAAACCGGAACGGCGGAAACGTCCGGGGGTGGAGGACGTCATGTTAAGTATCACAACACATGCATCATAGTAAAACAAGCAACAACATCCATTGCATTAATATTAAAGTGTTTACATTATATTCGATTCACATAAGATTGACTCCAAAAGTAAATAACAAAACAAGGACATGAAGCTACTATGCTCCATCTTCTGAATCCCGGTGCGTGTACATGTCTACTAGTTTTCTGAGAATACAAGTGATTTTGAAAGTGTATCAACATTAAAGTTGGTGAGTTCATAAGTATTTTCATTATAAAAAGTATACTCTTAATTCTTTGGAAAAGTTCGCATGTTCCTCCAGAAAATCCTATATTTTCTGATATGATGAATGATAAGTAAAAATGACTCTTACAATTCCTTCTATGAGTACTTAATGGATACAAGTTATATACAATCCAGATCAAACAGAAAATCGATGGTGTGAATCTGCCCTAAGCCCACAACCAAACAAGGAACAGGAAATGAGGCGGAAGTCACACATCCCATTGTTTGTTAGATCTTCATTGTATATAACCCTGGCGTATTCACTAGGTGCTTACGGAGTTAACTGTAATAGTTCTTTAAGATATGATAAAAATATTCCTTAAGAAAATCCTATATTTTCTTTAGTATAATGGTAACCACAATAGTTCCTTCTACAATGACTTAGTTTTTACTAGCTATATATAACCTAATATCGAACGGACAGTTAAATGTGTGAATCTGCCCTAAGCCCACAACCAAACAATGAAAATGAAGTAAGGCGGAAGTCACACATTCCACTGTCTATCATATATTATTTATATATAACTCTGATGTATAAACTAAGGAATTATAGAATTAACCATTTAAGGTCCTTTATGTTATACTTGTTTAATAATAAGTATTAAACCTTTTGTAAAAAAGTTTCTAGTTTCACTTACTCTATTGTGAAACATTGTTTTCAAAAAGTTATATCGAAAACTGTTTACCTTAAAATAACGATGTTTATCACAGAAAATCCTATATTTTCTATAAAACCGACTGGTAGTCTCAATTGTTCCAAGATCGAAAAGCACAAGTATAATTAATATACTTACTTCAATTATATCTAGTTTTGTTGATAAGTTAAACTGAATAAAGACTTGTTTACCCTGAAAACCTGATACGGCGATACTACTATCCTATGATCACTTAATACATACGAGTTGTATATAACCGAGATTGAACCGACAGTTAAATTGGTGAATCTGCCCTAAGCCCACAACCAAACAAGGAAGAGGAAGTAAGGCGGAAATCACACATTCCACTGTGTATCAGATTTCAGTTTTATCTAACCCTATGGTATATACTGAGGAATCACATAGTTAACATCCCTTGAGATTGTTTAAGCAAAAGTATATTACTATGTAAATATATCGTTGTTATCTATTTGTGAGTGTTATGACCATACTAATTGATACGACGTGAAAAGGACCCCAATATCGTTTATGACGTTTGTCACCCGCAGACCTGACGGTCCAACTGTAGCTAACAGTAGAGGTGAGGGATTTTTGGTCCCATATATATCTATACACAAACTCACGCTCTCCCTCTAGGAGACTCTGGTTCATAAGGGTAGACTTCCACTGGTACTTATGTAAGTACTCCAAGACGTGTCTCACAAGCTAGATTACCGAATTTACAAGTAATAATGCGAAAAACCCTTTTTATAATTAACAGGTAAGTTTATAAAAAGATCCTTTTGTTCCATAAACTATGCTTATTATAGTTTATAAGCTTATTTCCATGTTTTAATAAGTTTCACATTTTAAATACATATTAATGGTAAGAAATACATAATAAGTAAATTATATTTTTAAAACACAAAATTTCTTGTGTTTTACTTTTATTCCCCCGTAGAAACATTAAAAAGCTTAAAATATGTGACAATCGTCAATTTCCGGTCAAGTCAAAGTCAAACAAAGTCAACAAGTCAAACCGGTCAACTCAGTTGACCGTTGTATGTTAGGGTTTACTCTATGTAACTACTAAACAACCCGCTATTTTAATGAGAAAACATCATTTGGAAAATTCGTGTGTTTAATTTTTCTTAGCCTTGATAATGCTAAACAATGAACCAAAGAGATAAAACACTATTGCACACTCATCGGGAGTGTGTAGGACACTAAAACATGACTTAACGGGGTTTACGGACCTTGCATTGCGAAGCCGGACACTCAAAAAGGTCACAAACGAAACCTCCCTCAATCGTTTTCACTCTATCTCCTTTTATTTGAAATCTCTCCAAGAATGTCAAATCTCTCCCAAATCTCTCCAAGAATGTGAAATCTCTCCAAAATCTCTCTCTTTATGAGAAATCTCTCCAAGAACGTCAAATCTCTCCCAAATCTCTCTCTGTATAAGAAATCTCTCTAAGAACGTCAAATCTCTCCCAAATCTCTCTCTGTATAAGAAATCTCTCCAAGAACGTCAAATCTCTCCCAAATCTCTCTCAAAACCTCTTTTGGTTTTTTTTTTTGTAATCAATTGGGGCGTCCCGACACTTGACTTAGTGAAAAACCATGCGAAACGGGAAGATACCTTGGAAAATAGCCTCTTAGGGCCGGAGCCCTTCTATAGGGATCAAACCCTCCTTGAACGGGAGTCTCCTTGAGGAGTCGCGGCCATCTAGCCGCAGTCGCAGCCAGCAAGCCGCAGCCACCAGCCGCAGCCGCAGCCAGCAAGCCGCAACCAGCAGCCGCCGACCGCAGCCATCGACCGCAGCGGCATGGAGCCCGCATCCGATGTTCGCTTCCGGTTCTCCTGACTTCGGACCGCAGCGTCTTAACTTCGGACCGCAGCGCCTTCCTTCTGCATCCGCGACTGAGCTCCACTTCGGGTCCACTTCAGCGACCAAGACCGGAATCACCTCCTGACTTCGGATTTTGCGTTTTTCTACCCGGTTTTCGACCCCGACTCAGTTTTAAGCCTGTCTTTAATTATTTTAACGAGAGATTTCCACCCAAAACTTTATTTTAACATATTAAGACCCATATGTCTTAATTAATCACGTTTTTAATGCAAATCTTATCCAAAATTTAGTGGTTGGAGTAATTAAGGTGGAGTGTTGACCTTGCTTTACTTTATGACACAAGCAACCCCCCCCTCCCACCCTACCTTGGTCATGTCAAGGTACTTTCTCATCATTTTTCAGCCATTATCTCGTCCAAAGAGCTGAAAGACTCCCACTCTCTCTCTTCATTTCACCCACTTCACTCATTTCCACCAAAGATCAAACACAACTTTTCTCTCCATCTTTCTCTCTCAATTTCGGGATTTCAAGGCTGATCATCAAGTTTTCTTCCACTCTTGGTAAGTATAACTCATCCTCCTTGTGATTATTACACTTCATTCTACTCAAATCATGGGTTGCTCACACAAATTCCATCCCTTTGGTGTTAGATTCTCGAAATCTTCAAGGCTTCTTCAAGTGTTCTTGAGTTGAACACTTCCCTTCTCCAACACTCATCCACTGAAATCACACAAGGTGAGTTCATACCCGTACATTTTCATGTTTTCTTAAGTTTTAAGGGGGGGAATACAAGTTAAAACACCAAGAACACAATTAAAACGCTTCTAACAGCTTTCATCAGAAAAGTTGGGCTCCATTCACGGACTATTTTGGTCAACTTAAACATTTTAGTTTTCAAAACTGTTTTAGATGGAAGTAGTTCCAGTTCTTAGCTTTAAAATGGTTACTTACACATCTCCATACGATGTTTCTACAATTTATGGTGATTTTTACAAAACTGTCTATCATTTCAAGAACCAATCCGGACCAGTCTGTGTTTATGGACGTTTTCACACATGTCGGAGACCACTAAAAATCATGAGAAAATTTATGAGCAAACTAGACACGTTTTCCAAACTCCCAAAATTTACGGATTCTGATTTGGACCTGTTATGAATTTTCTAAGAACAGTAACAGAAAATGTTAACAACAGAAAAATGCTATCAATTTCATTTCACCTTGTAACATGTCGAGCAAGGTGTATATCTTTATGTGAATATATGTTAATGCAAATAAATGACATTTTCTCTTAGTATGTAGACATGCATCAGTTAATAAATGGATTTTGATATATATATATATATATATATATATATATATATATATATATATATATATATAAAAGATAACAAATTGTTATAATCAAAGTACATCCATTACATACAAACATTTGAATAAACTATGTTAAGTATAGTTTGCGTACATTCTCACTATTACCCTTGTTTTGATAAACTATAATAGGTATAGTTTATGATACTTTACATAACACACTCATACAAAAACGGTACATTTATACAAAAGGGATTTTCATTTCGTTACACGTAAATTCGTTAATGACTTTGTGAGACATTCGCTTCACATTTATAACTCCTGTATTGTAACCAGAGTCTCCTGGAGGGAGAGCGTGATAGTTGTATATAGATCTATATTGGGTTTGACAAACCCACACCTGAGCTGCATGCAACAGCTAGACCGGCAGGTCTGAGGTGACAAATGTCATAACATTTATGACGCCTGAAGAACGTCGTTTCAGGCCAACTAGGTCATAGCATGGTTATAATAACTCACAGAAAGTATTAACAAACATAGAATTTACGGGGATTTCATTGAAATTAAACGAGTTTATGTCGATTTAAACTTGCATTGTTTTACGACTACATTTACACATTAAGGAAAATATTGGATTTTCTAGAACGGACATTACTTTTACAAGAAAAAGGTTTTCATAATTGCATACAAAAACTTGTGGACTCACCAACCTTTGTGTTGACACTTTTTCAAACCAACTTGTATTCTCAGGAAATCACTAAACAGGTAACCAAGTGCTTTTGAGGATGGGACGTTAAGGCGTCAAACATTTCACGTTTTGTCAACATATTGTAATTGGTTTGGAAACATGTAATTCATACAATGATGTAACTCTTTCAATTATATATATGGTGGTTGTGTTTACTTTGATCACTATTGCAAAATGTTGTTATGATACTATACATGAAGTCCTCCACCCCCGGACGTTTCCGCCATCCTTGGTTTGGGGGTGTGACATAAAACACCTTTTATTTAATCACCATATTGATTACACATTATTCATTGCATAATGTTTCAAATAATCAACTTAATACTTGAAATAAAACAATAGTTGTCCCATGCTCCAAGCATGCATACTATGTTTTCTAAACAATAGTTATGCCATACTCCATGTATGCACACTATGTTTGTCTATGATCATTACTTTGTGAAATAGATCAACTAAACATGATTCCAATGATGTTCATTTCACAATCCCAAATCCTTACCGTATGGGAATCTCTAGAGGCTGCAGCTTGCCATGCGGCCTCTGATGCTAAGCCTTGACCATCCTTCAGGTCAAGCACCTCTCGACGTACCAAGCGATTTCTTGCTTCATGCACGGCCACCAGTAACTTAATCGCAAGTCCCGGTACATCTTGGTGGCCCCCGGGTGAATAGAGAAACGAGATTTATGAGCCTCCTCCAATATAGTTTGTCTGACCCCACCAGACATCGGAACCCAGACCCGAGTGCAGCGGGTCAATAATCCCCGGCTATCCTGCACAAACTGGGTGTTCTCACCCCTGATCCTCTCGAGTTTCCAGTTCTCCTGACGCATACCCTCAGCCTGGGCTTCCCTGATCAAGCCCACAAGTGGAGAATCTACTAAAATCCTCATGCATGTCTCTGGTATTGAAGATCCAGCCGACTTACGGCTCAGAGCGTCCCCAACTACATTCGCTTTACCTGGGTGGTAAAGGATCTCACAATTGGAGTCCTTGACTACATCTAACCATCTGCGCTGTCTCATGTTCAGGTTCGGCTGATCCATGATGTGTCTCATGCTCTTGTGGTCCGTGTAGATGGTACAACAGACCCCATAGAGGTAATGTATCCAAATATTGAGAGCGAATACCACCGCTCCCAACTCCAGATCACGTCTTTTGTATACCCTTTCGTTACAGGTAAATTCGTTAATGACTTTGTGAGACATTCGCTTCACATTTACCAATAAGTCATGTATTGTAACCAGAGTCTCCTGGAGGGAGAGCGTGATAGTTGTATATAGATCTATATTGGGTTTGACAAACCCACACCTGAGCTGCATGCAACAGCTAGACCGGCAGGTCTGAGGTGACAAATGTCATAACATTTCCGACGCCTGAAGAACGTCGTTTCAGCCCAACTAGGTCATAGCATGGTTATAATAACTCACAGAAAGTATTAACAAACATAGAATTTACGGGGATTTCATTGAAATCAAACGAGTTTATGTCGATATAAACTTGCATTGTTTTACTATAAATATGACAAATTAATTGTACATTCTGGTCTTTGGGTTTTAAGACTACATTTACATATTAAGGAAAATATTGGATTTTCTGGAACGGACACTACTTTTACAAGAAAAAGGTTTTCATAATTGCATACAAAAACTTATGGACTCACCAACCTTTGTGTTGACACTTTTTCAAACCAACTTGTATTCTCCGGAAATCACTAAACAGGTAACCAAGTGCTTTTGAGGATGGGACGTTAAGGCGTCAAACATTTCACGTTTTGTCAACATATTGTAATTGGTTTGGAAACATGTAATTCATACAATGATGTAACTCTTTCAATTATATATATGTTGGTTGTGTTTACTTTGATCACTATTGCAAAATGTTGTTATGATACTATACATGAAGTCCTCCACCCCCGGACGTTTCCGCCATCCTTGGTTTGGGGGTGTGACAGATTGGTATCAGAGCACGGTTTATAGTGAATTAAGTATATCAAACCACATAAGATATACAAACTATAAACACATTTGGGACTAAAAGTCTCTGATTTTAAAACATTTTAATGGGATATACTTTTAGAAAATAAATAGTTTTCTCGTTTAAAGTATACATACATGCATTACATACTCGCGTAGTGTCATAACTAGGAGAACATAAAGTAAAAGAAGAGGAGTTGTACCCTATGAGTATGCTTTAGTATATGTGAATCAAGTCTGGGAGGGATATAGCCTGATCAACTATATCTGTCCGAGAAGTGACTTACACATACCGGGGGATAGTTGTAATGGGCAACAAATCTAATAACCTAACTTCACTCTACAAAGAATGCTCTAAGAACCAAATCTAAACATTTAAAATACTATAGGAGTATCTGTATGTTGCTATAGCGCAATATTAATATTATTAACCGTTACATGCTTCTTACGCCCCCATTCTCGCACAGATGACATGGCAGGATTCCACTTACCAGGAGACCCATACTTTCCCAATCAGGGAAACGCCGGCTGGATCGAAGAAGGGCTCGAAGAACTGATCGAAGAGGATCCCGAAGAGGACCCCGAAGAGGAACCCGAGGAGGAACCGGAAGAAGAAGAAGAAGAGGAAGACATCGAGGCAGACATGGATGAAGACGAAAGTGAAGAAGAACCAGAGGTCATCAATCCTCCCTATATAGCTAGAGTTCCCGCCAACCGATACGACTTCTTCGGACCCGTACCTCGATGGGCGACCAAAATTGAGGGATGGGGTTGCCGTCAACGACAACGATCACCTTACGGAGGTCAACGAGGTTTCTATGACCTCAGCCACGGAGGACCAGCCGATAGAGCCCTCCCAGTCATGACTCAACAGATAGCGATTATGGATGATCGCGGTAGAATGACGACCGATCAGGTCCGGGAACTAAGTGCCATCATAGAGTCTACCACTGCTCGCACCGGAGACCTAGAACGAGACTCCCACTATAGAGATCAACTCATTCAGGACCTTCTCGCTGCTCGAGCAGAAGCAAGGGAGTATCGGGAAAGATACTTGGCGCTTGAGGAGAGAATGGTTGCAACCGAACGGAGATTAGCAGAACTGCAAGGCGCATCGACATCATCCCAAGCTCCATCAGGGAAGGATCGTCGTGAGTAGGATTCATTACTACTCACACAACTTCGTAGTATAGGTTTATGAGCATGCGTTGGTGCTACTCTTTTGTATGTAGGTTGACCCTGCGATTAAGTCATTACACTATTCAAGGGGCTTTTGTGCTGTCGAAACTATCTTTTACATTGATGTAATGTAGACCCTTATGAGGTCAAATTTTCTCCAAAACAATATGTACTAAAAGTTTATCAATGAATTTGGCATGCATTTTACTTCATTGGATGTTGACATGAGATTTTACTATGTGGTATTACAAACAATTTACAACTGATAACTCTAAGATTTTTAAGTGTACCTCGTTGTTATTTGTAATTAAAGAAGTAATCGACCTAGAAATGGTGAGTCCGCCTTAGGACCTGTTCCTTGTTTGGTTGTGGACTTAGGGCAGACTCATTAGTATCAACAGCTTATTAAAATTTTAATTACACATAACTGGGGCACATTGAGCGAATCTTAGGAGTGGGTCAGACACGGAACCGAACACATGACTCCGTTTGAGTCACCACTATTCAATTCATAAGTTTAATTGCATAAACTTTCTCCATGAATTACTTGCTAATGCAATAAAGTCGGAATATAATACAAATGAGAGAAAACAAGTGACACTCGACTCGTATTAATATTGAAGTCCTTACCGACTTGTCATTTTAAAAACTTGTGACAGAACTATGCCGCCAAGGAGAAGACCAAGACCTTCCAGCAGCGCAGCACCACCTCCTCCGCCGCCGCCTCCGCAATTTGATCCGACAATGTTCCAGGCTGCAGTAGCAGCAGCTATGGCTGCAGCTATGTCGCAAATCGGCACTAATGGCAATGTTGGATCTGGATCTGGTGCTACACCCTCTAACCAGGGTGACAGTTCGGGGTGCACAAAGGAATGCACCTACAAGGACTTCACCAATGGCAAACCCGATACCTTCAATGGGAGCGGGGGCGTCATCACATTGATGCAATGGTTCGAAAGGACCGAAGTAGTCTTCGAAATCTGTGCTTGTCCCGAAGCGAGCAAGGTCAAGTACGCGACATTCACTTTCACCGGTAGGGCTCTCACTTGGTGGAATGGCCGAGTTAAATCACTTACTCCAACAGTGGCTAACTCCATAAGCTGGGAAGACCTAAAAGCGTTGATGCTAAAGGAGTATTGCCCGAGGGGAGAAATACAAAAACTCGAAGAAGAACTCTGGAACCTCAGAATGTCAGGCACAGATCTTGAAACTTACACTGCCCGATTCAATGACCTAGCACTCCTCTGTCCAACAATGGTCACTCCAGAGGAGAAAAAGGTGGAACGATACCTCTGGGGGCTATCATCCCAGATTCAAGATAGTGTACTGGCCTCGAAACCCGCTACCTTTGAAAGTGCTAAGGAATTGGCACAACAACTTATCAATCATAGGGCCAACTGTGGTACTGTGACCACCACCACTGACCAAGCAAAAGGAGGGAACAACAAGAGGAAGTTCTGGAACAATAAAAAGAAGCAACCGACACAGGACCCCGCCAAGAAGCAACAAACTGTGGCTGTCCGTGCTGCCACTACTGCTACCACCCCAGCACCACTAAAGCAATATGCTGGAAATCTCCCTAAGTGCAACAAGTGCAACTTCCACCACACTGGTGCTTGTCGGGAAATGCACTGCAAAAACTGCGACAGGAAGGGGCATACCGCTCGTTTCTGTAAAGCGCCAGCACGACCGATCAACCAAGTTGCCAATGCAGGGGCAAGCCAAACCTGCTATGGATCTGGTGAAGCAGGACACTTCAGGAGAAACTGCCCCAAAGCACAAGCCCCAAATGCTGGTGGCGTGGGGAGAGTCCTGGCGATAGGACATGGGGAAGCAGTCAAGGATCCTACAGTGGTTACCGGTACGTTTCTCCTCAATAACTCTTATGCATGCGTACTATTTGATAGTGGAGCGGAGAGGAGTTTTGTGAGCCACCAATACAAACAATTACTTAAACAAAATCCCCAGTCATTAAAAGATTCATACGTCGTAGAAATGGAAAATGGAAAAGTAGAGCGCACTGATGATATATACTCAGGGTGTACCCTCACTTTAGACAATCATTCATTCAAAATTGACCTAATGCCAGTCACAATAAAAAGTTTCGACATAATTGTGGGTATGGATTGGTTAAGTTCTCATCGTGCCGACATTCTATGTTACGAAAGGGCCGTTCGCCTAAATCTGCCAAATGGCGAAACCCTTCTCATTTATGGTGATAAACCCAGTGCAAATTTACAAGTCATCTCTTACGTCAAAGCCCAAAAGTATCTCCGAAAGGAATACCGCGCCTTCTTAGCCCACATAGTAGATAAGAAACAAGAGGTGAAGGACATCAAAGACATTCCCGAGGTGTGCAACTTCCCCGATGTATTCCCAGAAGATCTCCCAGGCGTACCGCTCGCGCGACAAGTCGAATTCCGAATCGACTTAATTCCCGGAGCTACCCCCGTCGCCAAAGCTCCATACCGCCTAGCACCAGCAGAAATGCAAGAGCTGTCCAGCCAGTTGAATGAACTGTTGAGCAAAGGGTTCATTAGACCGAGCTTCTTACCTTGGGGAGCACCAGTCCTTTTTGTAAAGAAGAAGGACGGATCCTTTCGCATGTGCATCGACTATCGGGAGTTAAACAAACTTACCATCAAGAATCGATATCCCCTACCCCGAATCGACGACCTCTTCGACCAACTTCAGGGAGCAAGCTACTTTTCGAAAATCGACCTGAGGTCGGGTTATCATCAGCTGCGAGTTCAAGAAGAAGATATCCCCAAGACGGCATTTAGGACTCGCTATGGACACTACGAGTTTGTAGTGATGCCATTCGGATTAACAAACGCGCCTGCGGTGTTCATGGATCTGATGAACCGAGTGTGTCGACCCTTCCTAGACAAATTCTTGATCGTATTCATCGACGATATCCTGGTCTATTCACCAAGCAAAGAAGAACACAGCCAACATCTGCGACTAGTATTGGAGACTCTAAGAACGGAGAAGCTTTATGCTAAATTTTCGAAGTGCGAATTTTGGCTCCGAGAAGTGGGATTTCTTGGCCACGTGGTTAGCAAGAAAGGAATACACGTGGATCCCTCAAAAATCAAAGCAATCGAAAACTGGTCAGCACCTACAACGCCGACAGAAATCCGACAATTTTTAGGGCTCGCCGGCTACTACCGAAGATTCATACAGAATTTCTCCAAGATTGCCAAACCACTCACCACCTTGACTTAGAAAGGTGTGATGTTTAAGTGGGGAGATAAACAGGAAGCCGCCTTCCAAACGTTAAAACAAGCCCTGTGCAGCGCACCGGTCTTGTCTCTTCCAGAAGGAACTGATGACTTCGTGGTATATTGCGATGCTTCAAGTCAAGGCCTCGGATACGTGCTCATGCAGAGAGGGAAGGTCATCTCTTACGCGTCAAGGCAACTTAAGGCACACGAAGTTAATTATACTACCCACGACCTCGAGCTGGGAGCAGTAGTGTTCGCCTTAAAGATCTGGAGGCACTACCTCTACGGCACAAAGTGCACCATCTTCACCGATCACAAAAGTCTTCAGCATATCCTCAATCAAAAAGAGCTCAACATGCGACAAAGAAGATGGGTAGAGCTGCTGAGCGACTATGAGTGCGAAATCCGCTACCATCCGGGCAAGGCCAATGTAGTGGCCGATGCCCTAAGCAGAAAAGAATATTCGGGCCGCCGAGTAAAATCCTTAACCATGACAATCCATTCACACCTAACCGCACAGATCAAGGGAGCACAACTAGAAGCCTTGAAACCAGAAAATGTGGCAGGTGAGGCATTAAGGGGAATGGATAAGAACTTAGAAGTCAAGGATGATGGAGCTCGTTATCTCATGAACCGAATCTGGACACCGAAGTTTGGTGGATTTCGTGACGTTGTCATGAATGAAGCACACAAGACTCGATACTCCATCCATCCCGGATCAGATAAGATGTATCTAGACCTCAAAAAGCTATACTGGTGGCCAAACATGAAGGCCGAGATTGCTACTTATGTGAGCAAGTGCTTGACTTGCGCCAAGGTCAAAGTAGAATACCAGAAGCCATCAGGACTACTACAACAGCCGGATATACCCGAGTGGAAGTGGGAACGGATAACCATGGACTTCATAACCAAGCTGCCTAAGACATCGGGTGGGCTTGACACCATATGGGTAATCGTAGACAGATTGACCAAGTCTGCGCACTTCCTGCCGATAAAGGAAACCGACAAGATGGAGAAGTTAACCAGGACGTACATCAAGGAGATTGTGCGACTGCATGGAGTACCAATATCCATTATCTCCGACCGAGATAGTAGATTCACCTCGCGATTTTGGCAGTCCTTACAGAAATCTCTAGGAACTAGGCTTGACATGAGTACGGCCTACCATCCACAAACCGACGGGCAAAGCGAGCGAACCATACAGACATTGGAAGACATGTAGAGAGCCTGTTTGATAGACTTTGGTAAGGCATGGGATACCCATTTACCGCTTATAGAGTTCTCCTACAATAACAGCTATCACACTAGTATTAAGGTCGCCCCATTCGAAGCTCTCTACGGCCGCAAGTGCAGATCCCCACTGTGTTGGGCTGAAGTGGGGGATACACAGCTAGCTAGAGGGCAAGTCTCTAATAGCACCCTCACTGGTCCTGAAATCATAAGGGAGACCACAGCAAAGATTGTTCAAATTCGGGAAAGAATGAAAGTATCCCGAGATCGGCAAAAGAGTTACGCGGATAAACGACGCAAACCCTTGGAGTTCCAGGTCGGAGATCGGGTACTACTGAAGGTTTTCCCTTGGAAAGGAATGATACGTTTCGGTAAACGTAGGAAACTGAACCCGAGGTACATCGGACCGTTCGAAATCCTTGCCAGGATTGGTCCCGTGGCGTACAAACTTTGATTACCACAAGAACTTAATAACGTACATCCCACATTTCACATATCGAACTTAAAGAAGTATCTGTCTGATGAGACACTCGTAATACCACTCGACGAAATCGAAGTTAATGAAAATCTCCACTTCGTGGAGGAACCAGTCGAAATCATGGATCGAGAGATCAAAAGAACAAAACAAAGTCGTATTCCCATCGTTAAGGTCCGTTGGAACGCTAAACGAGGACCTGAGTTCACCTGGGAACGCGAAGATCAAATGAAACGAAAATACCCGCATCTCTTCCCAAACTCTTGAAGTCCCAGCGAAAATGTAAATTTCGGGACGAAATTCCCTCTAACGGGGGGATGATGTGACAATCGTCAATTTCCGGTCAAGTCAAAGTCAAACAAAGTCAACAAGTCAAACCGGTCAACTCAGTTGACCCTTGTATGTTAGGGTTTACTCTATGTAATTACTAAACAACCCGCTATTTTAATGAGAAAACATCATTTGGAAAATTTGTGTGTTTAATTTTTCTTAGCCTTGATAATGCTAAACAATGAACCAAAGAGATAAAACACTATTGCACACTCATCGGGAGTGTGTAGGACACTAAAACATGACTTAACGGGGTTTACGGACCTTGCATTGCGAAGCCGGACACTCAAAAAGGTCACAAACGAAACCTCCCTCAATCGTTTTCACTCTATCTCCTTCTATTTGAAATCTCTCCAAGAATGTCAAATCTCTCCCAAATCTCTCCAAGAATGTGAAATCTCTCCAAAATCTCTCTCTGTATGAGAAATCTCTCCAAGAACGTCAAATCTCTCCTAAATCTCTCTCTATATAAGAAATCTCTCCAAGAACGTCAAATCTCTCCCAAATCTCTCTCTGTATAAGAAATGTCTCCAAGAACGTCAAATCTCTCCCAAATCTCTCTCAAAACCTCTTTTGTTTTTTTTTTTCGTAATCAATTGGGGCGTCCCGACACTTGACTTGGTGAAAAACCATGCGAAACGGGAAGATACCTTGGAAAATAGCCTCTTAGGGCCGGAGCCCTTTTATACAGATCAAACCCTCCTTGAACGGGAGTCTCCTTGAGGAGCCGCGGCCATCTAGCCGCATCCGCAGCCAGCAAGCCGCAGCCAGCAGCCGCAGCCGCAGCCAGCAAGCCGCAGCCAGCAGCCGCCGACCGCAGCCACCGACCGCAACGGCATGGAGCCCGCATCCGATGTTCGCTTCCGGTTCTCCTGACTTCGGACCGCAACCTCTTAACTTCGGACCGCAGTGCCTTCCTTCTGCATCCGCGACTGACCTCCACTTCGGGTCCACTTCAGCGACCAAGACCGGAATCACCTCCTGACTTCGGATTTTGCGTTTTTGTACCCGGTTTTCGACCCCGACTCAGTTTTAAGCCTGTCTTTAATTATTTTAACGAGAGATTTCCACCCAAAACTTTATTTTAACATATTAAGACCCATATGTCTTAATTAATCACGTTTTTAATGCAAATCTTATCCAAGATTTAGTGGTTGGAGTAATTAAGGTGGAGTGTTGACCTTGCTTTACTTTATGACACAAGCAACCCCCCCCCCTCCCACCCTACCTTGGTCATGTCAAGGTACTTTCTCATCATTTTTCAGCCATTATCTCGTCCAAAGAGTTGAAAGACTCCCACTCTCTCTCTTCATTTCACCCACTTCACTCATTTCCACCAAAGATCAAACACAACTTTTCTCTCCAACTTTCTCTCTCAATTTCGGGATTTCAAGGCTGATCATCAAGTTTTCTTCCACTCTTGGTAAGTATAACTCATCCTCCTTGTGATTATTACACTTCATTCTAGTCAAATAATGGGTTGCTCACACAAATTCCATCCCTTTGGTGTTAGATTCTCGAAATCTTCAAGGCTTCTTCAAGTGTTCTTGAGTTGAACACTTCCCTTCTCCAACACTCATCCACTGAAATCACACAAGGTGAGTTCATACCCCTACATTTTCATGTTTTCTTAAGTTTTAAGGGGGGGAATACAAGTTAAAACACCAAGAACACAATTAAAACGCTTCTAACAGCTTTCATCAGAAAAGTTGGGCTCCATTCACGGACTATTTTGGTCAACTTAAACATTTTAGTTTTCAAAACTGTTTTAGGTGGAAGTAGTTCCAGTTCTTAGATTTAAAATGGTTACTTACACATCTCCATACGATTTTTCTACAATTTATGGTGATTTTTACAAAACTGTCTATCATTTCAAGAACCAATCCGGACCAGTCTGTGTTTATGGACGTTTTCACACATGTCGGAAACCACTAAAAATCATGAGAAAATTTATGAGCAAACTAGACACGTTTTCCAAACTCCCAGAATTTACGGATTCGGATTTGGACCTGTTATGAATTTTCTATGAATTTTCTAAGAACAGTAACAGAAAATGTTAACAACAGAAAAATGCTATCAATTTCATTTCACCTTGTAACATGTCGAGCAAGGTGTATATCTTTATGTGAATATATGTTAATGCAAATAAATGACATTTTGTCTTAGTATGTAGACATGCATCAGTTAATAAATGGATTTTGATATATATATATATATATATATATATATATATATATATATATAGAATATAAAAGATAACAAATTGTTATAATCAATGTACATCCATTACATACAAACATTTGAATAAACTATGTTAAGTATAGTTTGCGTACATTATCACTACTACCCTTGTTTTGATAAACTGTAATAGGTATAGTTTATGATACTTTACATAACACACTCATACAAAAACGGTACATTTATACAAAAGGGATTTTCATTTCGTTACACGTAAATTCGTTAATGACTTTGTGAGACATTCGCTTCACATTTACCAATAAGTCCTGTATTGTAACCAGAGTCTCCTGGAGGGAGAGCGTGATAGTTGTATATAGATCTATATTGGGTTTGACAAACCCACACCTGAGCTGCATGTAACAGCTAGACCGGCAGGTCTGAGGTGACAAATGTCATAAAATTTCCGACACCTGAAGAACGTCGTTTCAGCCCAACTAGGTCATAACATGGTTATAATAACTCACAGAAAGTATTAACAAACATAGAATTTACGGGGATTTCATTGAAATCAAATGAGTTTATGTCGATTTAAACTTGCATTGTTTTACTATAATTATGACAAATTAATTGTACATTCTGGTCTTTGGGTTTTAAGACTACATTTACACATTAAGGAAAATATTGGATTTTCTGGAACGGACACTACTTTTACAAGAAAAAGGTTTTCATAATTTCATACAAAAACTTATGGACTCACCAACCTTTGTGTTGACACTCTTTCAAACCAACTTGTATTCTCAGGAAATCACTAAACAGGTAACCAAGTGCTTTTGAGGATGGGACGTTAAGGCGTCAAACATTTCACGTTTTGTCAACATATTGTAATTGGTTTGGAAACATGTAATTCATACAATGATGTAACTCTTTCAATTATATATATGTTGGTTGTGTTTACTTTGATCACTATTGCAAAATGTTGTTATGATACTATACATGAAGTCCTCCACCCCCGGACGTTTCCGCCATCCTTGGTTTGGGGGTGTGACAAAAGAATATGGGGGTATGAACTCACCTTATGTGGGTGATTCAATTGAAGATTCGATATAGGATGATAAGTTCCACGAGTTAAGTCCCGATGCACAAACGAGTCCTATTTAGTATATTATGACATATATATGTATACAGTTAGTGCATTTAACATCTAAGGTGCAAAGTAAACAACCTATGGAGTAGGGAACACTTGCAAAGAAGTGTTATTATCGAAAATGGAAGGCTGAATGGTGATCACGACCCAAAATCAGGGAAGAGCACTTGAATATCTTGATGATTGGCGAGTGTTTTGAAGGTCCTAAGTGGTATACTAAGGAGATGCAAAAGGAAAAGGGATGAAAAGAGTGAAAATGGGGTTTTTGGTATATGATACTTGAGAGAGAAAGGGAGGGTTTTTGGCCAAGAGATGAAGAAATGAGGATAAAATCGAACAACCTTATATATATAAGGTATAGTTCACGGCTAAGGGAGGGTTCACTGCCGAGGGTTCACGAACGAAGGTTCACTACCGAGGGTTCACGACCGAAGGTTCACTACCGAGGGTTCACGACCGAAGGTTCAAGGCCGAAGGTTCATTGCCGAGGGTTCACGGCCGAAGGTTCACTGCCGAGGGTTCACAGCCGAAGGTTCACGGCTCTGATGTACAAGGTTGCGAGGTGTCCTTGGTTCAACATGATTTCACTTCTTAATCACACAACTCTTTTGATAAGAAGTTTTTATACTTAACGCTCATTAATATAGACATAAAGGATAGTAAAAGAAATGTGTTTGACCTTTATACGACATGCTTGGATTTTGTTGACTTTTACTAGATTGAAATTACGGGTTGTCACATAATTGAACCTCACCAACATATAAAAATAAAGTTTATTGGCCATTAGGAATACCAATGTAATGATTATGAGAATAGGAGTTAAAGAAATGAAATATTCTTTGTTAGAGCACATATGGTATGTTGCTCCAGAATCAAGAATCCATGAGTGATGTTCATGTCACACCTACCCCAGCCTTTTGGCGGAAATGCCGAGTGGTGACAGTATTTTCATAGATTACCCAATTCACGGAGCGCAAACCATCACTATCTATTAAACAAAACTAATATATCTTCGAGATGGTAATCCTTCCTTTCCTTGATCCTTACTCCTTCCTAGGAACACATGCGATTTTTGGAAATGTCAATTTAATGTTGGTGAGTTCACAAGTTTTGAGATAAACATATGGTAAACTTTATAGAAATTTTTACAATGATTATAATCATTTTTTTATTAAATCTATGGTTTCCTATGTGTTATTATATTATATCTTATCTTATTATCTTTTTAGGATATTCTGCTAATCCTATCTTATCTTTATAGGATGCTTTACTAGTCCTAATTTACTATCTTTGTACAATTTTCATCGATCCTATCTTATTATCTTTCTAGGATACTTTATCAATCCTAAATTACAATCTTTGTAGGATATTTACCAATCCTATCTTTTAGGATATTTTATAAATCCTAATTTATTATCTTTGTAGGATATTTACCGATCCTACCTTATTATCTTTTAGGTTATTTTTTTAATCCTAACGTACTTTATCTACTACTCTAAGGCGTCCCACTTGGTAGTCGGATCTTTAAGGTGGTTGTAATGTATTACCATGAGCCCCCATAATTGACACTATTTGACTAGTGATTTCCCCACACGATGCTTCATCGGACGTCAAATAGTGAGTAATAAGAAAGTTATCATGTCAGGATTGTAGCTAGTAATCACAGGTGGGGGTGTCAAACCCCTAGAGATCTATACATATCTTTCTGGCTCTCGCAAGATTAACGATTACAGGCTCGGGGTAGCCAAATTTAAGCAGGCTAAGGATGAATAATAACATCTCACTAACACATTTACCTTAGGTATTTTATCTTTTATCTTTCTTTCTTAGTGATTTCCTATAACTATCACAATATAAACCCTTTTACTTTTATATTTGATAATTATACGTTTTAGATCTCATAATTATCTAGTGTGTGTATATATATATATATACACACACACATACACACACACACACACACACATATATATATATATATATATATATATATATATATATATATATATATATATATATATATATATATATACTATTTGCCATACATATATTACCCTAATTATGGTTAATTTGAAAACTGGATATTTAGGCAGAGTAACGTTTAGGTACAATGCATATCCCTATATATTTTACAAGCATTACTTCTAGGTACTATGATATCCTAGGAAATTAGTCATTATAACGTCTAGGTAATATCTCTTCCTTGATTATCGGGCATCATAAGTCTTAGGCATAATATCATAGCTTACAACTATGTATAGTATATATATAGCTACATTATCCTAAGGTTTCATGCTTTATATAATGATTTATATTTATATATATAAATATATACTGATGAAGCAGTTTGATAAGCATGTATCCCCCCCCCCCCCCCCCGCGTAAAACATTTAAAATGGTGAAATGGGTTCGTGAACTCACTCTAGTAGCGTAATCTGAGGCATCCATGCTACTGCACCTGAAGCTTCGCGACTTTGGGAGGACTTCCGAAATAGCTTGAGAGATAGAGAGAAAAAGTTTTGGGTGTGAAGAAATCAGAAAATGAGCACCTCTGTTTATAGTGCTTATGTGTGTGGCGCACTTCACGCACGACGTACACTTAACTCGTCGCTCCATCCAGAGTTTGTTACGTGTCACACTTCTGATGGTCCACGTCTTTCTAATCTCGACAAATTTAGGTGTCAGACATGCGCATCGAGCATGGCGCGCAATTGGCATGCACTTCTAAACCTTTTGTAAAAATTCATATGTTCCTTATATGAATCTTGTTTCTTATCCTCTTTATATATTTGTGTAGCTCTCTACTAGTACTAGAACTTTCCTTAAGGTTGCATTGTCAAATTTTAACTTTTATTTTTAACCTATATTTTATATTTTTCTAAAAATCGTAGTATATTCTTCATACAAACTCCGTTTTTGACCTTTTTTTTAAAGTTCTTATCTCTCGGGGTACTACGATTTTCTTGTTAGTGTCGTTAGCCGAAACTCAACCGATTTCTTTATACCATTTTGACGTAAATAGCGTTATTAACACGGTTGATTTTTTTTTAACTTTTTATAAAACCATAACTCCTTCAATCGGAGTCAGATTTTCATAAGGTTTATATCCTTAAGACCATTTTGTTGTGTACTTTCCAAGTACACTTACCATTATTATAAGTGGTGTAAGTTTTTGGTGACTCATTTTTTACACTATTATTATTATTATTATTATTATTATTATTATTATTATTATTATTATTATTATTATCTAACTGATCATATTTTTCCTGAAATATAAAAAGCTCTACTATCATCATTTATCGATGCTAATCTCTAATGACGGTTTATGACGGGAATTTTCCAATTGTCACATTTCCCCCCTGTTTTTGGAATTTCATCCTGAAATTCGAACCTTAGGGTAACCTTATTAGGGGAGACCAGTTTCTTAATTAGGGATTGACCCTTTTCCTTTTTATTGGGACAACTAAATTTCATTTTTAGTTCCTACTTCTATTTATTCAACTTTATCATTAGAATCTAACATTTGTCTTTTGAAATTCTATTTGATTTTATCCTTATTTTACACCAATAAGAACCCTAAACTTTTTATCTTGCTATTGGTGTGGATTTCTATATTTATTTGTCTATTACTACTTGTACTCAAAATAGATCTTTATATATAATAATGATGAATACAACTTCAAGGGTTTCTAATTCCTCTGTTAAACATTATGTGATTATTTCTATGGGACCTTTTCCCTAAATGTCTTATTCTAAATCAAATATTCCCTTTTATTGTCCACGTTGATTCTTGAAAATATTTGAGATATGCCCTGGTGTTCCGTAGTTGTTACACCTAAACTCCTCACATTTTCCCAGATGATGAAGTCCACAATTACTAGACAAGAGAGTCTTCCCAAGTATCCCTTTGGTGGAGTGGGTGATCTATCACGAGGCTTCCTTTCCTCTCTTTCCTTCCACAAGGGTTGACTAGATTTTCGATTGGTGATTCCTTCCACTTGTTCTTAAGTTCCTTGGACTTTTTCTTACTCCTTCTTGAGTTCTGGGTCACTGGTTCGTTGAGACTGAAGGGTAAATATTTAGCTTCCTCATAGGTATTGGGTTGGTGTGCTTGCACCTAGATTCTGATATGGGGAGCTAACCCTTGGAGATATGCATTGATCTTCTAGATTTCCGAGTTGACCAACTTCATGGCATATGGTGACTAATTACTCAAAGCGTACCGTATATAAGGGAAAGCCTGATTCCTTGGTGCTAAGATGACTGAATTCCTTCTATGCTCGTGCCATCTCTTTTCCAGAACGAAATTCATTTATCATCTGCTTCTCTAACTCTTCCTAGGGAGTTGCATAGGCTTCGTCTATTCCTAAAGCCTTGACTTGGAAACTCCATTAGAGGAGAGCTCTTCCCATAAACGTACATGTTGCAAACTTAACTCTATGTTCACCAGTACACTTGCTACTATCTCTTTTATCCATTAGATCAAACTATTTACTCCCCTGTCTCCATAAAAAAGATCTCGACTTACTGTTAATAAAATCCTGATAGGTTCTTATCATTTGACTACCTTCCTTATTGCCTCCCTTATCCTTACTAGCTCTAAGATTCCCTAACACATCAGAGACTTGACGCTGAATCATGGTCTGAATGGTGGTCGAGTCAATCAAGGTTAGCATTGAAGGGTTGTTATCCTGAAATGACAGCAAGAAGGTTACTCATTGTTCCTAATGGGGTTGTCATTCTATCCTTGATTTACTTGGATAATACTACTTTTCTCATTTGTAGGGTACTATAGTTGCTTTGCTAGCAACTCTTATTATGAACGAAGTTTCCTTATTATTGTTGCTTTCCTAGAAACATATATTATGAATGGAAATTTATTATTATTCCAAGAAAATCTCTCTTCCTTTCCCTTAGTCTTCTAAATAGTTAAAACTCCTAAAGCCTTTTAATATCTAGGGTATCAAGAGTTTTTGGAATGAAAAGTGTCAATTTTTGAAAATTTTGGACATGCGCGTCGGGGACACGATGTCACACCCCAAAACCGAGAACGGCGGAATATGTTCTGGGGTGGAGGACGTCATGTACAGTATCATAACAATGCATAATAGTAAAGACAAGCAACAACATCCATTGCATTAATATAATAGTTGTAATACAAGCGTGTTCTGTACAGTTTGTTAGACACCAAAAGTATAATCAAAATAAATAGGAGTCTTGTATATGCTCCATCTTCTCAAAAGCTGCATCTGTACCTGTCTACTGATGACCTGAGAATACAAGTTATTTTGAAAGCGAGTATCAGCATAAAGCTGGTGAGTTCATAAGTATTTAGTGTCATTGCTTGTATAAAAATGTTTACAACAATGTGGTATAATAACTGGTTTCAATGTTTGAAAATAGTATAGTCCCTAGAAAACCCTATGTTTTCCAGTAAAAAGTAGCCTTCTACCAAGACTCAATTGTTTGTATATTTGTTCTTTCATAAATGTAGAGATTTTCCCAATGAAACTATTATTATGAAAATATAGTTTTTGACCTCATTAATGTAAAGAAATGGGAAAATAATGTTTTACCCCAGCAGTGTCACTGCCAGCTGAATGTAATAAAAATGCAGACTCCAAGTGGTATTAAATATACAATACACCTCAGGGAGTCTATTTTGCCTTTAATTCTTAAAGTGTTAATTAAAGGTCTGAATGTGAACTCGTATGTAACCATGCTGATTGACGATCGAATAACTGATGACCCTCCAGGTCACACGTAGTATGGTGACATTTTGTCACCCCTAGGCCTAGTCGGCTCGGACTGTAGCTAGCAGTCGGGATGTGGGAGTGTCTGTCCCGTATAGATCTATACACATAATGCCCGCTCTCCCTCCCGGAGACTCTGGTTACACTGTGATAGCACAATGAAGTGTCGTATCGAGAAGTAGTATGTCACATTCTAATTATAGTATATTCTCTTGTATATTGTATAATGTATTTTCTGGTATAATGTATAGAGTGTTCTCTTGGATAGCATATAGTATTCTCTTTGTATAGTATTTATCATGTATTGACTCATAACTGTACTGACTCTGGTAGATGTCATTGTGATAGGAGTAATGAGTAATATTCCTTAACTATACCTATTATAGTTAAATAGTAATGTTGGTTGCATGCCTTTGTTACACAAAGGTACTGAACTGAAGTGAAGACTTTTATATCCAACACAAATATATATGATAAATAACTAAGGATTCAATGACAGTCGGACAAATAACAGAATACCCTAAGTCCACAACCAAACAAGGAACATGAAATAAGGTGAGCTATCAGTCCTAAGTCCTTCAAGTCTTACTTATATAAATATATTAGTATAAATATGGTTTTGAAGATAAAACGAGTTTAAAAGAGTTTAAAAACAGTTTTAGCATTTAAAGAATTTGATAAAATGTTTGAAACACTTGAAAACCCAAAGTTTGATGGAAATCTGAAAGTAGCAATAAGTTATGTAGTCTGTTCTAGTTATTAATCACATGTGATTGATACAATAACTATAACCGTTCAACTTGTATTCCCCCCATAAAAGCATTTAAAATCATTTAAAAGGCTGATTTAGGGGTATGAACTCACCTGCAGTGAGTGGAGTGGATGGAAGTGTCGGGTAGGATGCTAGGTGTCAAGTGAGGACTTGAACACACACACGGATCCTATGCAACATGTAGTGATACATAAATGTATTTAATTAGTTTATTTAATCACTAATTAAGTAGGTAAAGACACTCTAATGCACGAAAACACTTTGCTTTAAGTGCTAGGAGTGCTAAGGGTTGCATCTAAGGAGAGTATGGCCTCACTATGGAGTTTACACCTCAAATGGTAGCCCCTATGTGTGTTTACGGTTTCTGGACCATTTCCCCCATGAGTTTACAGCCGTAAACTCATGGGAATGGTGCATTTGTGTGTTTTAGGGTCTCATGCTTCACAAGGAAGTGTCCTAGGGTTGAATCATTGGCCTAGGAAGTGGTTAGGGCTCGAAGTGGCACACTTTTGGAGTTTACGGTCCTTGGACCACTCCTTGGGAGTTTACGGTCGTAAACCCTAGAGTTTACGGCCATAAACTTTGGGCCACTTCATTCTTTTCGTGTTTTGTGGTTCTTAGTTCATGCATGACAGTTTCTAGCCTCTTGTTCAAGCATTAGAAGGTGTTAGGGGCATCAAAACACCCTTTGGGGGTGTTTACGGTTTTGGGAGATCCCCAAACCGTAAACCCATATGTTCTTGAGGGTTTTGATGATTTTCCAATGGATTAACATGTATACTAAGCAAATAACTAGCTAGGAGGAGTGTACTTACTTATATGAAGCTTGAAAGAGTGTTTAGGACCCAAAAACACTAGTGTGTGTTCTTGGTGTTCTTGGTGTTTTGAAGAACACTTGAAGATCTAAGTAAAAACCAAGAATCCATGGATGAAATGATGTATAAACACTAGATTAAGTGTTGTATGAACGAATCTAGGAAGGAAAACTTACACTTTTGGCGGATTTGGAAGAATGAACTTATGATACCTGAGAGGAAAACTTGGTGTTCTTGAGGTGGGAAGTGGAAAATGAGGAAAAGTGTGTAAACTCATGCTATATGCATGAGTCCTTGGGAAATTGGTGTTTACGGACCAAACACCTCTTGTTTGGCCGTAAACACCTAGATAAGGTGATGATTGTTTTGTTTGCTACTCCTCACTAATAACGTCACTTCCTTTTATTAAATCGTTTGACGAAAAATAAAATAAAACATCAGACGGACTTAAAACCGGCCAAAAATGTACTGAAATGTTTTTGAATATTATATGAAGTGTTTAACGGTAGAGATTATACAAATGAAAATTTCGGGTTGTCACATCATCCCCCCGTTAGAGGGAATTTCATCCCGAAATTAGAGTTCAAGCAACTAAGTTATCACACAATAACTAAGTAAAAAGATGAGGATATTTAAGTTTCATTTGATCCTCACGCTCCCAAGTGAACTCCGGTCCTCGCTTGGCGTTCCAGCGAACCTTCACAATTGGGATGCGGCTTTGCTTCGTTCGTTTGACCTCTCGGTCCATAATCTCTACAAGTTCTTCCACGAAGTTGAGGCTCTCGTTGATCTCGATCTCGTCGAGTGGGATTACAAGAGTCTCGTCGGATAGGCACTTTTTCAAGTTCGAGACGTGGAAGGTAGGATGTACATTACTGAGTTCGCGGGGTAGGTTGAGTTTGTAAGCTACGGGGCCGATCCTAGCAAGGATCTCGAAAGGCCCTATGTATCTTGGATTCAGCTTTCCACGCTTTCCAAAGCGTATCAAGCCTTTCCATGGTGAGACTTTCAAAAGGACTCGGTCTCCCACCTGGAATTCCAAAGGTTTCCTTTGTTTGTCTGCGTAGCTTTTCTGTCGGTCTCTAGAGGCTTTCAATTGTTCACGAATCTGAACGATCTTCTCTGTCGTTTCCCGAATGATTTCCGGACCCGTGAGAGTGCTGTCAGGAACTCGTCCTTTAGCTAACTGAGTGTCACCCACCTCAGCTCAGCACAGAGGGGATCTGCACTTCCGGCCATAGAGGGCTTCGAATGGAGCAACTTTGATGCTCGTGTGATAATTATTGTTGTAGGAAAACTCGAAAAGGGGTAAGTGGGTATCCCACGCCTTACCAAAGTCGATCACACAGGCTCGCAGCATATCTTCCAAAGTTTGGATTGTCCTCTCACTTTGTCCGTCGGTCTGTGGATGGTAGGCTGTACTCATTTCCAGCCTCGTTCCTAAGGAGCATTGTAATGACTGCCAGAACCTCGAAGTGAATCTACTATCTCTATCTAAGATGATAGATATAGGAACACCATGCAGCCGTACGATCTCCCTAATGTATGTTCTCGTGAGCTTCTCCATCTTGTCGGTTTCTTTGATGGGTAGGAAGTGTGCGGACTTGGTCAATCTGTCGACGATGACCCATATGGTATCAAGTCCACCCGCTGTCTTGGGTAACTGGGTTATGAAGTCCATAGTGATCCGCTCCCACTTCCACTCGGGTATCTCCGGTTCTTGGAGTAGACCTGACGCTTTCTGTTATTCGACCTTGACCTTCGCGCAAGTAAGGCATTTACTTACGAAGGTAGCAATCTCTTCTTTCATGTTAGGCCACAAGTATGACTTCTTGAGATCCAGATACATCTTATCTTAACCTGAGTGGACGGAATATCGAGTATTGTGCGCTTCCTTCATGACCAAGTCTCTGAAGCCACCGTGCTTCGGTGTCCAGATCCGGTCCATGAGATATAAGGCTCCGTCACCCTTGGCTTCCAGGTTCTTATCCATTCCTCGCAGGGATTCTTCTGCTACGTTTTCAGGTTTCAAAACTTCGAGCTGAGCCTCCTTAATTTGTGCGGATAGATGCGAATGGATAGTCATTGTTAGTGACTTGACTCTTCGACCAGAATATTCTTTCCGACATAGGGCGTCTGCTACTACGTTGGCTTTACCCGGATGATAGCGAATTTCGCATTCGTAGTCATTGAGTAGCTCAACCCACCGTCGTTGTCTCATGTTGAGCTCTTTCTGGTTGAAGATGTGTTGGAGGCTTTTGTGGTTGGTGTAGATGGTGCTCTTCGTACCATACAGATAGTGTCTCCAGATTTTTAGGGTGAACACAACCGCTCCTAATTCGAGGTCGTGCGTGGTGTAGTTGACCTCGTGAGTCTTCAGCTGTCTTGAGGCGTAGGCGATGACCTTACCTCATTGCATCAGAACATAGCCGAGCCCTTGGTTGGATGCATCGCAGTATACTACGAAGTCTTCTATCCCTTCGGGGAGGGATAGTATCGGTGCGGTGCATAAGACTCGTTTCAGGGTTTGGAATGCCTTCTCTTGTTTCTCTTCCCAGTCAAAGGCCGCGCCTTTCTGGGTCAATGTTGTAAGGGGTTTCGCGATTCGAGAGAAGTTCTGTATGAACCTGCGGTAGTAGCCAGCGAGGCCTAGAAATTGGCGAATTTCTGTAGGCGTCTTCGGTGCTGACCAGTTCTCAATAGATTTAATCTTGGATGGGTCCACGCGGATTCCTTCTTCGCTAACCACGTGTCCTATGAATTCGACTCTTCGGATCCAAAACTCGCACTTAGAGAACTTCGCGTACAGCTTCTCCGATCGTATGGTTTCCAGGACTTGTCGTAAATGATTGCTATGCTCCTCCTTACTTCGAGAGTAGATAAGTATGTCATCAATGAAGACGATGACGAACTGATCCAAGTAAGGACGGCATACCCTATTCATTAAGTCCATGAATACTGCGGGCACATTGGTCAGTCCGAATGGCATCACCACGAACTCGTAGTGTCCGTATCGGGTTCGGAAGGCTGTTTTCGGAACATCCTCCTCGAGCACTCGTAACTGGTGATACCGGACCTCAGATCAATCTTGGAAAAGTAACTCGCCCCTTGCAGTTGGTCAAATAAATCGTCTATGCGAGGAAGAGGGTAACAATTTTTGATCGTAAGTTTGTTGAGTTCCCTGTAATCGATGCACATACAGAACGATCCGTCTTTCTTCTTCACGAACATGACTGGTGCTCCCCAGGGTGAGAAGCTCGGTCTTATAAAGCCCTTGCTGAGCAGCTCATTAAGTTGACCGGACAGTTCTTGCATCTCAGCAGGCGCTAGACGATAGGGCGATTTGGATACGGGGGTAGCTCCTGGAATTAAGTCGATTCGGAACTCGACTTGACGTTGCGGAGGTAAGCCCGGTAGTTCTTCCGGAAAGACGTCGGGGAAGTCGCGCACTACGGGGAAGTCTTTTAGGTCTTTTGTTTTCTGGCTCGTATCGACGACGTGTGCAAGGAATGCATGATATTCCTTATGCAAGTACTTTTGGGCTTGAATACTTGAGATGATACGAAGGCTCATACTAGGTTTGTCTCCGTAGATCAACAAGGGTTCGTTATTCGGTAGATTCAGGCGGACTGCTTTTTCGAAGCACATAATGTCGGCACGATAAAGCCTCAGCCAGTCCATGCCTACGATGACGTCGAAACTCTGGATAGCTACTGGTATGAGGTCGATTGGAAACGAATGATTATCTAGTGTGAGGGAACAACCTATGTAAATGTCGTTAGAACTCTTTGTCTTTCCGTTAGCCATTTCTACGACGAAGGTTTCTTTTAGTGGTTGCGGTGATTGTTTAAGCAAGTGTTTGAATTTTTGGTTAACAAGGCTTCTTTCTGCCCCACTATCGAATAGGATACAAGCATAAGAGTTATCGAGAAGGAACGTACCCGTGACTACAGTGGGGTCTGCCACGGCCTCATTATGGCCAATATCAAGTAGTCTTCCTGCTCCTCCCGCGTTTCCAGCTTTCAGACAGTTTCTTTTGAAATGTCCTGTCTCGCCGCACCCGTAGCAGGCCTGGCTTACTCCTGCACTAGGGACCTGGGAGATAGGTTTGGGTTAAGCTCTGCAAAACCGGGCGGTATGGCCCTTCTGGTCGCAATTAGTGCAGTGCATCTCACGGCAGGGGCCGTTATGATAGAAAGAGCACTTTGTGCACTTGGGTAAGTTCCCTGCATATATTTTGGCCGGTACAAGGGCAGCTGGAGTAGTGGTAGCATGGACAGCCACCGTCTGTTGGTTCTTGGAAGAGGATTGATTTGATTTGCCCCTCCTTCGGTCTCCACGCTTCCTTTTGTTGTCGGTCGCGTAGGTTGGTGTGGCGGTAGTGGTTTTAGTTGTTGATGGAGTAGAAGGAACTTCATGATCAATCAGCCTTTGGGCCAATTCCTTGGCACTATCAAAGGTTTCAGGGTTTGAAGCTAGAACGTTCCCACGATACGGGGGCACCAAACCCCAGATGTATCTCTCGATCTTTTTGTTTTCGGTGGGGACCATGTTTAGACATAGAGCCACCAGGTCGCATAACCTGGCTGTATAAGCCACTATGTCGAAACCCTGCATTTTGAGGTTCCATAGTTCCTCCCCGAGCTTCTGAATTTCGCCCCTCGGGCAGTACTCCCTTGTCATAAGGTCCTTCAGTGTGTCCCAGCCCATGGCGTTAGCAGTTACCAGGGAGAGTGATTTGACATGGCCATTCCACCATGTCAGGGCTCTTTGGGTGAAGGTGCAAGTAGCAAATTTTATCTTGCTTCCTTCAGGACATGAGCACATCTCGAAGATGGCTTCTGTCCTTTCGATCCATTGAGATAGTGCAAGGATCCCTCCAGTCCCATTGAAGAATGTTGGTTTGTAGCTGATGAAATCTTTATTGGTGCACTCCCGTGCACGCGGATGGATTTCACCTTGGCTGGAGTTTGTGCCAGTCCCCGTTCCACTAACACCACCAGAGTTTACTTATGCCATGTCGGCGGTCACAGCTGCGGTTACAGCTGCTTGAAACATCACCGGATCGAACTGCGGTGGGGGTGGTGGTGGAGTTTGATTGGCGGGCGTGTTTCTGGTTGGACGCCTGCGAGGCGGCATCTTTTACTGAAAATTCATAAAGATGACGATAATGGTAAGAATCTATCGTAAGTATGATGAGAGTGTCCCATGGGCTAAATCGGCATAGTCCAAATACCAGATAGGATCAAAACAATAGAGTAGGGAAATATAAAAGTTCAGGTTTTCCCATAGATTAGACAACTGCCAATATTACTGGTATTAATGATGTAACATGAGTTTAGGAAAAATGACCTAACAGTAGGTCTTACATCAAACCATAAAGGAAAAAATGTTGACAGTTTAGAAGCCTAGTTAGAGTATTTTCAAAGTTAGGAATGTTTACAGACAAGTGCTCTACCGAGCATAGAAAAGAAAAGGCTATTCCTTAATCAAAAGAGAAGGATGAGTTGACATCTCCTACTGGCGACGGGTATCCCTTGGGCGAACCCTAAGATCATCCAGTTGGCGTACAACTTCCTGAAGATGTCGCTCATGCGCCCTCTGACGCACTCGGAGTTCCATGACTTCAACTCGGGATGCAGCTAGTTGTTGCTGCAGATCCTCATTGGTCCTCCTAGTCCTATCCATAGCTTCTTCGAGTTGGCGGATACGGACAACGTTAAGGTTAGAGTTGGCGTCAATTTCCACAACTCTGCTGATGGCAGCATGACTTTGTTCGACGTTCCTAGCAATTCTACGGACCATGATAGGCCAGACTCGGTCAGCTGAACCTCCCTCGCTTATGTTGTAAAAGCTTCGGTCTCCGTTGAAAGGTAAAGGCTGACCCTGTTCATCACTCCATCGATTCAAGGTGGTTGCCCACATGGGAGTGGGACCTTGAAATGCCGGACGGGAGTTGGGGTTTGGAGCTACTGGGGGTAGGTTTTTGACTTCTGGTTCGGAGTCGGAGCTATCCGAAAAGCCTTCTGCACGGTGATCATCCAAAGGGATCGGGTGATTATCTTCTGGCTCCTCATCAAGCATCCCCCAATGCCTTGGTTTGGATAGTACGGATTGCCAGGGAGATGAAAGCCAGCCATGTTATCTACGCGAGAAATGGGGAAAGAATAGTTAATAGGCGTACTAGTCTAAGATACTTATAAAATGATTCGTTATTAGTTGATTCAATACTTGCATAGTGCATACCAATTACATGCCACCGAAACAGGATAGACCTTCGAATAAGTGACCCTAACTCTAAATCAACAACCAAACAAGGAACAGGAAGTAAAGCAAAGATCACAGATTCTAAGTCTATAGCGCCTTAGTCACATGTAACCTTGGCGTACCCACTTAGCAACTATTGTCCTACTAGTAATGACCCTTTTAGTTCTCACATATGTAATTCATAGTAATGCATAATACTCCTATAGTATTCTTGTTCTAATGTTCTTGTAGTAGTGTGGGTAAGTTTTTAGACTTGTTGCAACACCATAACCATTCTTAGGCACATGCTAGTCACTCCTCGGGAAATGTAGTTGATCAGGCTACATCTCCCCAGATTTGACTATATGTCTCTAAGCCTAATCGTGCTGTCCAACAATGTGACAACCGTCAAAAATTGAGTCAAGTCCAAGTCAAACAAAGTCAACAAGTCAAAACCAATCGACTCAAGTAACCCTTGTATATTAGGGTTTACACTATGTAATTACTGTACAATGCAATATTTTAATGAGAGAAACATCATTTGGAAAGTTCGTGTGTTGAATTTCCTAAGTCTCAAATGCAATAAACATTGAACCAAAACGATAAAACATTATTGCACACTCATCGGGAGTGTGTACGACACTAAAACACGGTTTAACGGGGTTTACGAACCTTGTGTTATGAAGCCGGACACTCAAATTAATCACAAACGAAACCTCTCTAAATCGTTTTCACTCTATCTCTTTCTATTTGAAATCTCTCCCAAATCTCTCTTAAAAGTTCCCATAACTTTTTGGAATCATTCGGGTCATCCCGACCCTTAACCGGGTCAAAAACCACTTGAAACGGGGTAAAAACGGGTAAAATAGCCTTAAGGACCCAAAACGGAAACTTCATGACCGAAGCCTCTCATCCGAAGGGATCAGGATCCGAAGCTAGCAGGATCCGAAGCTCTCAGGCCGAAGCCCCAGGACCGAAGTCCTTGTCCGAATCCGAAGTCTCGGCCCCCATCCGAGAGGACTCGCAGACAGCCTATTTTTACCGGTTTTTCGACTACGATTTCGTTTTAACTCCGTTTTTCATTATTTTAACATGGGATTTTCACCCAAAACTTTATTTTATAAACTAAGGCCCCAAAATATATAAATCCCCAGGGTTTTTATAAAAATATATTAAAAGAATTAGTGGTTGAACTAATTATTGAGGGAATATTTGCTTTTCCTTAATTTATGGCAAAAGCAAACCACCACCACCTCACTCTATGATCAGCCACTCTTTCCCACTACTCCTTGTCACCTTAGTGGACCTTTACACCCAATCTCCAGCTCTTCCCACGTTCTAAGAGCTGGAGGATTGATCCTCTCTCCTCATTCTCCATAAAGTTCTTTCATTCTACACTTAGCAACCAAAGGACACTCTCCAAAATTCTCTCATCTTTTCTCTCAACTTCAAGAACTTCAAGGCTTTCTTCAGTGATTTCTTTCTTCAATTAGTAAGTATCTTCATCATTCATATAATTATTACACTCCATTCTACTCAAATCATTGATATCTTACACAAATTCCATCTTATTCGATGTTAGATTCTCGAATCATCAAGACATCTTCTTAGTGTTCTTGGGTTGAACACTTTCTCTCTCTCACTTTCATCTACTGAAACCACATAGGGTGAGTTCATACCCCTACATTTACATGTTTTCTTAAGTTTTAAGGGGGGAATACAAGTAAAATCATCAAGAACACAATTAAACTTTTTCTAACAGATTACATCAGAAAAGATGGACTTTAATCACGGACTGTTTTGGTCAACTTAAATATTTTAGTTTTCAAAACTGTTCCAGGTGCAAGTAGTTCAAACTCCTAGCTTTACAATGGCTACTTACACATCTCCATATGATGTTTCTACAATTTATGGTGATTTTTACAAAACTGCCTCTCATTTCAGAGGCAAACTCGGACCAGCCTGTGATTATGGACAGTTTGACCTCTGTTAGAGATCACTAAAAATCATGATAAAATTTATGAACAAACTAGACTCATATTCCAAACTCTAATAATTTGTGGATTTGGATTTGGAGCTTTGATGATTTTTCTATAAATTTTCTAAGAACAGTAACAGAAACTGTATTCAACGAAAAGTTGCTGTCAATTTCATTTCACCTTGTAACATGTTGAGCAAGGTGTATATCTTTATGTGATTATATGTTATTGCAATATATGACATTTTATCTTAATATTTAGACACACATCAGTTTACAAATGGATTTGGACATATAAAATATAAAGAATAACAAGTGATTATAATCAAAGTACAACCGATACATTCAAACATTTAATAAACTATTTTGAATATAGTTTGCATACATTACAACGTACTACCCTTGGTTGATAAACTATAATAGGTATAGTTTATGATACATTACATAACACATACATTTAAAAAGGGTACATTTATAGAAAGGATATTTTCATTAAGCAAGGTACGGCCATACGATACCAAGTTTTCATAACACGTAATTCCGTTAATGACTTTGTGAGACATTTACTTCAAATTACCATTAAGTCCTGTATTGTAACCAGAGTCTCCTTGAGGGAGAGCGTGATAGTTGTGTATAGATCTATATTGGGTTTGACAAACCCACCCCTAAACTGCATGCAACAGTTAGACCGATAGGTCTGGGGTGACAAATGTCATAACATTTCGGACGCCTGAAGAACGTCGTTTTAGGCAACCTTGGTCATAGCATGGTTATAATAAACTCACATAAAGTATTAATAAACATTGGAATTTACGAGAACTTCATTAAAATTTAACGAGTTTATGTCGATTTAAACTTACATTATTTATTATAAGTAAGAAAAGTTACTTATACATTCCGGTCTTTGAATTTAAGACTACATATACATTTTAAGGAAATAATTGGATTTTCTAACACAAATACTACTTTTACAAACGAAAGGCTTTTAATAATACCAACCAAAAGCTTATGAACTCACCAACCTTTGTGTTGACACTTTTTCAAAACAACTTGTATTCTCAGGAAATCATTAAACAGGTAACCAAGTGCTTTTGAGGATGGGCGCTAAGGCGTCTACTATTTCATATTTTGTCAACATATTGTAATTGATTCGTAAACATGTAATTCATACAATGATGTAACTTTTTCAATTATATATATGTTGGTTGTGTTTGCTTCAATTACTATTACAATTGTTGTTATGATACTATACCTGAAGTCCTCCACCCCTGGACGTTTCCGCCATCCTTGGTTTGGGGGTGTGACAGATTGGTATCAGAGCACAGTTTATAGTGAATTAAGTATATCAAACCACATAAGATATACAAACTATAAACAAAATTGGGACTAATAGTCTCTGATTTGTGCATTTTTCAAATAAATATACTTTTAGAAAATAAACGATTTTCTTGATTAAAGTATACATACATACATTACATGCTCGCATGGTATCATGACTGGAGAAAACATAAAGCAAAAGAAGAAGAGTTGAACATTTTGAGTATGCCTTAGTATATGTGGATTAATTCTGGGAAGGATATAGCCTGATCAACTATATATGTCCGAGAATTGACTTGCATATACCGGGGGATGGTCAGGATGGGCAACAAATCTAACAACCTAATATCACACTACAAAGGATACTTTAAGAACTCAAAACTAAATATTTACAAATACTATAGGAGTATTTTGTGTTACTATAATAAATATATTAATTATGTCCCGACTAAATTAGTATATGGGAAACTCTTACAAATGGTCATATACTTGGAAACAAGGAAACTCAAATAAAATATTTTAGACTTTCATTTTACCTCATAGCCCAATGTATTGGGTCAATTAAAAGTATAAAATCGTATGTATCGTAAACATACCAGAAAACAACGTAATAATATACTTTATGTATAAAAGATTTCTCTTCCTATAAATATACTTGTACTAAAAGTACATTGGTTTACAACTTATGACAGAACCATGCCGCCAAGGAAGGAGACTAGACCATCTAGCAGCGCAGCACCACCTCCACCACCACTACTAACACCTCCACCACCATCACCGACACTTCCACCATGACTACCGACACCTCCACCACCATCACCATCACCGACACCTCCACCACCATCACCAACACCTCTGCCGCCACTTCCACAATTTGATCCAACAATACTCCAAGCTGCAATAGCAGCAGCAGTAGGGGCAGCTGTGTCCCAAATTGTCTCTAATGGAAATGGTGGATCTGGACCAGGTGTTACACCCTCTAACCAGGCCGACATATGGGTGCGCACAAGAGAGTGCACCTACAAAGACTTCACCAATGGCAAACCCGACAACTTCAATGGGAGCGGGGGAGTCATCACTTTAACGCAATGGTTTGAAAAGACCGAAGTAGTCTTTCAGGTGTGCTCTTGCCCCGAAGCGAGCAAAGTTAAGTTCGCAGCCTTCACTTTCACCGGCCGGGCCCTTACTTGGTGGAACTGGCGGATTAATTCACTTACTCTCGAAGTGGCTAGCTCCATAACCTGGGCAGAACTAAAAACCTTGATGATGAAGGAGTACTGCCCGAGAGGTGAAATTCAAAAGCTGGAACAAGAACTTTGTGACCTCAGGATGACGGGCTCCGACCTTGAAACCTACACCACCCGATTCAATGAATTGGCCCTCCTCTGCCCAACAATGGTCACTCCAGAAGATAAGAAGGTGGAACGATACCTCTGGGGACTAACATCCCGGATTCACGATAGCGTGCTAGCCTCGAAACCCACTACTTTTGCAAGTGCCAAAGAATTGGCACAACAACTTATCGACCATAGAGCCAGCCACGGCACTATAGCGATCACCACTGATCAATCAAAAGGGGGAAACAACAAAAGGAAGTTTTGGAACCAAAAGAAGAGCCAACCAGCACACGACCCCGCTAAGAAGCAACAAACTGTTGCTGTCTATGCTGCCACTACTGCTACCACTCCAGCACCACCGAAGCCATATGCTGGAACCCTACCCAAGTGCAACAAGTGCAACTTTCACCACAATGGTACTTGTAGGGAGATGCACTGTAACAACTGCGACAGGAAGGGGCACACTGCTCGTTTCTATAAAGCGCCGGCTCGACCAATCAACCAAGTCGCCAGTACAGGGGCAACCTGAACCTGCTACAACTGTGGAGAAGCAGGTCACTTCAAAAGAAACTGCCCCAAAGCACAAGCCCCTAATGCTGGTGGAGTAGGAAGAGTCCTGGCAATAGGACATGGGGAAGCAGTCGAGGATCCCACGGTGGTTACCGGTACGTTTCTCCTCAATAACTCTTATGCATGCGTACTATTCGATAGTGGAGCGGAGAGGAGTTTCGTGAGCCACCAATATAAACAATTACATGAACAAAATCTCCAATCACTAAAGGATACTTATGTAGTAGAAATGGAAAATGGGAAAGTAGAACGCACTAGCGATATATACTCAGAGTGTACTCTCACTCTAGACAACCATACATTTAAAATTGACCTAATGCCGGTCACCATAAAAAGCTTCGACGTAATCATCGGGATGGATTGGTTAGTTCCTCACCGTGCCGACATTCTATGTTACGAAAGGGCCGTTCGCCTCAATCTACCAAATGACGAAACCCTTCTCATCTATGGTGACAAACCTAGTGCGAATTTACAAATCATATCACGCATCAAAGCCCAAAAGTATCTCCGGAAGGAGTACCACTCCTTCTTGGCCCACGTAGTAGACAAGAAACAAGACGTGAAAGACATCAAAGACATCCCCAAAGTGTGTAACTTCCCGGATGTGTTCCCAGAAGATCTTCCTGGTGTACCACTCGCACGACAAGTCGATTTCAGAATTGACTTAATACCCGGAGCTACCCCCGTAGCCAGAGCTCCATACCGCCTCGCACCAACAGAAATGCAAGAGTTGTCCAGTCAGTTGAACGAGCTTTTGAGCAAAGGGTTCATCAGACCAAGCTTCTCACCTTGGGGAGCACCAATCCTTTTTGTAAAGAAGAAGGACGGGTCCTTTCGCATGTGCATCGACTATCGGGAACTAAACAAACTCACCATCAAGAACCGATATCCTCTACCCCGAATCGACGACCTTTTCGACCAAATCCAAGGAGCAAGTTTCTTCTCAAAGATCGACCTAAGGTCAGGTTACCATCAGCTACGAGTTGAAGAAGAAGATATTCCCAAAACTACATTCAGAACTCGCTATGGGCACTACGAGTTTGTGGTGATGTCCTTCGGTTTAGCAAACGTACCTGCGGTATTCATGGACCTAATGAATAGAGTGTGTCGACCCTACCTAGACAAGTTTGTAATCGTATTCATCGACGATATCTTGATCTACTCGCGAAGCGAAGAAGAGCATCGCCTACATCTACGCCAAGTGCTAGAGACACTAAGAGCGGAGAAGCTTTATGCTAAGTTCTCTAAGTGTGAATTCTGGATTAGAGAAGTGGATTTCCTTGGCCATGTGGTAAGTGAGAAAGGCATATATGTGGATCCCTCCAAGATCAAGGCAATCGAGAATTGGTCAGCACCCTAGACGCCAACCGAAATTCGACAATTCCTTGGGCTTGCTGGCTACTACCGAAGATTTATACAAAACTTCTCCAAGATTGCGAAACCACTCACCACCTTGACGCAGAAAGGTGTGATATTCAAGTGGGAAAATAAACAAGAAACTGCTTTCCAAACGTTAAAACAAGCCCTATGCCGTGCACCGATCTTGTCTCTCCCAAAGGGAACCGAAGACTTCGTAGTGTACTGTGATGCTTCGAATCAAGGCCTCGGATGTGTGCTCATGCAGAGAGGGAAGGTTATCGCGTATGCATCAAGACAGCTTAAGACGCACGAGGTTAATTATACTACGCACGACCTGGAATTAAGAGCAGTGGTATTCGCTTTGAAGATCTGGAGACACTACCTCTACGGCACGAAATGCACTATCTTCACTGATCACAAAAGTCTTCAGCATATCCTCAATCAGAAAGAGCTCAACATGCGACAGAGGAGATGGGTAGGGTTGTTGAATGACTACGAGTGTGAAATTCGTTATCATCCGGGCAAGGCCAATGTAGTGGCTGATGCTCTAAGCAGGAAGGAGTACTCGGGCCGCCGAGTAAAATCCTTAACAATGACGATCCATTCCCACACGACCATACAAATCAAGGAAGCTCAACTAGAAGCTTTGAAACCAGAAAAGGTGGCAGGAGAGACATTAAGGGGAATGGATAAAAACTTAGAAGTCAAGGATGATGGAGTACGTTATCTCATGAATCGAATCTGGACACCGAAGTTCGGTGGACTCCGAGACGTCGTCATGAATGAAGCACACAAGACTCGATACTCCATCCATCCCGGGTCAGATAAGATGTATCTGGACCTCAAGAAATTATACTGGTGGCCGAACATGAAAGCTGTGATTGCTACCTATGTGAGCAAGTGTCTGACTTGCGCCAAGGTCAAAATCGAATACCAGAAACCATCCGGGCTATTACAACAGCCGGATATACCTGAGTGGAAGTGGGAACGAATAACCATGGACTTCATAACCAAGCTGCCTAAGACATCGGGCGGGCTTGACACCATATGGGTAATCGTAGACAGATTGACCAAATCAACACACTTCCTACCGATAAAAGAAACCGACAAGATGGAGAAGCTGACTAGAACGTACATCAAAGAGATTGTACGACTCCATGGTGTGCCGATATCCATTATCTCCGATAGAGATAGTAGATTTACCTCACGGTTTTGGCAGTCTCTACAAAAATCATTGGGAACTAGGCTTGACATGAGTACGGCCTACCACCCACAAACCGACGGACAGAGCGAACGAACCATTCAAACGTTGGAATACATGTTAAGAGCTTGTGTGATAGACTTCGGTAAAGCATGGGATACCCATCTACCGCTTATCGAATTCTCCTACAATAACAGCTATCATACTAGCATCAAAGTCGCTCCATTCGAAGCTCTTTACGGTCGCAAATGCAGATCACCCCTATGTTGGGCTGAGGTGGGGGATACACAACTAGCTAGAGGGCAAGTCTCTAATAGCACCCTCACTGGCCCTGAAATCATAAGGGAAACCACAGAAAAGATCGTTCAAATTCGAGAAAGACTGAAAGCGTCTCGCGATCGGCAAAAGAGTTACGTAGACAAACGACGCAAACCCTTGGAATTCCAGGTGGGTGATCGTGTACTACTAAAAGTTTGCCCTTGGAAAGGAATGATACGATTCGGCAAACGCGGGAAACTAAATCCAAGGTACATCGGGCCATTCGAAATCCTTGCTAGGATTGGGCCAGTAGCATACAAACTTCGATTACCTCAGGAACTCGACAAAGTACATCCCACATTTCACGTGTCGAACCTAAAGAAGTGTTTGTCTGATGAGACACTCGTAATACCACTCGACGAAATCGAAGTTAACGAAAATCTCCACTTCGTGGAGGAACCAGTCGAAATCATGGATCGGGAAATCAAACGAACGAAACAAAGTCGTATTCCCATCGTGAAGGTCCGTTGGAACGCTAAACAAGGGCCTGAGTTCACCTGGGAACGCGAAGATCAAATGAAACAAAAATACCCACATCTTTTCCCAAACTCTTGATGTCCCAGTCAAATGCAAATTTCGGGATGAAATTCCTTCTAACGGGGGGATGATGTGACAACCGTCAAAAATTGAGTCAAGTCCAAGTCAAACAAAGTCAACAAGTCAAAACCAATCGACTCAAGTAACCCTTGTATATTAGGGTTTACACTATGTAATTACTGTACAATCCAATATTTTAATGAGAGAAACATCATTTGGAAAGTTCGTGTGTTGAATTTCCTAAGTCTCAAATGCAATAAACATTGAACCAAAACGATAAAACATTATTGCACACTCATCGGGAGTGTGTACGACACTAAAACACGGTTTAACGGGGTTTACGAACCTTGCGTTATGAAGCCGGACACTCAAATTAATCACAAACGAAACCTCTCTAAATCGTTTTCACTCTATCTCTTTCTATTTGAAATCTCTCCCAAATCTCTCTTAAAAGTTCCCATAACTTTTTGGAATCATTCGGGTCATCCCGACCCTTAACCGGGTCAAAAACCACTTGAAACGGGGTAAAAACGGGTAAAATAGCCTTAAGGACCCAAAACGGAAA
The DNA here is from genome assembly GCF_052849685.1 of Lactuca virosa. NCBI lineage: Eukaryota > Viridiplantae > Streptophyta > Magnoliopsida > Asterales > Asteraceae > Lactuca > Lactuca virosa. The sequence goes on along the minus strand of NC_136429.1, from coordinate 276,763,587 downwards.
CTTCATGACCGAAGCCTCTCATCCGAAGGGATCAGGATCCGAAGCTTGCAGGATCCGAAGCTCTCAGGCCGAAGCCCCAGGACCGAAGTCCTTGTCCGAATCCGAAGTCTCGGCCCCCATCCGAGAGGTCTCGCAGACAGCCTATTTTTACCGGTTTTTCGACTACGATTTCGTTTTAACTCCGTTTTTCATTATTTTAACGTGGGATTTTCACCCAAAACTTTATTTTATAAACTAAGGCCCCGAAATATATAAATCCCCAGGGTTTTTATAAAAAATATATTAAAAGAATTAGTGGTTGAACTAATTATTGAGGGAATATTTGCTTTTCCTTAATTTATGGCAAAAGCAAACCACCACCACCTCACTCTATGATCAGCCACTCTTTCCCACTACTCCTTGTCACCTTAGTGGACCTTTACACCCAATCTCCAGCTCTTCCCACGTTCTAAGAGCTGGAGGATTGATCCTCTCTCCTCATTCTCCATAAAGTTCTTTCATTCTACACTTAGCAACCAAAGGACACTCTCCAAAATTCTCTCATCTTTTCTCTCAACTTCAAGAACTTCAAGGCTTTCTTCAGGGATTTCTTTCTTCAATTAGTAAGTATCTTCATCATTCATATAATTATTACACTCCATTCTACTCAAATCATTGATATCTTACACAAATTCCATCTTATTCGATGTTAGATTCTCGAATCATCAAGACATCTTCTTAGTGTTCTTGGGTTGAACACTTTCTCTCTCTCACTTTCATCTACTGAAATCACATAAGGTGAGTTCATACCCCTACATTTACATGTTTTCTTAAGTTTTAAGGGGGGAATACAAGTAAAATCATCAAGAACACAATTAAACTTTTTCTAACAGATTACATCAGAAAAGATGGACTTTAATCACGGACTGTTTTGGTCAACTTAAATATTTTATTTTTCAAAACTGTTCCAGGTGCAAGTAGTTCAAACTCTTAGCTTTAAAATGGCTACTTGCACATCTCCATATGATTTTTCTACAATTTATGGTGATTTTTACAAAACTGCCTATCATTTCAGAGGCAAACCCGGACCAGTCTGTGATTATGAACATTTTCACCTCTGTTAGAGATCACTAAAAATCATGATAAAATTTACGAACAAACTAGACTCATATTACAAACTCTCAGACTTTGCGGATTTGGATTTAGAGCTTTGATGATTTTTCTATAAATTTTCTAAGAACAGCAACAGAAACTGTATTCAACAAAAAGCTGCTGTCAATTTCATTTCACCTTGTAACATGTTGAGCAAGGTGTATATCTTTATGTGATTATATGTTATTGCAATATATGTCATTTTGTCTTAATATATAGACACACATCAGTTTACAAATGGATTTGGACATATTGAATATAAAGAATAACAAGTGATTATAATCAAAGTACAACCGATATATTCAAACATTTAATAAACTATTTTGAATATAGTTTGCATACATTACTACGTACTACCCTTGGTTGATAAACTATAATAGGTATAGTTTATGATACATTACATAACACATACATTTAAAAAGGGTACATTTATAGAAAGGATATTTTCATTAAGCAAGGTACGGCCATACGATATCAAGTTTTCATAACACGTAATTCCGTTAATGACTTTGTGAGACATTTACTTCAAATTACCATTAAGTCCTGTATTGTAACCAGAGTCTCCTTGAGGGAGAGCGTGATAGTTGTGTATAGATCTATATTGGGTTTGACAAACCCACACCTAAACTGCATGCAACAGTTAGACCGATAGGTCTGGGTGACAAATGTCATAACATTTCCGACGCCTGAAGAACGTCGTTTTAGGCAACCTTGGTCATATCATGGTTATAATAAACTCATATAAAGTATTAATAAACATTGGAATTTACGGGAACTTCATTAAAATTTAACGAGTTTATGTCGATTTAAACTTACATTATTTATTATAAGTAAGAAAAGTTACTTATACATTCCGGTCTTTGAATTTAAGACTACATATACATTTTAAGGAAAATATTGGATTTTCAAACACAAATACTACTTTTACAAACGAAAGGCTTTTAATAATACCAACCAAAAGCTTATGAACTCACCAACCTTTGTGGTGACACTTTTTCAAAACAACTTGTATTCTCAGGAAATCATTAAACAGGTAACCAAGTGCTTTTGAGGATGGGGCGCTAAGGCGTCTACTATTTCATATTTTGTCAACATATTGTAATTGATTCGTAAACATGTAATTCATACAATGATGTAACTTTTTTAATTATATATATGTTGTTTGTGTTTGCTTCAATTACTATTACAATTGTTGTTATGATACTATACATGAAGTCCTCAACCCCTGGACGTTTCCGCCATCCTTGGTTTGGGGGTGTGACAAACAATCTTAGTACTTTTGTTCCGTTCTAGTATGATACTGACCTTGGTATAAATAGATATATATATATATATATATATATATATATATATATATACTCAGTTTAATATGTTATTATTTAAAAGTATATATTCTTGGTCAGAGTGTTTTAATCCCGATGTGTTTATAGTTCGTATATCTTTTATGGGTTGATATACTTGATTCACTATAAACAATGCTCTGATACCAATCTGTCACACCCCAAAACCGAGAACGGCGGAATACGTTATGGGGTGGAGGACGTCATGTACAGTATCATAACAATGCATAATAGTAAAGACAAGCAACAACATCCATTGCATTAATATAATAGTTGTAATACAAGCGTGTTCTGTACAGTTTGTTAGACACCAAAAGTATAATCAAAATAAATAGGAGTCTTGTATATGCTCCATCTTCTCAAAAGCTGCATCTGTACCTATCTACTGATGACCTGAGAATATAAGTTATTTTGAAAGCAAGTATCAGCATAAAGCTGGTGAGTTCATAAGTATTTAGTGTCATTGCTTGTATAAAAATGTTTACAACAATATGGTATAATAACTGGTTTCAATGTTTGAAAATAGTATACTCCCTAGAAAACCCTATGTTTTCTAGTAAAAAGTAGCCTTCTACCAAGACTCAATTGTTTGTATATTTGTTCTTTCATAAATGTAGAGATTTTCCCAGTGAAACTATTATTATGAAAATATAGTTTTTGACCTCATTAATGTAAAGAAATGGGAAAATAATGTTTTACCCTAGCAGTGTCACTGCCGGCTGAATGTAATGAAAATGCAGACTCCAGGTGGTATTAAATATACAATACACCTCGGGGAGTCTGTTTCGCCTTTAATTCTTAAAGTGTTAATTAAAGGTCTGAATGTGAACTCGTATGTAACCATGCTGATTGACGATCGAATAACTGATGACCCTCCAGGTCAGATGTAGTATGGTGACATTTTGTCACCCCTGGGCCTAGTCGGCTCGGACTGTAGCTAGCAGTCGGGATGTAGGAGTGTCTCTCCCGTATAGATCTATACACATAATGCCCGCTCTCCCTCCAGGAGACTCTGGTTACACTGTGATAGCACAATGAAGTGTCGTATCGAGAAGTAGTATGTCACATTCTAATTATAGTATATTCTCTTGTATATTGTATAATGTATCTATAGGTATAATGTATAGAGTGTTCTCTTGGATAGCATATAGTATTCTCTTTGTATATTATTTATCATGTATTGACTCATAACTGTACTGACTCTGGTAGATGTCATTGTGATAGGAGTAATGAGTAATATTCCTTAACTATACCTATTATAGTTAAATAGTAATATTGGTTGCATGCCTTTGTTACACAAAGGTACTGAACTGAAGTGAAGACTTTTATATCCAACACAAATATATATGATATATAACTAAGGATTCAATGACAGTCGGACAAATAACAGAATACCCTAAGTCCACAACCAAACAAGGAACAGGAAATAAGGTGAGCTATCACTCCTAAGTCCTTCAAGTCTTACTTATATAAATATATTAGTATAGATATAGTTTTGAAGATAAAACGAGTTTAAAAGAGTTTGAAAACAGTTTTAGCATTTAAAGAATTTGATAAAAGGTTTAAAACACTTGAAAACCCAAAGTTTGATGGAAATCTGAAAGTAGCAGTAAATTGTGTAGTCTGTTCTAGTTATTAATCACATGTGATTGATACAATAACTATAACAGTTCAACTTGTATTCCCCCCTATAAAAGCATTTAAAATCATTTAAAAGATTGATTTAGGGGTATGAACTCACCTGCAGTGAGTGGAGTGGATGGAAGTGCCGGGTAGGATGCTAGGTGTCAAGTGAGGACTTGAACACACACACGGATCCTATGCAACATGTAGTGATACATAAATGTATTTAATTAGTTTATTTAATCACTAATTAAGTAGGTAAAGACACTCTAATGCATGAAAACACTTTGCTTCAAGTGCTAGGAGTGCTAAGGGTTGCATCTAAGGAGAGTATGTCCTCACTATGGAGTTTACACCTCAAATGGTAGCCCCTATGTGTGTTTACGGTTTCTGGACCATTTCCCCCATGAGTTTACAGCCGTAAACTCATGGGAATGGTGCATTTGTCTGTTTTAGGGTCTCATGCTTCACAAGGAAGTGTCCTAGGGTTGAATCAATGGCCTAGGAAGTGGTTAGGGCTCGAAATGACACACTTTTGGAGTTTACGGTCCTTGGACCACTCCTTGGGAGTTTACGGTCGTAAACCCTAGAGTTTACGGCCGTAAACTCTGGGCCACTTCATTCTTTTCGTGTTTTGTGGTTCTTAGTTCATGCATGACAGTTTCTAGCGTCTTGTTCAAGCATTAGAAGGTGTTAGGGGCATCAAAACACCCTTTGGGGGTGTTTACGGTTTTAGGAGATCCGCAAACTGTAAACCCATATGTTCTTGAGGGTTTTGATGATTTTCCAATGGATTAACATGTATACTAAGCAAATAACTAGCTAGGAGTGTACTTACTTATATGAAGCTTGAAAGAGTGTTTAGGACCCAAAAACACTAGTGTGTGTTCTTGGTGTTTTGAAGAACACTTGAAGATCTAAGTAAAAACCAAGAATCCATGGATGAAATGATGTATAAACACTAGATTAAGTGTTGTATGAATGAATATATGAAGGAAAACTTACACTTTTGGCGGATTTGGAAGAATGAACTTATGATACTAGAGAGGAAAACTTGGTGTTCTTGAGGTGGGAAGTGGAAAATGAGGAAAAGTGTGTAAACTCATGCTATATGCATGAGTCCTTGGGAAATTGGTGTTTATGGCCCAAACACCTCTTGTTTGGCCGTAAACACCTAGATAAGGTGATGATTGTTTTGTTTGCTACTCCTCACTAATAACGTCACTTCCTTTTATTAAATCGTTTGACGAAAAATAAAATAAAACACCAGACGGACTTAAAACCGGCCAAAAATGTACTGAAATGTTTTTGAATATTATATGAAGTGTTTAACGGTACAGATTATACAAATGAAAATTTCGGGTGGTCACACACGACGTGTGTCGCGCACACCTGCAGCAGAGCGCTATTAAATTCAATTTTTGTCCTCATTCTATAATTTTCTATCATTCATTTGGTCCCCCTCTTATTCTGTCTCGACTGGGCCCCACACGCAAGACGCACACATCGCGTGCCTGCACCAGAGCTTCGATTTCTACATCTTTTTCGATCCCTCTACTTCCAGATATCATCCATACTTAATCCTAGCTTCTATTTAGGATCAATATCGAGTTTTTCGGGCTTTTTGAGATTTTTATCAATTGATGGATTTTGGTTAAATTTCGTGAAATGGATGAGTAATTTAGCTAACCATGCTACCGATTTTACTTCCTTGATACTCAATTTCAAGTTTATTTCATCCATTGATCCTCATTTTGAATTTTTAGAATTCAAAGATTTTTTTGACCTTTTAACTAAATCCTTAAATTCGTAATGTTTTAGACGAAATGAACTACTTATTTGTATTCTTGAAGCTTATTCGAACGTACCTATATGGTTATTGTGTTGAAAACTGGACGAAACATCGGTTTACCGAACCTGCTGTTCTACGTTTTCTTCGAGCACGTCGCGCAGAGGCATGTGCGTTGCGTACACTCGCATGCATCGCGCACCCTTACGAGTTTGTTCCATTTCAACAACTTTTGCAACATTTTAACTAGACTAACTCATCCCTAACTGTCATTTTTTTATTTTTCTATAAATATGTTGAGACGAGGCCGACAAGCTGCAGGTCAGTTACCCTAATTGGCCATCGCATCCATTCCTACAGTTCCCTAATGATCTTGTTGATCGGAGTTCATTCGTCTCTCGTCTGATTGCTCTTTTGTGCAAGAAGATTAGCGTTCCTTAGGGTCTTTCCCGGAGGGATGCAGACGAGTCTGGGTTGACATCACGTCTGGAGCCATTCCTTACCCGTGTGTTGTGTGATGATAGAGGTCTTGAGTGTTTTTTCTGCCATGGATGGTGGCGGGTTATTGGGGTTTGGCAGGTGATTTACAAGGAGATCTGTTGGGAGTTCTTTTTGACAGTCCGCTTCAACAAGACGTCGACGAGATGGGTTGATAGATCAATCTTTACTTTACACCTGGGAGGTGTATCCCGCTCCTGCACCTTGATCGAGCTGGGGAGGCGTCTATTGATTCATACAACAGAGGAGACTACGAGTCCTCATTTTTTTTGCTTCTCTTGACAGATGTATTAATAATCCACCTTAGGAGTACATCTACATGCAGGTATGGGGTCACGCTAGAGGGACCTATGTTTCTAGGACGGCCAAGGAGAGTACCTTCAGATCTCCTATTTATCGGTTGATCTATCGATTGGTTGCTTCTACTATTTGTCACCATGAGGAGTGTGACAAGGTTCCTTCTGGCGACCTCTTCTATATGTGTTGTCTGACCCAGACTAAGGTTTGTCTCCATCTTCCCTTTGCCCTTGCTCTCTATTTATCTGGTATGGCTCTAGGTTCCATCCCTTTCGAGCAGGATTTTCCGGGGTCATTCAGTCACTCGGTTGGCCCTATCTTATGAGGTTGACACTAGCGAGATAGTTCTTATTCCTATCAGAGACATGGGTACTACCACTCTAGGAAAGATGCGGTTGTTGGTTCGGGGAGTTGGGTGGCAGTGGAGGGTTCCAGATGACGATATTGTAGAGCCAATTCGACAGGTGGAGTCGAAGCAAATCCTTGAGCCTGCCTTTGAGATGTGTCAAAGACCTAGGTATGCCGATCCCGATGAGCCGGAGCCGACTATATGCGTTGTGATGTAGCGTCTGGATGTTGCACAGGAGAAGCGTTATTCGATCATGGCTTCGATTGTTGGGGTGATGCAACATCTTGGGATGGACCATCCACCTTTTCCTCAGGCAGGTCCTGCTGTTCCACCACCTGCTCAGCCTGGTCATGATGGTACTGGTCATTCATTCACACATCATGGGGATACTGATGATGACAGCGAGGAGGGTACGGACGACGAGGAGGGTGAGTCTGAGAGAAGTGACGAGTAGGTGGGAGGGTTTACGCTTCGTATTTTGATACTTATTTCTACTTATTTTTTGGGATATTTTTATACACTTATGTATGATTTTGATTTGTGTTTGTATATATATGGTTTCCATTTTATCATTTATCGAGCCCATATTTAGTCGATGTATTGGTTCAGTCAAGACTAAACATAGGTGATCAAGCTATGTTCAGGAGTGACTCAACCTTTACATAGAGAACTAACTTAGATAATTGACTTATATATATTGTGTTCATAATTTTTTTACTTTATTCAAGGTTGGCAGCTATTGTTGTTTTTTAATTCTAGACTATCAAAATAGGTATTAGCTAGACAAGAAGTGTTGGAGAGCAGGACCATTTTAGCATATAACCGTTCTGAAATCCAGCAACCCAAGCGACAGTTCAAACTAGTCACCTCTCCCATAAGTAGTCTAATAATAGGGTAATTAATAGTATTACTTTTTATAGGTTTGAGGGAAAATTTGATCGGAGTATATGTCCTAAGATATAGTCGTAATTCCTAAGGAAATACTAATTCTCTATATCAACTTGCTCTGATACCATTTTGTCACACCTTCCTCGGCCGTTGGTGGAAATGCTGAGTGGTGACAGTATTTGTCACACCCCAAAACCGGAACGGCGGAAACGTTCGGGGGTGGAGGACGTCATGTTCAGTATCACAACAATGCAAAGTAGTAAACAAGCAACAACATCATCCATTGCATTAATAATATAATTTCATACAAGTGTGTTCTGTCAAGTTATATAGACACCAAAAATATACATCAAAAATAAAAGATGAGTTTTGAACGAGCTCCATCTTCTCAGAACCTGGCACCGGTACCTGTCTACTGGTGACCTGAGAATACATGTTATTTTGAATGAGTTTATCAGCTTTAGAGCTGGTGAGATCATAAGTATATTAGTGTTTGTATTTGTATGAAAGTGTTTGTAAGTCTGTAATGTATAAGTTTTGTAAAAGTTTGTAATTGTTTGAACTCTCCTAGAAAACCCTATGTTTCCTACTAAAAGTAGCCTTCTACCAAGGCATCTAGTGTCTGTGTGTGTGTCTCTTGTAAGAGTATGTATTTTCCCAAATCTGACTATTATTAACCAAAAATATAGTTTTTTTACATTATTGTTTATTGTGTGAATATCACAAAGTAAATGTAAAGGGAAAATGAAATAGTACTGTAGTGTTGTATTAAGTAACTACTGCTGTACTAATTACTTTAAACTATTTGTTATTTAAAGTACCATGTGATCGACTCGTATCCTGCTACCGACTCTATAGTAAAACGACGATGTAAGACGTCGTAAGAAATGACATTTGGCACCCGTAGACTTGCAAGTCCCACTGTAGCGAGCAGCAAGGTGTAGGATAGTCAATCCAATATAGATCTATACACAAACTCATATGCTCCCCAATTAAGGAGATTCTGGATACAAAACGGGTCACGACAGGTAGTGCCATGCCCCCGTTAAGTGGCTCACATAACTGTAAGTAATGTATATGTATATGTATGTGCTAGCTGTATTGTGTGTTCTTTCTCTGTCTAGCCTATATGTTTTGTTTCACATCACTGTGTATTATGTTTGTTTTGTCATCACTATGTATTATGTTTTTTTCTCATCACTATGTATTATGTTTGTTTCTCATCACTATGTATTATGTTTGTTTCTCATCACTATGTATTATGTTTGTTTCTCATCACTATGTATTACTCATGAATGAACTGACTCATTGTATGTTTCATTGTTCTAGTAATAGTATCTTCCTAAACTATACCTATTATAGTTTACTAGTAATGTTGTTTGCGTATATGAACATGTTTGTATACCTTTGCTACCCAAAGGCATTGAACTGAATGAAAGAAGTAACCTTTTATATCTACACACATATACATGACATATAACTAGGATTCAAACGACCTTCGGACAAATAACCTGAATGCCCTAAGTCCACAACCAAACAAGGAACAGGAAGTAAGGTGAGCTATCAGTCCTATGTCCTTTCAATCCTACTTATATAACTATATCTATATAGATACACAAAATATAAGTTAAAAGAATTTAAGTAAAAGTATTTAACATGTAAAAGAGTTTGATAAAAGCATTTGGTATGTAAAAGAGTTTGTAAGACAGTTTGAAGTAAAACAGTTTGGCAACACAGTTTGAAAAGTAAGAAATCTACTTGTTTGGTAGTTATTAATCACATGTGATTGATATGATAACTATAATTGTTCAACTTGTATTCCCCCCTCCCCCCATAAAAGAATTTAAAAACATTTAATAGGTTAATTAAGGGGTATGAACTCACCTGTAGTGAGTGGTTTGGATGAACGGAATGTATAGGATGCTACGTGTCAAGTGAAGACTTGTACACACACGATGATCCTAGTTAACATATAATATCACATATATGTATCCAACTAGTCTTTAAACAACTAATTAACAAAGTTAAAACATCCTAGGACATGTAAAACACCTTATATAAGTGCTATAAGTCCTAAGGATTGCATCTAAGTGTTGTAGGACATTGCAATTGAGTTTAGGGTTCAAGGGAACCCTTTATTTGAGTTTACGGTTTTGTGACCATAACTCATTGAGTTTACGGTCGTAAACCCATGAGTTTACGGCTATAAACTCATGTTTCTTGACCATCTTGCATTTTGAAGCCTTAAAGATCACAAGAAGTATTCCTACTTCATGTTTAAGCCTCAGGAAGAGATTAGGGCACAATTTGACTCCTTTTTAGGAGTTTACGGTCCTTGGCCCATTCCCCTTTGGGTTTATGGCCGTAAACCCAAATGGTTTGTGGTCTTTTGATGTTTTCAAGTCCTAAACACATTAAGGAAGGGATCTAGGCTTGTTTCCAAGGCTTAGAAGGGACTAGGGCACACTTTGGCACCCTTTTTGGGGTTTACGGTCCAAGAACACCTTGGACCGTAAACACCCTTGATCCTTGGTTTCTTGGGTGTTTTCTTGATGTTTAGAAGTGTAGCAAGCCTTATAATACTCTAGGATAGAAGTACTTACTAGATAGAAGCTTGAAAAGGTGCTAAAAGTCCAAGAACACTAGTGTGTGTTCTTGGTGTTCTTGGTGAAACTTGAAGATCTACACTTTTGGAATGATTTCACGGATGGAATCATGTTAGATCACTAGATTAAGTAAGATATCAACTTTTTAGGGCTAGAAACACTTACAATGTTGAAGATCAAGAAGAAAAGTCGATGATACTTGAGAGAGAATTGAGTTTTTGGATCTTGAATTTGTGAAAACTGATAAATAATGACTAAGTGTCATATTTATACCCTCTTTTAGGGTTTACGGCCGTAAACACCTTTGTTTAGGCCGTAAACTCCAAACTCTTGGAGTTTTGGAATAATATTGTTGCACAATAAACCCTAGGGCATCCTCTCTCATGTTATCTCTTGAAGTACTAATCTTAAAATACTCAAACTTATTCCAAAAAGCTTGAAAATTAGCAGAAACAGTTTTGACTCCTATTGAAGTGAATGGTTGTACAGAATAGAAATTTCGGGTTGTCACATCATCCCCCCGTTAGAAGGAATTTCGTCCCGAAATTAGAATTTAAGCAAATAAGTAGTTACAAATAACTAAGTAAAAAGAAGAGGATATTTCAGTTTCATCTGATCCTCTCGCTCCCAAGTGAATTCAGGTCCTTGCTTGGCGTTCCAGCGAACCTTCACTATCGGGATATGGCGTTGCTTCGTTTGCTTGACCTCCCGGTCCATGATCTCTATAGGTTCTTCCACGAAGTTGAGCCTCTCGTTGAGCTCGATCTTGTCGAGTGGGATTACAAGAGTCTCGTCGGACAGACACTTTTTCAAGTTCGATACGTGGAAAGTAGAATGTACGTTACTGAGTTCGCGTGGTAAGTTAAGTTTCTAAGCTACAGGGCCGATTCTTGCGAGAATATCGAAAGGCCCTATGTACCTTGGATTTAGCTTTCCACGCTTTCCGAAGCGTATCAAGCCCTTCCAGGGTGAGACCTTCAATAGAACACGGTCGCCCACCTGGAATTCCAATGGTTTCCTTCGTTTATCAGCGTAGCTTTTCTGTCGGTCTCTAGACGCTTTCAATCGTTCACGAATCTGAACGATCTTCTCTGTCGTTTCCCGAATGATCTCCTGACCTGTGAGAGTGCTTTCAGGAACTCGTCCTTTAGCTAACTGGGTATCACCCACCTCAGCCCAGCACAGAGGGGATCTGCACTTCCGGCCATAGAGTGCCTCGAATGGAGCAGCCTTTATGCTCGTGTGATAACTGTTGTTGTAGGAAAACTCGACAAGGGGTAAATGAGTATCCCATGCTTTCCCAAAGTCGATCACACAGGCTCGCAACATATCTTCCAAGGTTTGGATAGTCCTCTCACTTTGCCCGTCTGTCTGTGGATGGTAAGTTGTACTCATGTCCAACCTAGTTCCTAGGGAACTTTGTAGCGACTGCCAGAACCTCGAAGTGAATCTACTATCTCTGTCAGAGATAATGGATATGGGAACACCGTGCAGTCGTACAATCTCCCTAATGTAAGTTCTTGTAAGTTTCTCCATCTTGTCTGTTTCCTTGATAGGCAGGAAGTGTGCCGACTTGGTCAATCTGTCGACGATGACCCATATGGTATCAAGTCCACCCGTTGTCTTGGGCAACTTGGTTATGAAATCCATAGTGATCCGCTCCCACTTCCATTCCGGTATCTCTGGCTGTTGTAGTAGACCGGAGGGTTTCTGGTATTCGACCTTGACCTTTGTGCAAGTAAGGCATTTACTTACGAAGGTAGCAATCTCTGCTTTCATGTTAGGCCACCAGTATATGTTTTTAAGATCCATATACATTTTATCTGAACCTGGGTGGACGGAATAACGAGTGTTGTGCGCCTCGTTCATGACCAAGTCTCTGAAACCACCAAGTTTCGGGGTCCAGATCCGATCCATGAGAAAATAAGCTCTGCCACCCTTAACCTCCAAGTTCTTATCCATCCCTCTCAGTGATTCACCCGCCACATTTTCAGGTTTCAAAGCATCGAGCTGAGCCTCCTTAATTTGTGTGGACAAGTGTGAATGGATAGTCATAGTCAATGATTTGACTCTACGACCAGAATATTCTTTCCGACTTAGGGCGTCAGCTACTACGTTGGCTTTACCCGGATGATAACGAATTTCGCATTCGTAATCACTGAGTAGCTTGACCCACCGTCATTGTCTCATGTTGAGCTTTTTCTGGTCAAATATGTGTTCTAGGCTCTTGTGGTCTGTAAAGATTGTGCTCTTTGTACCGTACAGGTAATGTCTCCAGATCTTCAGAGCAAACACAACTGCTCCTAGTTCAAGATCGTGGGTAGTGTAGTTGACCTCATGTGTTTTTAGCTGTCTCGAGGCATAGGCGATGACGTTACCTCGCTGCATCAGAACACATCCGAGTTCTTGATTTGACGCATCGCAATAGACAACAAAGTCTTCTATCCCTTTGGGGAGGGATAGTATTGGTGCGGTGCACAAGGCTCTTTTGAGCGTTTGGAACGCTCTCTCCTGCTTCTCTTCCCAGTCAAAGGCCACGCCCTTCTGGGTCAGTGTCGTAAGAGGTTTCGCAATGCGGGAGAAGTTCTGAATGAACCTGCGATAGTAGCCAGCAAGACCTAGAAATTGACGAATTTCTGTAGGCGTCTTCGGTGCTGACCAGTTCTCAATGGCTTTAATTTTGGAAGGGTCCACGTGTATTCCCTCTTCGCTAACCACGTGCCCTAAGAATTCGACTCGTCGGATCCAAAATTCGCATTTCGAGAACTTCACATAGAGCTTCTCCGAACGAAGGGTTTCTAAGACTAGTGACAGATGTTGATTATTCTCCTCCTTACGATGAGAGTAGATAAGTATGTCATCGATGAAGACGATGACGAACTGATCCAAGTAAGGATGACACACCATATTCATTAACTCCATGAATACAACAGGTGCGTTTGTTAATCCGAACGGCATCACTACGAATTCGTAGTGTCCATAACGAGTTCGGAAGGCTGTCTTCGGAACATCCTCCCCTAGCACTCTAAGTTGGTGATATCCGGACCTTAAGTCGATTTTTGAAAAGAAATTCGCCCCTTGAAGTTGGTCAAATAAATCGTCAATACGAGGCAAAGGATAACGATTCTTGACGGTCAGTTTGTTGAGCTCCCTGTAGTCGATGCACATACGAAACGATCCGTCTTTCTTCTTGATGAACAAGACTGGAGCTCCCCAGGGTGAGAAGCTTGCTCTTATAAAGCCCTTGCTGAGCAGTTCGTTAAGTTGACAGGACAATTCTTGCATCTCTGCAGGTGCTAGACGATAGGGCGATTTGGCTACGGGAGTAGCCCCTGGAACTAAGTCAATTCGAAACTCGACTTGACGTTGCGGAGGTAATCCTGGGAGTTCTTCTAGAAAGATGTCGGGAAAGTCGCGTACTGCTGGAATGTTCTGAATGTCTTTCGCTTCTTGGCTCACATCGACCACATGAGCAAGGAATGCGTGACATTCCTTTCGCAAGTATTTCTGAGCTTGAATGCTCGAGATGATACGAAGGTTCGTGCCGGGTTTGTCGCCATATACTACTAGGGTTTCGCCAGACGACAGATTAAGGTGTACAACCTTTTCGCAGCACATGATGTCGGCACGATGAAGACTCAACCAATCCATGCCGATAATGACGTCGAAACTTTTAATAGAAACCAGCATGAGGTCGATCGAAAATGAATGGTTATCAAGTGTTAGGGTACACCCTACGAATATATTTCTAGTGCTCTCTGTCTTTCCATTAGCCATTTCTACAGTGAACGGTTCTTTAAGTGCTCGTGATTTTTGCTTAAGTAAATGAGCAAATTTTTGGTTCACGAAACTCCTCTCCGCTCCACTATCAAACAGTATGCATGCATAAGAGTTATTGAGGAGAAACGTACCAGTGACCACTGTGGGGTCGGCAACCGCTTCCTCGTGGCCTATGGCCAGAACTCTTGCCACTCCACCGGCGTTCCCTGCCTTCGGGCAGTTCCTTTTGTAGTGGCCCACCTTGCCACAACCGTAGCAATTTTGGCTCACACCAGCACCGGGAGCTTGGGTGATTGGCCTCGCCGGAGCTTTGCAAAAACGGGCAGTGTGCCCCTTCCTGTTGCAGTTCAAACACCGCATTTCCCGGCAGGCTCCTACGTGGTGGAAGTTGCACTTGTTGCACTTGGACAAACTTCCAGCGTACTGCTTTACCGGAGCAGCAGCGGCAGGGTGCTATGGCAGCATGAACTGCCATGACCTGCTGCTTTTTGGCAGCCTTTGTCTTTCTCTTGTCATCCCAAAACTTCCGCTTGGAATCAACGGTTCTGACGGGTTCTGAGATGGCTAGGGTTGTTGTTGCGGCCGGGGTACGAACCCCATGGTCTATGAGCCGCTGTGCCAATCGCTTGGCACTATCAAATGTAGTGGGGTTTGAAGCCAAAACATTTCCCTGGAATGGAGGCACCAGCCCCCATATGTATATTTCAATCTTCTTCCCCTCTGTATGAACCATGTTGGGACAGAGGGCCACCAGTTCACAGAACCTGGCGGTGTAGGAGACTATGTTGGAGCCCTTCATGGTTAGGCTCCACAGTTCTTCCTCTAGCTTTTGGATTTCGCCCCTCGGGCAGTACTCCTCAACCATTAGCTCTCTCAGAGCTTCCCAGCCCATAGCATTTGCCACTATAAGGGATAGTGACTTGACATGGCTATTCCACCATGTTAGGGCTTTTGACTTAAAGGTGCAAGCAGCAAAATTGACCTTGCTCCCTTCTGGACAGGAGCAGATCTCGAAAACCGATTCGGTCTTCTCGAACAATTGCGAGAGGGCAATGACTCCGCCAGTCCCTTTGAAGGACAATGGTTGCAGTTTGTGAAGTCCTTGTAGGAGCATTCTCTGGAGCGCACAGGGATTTCACCATAAGTAGATAGGACATGGGTTCCTCCTCCAGTGGAACCAGAAGAATGATATTGTGCCATGGCTGTAGCCACAGCTGCAGCTACAGCAGCATTCAGGGCTGCCGTGTCGAATTGAGGAGCAGGTGGTGTTGGTGCGGGAGGATCGCGTCTTGTTGATTTACGTGGAGGCATCTTTTAACTATAAGTTTAGAAAGATGAAGATATTGATAAGAATTTAATAGGAAGTAGATAAGAATGACTCATGGACTAACTCTCCATAGTCCAACAGCACAAATGAATAACACGATTGATTGTAAACGAAAGCATTTGGATATAATTTCCATGAGATTAGATATCTTTCAAAAATACTGGGATTACAGATGTAATGAGTTCGGGAAAAATGACCTAGAAGTAGGTCTTACATCAACCATGATGGAAAATTTTGACAGACTACTACCAAATCAAGACCTAACAGGTCTAAGATTTACAAAGATAGAAAATTAGACTAGAGTTTTTACACAAACTAGGTTATATCCAAAAGAGAAGTCGATAAGACTCTATCGGCGACGAGAACTACTAGAGTGAGTTCTTGAATCCGACAGAAGGCGTTCTATGTCTCTCACGCGCCTATCAGATCTTGATTGCTGAGCTCGAAGTTCCCTGACTTCAGCTTGGGTTTCAGCAAGTTCCCTCTATAGAACTGCATTGCGGACCTGAGTCCTTTCATGAGCAGACTCTAGTTGGCAAATGCGGACAATGTTAACGCCAGAGTTGGCATCAATCTCCACTACTCGGTCGATAGCTGCTCGACCTTGCTCGGTGTTCCGAGCAATCCTACGGACCATTATGGGTAGGACCCTGTCAGCTGAACCTCCCTCAGTGAGGTTGTAGAAGCTTCTGTCTCCATTGTAGGGTATGGGTTGAACCTGTTCCTGACTCCATCTGTTCAAGTTTGTGGCCCACAGAGGAGTGGGTCCTTGAAATGCTGGACGAGGGTTCAGGTTTGGGTCTTGAGCAGCTGGTGGTAGGTTGTTGACTTCAGGCTCTGAGTCAGAACCATCAGAAAAGCCTTCAGCTTCGTGATCATCCAAAGAGATTGGGTGATCATCTTCTGGCTCTTCTCCCAGCCATCTTGCATTGTCGTTGTTGGGATAGTACGGGTCTCCGGGTAAATGGAATCCAGCCATAATATCTACGTGAGAAAAGTGATAAGGAAATAATCAATAGACGAACTAACTAGATAATTATAAGATGATCTTTATCAGTTACTCCAACATTTGCGTAGTGCATACCAGTCATAGGTAACCTAGACAGGATAGACCTTCGAATAAGTGACCCTAACTCTAAGCCCACAACCAAACAAGGAACAAGAAGTAGAACAAATATCACAGATTGTAAGTCTATGCCATCCTAGTACCTATAACCTTAATGTATCCACCCCGCAACTATTGACATACCAATAAAGACCTTTTTAGTTCTCAGATAAGTAATTAATAGACACACAAAATACTCCTATAGTATTTTAAGTTTATGTTCTGTTCTACTGTTCTCGTTGTAGTAGTGTTGGTAAGTTTTTAGACTTCTTGCAACCTCACAACCACACTTAGGCACATGCTAATCACTCCTCGGATAATGTAGTTGATCAGGCTACATCTTCCCAGGGTTGACCATATGTCTCTAAGTCTACTTGTGCTGTCCAACAATCGTAATACTTTTGTTCTGTCCTAGTGACACTGATTTTAGTATGAATGCAGGTATGTATACTTACTTAAATATTTTATTATTTAAAAGTATAAACTCTTTATCAGAGTATTTTAATCCCGCTGTGTTTATAGTTCGTATATCTTTTATGGGTTTATACACTCGATTCACTATAAACAATGCTCTGATACCAATCTGTCACACCCCAAAACCGGAACGACGGAAACGTTCGGGGGTGGAGGACGTCATGTTCAGTATTACAACAATGCAAAGTAGTAAACAAGCAACAACATCATCCATTGCATTAATAATATAATTTCATACAAGTGTGTTCTGTCAAGTTATATAGACACCAAAAATATACATCAAAAATAAAAGATGAGTCTTGAACGAGCTCCATCTTCTCAGAACCTGGCACCGGTACCTGTCTACTGGTGACCTGAGAATACAAGTTATTTTGAAAGAGTTTATCAGCTTTAGAGCTGGTGAGATCATAAGTATATTAGTGTCTGTATTTGTATGAAAGTGTTTGTAAGTCTGTAATGTATAAGTTTTGTAAAAGTTTGTAATTGTTTGAACTCTCCTAGAAAACCCTATGTTTCCTACTAAAAGTAGCCTTCTACCAAGGCATCTAGTGTCTGTGTGTGTGTCTCTTCTAAGAGTATGTATTTTGCCAAATCTGACTATTATTAACCAAAAATATAGTTTTTTTACATTATTGTTTATTGTGTGAATATCACAAAGTAAATGTAAAGGGAAAATGAAATAGTATTGTAGTGTTGTATTAAGTAACTGCTGATGTACTAACTACCTTAAGCCAATTGTTATTTAAGGTACGATGTGATCGGCCTGTATCTTGCTACCGAATCTATAGTAAAACGACGATGTAAGACGTCGTAAGAAATGACGTTTGGCACCCGTAGACTTGCAAGTCCCACTGTAGCGAGCAGCAAGGTGTAGGATAGTCACTCCAGTATAGATCTATACACAAACTCATACGCTCCCCAATTAAGGAGATTCTGGATACCAAACGGGTCATGACAGGTAGTTCCATGCCCCCGTTAAGTGGCTCACATAACTGTAAGTAATGTATATGTATATGTATATGTATGTGCTAGCTGTATTATGTGTTCTTTCTCTGTCTAGCTTGTATGTTTTGTTTCTCTTCACTGTGTATTATGTTTGTTTCTCATCACTATGTATTATGTTTGTTTCTCATCACTATGTATTATGTTTGTTTCTCATCACTATATATTATATTTGTTTCTCATCACTATGTATTACTCATGAATGAACTGACTCATTGTATGTTTCATTGTTCTAGTAATAGTACCTTCCTAAACTATACCTATTATAGTTTACTAGTAATGTTGTTTGCGTATATGAACATGTTTGTATACCTTTGCTACCCAAAGGCATTGAACTGAATGAAAGAAGTAACCTTTTATATCTACACACATATACATGATATATAACTAGGATTCAAACGACCTTCGGACAAATAACCTGAATGCCCTAAGTCCACAACCAAACAAGGAACAGGAAGTAAGGTGAGCTATCAGTCCTAAGTCCTTTCAATCCTACTTATATAACTATATCTATATAGATACACAGAATATAAGTTAAAAGAATTTAAGTAAAAGTATTTAACATGTAAAAGAGTTTGATAAAAGCATTTGGTATGTAAAAGAGTTTGTAAGACAGTTTGAAGTAAAACAGTTTGGCAACACAGTTTGAAAAGTAAGAAATCCACTTGTTTGGTAGTTATTAATCACATGTGATTGACATAATAACTATAATTGTTCAACTTGTATTCCCCCCCCCCCATAAAAGCATTTAAAGACATTTAAAAGGTTAATTAAGGGGTATGAACTCACCTGTAGTGAGTGGTTTGGATGAACGGAATGTATAGGATGCTAGGTGTCAAGTGAAGACTTGTACACACACGATGATCCTAGTTAACATATGATATCACATATATGTATCCAATTAGTCTTTAAACAACTAATTAACAAAGTTAAGACATCCTAGGACATGCAAAACACCTTATATAAGTGCTATAAGTCCTAAGGATTGCATCTAAGTGTTGTAGGACATTGCTATTGAGTTTAGGGTTCAAGGGAACCCTTTATTTGAGTTTACGGTTTTGTGACCATAACTCATTGAGTTTACGGTCGTAAACCCACGAGTTTACGGCTGTAAACTCATGTTTCTTGACCATCTTGCGTTTTGAAGCCTTAAAGATCACAAGAAGCATTCCTACTTCATGTTTAAGCCTGAGGAAGAGATTAGGGCACCATTTCACTCCTTTTTAGGAGTTTACGGTCCTTGGACCATTCCCCTTTGGGTTTACGGCCGTAAAACCAAATGGTTTGTGGTCTTTTTATGTTTGCAAGTCCTAGACACATTAAGGAAGGGATCTAGGCTAGTTTCCAAATCTTAGAAGGGACTAGGGCACACTTTGGCACCCTTTTTGGGGTTTACGGTCCAAGAACACCTTGGACCATAAACACCCTTGATCCTTGGTTTCTTGGGTGTTTTCTTGATGTTTAGAAGTGTAACAAGCCTTATAATACTCTGGGATAGAAGTACTTACTAGGTAGAAGCTTGAAAAGCTGTTAAAAGTCCAAGAACACTAGTGTGTGTTCTTGGTGAAACTTGAAGATCTACACTTTTGGAATGATTTCACAGATGGAATCATGTTAGATCACTAGATTAAGTAAGATATCAACTTTTTAGGGCTAGAAACACTTAAAATGTTGAAGATCAAGAAGAAAAGTCGATGATACTTGAGAGAGAATTGAGTTTTTGGATCTTGAATTTGTGAAAAGTGATAAATAATGACTAAGTGTCATATTTATACCCTCTTTTAGGGTTTACGGCCGTAAACACCTTTGTTTAGGCCGTAAACTCCAAACTATTGGAGTTTTGGAATAATATTATTGCACAATAAACCCTAGGGCATCCTCTCTCCTGTTATCTCTTGAAGTACTAATCTTAAAATACTCAAACTTATTCCAAAAAGCTTGAAAATTAGCAGAAACAGTTTTGACTCCTATTGAAGTGAATGGTTGTACAGAATAGAAATTTCGGGTTGTCAGAGTATTTACATAGATTACCCAAATCACATAGCACAAACCATAAATATCTATTAATCGAAACTCATATATCTTTAAGGTAATAATCATTCATTGCCTTGATCCTTACTCCATCCTAGGAACACATGTGATTTTTGGAAATGTCAACTTGATGGTGGTGAATTCACAAGTTTTGAGATAAACATATGATGAAGTTTCTTTGAAAACTTTCTAGAAATTTTACAATGATTATAATCATTTTTTATTAAATCCCTGTTTCCTATGCTTTATTACAATATCTCTTATCTTATTATATTTTTGGATATTCTGCTACTCCTGTCTTATCTTTATAGGATGCTTTACCAGTCCTAACTTACTATCTTTGTAGGATTTTTACCTATCCTATCTTATTATCTTTATAGGATACTTTATCAATCCTAAATTACAATCTTTGTAGGATATTTACCTATCATGTTGTAACATCCATTTTCAAGAATTTTCTTATTCGGGGATTGTGGACATTAAATGGATCAAGTATAATCCTTGGGCTATAAAGGAATGGGATTTAGATCTTATTGGATGATGATAATGTTGCATAAGTGATTAAATCCTTAGTTTGTGTCTTGGAGTCGAAGGGTAAAACGGGAAAACTATTGTTTGAGAATTCTTTTATGAATTAAGGATTTTATTTGGATGTTTTTTAAGTAAAAATAAATTACATAAGGTTGTAGAACTCGTCAATACCTTTCTATGCATATAAAGAACGCCGAAAACAGAGTTGAAATGAAGAAGTTATGACTGTTTAAAGTTGGAGTGAAATTTGGTGAAAATATGTTCTCACGGAGTGAGAAGTAATTCTCACGACATGAGAGTCCTCACGAGGTGAGAGTATATTCTCACGACATGAGAACTGTGCAGCTCAAAGCCCACAAAATTTTTAGGGTTTTCAAGGTATATAAAGGTAAGGATTCATGTTTTAGGGTATTTTCTTAGCCTCCACCATATCCAGAACCTCTTGATAAAAACCCTAGCCTCTATTATCAAGATTTGAGCCTCCCCTCTCCTCTCTCATCCATTTTTGGATTTTTTTGATGGTTTTGGAGCAATGTTTTCATGCAATATTGATCCTTGAAGCTTGGTAATTGAAGATCTCAACTTTCATCTACCTTCTAGACATTTGTAAGTTATAAAGTTCCAGGCTTTATTGCATTTCATCTTTGGATCTAAGTGTATTTGGTGTTTTGGTCCATTTTTTAATGAGTTTTGAGTGAGAGTTAGGAATAAAGTTTGCACCTTTATTACTTTCCAAGGTCCCAAGAACATTGTATGCTTCAGATATGCACTCCAACACCTTGTTGATCAGTTTAAAATGTTTTCCTGGCCTCATGGACTAGGAAAGTTTTGATCTTTTGCCTTCTCTTTCAGCCATGCAAGTAATTTTGGTCATTTAGGTCACTTTGGTGTATTAAAGTTTAGATATTGAAAGTTGAGACATTATTATCGATAAATTTGGAAACTTTATCCATATAAACATCATATTGATTCAGATCTGAAGGTTGGAGACTTGGACTTAATGGATTTAGCTGAGAAAGATGCATTCTTGGTCCCTTTGAGACTTAAAGACTAGATCTTGCTTGTTTAGGCCATCCTAATGGATAAAGTTGGAAACTTTATCCATTATGAAGCTGTTTAGGAAGTAGATCTAAGGTTATGGGCCTTGGTGTAAAGAGATTAAGCACTTAATGAAGATTTTTGCCTTCTAGCAAGAAGTCAAGACGTGACATAAGATGTGTCACGACGTAACGGTGTCCTGAATCGCGATTGTTTTGTTGTTTGCATTCTCACGACGTGCGCAAGGTATGATCACGACGTGACATTGACTTTGACTAAGCTGACTTTTTGACCAGTTTGACTTTTGGTCAAACATTGGGAGAATTTAGTATCCGACTAAGGATTTGTTTCAATTTGGCTTTAGGAAGCTTGGGTTGGGTGTTCTGTTGCCGAGATAGTTGTTCGGCTTTTGTTGAATAGTTCAGGTGAGTCTCCTCACAATGTTAGTGGGTCAAAGGCTCCAATGCCGACCCATGATTTATTATGATTAGGATGCTAGTTGTTTGTTTGACTCTTGCATGTGTAGTATGTAGTATGTATACCGGGCGGGATCCGAAGCCAGACGCGGCCTGATGAGTATATTGTATGCCATTTTGCCTTAGTGATTCTTGCTTGTGTTTTATGTGTTTGTATGTATATCGGGCGGGGCCCTATGCCAGGCGTGTAACATCCCGAAATTCAGGTACAACTATTTAACCATTCTCTTTTGTCAAGTTGTCAAGATTAGCCCTTGAGTGGAAATTGTAGCAAATGAGTACGCTGGGCGTACTCAAGAGTACGCTGCGCGTACTCATGCGCTTATTTTGGACATGGACTCGCCTAGGTACGCTGGGCGTACCCAGGGTTACGCTGGGCGTAGTTGGCCCAGGTGCAAAACCCTAATTGTGGCTTGAGGGCTATAAAAGGAATGAGATGGTCTTGTCCCCAGCCACCATCCCTCAGAGAGAAACCCTAGAAGAGCAACTTTATTGTTCTAAAGCTAGTGTGTGTGTTCTTGAGCAAGAAAGTGCCTTTGTGTGTTAGTAAAGAAGAAGAGCAGGTTCTTGTGGAGGCTAGAAGTTGGAGTACAAGCTTGGATCTGAGTTCTACAGAGGGAGGAGCTTCACTTGGAGGTATAAAGCTCAAAGCTTTCCTTTCTAGGGTTAAAGTCCCAAAGGTGGAGACTTTATGGACCATTTCTAGGGTTAAAGTCCCAAAGGTGGAGACTTTATGAGCATAAAGGACTCCATGGACCTAGATCTGTCCCATTTCAGTGATATTTGTGTTGTAGATCCATAAAGTTTCCATCTTGGTCGTTGATATGAGGTCATGCTTGAATTATGAGCTTTCTAGAGTTGGGAAATGGAATGTTATGGGTGTTAGTGACATGTCCAGCCATGCAAAGGCTTAAAGTCACCAACTTTATGGATTAAGAGGCTTAGAAATGGTCAGATCTAAAAGTTGGACGTGGGTCTTAACTGTTTAAGACCTCAAGAGCTAAGGAGTCTGAAACTGGGAGTTACGCTGGGCGTAATCCCAGTACGCGCGGCGTAGGGGGTCGCGTTCCCCGTTTCTGTGAGGTCACCGGGTACGCCCAGCGTACAGGCTTGGTACGCGCAGCGTAACCCGGAGAGTTGACTTTTGTTGACTTTTAGGGTTTGGTCAACAATTGGACTTTTGGGACCATTGAGGGGTAAAATGGTCTTTTAACCTTCTGAGAGGACATAGGAAGGGATTAGTCTAGCCTTGAGAGCCGTTAATGATTTGAAATAATTACTTTATGTGATTAGGCGGGGCTAGGTCGTTGTTTCGAGATTCAGGGATATCGAGCACGTGAGTTACTAGACATCATACGAGGTGAGTCTTCTCACTATACTGTACCTGGAAGGGTACTTATATGTGACCGGAAGCTCTTGTATGCTATGATGTATGTGCTATATGCGGTTATGTGATATGTATGTGCTATGTATGATTATGTATGATATGGACCGGAAGGTCAAGAGGTTACGGACCGGAAAGTCGATACGGGTAGGACCCGAAGTTCTACCGGGATTTGGGACGGGAGTCCCCTGAGACACATGGATCGGAAGATCCTACTGAGTTGTGGTCTGGAAAGGCGTATGTGTGGCATGTGGTATTTTGGGGAACTCACTAAGCATTTATGCTTACAGTTGTTATGATTTGTGTTTCAGGTACTAGCGAGGACCGTGGGAAGGCGCCGGCATGATCCGTACACACTTATGGAGTTTATGTTATTGAGATTCTGGGACATGTTTTTGTTATGACACAGTGACACATTATGTTTTATGATTATCATGTGAATGAAAGTATGATTTAAAAATGAAAAATTGTTTTGAAAATTTACGTTGTTACAAGGCGGGGCCTGATAAATGTATCGGACAGGGCCCGATGTATGTATGTGTACGAGATATGTATAGTATGTGGTATTTTGGGGAACTCACCAAGCTTTGTGCTTACGGTTTTATGTTTATGGTTTCAGGTACTTCTGTTTTCAAATGAAGGGTGTGGCTTGATTGCACTGCGTCCCCTGGAGAGTTATTCTGGATTGACTATTTATGATTTTACTCTGATGTTTTGTTAATACTTTTATTATGACCTACATTTGGATAATGCATTAATGGTTTTCACTTATTTAAAATGAAATTTTTACTCGGAAATTTTTGGATGTTACAAGTTGGTATCAGAGCCTTGGTTTGAGGGATTCGGTGACACTCTTGGGTGTGTCTAAACTCAAAATGAGGATTTCTAGATTTTAAAAAAAGAAAAATGATTTTCCAAAAAGGTTTTTAAGAGAAAGGGGTGTGATGCGTGCAATCCGCCAAGCTCAAGTAAGTATTTCCCAAAATACCCATACGTGTGTTGTGATTATTGTTTTGGTATGAGTATATGAGAATTGCATGCTAGATTAGGGATAAGGTTCTGCTTAGTGTTGCATGATAGAATTCTAGGATAGATGCCTTTTATATTCCTGTTGGTTGAGCTTTTTGAACTGCATGTTAGCATTGATTTCAGATTGTTGGATAGAATGGCCTGATTAGGAGAGGCACTGGTTAGATTACTCGATGCTCGAATGCTGCTTGCTTTTTGATTTTAGGGACCTTCAATAATATCGGATAACTATTAGGTGAATACATTAGGTTACATGTTGAGGGTATTAGATAATTTTAGAATGTTAGGTTTAACTCTATTGCACATCTCTTGTTTGAGTCCAACCATTATAGTGTGAGACCTTACCGTCGAAGAATTTTCTAGTATTTAACATGTAGTTGTATTCGTGAGGTAGTTGGAAGGTATTAAAGGGATTCTCTTCTGTAGCTGATGGTAGAGAGTGGTGTGAAGGGAACCCTAGGACAGCCTATGAAGCATGGTATAATGTGCTTGCATGATCATTTTCGGAAGAGGAATCCTAGAAGGAGATTCTAGGAATATTAGCAGTGTGTGATCATTTAAGAGTGAGTATATTTGGCTAGATCAGGTGGTAGTGTACATGAGTAGTTACTTAGAGGATCTAGAATGATTCTTGAGGAAAGTACGGATAGGTGTGGAAGGCGGTATTCGGCCCGTACTACTGAAAGCACAAGATTCTTACTCGAATCAAGAAAAACTATGAGGATTCTAAGCAACTTGTTTAGGGTAGATAAGATGGTCTGGCACCATGATTCATTGTAGTTTGTTACCATCCTTATCGGCCTTTCGTTTATGTTTGTTCAGATTGAGGATATGTCAGATGATTGTTTGGCCATTAGTGGCCATGTCAGTATTGGGTTTGAATGGTGCAGACCTAGGTGAGTTAGTGGATTTGAGGTCTCGATAGCCTTGCTCCAGGTAGTGCCAATTGATTCATGGGACTCAAGAAGGAAGAAATTGTGATGATCGGCTCGAGAAATGCAGACGGATGCTAAGTGACTGGAAGATGGATTTGTTAAATGTGACTCGAGCATTTGAAGCAAATGAATCATGCTCATGGAGCATTTGGAGCACTTGGAACTCAATGGAGCACTTGGGGTCATCTAACATGTGACAAAGGAACGGATCATCCGAGAAGGGAATGGATCATCTTATAAAGGAACAGATTAAGTGCCAAAGGAACGGATCATATAGAAGGGGTTCAGAGCATCTGTAAGGGGTTTGGAGCACTCAGGAGTGATATGGATCAAGAAAGGATCTTGTTGCGCCAAATGATGAAGAGTTGGGCTAAGAAGGATGTTGTTCCACCAAGGGCATTCCTTCTTGCCAAGCATATCCCTCTTGTGCCATGGAGAGTCATTCTTGTGCCATTAACAAGCCTTGTTATGCCAAGTACGTTATTGTTGAGCCAAGGTGATGATGTTTCTCCAACCTAGAAGTTCTTGCGCCACTCTTGAAGCCTGTTGCGCCATCCATGCACATGTTACGCCATCACCGTGTAAGATGGGCCATTTTGGTTCCTTGACAAGCCATGGTATCCCTTATGAGCCAAGTATGCTATGAAGTCCTCAATGATGCTCAAGATAGTTCAAGGATGCTCAGAAGTTGGTATTGCTCAAGGATTACACCATGTTGTGCCACCATTATGGATGTTGGGCCATTAGTGTTCATAATGTGCCACTCGTACATCATGATGCTCCACTATGGCACAAGGTGCTCCATCATGTGTGTTGCTAATGCTCATGGGTTGTATGACATGGAAGAATGTTCTAGAAGATGTTGCATGGCGGAATATGATTGGTTGTCAGCATTGTTGGATAAGGTGTCTAAGTCCATAACTATTTCTGGTATGTACTTGACCCGACCCGGCATGGTCCATTTGGGTTGCATGGCACCATGCAATTGGATAAACTAAAATGAGAGAAATAACACTTATGGTTTATTAATATATTATAAGTTCTAATATATTAATAATATTATTTAATTAGTTTGATCAAGAATTAATTTAGAATTAATTAAGTGATCAAAAGATAACTAATTAAATATATGGGTAGATTATGTAAATCTTCCATATCTTATATAGTGGGCTAAGAGGCTCCATGGATTATCAAGTTGGGTTCCACCCATAGGATGCTCCATGGAGGCTCCATGGGAGTTACAAACCCATGGGTCATGGAAATGAAGAGTCATGCCACATTAGGGTTTACATGGTGTAACCCTAGATGTGACACACTATATAAGCAACATGTTCTCCACCAAAATCGGCGACACATAAGAAACAAGAGGGCTAGGCCGATTTTAGAAGTGTGTATTCTCTCTAAAGTCATTCCAAAAGCATTTGGTGTTGTGTGAAGCATTTGAGGCATCACACTTGGGGTGCTAGGCTCACAAGGTTTCAAGGATCATAAGCAACAACAAGGTAAGTTATTCTATCTTTCATGCAAGTTAAAATTTGTTCCCCATGTATGCTAGATAGGAATATAACCTTGGAATTCAACTTTGCATGATAATTAGACAAACATAGATCCAAGGTTATTAGGGTTGCATATACACTTAGGAAGTGTTAGAATGCTCAAAACCCATCAGTGGTATCAGAGCCTAGGTTTGTTTGTTGTTTTTTTTGTATGCAAACAGCTTGAAAAAAAATCGTTTTTTCTGTTTTCTGCTCGTATGAAAGTTTGCACATTTGTTGCTGGAAATGGACTAGAAACATTACCCTAAACTGCTTTGATGTTTTAAAGCTTGTTTTAGATGGTGTAATGTTTATGCTAATCCATTTACAATGGCAATTATTAAAATTACAAGTTTTTTTTAAGTGTAATTTTTGATTCTTGAAAGTGTTCATATTCATGTTCTTGAACTTATGAAGATTAGATGATCATAGGAATTGTTTGTAACCTTCATGGTAGTTTAATTCATGATCATAATGTGTTTTAATGGAGTCCATAACTTATCCTCAAGTTATGGAAAACCAAAAGTCTCACTTTTATTAAAGCCATTAAAAAAACACAAGAGTTATAAAAATGAAGAGTCTTCATTTTTATTACTCAATTAATTCATAAGTTATAAGAAATGAAAAGTTTTGGAAGTTTACAAAACTTGCCCTCAAGTTTTGGAACATGTAAAGTCTTGATTAAAACTTTAGTTCCAATCCTTAGAATTTTAAAAGTTAAAATTCAACCCTTATACTTTATAATATTATAAGTTACTAATATATATATATATATATATATATATATATATATATATATATATATATATATATATATATATATATATATGTATAACGTCAAGTCGTCTTATCGCTAGTACGCCTCATTCACGAAGTCGGTCTATAAGGGGGGTATAAGGTTGTTGCCTATAAAATGGCAACTTAATGGGTGTCCACTCTCACCCACCGCTTCCTTGATCAGTGGAGGGTCGTTAGCCGAACGGGTAAGACAAGGACTTATAAATTCTCATTAAAAGTATGATGAATATTATAAAGTAACTAAATGCTTTTATTAAATTACCAATCTTAGTTACTTTAGGAAAATGTGAATAAGGTGCTAATCCATGAAATTACACTTTACACTTTGTTTAAGTCGTTGGTGGAGCGTGTGTGGTTAACCGACACACTAACTTGGACTTAACAAGGTAGGTAAAGGGTGACTTAAGGTTTACCATAGCATCGGTGGAGCGTGTGTGGTTTATCGGCACATCGATTGAGTGATAAACCTTGAGGGTACCAAGTGATTTGCATGGTTACTTCACACCTCGTTTTGTGATCCTCGGTATCCCAGTCACAAAACTTGGAGGGCACACTCGAGATTGAAACATGCCTTTGAAAAGTTCATTGAATCTCAAAAGAATCTAGGAATTTCTAAGAACCAATTAAAAACCTAAGTTATAATATATTGTGATTGGATTCTAGCCTTAATATTACATTTGGGTGTTTTATTAAGGACTCTCTTAATATCTAAACTAATCTTGTTCTCTTCTTTCAGATGTCTTCAAACAATGCTGCTTCTGGCTCTAATCCTAATGGCTCCTTTACCCTTATGAACTTGTGTGGGAAAGTCACTTTTGATGGATCCAACCTCAATGAATGGATCATAAACATCAGGATGATTACCCGCTACGAGGACAAAGAATATGTCCTTGACAAGGAGCTTAAGGAGATTGATGAGACCACTGCAACTCCCCAGGAGATCGCTGACTTCCGGGAACATGAAAGGGATGCTACAAAAGTGGCATGCATCATGTTGGCCACCATGACAGCGGAACTCCAAAAGTCCTATGAGGACTTCTACCCTTTTGAAATGCACCAAGATCTGATGGAAAGATACCATCAAAGTACACGACAAGAGAGGTATGAAATCATATGCTCTATCATAACAACCATGATGAAGGACGGGGAATCCGTCACGAGCCACATGCAGAAAATGCAAAGGTATGTGGATCGGTTGCTGAAGCTTAATGTGAACTTCCCTGAGGAGCTTGCAATAAATATCATTTTGCACTCCTTACCATCGTGCTATGATCAATTCCGCATGACATATCACATGAATAAGGAAGAGGTCACACTCAGCAAACTTCAGGGACTCCTTAAGACCGCAGAAACAGGTCTTAAGGGTAAGTCGGTTGTTAACACTCCTACTCCAAACTCCGCCCCGGTTTTGGCAATCGGGAAAGGTAGAGAGAAGAAGAGGAAGAGCTCTTCGAAGGGTACCAAGGCTAGGACCCTTGATGGCTCTTCTTCAAGTGGAACCAAGAAAGGTTTTGTCACTCCTTCTTCTGACCGTAAAGAGGCTGAATGCTTCTATTGCCATGAAAAGTCACATTGGAAGCGGAACTGCCCAAAGTACCAGCAAGATGTGAAGGATGGGAAAGTTAAACCCAACCATGCAGGTATTTACACTATCTTATCTAATAACTCACCCCATTCTAACTCTTGGGTCCTTGATACCGGTTGTGGTATTCATATATGTTCTGATTTGCAGGGACTAAGAAGAAGTTAGAATGTGGAGCATGGAAGAATAAACTTAATCATGGGAATAGGAAAGCTTTACCTGTCACCAAGATTGGAGTTTATACTTTATCGCTAAGTAGTGGGTTTAGTTTAGATTTGAATAAATGTTGTTATTCGCCAGAAATGGCAAGAAATATTATTTCCTTTCATGCATTGTATAAACAAGGTTTCACCTTTTCATTTGATAATGAAGTTGGTTCGGTTAATGCTTTCAAGCATTACCTTGTGATGGTGTGTATGAAACTGTATCTGTGGTTGATAACTTAGGAAATAATGTATTGTGTATTGATTCTGTTAATGATAATAACTTGGATAAAGCATCATTATGGCATTGTCGTCTTGGACATATAAGCAAGAAACGCATAGGCCAACTCCAAAAGGATGGAGTATTGGAGTCATTTGACCTAAAGTCAGATGATAGTTGCGAATCATGCTTAACTGGAAAAATGACAAAGTCACCCTTCACAGGTTCTTGTGAGAGGGGTGAAGGTTTGTTGGATCTTATACACACGGATGTGTGTGGGCCCTTCAAACATGCCACAAGGGATGCTAATCGTTATTATTTGACTTTTACTGATGATTACAGTAGATATGGATATGTCTACTTAATCAAGCATAAGTCAGAGACTTTTGAGAGGTTTAAATAGTTTAAACAGGAAGTCGAGAATCAATTAGGCAGAAACATTAAGATGCTTTGATCCGATCGAGGTGGTGAGTATCTTAGTTCAGAGTTCCTCGACTATCTTAGGGAGTGTGGGATTGTCTCACAATTGACACCTCCCAAGACACCGCAGTTGAATGGTGTAGCTGAGAGGCGTAATCGAACCTTGTTGGATATGGTTCGTTCCATGATGAGTCGAACTTCGCTACCAATCTCATTTTGGGGGTATGCCTTAGAGACTGCTGCCGATATCCTTAATCTAGTTCCCACAAAGAAAGTTGCCAAAACTCCTCATGAGATGTGGACTGGTAAAGTACCCAAACTAGACCACATTAAGATTTGGGGTTGTGAGGCTTTCGTGAGACGCGAGACTCATGATAAGCTCGAACCTCGAAGTGAGAGGTGTATTTTCATGGGCTACCCACAGAAATCCTTTGGTTACCTCTTCTACAGACCTAGTGAGAATGTGGTCTTTGTAGCTAGGAGGGCTTTCTTTCGAGAGAGAGAGTTCATAAGCCAAGGAGACAGTGGGAGGCAAGTTGACCTTGAAGAAATTCAAGAGTCAAGTGGTGAAGGAACTTCAAACCCTAGCACCCAACTTGAGGAGGAAACTTCTGTTGAGCCAATTGACAAGTCTGTACCTCTGAGGCGTTCCACAAGGGTTAGGAATGCACCTGAGCATTACTATGGATTCCATATTACTGCGGAAGGTGATACACTTATCAGTGATGAGACACTGATAGGTCTGGATGAACCTAACAGTTACGCGGAAGCCATGGCAGGCCCTGAGTCAGCCAAGTGGAAATAGGCAATGGACAGCGAGATACAGTCCATGTATGACAATCAAGTTTGGAACTTGGTTAAGAATGTACCAGGTCGTAAGACTGTAGGGTGCAAATGGATCTTCAAGAAGAAGACCGACATGGATGGTAATGTACACACTTATAAGGCACGACTGGTTGCAAAGGGTTTCTCACAAACTCCGGGAGTTGATTATGATGAGACCTTTTCTCCAGTGGCCAAGATTAAGTCTATTAGGGTTCTGTTAGCCATAGCCGCATTTCATGACTATGAAATATGGCAAATGGATGTCAAAACTGCTTTCCTTAATGGAAAGTTGGCTGAGGATGTTTATATGAGTCAGCCAGAGGGTTTTGTCAACACAGAGTACCCTAATAAAGTGTGTAAGCTTGAGAAATCCATTTATGGGTTAAAGCAAGCACCTCGCAGATGGAATCTTTGCTTTGATGAGAAAGTCAAGGAATTTGGCTTTTCTAGGAGTGAAGATGAATCTTGTGTATATGTCAAGGCTAGTGGGAGTATATTTAGATTTTTGGTATTGTATGTGGATGACATACTACTCATAGGAAATGACATCCCAACTCTGCAAGAAGTTAAGTCCTGGCTTGGGAAGTGTTTCTCTATGAAGGACCTAGGAGAAGCTGCCTATATTTTAGGGATAAGGATCTTGAGAGACCGGAGTAAAAGACTAATTGCACTTAGTCAGAGTACTAACTTGGATAAGGTGTTGAAGAGAATCGGCATGCAGGACTCCAAGAAAGGAGAGTTACCCATCCAGAGTAATGCCAGATTGAGTAAGACACAAAGCCCTAGTACTGAGGCTGAGATAGCAGAAATGAGTCGAATACCTTATGCTTCGGCTGTAGGATCGATCATGTATGCTATGACGTGTACTCGACCTGATGTAGCCTTTTCTTTGAGCATGGTTAGCAGGTATCAGGGGAACCCTGGCAAGGCACACTGGACTGCGGTAAAGAATATCCTCAAGTACCTATGGAGGACTAAGGACTGGGTCCTTACCCTCGGTGGGAGTGAAGACTTGAGAGTTGTAGGGTATAGTGATGCTAGCTTTCAGACTGATAGGGATAATTTCCGCTCTCAGTCAGGCTGGGTCTTTACCTTAAATGGAGGAGCAATTTCTTGGAAGAGTTCCAAGCAAGAGACAGTGGCTGGTTTAACTTGCGAATCAGAGTATATAGCAGCTAGCGAGGCAGCAAAGGAGGTGATATGGCTGAAGAACTTCAGTGGAGACCTTGGAGTTGTACCAGCTATTAAAGAGCCAATGGAAATTTTCTGTGATAGTGAAAGTGCAGTTGCCTTAGCCAAGGAACCAAGGGATCACGGGAGATCCAGACACATCGACAGAAAATACCATTTCATCAGACATCGAATAGAAGAAGGACTCATCGTGGCAAAGAGGGTATCATCGGATGAGAATCCAGCAGATCCCCTCACGAAGGGACTGACTCGGGTTAAGCATCTCCAGCATGCTCGGAGCATAGGGCTGAAGGATGATATTAGATTTAGTAGTTAGATAACCTTGAAATTTGTAAAGTGTAATTGACATTAGATGATGAATAAAAGGTGTTCTATTTATGAGTAAAGTGTTGCTATCTCTTGTCGATCGTTTACTATATTTCTTTTGCATGTTTTGACTTCCAGAATAATTATGTTTGGTATATCATATTATTCGAACCTCCACAGTCGGTCATATGTCGGAAGTAGGTATGAATCAAGACTGTCATGATTGGTTGCAGAGGTCTAAGTTGTTGGACATGGCTACAACACTCATGAGTGCTCATAACTTCTGAGCATTGGACTCAACCCACGCTCACTGGAATCACTTCATGGAATTTATCTCGAGTGATCGTGAGACGGTAATATCATATAAGTCTTCAAACCTAGAGATATGATTTGTTACTTATGAGTTTGTTATGCATTGATTTTACGTTAACGCATTGGTAACTCGATGTTATAAAACGTGTTTTTGTGTATAATTGATTGAGTGGTAGAACAAACATATGAGTCGAAGTTTATCTATTCCTTCTTGGATTAGAAGCTGATATCTGGCCCCTTGATGATTTTGTTTTGACCTATGTACCGGGCCCGGTCAGAACTAAGTTGATGTGTTCAATTAAGTTCTTTGTCAAACAAATCGGAAATCGGGAAACAAACTGCTGGACAATAAGTAAGACATTGTTCCATGTATTTGTTCGGCTGATATCTAGAACAGAGGATTATATGATCACTTATCTTAAATGGCGTATCATCATCTTCTCAGTTCCGAGAGACCTGGAAAGAGCTACGATTGTCGATCGGTTCCTGAAGTATTGCAGTTATAGTTATTAGACTTATCCAAGTGGGAGACTGTTGGATAAGGTGTCTAAGTCCATAACTATTTCTGGTATGTACTTGACCCGACCCGACATGGTCCATTTGGGTTGCATGGCACCATGCAATTGGATAAACTAAAATGAGAGAAATAACACTTATGGTTTATTAATATATTATAAGTTCTAATATATTAATAATATTATTTAATTAGTTTGATCAAGAATTAATTTAGAATTAATTAAGTGATCAAAAGATAACTAATTAAATATATTGGTAGATTATGTAAACCTTCCATATCTTATATAGTGGGCTAAGAGGCTCCATGGATTATCAAGTTGGGTTCCACCCATAGGATGCTCCATGGAGGCTCCATGGGAGTTACAAACCCATGGGTCATGGAAATGAAGAGTCATGCCACATTAGGGTTTACATGGTGTAACCCTAGATGTGACACACTATATAAGCAACATGTTCTCCACCAAAATCGGCGACACATAAGAAACAAGAGGGCTAGGCCGATTTTAGAAGTGTGTATTCTCTCTAAAGTCATTCCAAAAGCATTTGGTGTTGTGTGAAGTATTTGAGGCATCACACTTGGGGTGCTAGGCTCACAAGGTTTCAAGGATCATAAGCAACAACAAGGTAAGTTAATCTATCTTTCATGCAAGTTAAAATTTGTTCCCCATGTATGCTAGATAGGAATATAACCTTGGAATTCAACTTTGCATGATAATTAGACAAACATAGATCCAAGGTTATTAGGGTTGCATGTACACTTAGGAAGTGTTAGAATTCTCAAAACCCATCAAGCATTAGTAGGCCTATGGGCCAATGGGCTTGGCCCATTAGGGTTTTAGGTCTATTCCATCAAGTATAAATATGGATACATGCAGAGTCATTTGGGGTCTCTTGTGTCTTGTATCTTGTATCCTTAGTGAGTAGGACGAATCTCCAGTGAATTGTACTTGTAACCTCTATTTGAGAACTCTAAAATAAAGAATACTCCCCTCCTGCCCATGGATGTAGGTCACCTTGACCGAACCACATAAATATTGTGTCTTTATGTGCTTATAGTTTGGTTGTTATATGCATTACTTCCTAACAAGGGTCATCAGAAATTGGAAAGTGGCATCAGATTTGTTCTGAGTCTTGACACGTATCACTTGTTTTCCCTAACAAGTGGTATCAGAGCTGCGGCTTGTATTTTATTGATTGAAGATGGCATCTTACAAGTTTGATTTGGAGAAGTTCAATGGTTGGAATGATTTCACTTTGTGGAAGGTAAAGATGAAGGCTCTTCTAGTTCAACAAGGATGTGAAATGGCACTCGAAGGATAAGTGAAATTGCCAAAGGGCATGGTGGCTGAAAGGAAGGTGGATATTCTTGAAAGAGCGCATAGCTCTATTCCGTTGAGTTTGACAAACGAAGTACTTAGAGAGGTCGTGGATCAAACGTGTGTTGATGGGCTTTAGGAGAAATTGTGTGGCAAGTATCAGAATAATTCTCTGACGAACAGGCTATACCAGAAGCAACGTTTGTATACTCTTAGGATGTCGGAATGCACCCAAGTGAAGGATCATCTGAACAACTTCAATAAGATCATCTTGGATCTACAAGGTGTGAATGTACAGATTGAAGATGAAGATCAAGCACTTATCATCTTATGTTCACTGCCGAATTCTTACAAAAATTTCTTTGATACCATGTTATATGGTAGGAAAACGATCATTATGAATGATGTGAAGGATTCTTTCATGTCCAAGGAACTGAAAAGGAAAGTTTCAGTTGGAGAAAAAGTTTCCAGTTCCAGTTTGTTCGCAGGAAGAGGAAGAACATCATATAAAGGTGGAGGTAATAAAAGGAAGTCAAGATCATTATCCAAAGCCAACATCAAATGTTATAACTACAAGGGAAAAGTGCACTTCAGAAGAGATTGTCCGTTGCTAAAGACAGAGAATAATGGCATTGGGCCAAGCAACAACAATGTTGTTATGGTTCATGAAAATTCTGATGAACGTGATGATGGTGAAGTTTTGATACTATGTACATCTAGTTATACTGATGCTTGTGTATTAGACTCTAGAGCATTGTAACGTCCATAAAAAAATCATGCCAAATTTAATCTTTTTTTTTAAAACATTTCAAAACCCATGATTATTACAAAACTTGTTTTCAAATAGTATATTGTCAGAGTATCCTAGAATTAAAACATAATAATCATAAAGTGTGAGGAGCGGTACGATCAAGCCTTTGCCTTCCTACGATCATCAGAAGTACCTGAAACAATAATCAATAAATGTAAGCTCGAAGGCTTAGTGAGTTACCCCCAAAATACTAACGCCATAAAACTATCAATAACACATAAACAAACAGCATGCATAATGAGCCTTTAGCCTGACTGGACCGCCTCGCAGGTCTTCAGCCTATTTGGACCGCTCTTCGAGCCTTCGGCAGGTCTGCATCGCCTCGCAGGGCCTACAGCCTATCCGGACTGCTCGTTGGGCCTTTGGTCTGACTGACATGCCCTCCTGGGCCTGTAGTCTATCCGGACCGCCATGGGTATGTTGGCTTTCAACACAAAGCAGGTCCGCCTCAACCCAACCCGCAATCAAACAAAAATATGCACATAATATCAAACGCTAGCATATATAACAGTCAAACCGATCTAACAGATCATCAATCATAGCAACATCCTATGACCAGGATACTGAGTTAACCTGTCACTAACATAGCATCATCCTATATCCCAGGATACCGGCCTAACCGGGT
The DNA here is from genome assembly GCF_052849685.1 of Lactuca virosa. Classification (NCBI taxonomy): domain Eukaryota; kingdom Viridiplantae; phylum Streptophyta; class Magnoliopsida; order Asterales; family Asteraceae; genus Lactuca; species Lactuca virosa. Next base: position 276,727,294 of record NC_136429.1, on the reverse strand, counting down.
CACTAAGTATATCACCATCGTAACTATCAGGATGTAAATCAATAAGCATATCATGCAATAAAACTGTATACAAATCTGATAAGGGCCGACATTGGTGCCTTAGACCCTGTTGATATAGTGAGGATAACTCACCTCTCAAGTAGCTCGAATCGATAAATCAGATTCCTCCAATTGCAGCTCCTAATCCAACACTTACAATCACCGGTGACTCCCTTCCATAAATTCCCAAATCGCCAAAAATACCCCCAGAGGTCAAACTGGTCAACCCTTGGTCCAAGTCAAAGTGAACGGTCCAAGTCATCAGTCCATGTTGACCCCAACTCGTCGAGTGCAGCTAGCAACTTGTCGAGTTCCTTAAGAGTTCGGAAGGTCATAAAAAAACCTCACTGACTCATCGAGTTTCCGACCAACTCGTCGAGTTTATGAATGTCCAGAAGACGGGGAAACTGTAACAGACTCGTCGAGTCCTCTGCTGACTCGCCGAGTCCGTGCAGAAACCAACCAAAGGGAAACCTTCCTGACTCGTCGAATCCCTTATCCGACTCGTCGAGTTTAAAAAGTCCACTTCTTGTCTAGATGATTTTGAGCCATTCCAAAGCTCCAAATGGTAGATCTATCCTTATAGGGCCTAATTATCACGTAAATGATGTGGTTTGAGCATTCTAACACTCCTATGGTGTACATGCACCACTATGTGCCTTGGATCTATGTTTTCACTATTATACATGCAAATATACAAAATTGCAAAAGAATCATCCTAACTAGCATATTATGGAGGAACTATACTACAAAAGTCTAGTTTGATGACATACCTATTGATAGAGCTTGAAGTCTTGAACCTTTAAGAGCTTAGCCCCAATAATGTGGAAGCCTCAAATGGTATCACAAAAGCACCACCAACAAATGGAATGACATGAGAAGAAGGTTAATTTGGTTCTCCCTATGAAATCGGCCCTTGCCCTCACTATGTGTATCTAGTAGTGCCATTTCATGAACCATGGGATCCTTTATATAGTGTGGCTCATTAGGGTTACACCATGTAAACCCTAATGTGTATGACTTTCCATTTCCTTCATGATCCATAGGTTTTAACCTCCATGGAGTATCCATGAGTTACCACATGGGTTAAGCCCAACATGAAGGACAACGGATCAAAAGCCCACATATATAAGAATGAATGATTTACATAATCAATCCCCATATATTTAATTAGTCTATTTTGATCACAATGCTAATTTCTAATTAATTTTTGATCAATACTAATTAAATAATATGATTAATATATTAGAACTTATAATATATTAATATAAATCATAAATAACCTTTTCTCACTTGTCTATCCAATTGTTCCGATGCCATGCAACCCAAATGGACCATGCTACTCTCGGGTCGAGTACATTGATGGGTTTTAGTACACTACAACATCCTATGGTGCACATACAACCCTCAATACCTTGGATCTATGTTTTCACTAATTATACATGCAATGATGTTTCCAAGGTAATAAGCCTATAACTAGCATGCAATTTATATAAACAATATAAGACACTAGTTAGGATTACATACATCTATGTTGTAGCTTGATTCCATGGAGCTTAAGAGCCTAGTGCCCCAAGTGTGACACCTCAAATGGTTCACACAACACCACCAACAACTTGGAATAACTTGAGAGAAAAAGTTCTTATGCTTAAAATCGGATAGCCCTCTCATATGAATCCTTAGGGTCGATTTCTTGAGCTATGCAGTCTTTATATATTATGGCTATTAGGGTTACACCATGTAACTCATGACTTTCCATATTCTTCATGCTACATGGGTTAAAACCTCCATGGAGTATCTATGGGTTACTCCATGGGTTTAGCCCAACATGAAGAACTATGGATCATAAGCCAACATATATAAGAATGAATGATTTACACAATCAATCCCCATATATTTAATTAGACTCTTTTGATCACCGAATTAATTCCAAATTAATTCTTGATCAATACTAATTAAATTATATGATATCATATTAATATATTAAAGCTTATAATATATTAATAAATCATAAATATCCTTTTCTCACAAAAGTCTATCCAAATTGTTCCGATGCCATGCAACCCAAATGGAGCATGCCAAATCGGGTCAAGTACATACCAATTATAGTTATAGACTTTATAGTTATAGACTTAGACACTAATCCAACAGTTTCCCACTTGGATAAGTCTAATAACTATTATTGCAAGTATGACTCTGCAACCTGACTAGCAATCGTAGCTCTTAAAAGCCGATGTCGAACTCTGAACAAATCAATGACGTGTCCATTAGATAAGGGATCATATATTCCTCCATTATAGATATTACATGGACTGAAACTTGGATTATAATCATTCTCTCTGTCCATCTCTTGTTTCCCGATTTCCGATTTATAACGACCGACTAATTGAACAAATCAAATCAGTCCAGGCCCGGCTGAGCACTTACGTTTGTCATCACAAAATCATCCAGGGGCCCACATATATCGCTTTTATCCCTTCAAGGGTATAAGGAATAGATAAACTTCGACCCAAATGTTCGATTGTACTTACTCATCAAATTACACACAATGATAGGTTTTATAACAACCAAGTTACTGGTTGCGTTTACATATGTCCATGTGCAACCGACACGCAACTACAACTCACACGTCTCCGTTTGAAGAATATAAGATATTATCGTCTCATGATCACTCGTGATAAAATCCATGAAGTGATTCAAATGAGCATGGGTTTAATCCAATACTCGAATCTCATTCCAGGAGCATACATGAATGTTGCAGAAACTTTTGCTATGTCAAAACACTTTAGACATATACAAGCCCAATTCATGACAGTCTTAATTCGTACCTACTTCTAAAGTATGATTGAGTGTGGAGAGTTTGAATAACCTAGTTATTCGGGAAGTCAAAACATACAAAGTGAAACACAAGAATAATCGAATCCAATATGGTCTCAGAACTTATGAATATAAATAAAACACCTTTTATTTATCACCATATTGATTACACATTATGCATTGTATAATGTTTCGATTTATCAACCTAATATTTGAATTAAAAAAATAGTCATGCCATGCTCCAAGCATGCACACTATGTTTGTCTAAACAATATCTATGCCATACTCCAAGTATGCACACTATGTTTATCTATGATCCTCACTTTGTGGAATAGATCAATTGAACATAATTCCAATGATTCTCATTTCACAATCCCAAATCCTTATCGTAAATGTAAGAATTCCAAATTCCTGCCATTTACCGAAATCTGTTAGATTCTAAACTTATATGCATTGACCATCTTGTAATAACTATGCACAAAGTCACAAAGACTTGTTAACAGACATTACAGAGTATTCCAGTGGAGATCAATTCCATGGAAACGAAGTCTCAAATTCAAAGTACATTCCTTTGAACATCCTTCTTGCATTAAGTTTTCTAATCTTACACAGATTTAATGACTAACTTCCACCTATGTAAACATTTCCACATTCCCATTTTGACTATCACTTTTGAACAAGAGTTGCCTCCTTTCAGAATATGTCAATATGGTCCTTCAAAAGTAACACTATACTTCCAATTGTCCATGAGCAACCAATCTTTGGTAAACCTTAGATTTTCCTCGACAATTTCTTAATCATTTTAGTCATATCCAGTTCTAGTACTTTTTCCCTCTTAATGCCCTAGGCATTTGGAAAAATTTAGAAAGGATAAATATTATAGCACATGTAATCGATCCTATACCCGAAGTATATGGGGTACGATTCATGATGTCTCACATAAAGACATGATCACCAATCTTTTGCCACAATATTTTGTATTTGGTATGTTTTCATAATATGACTATGAAGAGGGATGTCGTAATCATAATCGAATTTTGAGAACTCAATATATATTTCCTTATGTTGAACCATTCCAACGTAAAAATCATATATATATATATATATATATATATATATATATATATATATATATATATATATATATATATATATATCCTTGACTAAAGATGATTAAAATCTCAATCTAAGCTTTTAGAATTGAAATGAAGTATAATTTCATCTCCCTTAATTATAGTAAAACAACTTTTCAAACCCTGAAAAGTCACGAATTGAGACTTTTATTTTCTATAATTAACACTTAACATAATAATCATGCTCCCACTTACATGATAATTATTAGCATAACATTTATGCTTCCACTAGCTTTGATATGTATCCAGAAATCAGCTGGACCTCTAGAAATCAATACTTTATTGACTTTCCTACCAAAGTTCAGATTTCTGATACGAGATGCTTTGATAAAAGTTTATCAAAATCATACACCTTTCCTTAGATATCTCACATGTGTGTCTAAACAATTTTTAGAACTATGAAAAGGGATGTCGTAATCATAGTCTAAATTGTTTAGACCTTTGCCACTTCTCACAAGCCCATGTTAGTGTGCCGGTTAACCACACACGCTCCACTAACGACTTTGAGAATGAAAATATCACAATTTCTATCTACTTAAAATCTACTTAGTGAAATCGTTTACTCACCATAATTTTCATGAATCGGAGAGAAACCTTATGACACTTATATTTTATGGTGTATGTGTTCCTATCCGTTTGAATGTGTCATAACCACAAGAGGAAGTTAGTGACAAATCCAAACTCATTTGTACTGAACTTGTTCAATCTTAACTTCTTGCCACCTGGCAGCACAAGGGCCTACCATTGCTTCCAAGTAGTTATGCAAACAATTGAGAACTCATAACACTCGTATGCATTGTCAACTTTAACTGGAATGGACACAGAAACAAGAATATGTCAACACGATAGATTACAAACCTCAAGTCGCGTGCTAGTGATAAACAACTGGTTTTATTCTTGATTAGTTCTTGAAACTTTTCAAGATCTTTAAGACTCCCACTAATCTCTTGACATATAGGATTCTCTTGTCAAGAACCATTCCTTGACAAAGCAAATATTCAAGAGTTAGTGCAGATTCTTATCAAGATAAACACTTCACTCAATTGGTCTTAGTTGGTCTTTGTTTTATCCAAAACATCACAACTTACCAATTTCAAATGTACAAGAGTAAGAAATCATTTTACTCTACGTTTGACAAGTGTTATAAACCTTCTAAGGATTATGTCACTCAAGTTACAATCTTAGAGTATTACTTTAAGACTAAATTTTGGAACGAAGTATGATTCGTCCTTTTTATTTAACCATTCCAACAATTCGCGATTCCTCTTCTTAGTCAAACAATTGTACTAATATGTCCTTAGAGGATCAACTGTGATATGGTTTTTCATAATCATTAAGATGATCATAAAACATGATACTGAAGTGCTCTCCGATCTTTTCAGAATAAAGAACCTATTATCTTTCTGTCCGATTTGATTCTTCTCATTCGTCTTGCCACACAATGAAACTTTTCCAATGTTTCTGAATTATACTTAAACTTGTAAGCACAACCATATTTACTAAACTTTAGTAAATCATGACGAATAGCCTTATCGTTCTTTGTGGTGGACCTGATCAGCGCACAACCAAGTGTACCTGATCTCATAGTCCTTCGCTTGACTCACATATACATGTAAAAAAGGAATTAGTCTTAATTTCCCAAAGATGAAATTTCTCATTCATCATACAATACAAGTTGCATGATTCCAAGTTTCTATCCAACTGAAACTTAGGTGATGAAAATCTTTCCTTATTTGGTAAATTATGACACTACCACGAAAGAATCAAATCCATTTTCCAATATTGCTATCAATGGAATCATATAAACAATAATTTTTCACAAATGCCATTCTATGGATATTTAAAATAAATAAAATTAAAACCTTTTCTTTTATTTTAAAACTTGCAGAAAAACTTATCCTTACAATGCAAATGCATATGAAAACAATGTTGTTATTTATCCCTAGGTAATCTATCACAACTCTTTAGCAACAGCTCAAAATTCTAATCACCGAACGATGCGATCGAAATCCATCTTCGCGATCAGAATCATCATATTCTTCTTTTAAGCTTTCTCTCTTTTCTTTGATTCTACAAAACATCAAAATGCTACCCAGTCACATCATTTAATAAGAATCTCCAGGAACTTAATAGAGTTAGATAGTGGACTTTACCTGAAGCATAGTCAAATTTTTATTGACTTTTGCCATCCTAGTGAAGTTTCAGGTAAATAAGGCAACTTCGCAACCAATGCCCCTTCTTTTGGTAATAGAAACATATGGACTATTTGGTAATGGTACATGGGACTATCTCAGACTTAGCCTTTCTCTTTACCATTGGGTCAACCGGGTTGACTATGGCCGATCCCTTTCCATTGGGAAGAGAAAGCTTTTCTGGATTTCCAATGTTACCATTGTCAATGTCCATGGAAGTTTGGGAAGTCGATCTTCCAATCAAATTTGCTTTACCAGTGCTCCAAATCATTGCTGATTCAGCAGCATCAACCAAATAGGTAAGATCATTAAGAGTCATGCCATGGTCTGTCATATAGTAGTCCCAAAGGAACTCACTATGTGACTTAGGAAGTGATTGAAGAGCCTAGTCATCAACCAAATTCCTCAAGACTTTGACACCCAACTCTCCCGGCCTGTCTATATATGACTTTATCTCCAAGACATGAGCACACCTAGACTTTGCTTGCCAATAGGGCTTGAGTGACCTTGAACTTTTCAAGAAATTGTGGGTTAGGGAGAATGATTGGAGGAGGTGGAGGAATAGAAGTATGATTTCCATGATCCAACCACGGGACATCATCTTCCTTAGGAAATCTTGTTCCAAGAGATTTGGGAAGGTCATAGTTGTCTGAACCAGACATCTACAATGGCAGAAATTCAAGTTAGTTGGTTTAAGTCATTAATATAACACCCAATATGAAATATTAAGGCTCGGACCCAACACAATATTTTATAACTTGGAAGAGGGATGTCGAAATCCAAGCTACAAAATATTTGAAGGTAGGTAAATGACGATTTACCAATTTCTACCACGAAAAACGAAAAAGGATTTTAGGTCTTAAGTGAGTTGAAACTCCTAGATCCTTTGAGATTCATTGAACTCTTCAATGGCATGTTTAAACCTCCATTGTGCCCTCTCAAGTTTGTGACTGGGATGTCGAGGATCACAAACAAGGTGTGAATAACCATGGAAATTAACTTGGTACCCTTAATTCTATCACCTAATCGATGTGTCGGTTACCCACACGCGCTCCATCGATCTATGATAAACATTAAGTCACCCTTTGCCACTCTTACTAGTCCATGTTAGTGTGTCGGTTACCCACACACGCTCCACCAACAACTTGGTAAGGTAGAAAGTGTAATTTTATGGGTTATCACCAATTTCACATTTTCGTAAAGTAACTAAGATTGGGAATTTATAAAAGGTTTAGTTACTTTATATTTATCATTATACTTTTAATGAGAATTATAGTCCTTGTCCTATCCGTTCGGCTAACGACCCTCCACCAGTCAAGGAAGCGGTGGGTGAGAGTGGACACCCATTAAACTGCCATTTTATAGGCAGTAACCTTATACCCCCCTTATAAACCGGCTTCGTGAATGAGGCCTACTAACGGTAAGACTGACTTACTCTTATACATACATATATATATATATATATATATGTATATATATATATATATATATATATATATATATATATATATATATATATATATTAAACCTATAATATTATAATAGTATAAGGGTTGAATTTTAACTTTTAAAATTCTAAGGGCATCTCCAACCCACCCCCAAACTCGATTTCTTCCCCCATTCTTCTCCAACCCTACCCCATTTTCACCTCCATTTTTGGAGATGGGTTGGAGATGGTCTAAGGGTTTAACTTGGAATTAAAGTATTCATGGAAGGAAACTTTACAAATTTCAAAACTTGAGGGCAAGTATTGAACAATTCAAAAAAACTTTTGGTTTCCATAAGTTATGAGTTTAAAGTAGTTTTAATGGAAAAACTCTTCAAGTTCCATAACTTGAGGACAAGTTATGGAAGACTTTAAAACATTTAAAAATGAGACTCTTCATTTTCATAACTTATGGAAATCTTATGAGTCTTAAAAATCATAAATGAGACTTTTCATATAACATGAGGACAAGTTACAAAAACACATATTATGAACAACTTTGAGATCAATTTGGATCGAAAACAAATTATCACATAAATTTTCTATTAATCCAAACTAACTCATAAGAACAAGATAATTCAAATCATCAATCTTCAAGAAATTAGCATGAACATATAAACTAATACAAATCTTGAAATTATGACAATTATCTTTGAAATTGGATTAGCACGAACATTACCACATCAAAAACAAGTTTATAAGTTTAAAAACAGCTTAGGGTAATGTTCCTAGTCCAATTCCATCAAAAAAACTTGAAGATATGCTGTCAGGTGGTCCAACTCGCTGAGTGCAAGAACAAACTCGACGAGTTGGATGAGTTTGTACATGGACTCGTCGAGTCCATTAATTGACTCGTCAAGTCCCCTGTCCAGACAACAAAAAACTTAGATTTTCAGCCATTTGCATCAAGTATAATTGAAAACAAGCCTTGGCTCTGATACCACTGATGGGTTTTAGTAAACTAAAACATCCTATGGTGAACATACAACCCTAAATACCTTGGATCTATGTTTTCACTAATTATACATGCAATGATGTTTCCAAGGTAATAAGCCTATAACTAGCATGCAATTTACATAAACAATTTAAGACACTAGTTAGGATAACATACCTCTTTGTTGTAGCTTGATTCCATGGAGCTTAAGAGCCTAGTGCCCCAAGTGTGACACCTCAAATGGTTCACACAACACCACCAACAACTTCGAATAACTTGAGAGAAAAAGTTCTTATGATCAAAATCGGCTAGCCCTCTCATATGAATCCTTAGGGCTGATTTCTTGAGCTATAGGGTCTTTATATATTGTGGCTATTAGGGTTACACCATGTAACTCATGACTTTCCATATTCTGCATGCTCCATGGGTTAAAACCTCCATGGAGTATCTATGGGTTACTCCATGGGTTTAGCCCAACATGAAGAACTATGGATCATAAGCCCACATATATAAGAATGAATGATTTACACAATCAAGCCACATATATTTAATTAGTCTCTTTTGATCACCGAATTAATTCCAAATTAATTCTTGATCATTACTAATTAAATAATTTGATTTAATATTAATATATTAGAACTTATAATATATTAATAAATCATAAATATCCTTTTCTCACAAAAGCCTATCCAAATTGTTCCGATGTCATGCAACCCAAATGGACCATGCCAAATTGGGTCAAGTACATACCAATTATAGTTATGGACTTAGACACTAATCCAACATACATACAAATAATAGTTATGGGCTTAGACATCTAATCCAACAGTCTCCCACTTGGATAAGTCTAAAACTATTATTCAAGTATGACTCCAAGATCCCGACTAGCAATCGTAGCTCTTAAAGCCGCTGTCGAACTCTGACCTAGTCAAATGACATATCCATTAGGTAAGGGATCATATACTCCTCCATTCTAGATATCATATGTGTTGGATTAGATGTCTAAGCCCATAACTATTATTGGTATGTACTTGACCCGAGAGTAGCATGGTCCATTTGGGTTGCATATCATCAGGACAATTTGTTAGGATGGACTTTTGAGAGAAGGTTATTTATGGTTTATTAATATATTATAAGTTATAATATATTAATATGAAATCATATGTTTTAATTAGTATCGATCAAGAATTAATTTGGAATCAATTTAGTGATCAAAAGAGACTAATTAAATCTATGGGGACTAAGTATGATAATTAGTTATATTTATATGTGTTGGGCTTATGATCCATGTTGGACCAAGTTTATGTATGGATACATAAAGAGTTCGGCCACATGAACCATGGATCATAAAACCCATGGGTATGGATTATGGGTTATACCCACGACCCTTGGAATCCTACATATAAATAGGTTACTCCATAGCCAAAATCACCACTTCTTTTCTTAGAGAAATATGGAGGTGTTTTGGTGCATGGAACTCTCTCTCAAGAGCCACCTTTGTCCTAGGTGTGTTGTGATTCCATTTGAGGCATTTCATACTATTGGTGCTAAGCTCTTAAGGCCAAATACATCAAGACTTCAAGCAACATAAAAGGTATGTTTCCCTAACTAGTATATTATATGGTTTATGTCAAATGCATGCTAGTTATAGGTTTAATGCCTTGGAAACCATTTGCATGTATAATAGAGAAAACATAGATCCAAGGTATTTAGGGTTGTATGTGCACCATAGGATGTTGTAGTATACTAAAACCCAACAGTGGTGTCAGAGCCATGGGTTGTTTTCTATTATATTTGATGCAAATGTATTTTTTTTTTCAAGTTGAAGGAAAAAAAAAAGAAAAAAAAACATGAAGTTTGTCAAATTTTATGATAATTACTTGATTTTATGAAAAACTAATTATTTATAAAATTTGAGTCACTTTACTACAAGAGTTGAATTAGGTCAATTTATTAAAAGATAGAATGATATGATTATTTTATTTGTTTTAAAAGTTTGATCTAAATGGTTTTAAGGAGTAACAAATTTTGTCATTAAATTTTGGAACTCAAAAGTTTTTTTTAAAGTTATGATCTTAAGAGTTTTGAAACTTCCATAAGTTATGGATGTGAAATGTCTCATTTATTAACTCTTTAGGTTATGAATTCCAAGAGTCTTCAAAGGATAATTGTCAATGTTTCAAGATTTGTATTAGTTTATATGATTATCTAATTTCTTGAAAATTGTTGATGTGAATTATCTTTACTTATGAGTTTAATCTAGATCATAGAAAAATTATTTGATTATTGTGTTAATTGGAATATTTGATCTTAATGGTTTTTATGAACTCCATAACTTGTCCTCAAGTTATGGAAAGTGAAGAGTTTTTCTTTTTAAAGTGTCATTAAGTCTCATAGGTTATGAAAATAGAAGAGTCACTATTTTTAATGTCATCATTAAATGATTTAATGTCTTCCATAACTTGTCCTCAAGTTATGGAACTTGAATTTTTTTTTTTTCATTAAACCTTAATTAAACTCATAAGTTATGGAAAATCCAAGAGTTTTGAAAGGTTTCAAAACTTGTCCTCAAGTTTTGGAATTTGTAAAGTAACCCCCCATGTATACTTTAATTCCAAACTAGACCTTAGAATTTTAAAAGTTTAAAATTCAACCCTTATACTATTATTATAATTTTAATTATATAGATATGTATAAGATAAAGTCATCTTACCATTAGTAGGCCTCATTCACGAAGCCGGTCTATAAGGGGGGTATAAGGTTACTGCCTATAAAATGACAGTTTAATGGGTGTCCACTCTCACTCACCGGTTCCTTGACCGGTGGAGGGTCGTTAGCCGAACAGGTAGGACAAGGACTATAATTCTCCCTTCATTATAAGTATAATGATAAATACTAAGTAACTAAACACTTATAAATTCCCAATCTTAGTTACTTAGGAAAATGTGAATAAGGTGCTAATCCATGAAATTACACTTTGCACTTTGTTTAAGCTGTTAGTGGACCGTGTTTGGGAAACCGGCACACTAACCTGGACTAAACAAGGTAGGCAAAGGGTAACTTAATGTTTATCATAGTATCGTTGGAGCGTGTGTGGTTAACCGGCACATCGATTGAGGGGTAAATATTAAGGGTACCAAGTATATTTGCAAGGTTACTTCACACCTTATTTTGTGATCCTCGGCATCCCAGTCACAAAACCTGAAGGGCACACTCGAGATTGAAACATGCCATTGAAAAGTTCAATGAATCTCAAAAGAATCTAGGAGTTTCTAAACCAATTAAAACCTAATAATACATTTCGTTTATCTTGGTGGAAATTGGTAAATCGTCATTCACCTACCTTCAAATATTTTATAGCTTGGATTACGGCATCCCTCTTCCAAGTTATAAAATAGTTTGTTGGGTCCTAGCCTTAATATATCATATTGGGTGTTATATTAGGGACTTAAAAACTTTACGTGAATTTCTCCCATTGTTGATGTCTGGTTTAGACAACAATGATCTTCCCAAACCAAGCTTTTCTAATGAATATGACTTCCCGAGTTTGGCTCATGGAAGCCATACTTCTCTTCCTCCACCTCCTCCAATTATTCTCCCTAACCCACAAGTTCAAGGTCACTCAAGCCCTAATGGCAAGCAAGGTCTATGTGTGATCACATCTTAGAGATGAAGTCACATATTGACAAGCCGGGAGAGTTGGGTGTCAAAGTCTTGAGAAAGTTGGATGTTCAATCACTTTCTAAGTCACATAGTGAGTTCCTTTGGGACTACTATGAAATAGACTATGACATGAACCTTAATGATCATCTATTTGCTTGGTGCTGCTGAATCAACAAGGATTTGGAACGATAGTAAAGAAAATTTGATTAGAAGATCAACTTCCAAAAAAATTTATGGACAGTGACAATGGTGACACTGGAAATCCAGAAAAAGCATTCTCTTCCCAATGGAAAGGGATTGGCCATAGTCAACCCGGTTGACCAAATGGTAAAGAGAAAGGCTAAGTCTGAGATAGTCCCATTACCAAAGGGTCCATATGTTTATTTTGCCAAAGGAAGGGGCGTTGATTGCAAAGCTGCCAAATTTACCTAAGGATGTTAAAGTCAATAAGTTTGACTCTACATCAGGTAGAGCCCATTATCTAACTCTGTTGAGTTCTATTCTGAGATCCTCATTACATGATGTGACTGGGTCACATGTTGATGTTTTAAGAATCAAAGAATAGAGAGAAATCTTAAAGGAAGTATATGCTGATTCTGATCGTGAAGGTGGATTTCGATCGCATCAGAATTTTGAGCAGTTGCTTAAGAAGCTATGATATATTGCTAAGGAATAGATAACAACAATTTTCCATGTGGATTGTAAGGATAAGTTTTTCCGCAAAGTTTTAAAATAAAAGAAAATTGTTTAATTTTATTTATTTGAAGTATCCTTACAATGGCATTTGTGGAAAATTGTTGCTTATATGATTCCACTGACAACAATATTGGACAATGGATTTGATTCTTTCATTTGTGGTAGTGTCTAAATTTACCAAATCAGGAAAGTTCCTCATCACCCAAGTTTCAATTGGACCGAAACTTGGAATCATGCAAGTTGAATAGTATGATGAATGAGAACTTTCAAGCATTGGAAAATAAAGACTAATTACTTATTCACATGGATGTGTGAGTCAAGTGAAGGACTAAAGGGATCGAGTACACATTCTTGTGCACTGGTTATGTCCACCACAAAGCTCGTTAAGACTATTTGATTTACTAAAGTTTAGTAAATATGGTTATACTTACAAGTTTAAGTATAATTCTGAAACATTGGAAAAGTCTCAATGTATGGCAGAACGAATGGGAAGAATCAAATTAGGCAGAAAGATAAAAGTTTCTCAAATCTGAAAAGATGGGAGAGTATTTTAGTATCATGTTTGTGATCATCTTAATGATTTAGAAATCATATCACAATTAGTCCTCTAAAGGTCGTCTTAGTGCATTTTTATGACTAAGAAGAGGAGTCATAAATTGTTGAAATGGTTAGATCAGGAAGATGAGTCATACTTCGTTCCAAAACAATTCTTAGAGTCATACTCCAAGATTGTAACTTGAGTCACATATCTTAAAGAAAGGTTTAAAACACTTGTCAAATGTAAGAGTAAAAGTGTCCTACTCTTGTACATTTGAAATTGGTAAGTTGTGATGTTTTCGATAAAACAAAGACCAACTAAGGCCAATTGTGTGAAGTGTTTGTCTTGATAAAGAATCCCCACTATCTCTTGAATATTTGGCAAGATAGTCTTATATGTCAAGAGGATAGTGGGAGTCTTAAAGATCCTAAAAAGAATTTCAAGAACTAATCAAGAATAAAACCTGAGGTTCTTCACTAGCACACGGCTTGAGGTTTATAACCTATCGTGTTGACATATTCTGTGCCCATTCCAGTTAAAGTTGGCTTTGCATAGGAGTTCTGAAAGTTCTCAATTGGTTGCATAACAACTTGGAAGCAATGACAGGCCATGTACTGCCAGGTGGCAAGAAGTTAAGATTGCATAAGTTCAGTCCATATGAGTTTGGATTTGTCATTATCCTTGTCTTGTGACTATGGTTTTGACGATTCACATGGATAAGAACACATACACCATAAAATCTAAGGGTCATAAGGTTTCTCTCCGATTCATGAAAATGATGGTGAGGAAACACTTCCACCAAGTAGATTTGAAGCAGATGGCAAAAGGTCTAAACAATTGAGACTATGATTACGACATCCCTTTTCATAGTTCTGAAATTGTTTAGACACACATGCATGCTATCTAAGGAAAGGTGTATGATTTTGATAAAGTTTTATCAAAGCATCTCGTATCAGAAATCTGAACTTTGGTAAGAAAGTCAATAAAGTATTGATTTCTAGAAGTCCAGCTGATTTCTGAGTACATGTCAAAGCTAGTGGGAGCATAAGTGTTATGCTAATAACCATCATGTTAGTGGGAGCATGATAATTATTGTTAGTGTTGCAAGTTAGCTATGTTAATTATAGAAAACAAAAGTTTCAATTCGTGAGGCTGCAGGGATTGAAAAAGTTATTTTGCTATAATTAAGGGAGAGGATATTCTTCTTTTCAGTTCTAAAGGCTTAGATTGAGACCTTAATCATCTTTAGTCAAGAATATATATATGAATTTCATGTTGGATTGGTTCAACTTAAGGAAATTCTATATATTGCGTTCTCAAAATTCGATTATGATTACGGCATCCCTCTTCATAGTCAAATTTTGAAAACATGACAAATAAAAATATTGTAGCAAAAGACTGGTCTAGAATCATGTCTTTATGTGAGACATCATGAATCGTGTACCATTTGCTTTGGGTACAGGATCGATTGCATGTGCTATAATATTTGTCATTTCTAAATTTTTCCAAATGCCCAGAGGCATTAAGAAGGGAAAAGGTCTAGAATTGGATATGACTAAAATGATTAAGGAATTGTCGACGACAATCTGAGGTTTACCAAATATTGGTTGCTCAGGGACAGTTGGAAGGATAGTGCTAATTTTGGAAGGACCATATTGACATATTCTGAAAAGAGGCATCTCTTATTCAGAAGTGATAGTCAAAATGAGAATATGGAGTTGTCTCCATAGGTGGAAGTTGTATGTGTAAGATTAGAAAACATAATGCAAGAAGCATGTCCAAAGCAATGTACTTTGAATATGAGACTTAGTTTCCATGGAGTTGATCTCCATTAGAATACCTTATAATGACTGTTGACAAGTCTTTGTGACTTTGTACATATTCATTACGGGAGGGTCAGTGCATATAAGTTTAAAATCTAAACAGATTTCGATAAATGATAGGAATTTGAAATTCTCACATTTTTCGATAAGGATTTGGGAGTGTGAAATTAGAATCATGAAATTATGTTCAATTGGTTTATTTCACAAAGTAAGGATCATAGACAAACATAGAGTGCATACTTGGTGTATGGCAAAGCTATTGTTTAAGAAAAACATAGTGTACATGCTTGGAGCATGGGACAACTAGTGTTTTTAATTCAAGTATAAAGTTGATAAAACCGAAACAATGAATAATGAGTAATAAGTATGGTGATAAATAAAAGTGTTTATTTATATTCATAGGGTTTGATACCATATTTGATTCATTTATTCTTGTGTTTTACTTTGCATGTTTTGACTTTCAGAATAACTAAGTCGCTCTTCCTGAATGATTAAGTTATTCAAACCATCCACAGTCGGTCATATGTTGGAAGTAGATATGAATGAAGACTGTCATGGGTTGGTTTGTAGAGGTCCAAGTTGGTGGACAAAGTGGTGCTACAACACTCATGAGTGCTCACAAGTTCTGAGTATTGGATTCAACTCGCGCTCATTTGAATCACTTCATGGATTTTATCACGAGTGATCATGAGATGATAATATCTTATATTCTTCAAACCTAGAGATATGAGTTGTTACTATGAGTTGGTTATACATTGATTGCACGAAAATGCATTTGGTAACTCGATGTTATAAAACGTGCCTTTGTGTATGATTCAACAAGTAGTAGAACAAGCCATATGAGTCGAAGTTTATCCATTCCTTTTACCTTCGGGATAAAAGCGATATCTGTGGGCCCCTCGATGATTTAGCGATGACACATGTGAGTGCTTAGCCAAGCCAGGACTGATTTGATTTGTTCAATCAGTCAGTCATCATAAATCGAAAATCAGGAAACAACAAATGGACAGAGAGAATGATTATAATCCATGTCTCAGTCCATATTATATCTAGAATGGAGGAATATATGATCCCTTATCTAATGGACGCGTCATTGATTTGTTCAGAGTTCGACAGCGACTTTAAGAGCTACGATTGCTAGTCGGGTTATGAAGTCGTACTTGCAATAATAGTTTTAGACTTATCCAAGTGGGAGACTGTTGGATTAGATGTCTAAGCCCATAACTATTATTGGTATGTACTTGACCCGAGAGTAGCATGGTCCATTTGGGTTGCATATCATCAGGACAATTTGTTAGGATGGACTTTTGAGAGAAGGTTATTTATGGTTTATTAATATATTATAAGTTATAATATATTAATATGAAATCATATGTTTTAATTAGTATCGATCAAGAATTAATTTGGAATTAATTTAGTGATCAAAAGAGACTAATTAAATCTATGGGGACTAATTATGATAATTAGTTTTATTTATATGTGTTGGGCTTATGATCCATGTTGGATCAAGTTTATGTATGGATACATAAAGAGTTGGGCCACATGAACCATGGATCATAAAACCCATGGGTATGGATTATGGGTTATACCCATGACCCTTGGAATCCTACATATAAATAGGTTACTCCATAGCCAAAATCACCACTTCTTTTCATAGAGAAATATGGAGGTGTTTTGGTGCATGGAATTCTCTCTCAAGAGCCACCTTTGTCCTAGGTGTGTTGTGATTCCATTTGAGGCATTTCATACTATTGGTGCTAAGCTCTTAAGGCCAAATACATCAAGACTTCAAGCAACATAAAAGGTATGTTTCCCAAACTAGTATATTATATGGTTTATGTCAAATGCATGCTAGTTATAGGTTTAATGCCTTGGAAACCATTTGCATGTATAATAGAGAAAACATAGATCCAAGGTATTTAGGGTTGTATGTGCACCATATGATGTTGTAGTATACTAAAACCCAACAATATGGACCGAGAAGTGGATTATAATCATTCTCTCTGTCCATTTGTTGTTTCCCGATTTCCGATTTATGACGACTGACTAATTGAACAACAAATCAGTCCAGGCTTGGCCAATCACTTAGGGGTGTCATCACTAAATCATCGAGGGGCCCACATATATCGCTTTTATCCCTCCAAGGGTAAAAGGAATGGATAAACTTCGACCCAAATGCTCACTTGTACTTACTCATCAAATCACACACAATGATATGTTTTATAACAACCAAGTTACTGGTTGCGTCTACATATGTCAATGTGCAACCAACTCACACGTATCCATTTGAAGAATATAAAGATATTATCGTATCATGATCACTCGTGATAAAATCAATGAAGTGAGTCTAGTGAGAGTGGGTTTAATCCAATACTCGAATCTCATTCCAGGAGCACTCATGAATGTTGCATCAACTTTTACTATGTCTAAACACTTTAGACATCTACAAGCCCAAATCATGACAGTCTTGATTCATACATACTTCCAAAGTAAAATTGACTGTGGATAGTTTGAATAACCTAGTTCTTCGGGAAGTCAAAACATGCAAAGTGAAACACAAGAACAATCGAATCCAATATGGTCTCAGATCTTATGAATATAAATAAAACACCTTTTATTTAATCACCATATTGATTACACATTATTCATTGCATAATGTTTCAAATAATCAACTTAATACTTGAATTAAAAAAATAGTTGTCCACGCTCCTAGCATGCACACTATGTTTTCTAAACAATAGTTATGCCATACTCCAAGTATGCACATTATGTTTGTCTATGATCCTTACTTTGTTAAATAGATCAACTGAACATGATTCCAATGATGCTCATCTCACAATCCCAAATCCTTACCGTAAATGTAAGAATATCAAATTCTTGTCATTTACTATAATCTGTTAGATTTTAAACTCATATGCATTGGTCCTCTTGTAATGACTATGCACAAAAGTCACAAAGACTTGGCAACAGACATTACAAAGTTTTCCAATGGAGATAAATTCCATGGAAACGAAGTCTCACATTCAAAGTACATTCCTTTGAACATCCTTCTTGCATGAAAGTTTCTAACTTTCTCATCTATTCTTGAACCCCCCCAATATGGAAACATTCCATATTTACCATACGACAATTCATTATTAATAGACTCCTGTTTATTCATAATAATGTCAATATGGTCCTTCCATACTTCCAACTTTCCTTAAGCGACCAATCATTGGCGTACCTTAGACTGTCCTTAACAGTTGCTCAACCACTTTAGTCATAACCGGTTCCAGTCCTTTTTTCCCTCTTAATTCCCTAGGTGTTTGGAAAAATTTAGAACACGAGAATATTATATTATTTTCCATGTTCTCAAAGTTCGAATTATGAAAAAGAATGCACTAATCATAATCAAAATTTGAGAACGCAATTAACACATCCATATATAGAATTTCCTTATGTTGAACCATTCAAACATAATATTCATATATATATATATATATATATATATATATATATATATATATATATATATATATATATATCTGACTAAATGTGATTAAAATCTCAATCTAAGCTTTTAGAACTGAAATGAAGTATGAATTCCTTTCCCTTAATTATAGCAAAAAAAACTTTTTCAACCCCTGCAACTTCACAAATTGAAACTTTTGTTTTCTATAATTAACATTGCTAACTTGCAATATTTACCATAATTAATTATGCTCCCACTAGCATAATAATTATTATCTTACCTGCATAACACTTATGCTCCCACTAGCTTGACATGTATACATATTTCAGCTGGACTTCTAGAAATCAACGCTTTGTTGACTTTCTTACCAAAGTTTAGATTTCTGATACTAGATGCTTCGATAAGACTTCATCTAAGCTTCTTAAACTTATACACCTTCCCTTAGATAGCTCACATGTGTGTCTAAACAGTTTAAGCACTATGAAGAGGTATGCCGTAATCATAGTCTCAATTGTTTAGACCTTTGCCATTTCTCACAAGTCTATGTTAGTGTATCGGTTAACCACAGACGCTCCACTAACGACTTTGAGAATGCAAATATCATAATTGCTATCTACTTAAAATCTTCTTAGTGAAAGCGTTTCCTCACCATCATTGACATGAATCGAAGAGAAACCTTATGACACTTAGATTTTATGGTGTATGCGTTCCTATCCATGTGAATTTTTCAAAACCATAATCACAAGACAAGGTTAGTGATAAATTCAAACTCATATGGACTGAACTTGTTCAATCTTAATTTCTTGCCACCTGGCACGACAAGAGTCTACCATTGCTTCCAAGTTGTTATGCACACAATTGAGAACTCATAGAACTCGCATACATAGTCAATTTTACTGGAATAGGCATAAAAACAAGAATTATGTCAGAACGATAGGTTACAAACCTCAAGTCGTGTGCTAGTAATGAACTACAGGTTTTATTCTTGATTAGTGCTTGAAACTCTTTCAGGATCTTTAAGACTCCCACTGACCTCTTGACATATAAGATTGACTTTGTGAGGGAACACTACTTGACAAACAAATATTCAAGAGTTAGTGCGGATTCTAATCAAGACAAACACCTCACACAATTGGCCTTAGTCGGTCTTTGTTTTATCCAAAACATCACAACTTACCAATTTCAAATGTACAAGAGTAGAAAACATTTTACTCTACATTTGACAAGTGTTATAAACCTTCTTTAAGATATGTCACTCAAGTTACAATCTTGGAGTATGACTCTAAGAATTATTTTGGAACGAAGTATGACTCGTCTTCATGATTTAACCACTTCAACAATTCAGGACTCCTCTTCTTAGCCATAAGAATGCACTAAGATGTCCTTAGAGGATCAATTGTGATATGGTCTCATAATCATTAAGATGATCATAAAACATGATACTAAAGCACTCTCCCCTCTTTTCATATTTGAGAAACTTTTATCTGCCTAATTTGATTCTTCTCATTCGTTCTGCCATACATTGAAACTTTTCTAATGTTTAAGAATTATACTTAAACTTGTAAGTATAACAATGTTTACTAAACTTTAGTAAATCATGACGAATAGTCTTATCGATCTTTGTGGTGGACTTGACCAGTGCACAAGAACGTGTACTCGATCCCTTAGTCCTTCACTTGACTCACATATACATGTGAACAAGGAATTAGTCTTAATTTTCCAAAGATGAAAATTCTCATTCATCATACAATACAACTTGCATGACTCCAAGTTTCTGTCCAATTGAAACTTGGGTGATGAGAATCTTTCCTTATTTGGTAAATTTAGACACTACCACAAATGAAAGAATCAAATTCATATTTCCAATATTGCTAGAAACATACGAACATTAACTTTTCATAAATTCCATTGCAAGGAGATATAAAACAAAAAAAAATTTTATTTATTTTTAAAATGCGGAAAAACTTTTCCTTACAATGCAATTACAAGTGAAAAACTGTGCTATTACATATTTCCTAGCAATCTATCATAACTCTAAGCAGCAGCTCAAAAATCCGATCTTCAAACCATGCGATTGAAATCCATCTTCACGATCAGATTCAACATACTCTTCCTTTAAGCTTCCTTCCCTTTGCATGATCCTACAAAACATCAAAATGCAACCCTGTCACATCATGTATTAAGAATCAATAATTAGGAACTTAATAGATTTAGATAGTAGACTTACCTGAAGCAGAACCATACAATCTGATTAAACTTTTCAGGTAGTATGGGCAGCTTCGATTCCAATGTCCCTGTCTTTGGCAATAGAACCACACAGGCTCACATGTAGCAGTCTCAGATTTAGCCTTTCTATTATGATCAAAACATTTGACCATGCCAAATTCCTTTCCTTTAGTAGAAGGAATATTTTATGGGATGTCCATCTCAGCTTGGGATGTAGACCTTCCAATCAGATTTGCTTCACCATTGCGTCAAATCATTGCTGATTCGGCAGCAATTAGCAAATATGCAAGATCAATTAGGGTCATGTCGTGATCTGTCACATAGTAGTCTTTAACGAACTCACTATACTACTCGAGACTGAAGGACCCAATCAATAACCAACTTCCTTGCGAAAGATGACACCCAACATCCTTAGCCTATCAATATGTAGCTTCATGTCAAGACATCAGCACATATAGGCTTTCCATCTTTGTGTTTACTATCCAATAGGGACTGAGTGATCCCGAACTTTTCAAGTCTTTGAGTTTGTGGGTCAGGGAGAACAATTGGAGGAGGTGGAGGAAGAGAAGTATGATTTCCATGATCCAATCGCGGGACATCATCTTCATTAGGAAAGCTTGTTCCAAGGAATTTGGGAAGACCATAGTTGTCCGAACCAGACATCTATAATGGGAGAAATTCAAGTTAGTTGATTTAAGTCCTTAATATAACACCCAATATGAAATATTAAGGCTAGGACCCAACACAATATTTTATAACTTGGAAGAGGGATGCCGTAATCCAAGCTATAAAATATTTGAAGGTAAGCGAATGATGATTCACCAATTTCCACCATGAAAAAAGAAATAGGTATTAGGTTTTAATTGGATTGAAACTCCTAGATCTTTTGAAGTTCATCAAACTTTTCAATGGCATGTTTAAATCTCGATTGTGCCCTCTCAAGTTTGTGACTGGGATGCCGAGGATCACAAACAAGGTGTGAATAACCATGTAAATTAACTTGGTACCCTTACCTTTATCACCTAATCGATGTGCCGATTAACCACACGTACTCCATCAATCTATGATAAACATTAAGTTACCCTTTGCCACTCTTACTAGTCCATGTTAGTGTGTCGGTTAACCACACACGTTCCACCAATGAATTGGTAAGGTACAAAGTGTAATTTCATGGGTTAGCACCAAATTCACATTTTCCTAAAGTAACTAAGATTGGGAATTTATAAGTGTTTAATTACGTTATATTTATCATTATACTTTTAATGAAGGGAGAATTAGAGTCCTATCCTACCCGTTCGGCTAACAACCCTCCACCAGTCAAGGAAGCGGTGGGTGAGAGTGGAGACCCATTAAACTGCCATTTTATAGGCAGTAACCTTATACCCCCCTTATAGACCGGCTTCGTGAATGAGGCCTACTAACGGTAAGATTGACTTTTACTCTTATACATATATATATAAATATTAAACCTATAATATTATAATAGTATAAGGGTTGAACTTTAAACTATTTAAAATTCTAGGGTTTGGAACTAAAATATTCAAAAGTGAAACTTTACAAATTCCAAAACTTGAGGGCAAGTTTTGAACAATTCAAAAAAAAACTTTTGGAATCTATAACATATGAGTTTAATATGGCTTTTAATGGCAAAACTCTTGAAAATCCATAACTTGAGAACAAGTTATGGATGTCATAAAACAATTTATGGGAAAAAAAAACTCTTCAAAACCATATCTCATGACTTTTAAAGACTCATTAACAAGAAAGACTTTTGGTTTGCCATAACTTGAGGACAAGTTATGGAATCCATTAAAGGCCATTTAGATCATCTAATAAACAAACAAACATGTCAAGAAAAAGTATGATCTAGATTAAACTCATATGAACAAGACAATTCATTTCAAACAATTTTCATGTAATTAGCCTAAACATTAAACTAATACTAAACATGAATCTATTGACAATTATCTTTTGAATTGGACTAGAATGATCATTACCACATCAAAAACAGGTTTATAAGTTCAAAAACAGCTTAGGGTAATGATTCTAGTCCAATTCTAGCCTTAAAAGTCAAAAATATGCACTCTGGGCCTCTTACTCGCCGAGTGTATGAACCTACTCGATGTGTAGGATGATTTTACTCTTGGACTCGGCGAGTCCCCCAGTGGACTCGGTGAGTACACAATCCAGAAGGCAGTTTTTCGATTTTTTCAGCAATTACATCAAGTATAATTGAAAACCAAACCTTGGCTCTGATACCATTGATGGGTTTTGAGCATTCTAACACTCCTATGGTGTGCATTCAACCCTATGTGCTTTGGATCTATGTTTGCACTATTATACATGCAAATACACAAAATTTCAAAGCATCATCTTATTTAGCATATTATGGAGCAACTATACTACAAAAGTCTAGTTTGATGGCATACCTTTTGATAGAGGATGAAGTCTTGAACCTTTAAGAGCTTAGCCCCAATAGTGTGGAAGCCTCAAATGGAATCACAAAAGCACCACCAACAAATGGAATGACTTGAGAAGAAGGTTACTATGGTTCTCCCTATGAAATCGGCCCTTGCCCTCACTATGTGTATCCACTAGTGCCATTTAATGAACCATGGGATCCTTTATATAGTGTGGCTCATTAGGGTTACACCATGTAAACCTAATGTGCATGACTTTCCATTTCCTTCATAACCCATGGGTTTTAACCTCCATGGAGTATCCATGGGTTACCACATGGGTTAATCCCAACAAAAAGGACAATGGATCAAAAGCCCACATATATAAGAATGAATGATTTACATAATCAATCCGCATATATTTAATTAGTCTCTTTTGATCACAAAACGAATTCCAAATTAATTCTTAATCAATACCAATTAAATAATATGATTAATATATTAGAACTTATAATATATTAATATAATTCATAAATAACCTTTTCTCACTTATCTATCCAATTGTTCCGATGCCATGCAACCCAAATGGACCATGCTACTCTCGGGTCGAGTACATACCAATAATAGTTATGGGCTTAGACATCTAATCCAACAGTCTCCCACTTGGATAAGTCTAAAACTATTATTCAAGTATGACTCCAAGATCCCGACTAGAAATCGTAGCTCTTAAAGTCGCTGTCGAACTCTGAGCTAGTTAAATGACATGTCCATTAGATAAGGGATGATATATTCCTCCCTTCTAGATATCATATGGACTCAGACATGGACTATAATCATTCTCTGTGTCCATTTGTTATTTCCCGATTTCCGATTTATGACGACTAACTAATTGAACAAATCAAATCTGTCCAGGTTTGGCCAAGCACTTAGGGGTGTCATCACTAAATCATCGAGGGGCCCACAAATATCGCTTTTATCCCTCCAAGGGTAAAAGGAATGGATAAACTTCGACCCAAATGCTTGCTTGTACTTACTCATCAAATCACACACAACGATATGTTTTATAACAACCAAGTTACAGGTAGTGTTTACATATGTCAATGTGCAACCAAATTGCAACTACAACTCACACGTATCCGTTTGAAGAATATAAGATATTATCGTCTCATGATCACTCGTGATAAAATCCATGAAGTGAGTCAAATGAGCGTGGGTTTAATCCAATAATCAAATCTCATTCCAGGAGCACTCATGAATGTTGCAGCAACTTTTGCTATGTCTAAACACTTTAGACATCTACAAGCCCAATTCATGACAGTCTTGAGTCATACCTACTTCCAAAGTATGATTGACTGTGGAGAGTTTGAATAACCTAGTTATTCGGGAAGTCAAAACATGCAAAGTGAAACACAAGAACAATCGAATCCAATATGGTCTCAGAACTTATGAATATAAATAAAATGTGACAATCGTCAATTTCCGGTCAAGTAAAAGTCAAACAAAGTCAAAAAAAAGTCAACAAGTCAAACCGGTCAACTCAGTTGACCCTTGTATGTTAGGGTTTACTCTATGTAATTACTAAACAACCTGCTATTTTAATGAGAAAACATCATTTGGAAAATTTGTGTGTTTAATTTTTCTTAGCCTTGATAATGCTAAACAATGAACCAAAGAGATAAAACACTATTGCACACTCATCGGGAGTGTGTAGGACACTAAAACATGACTTAACGGGGTTTACGGACCTTGCATTGCGAAGCCGGACACTCAAAAAGGTCACAAACGAAACCTCCCACAATCGTTTTCACTCTATCTCCTTCTATTTGAAATCTCTCCAAGAATGTCAAATCTCTCCCAAATCTCTCCAAGAATGTGAAATCTCTCCAAAATCTCTCTCTGTATGAGAAATCTCTCCAAGAACGTCAAATCTCTCGCAAATCTCTCTCCGTATAAGAAATCTCTCCAAGAACGTCAAATCTCTCCCAAATCTCTCTCTGTATAAGAAATCTCTCCAAGAACGTCAAATCTCTCCCAAATCTCTCTCAAAACCTCTTTTGGTTTTTTTTTCGTAATCAATTGGGGCGTCCGGACACTTGACTTGGTGAAAAACCATGCGAAACGGGAAGATACCTTGGAAAATAGCCTCTTAGGGCCGGAGCCCTTCTATAGGGATCAAACCCTCCTTGAACGGGAGTCTCCTTGAGGAGCTGCGGCCATCTAGCCGCAGCCGCAGCCAGCAAGCCGCAGCCAGCAGCCGCCGACCGCAGCCACCGACCGCAGCGGCATGGAGCCCACATCCGATGTTCGCTTCTGGTTCTCCTGACTTCGGACCGCAACCTCTTAACTTCGGAGCACGTCGCCTTCCTTCTGCATCCGTGACTGAGCTCCACTTCGGGTCCACTTCAGCGACCAAGACCGGAATCTCCTCCTGACTTCGGATTTTGCGTTTTTCTACCCGGTTTTCGACCCCGACTCAGTTTTAAGCCCGTCTTTAATTATTTTAACGAGGGATTTCCACCCAAAACTTTATTTTAACATATTAAGACCTATATGTCTTAATTAATCACGTTTTTAATGCAAATCTTATCCAAGATTTAGTGGTTGGAGTAATTAAGGTGGAGTGTTGACCTTGCTTTACTTTATGACACAAGCAACCCCCCCCCCCTCACCCACTCTATGGCCAGCCAGTCCTCCCACCCTACCTTGGTCATGTCAAGGTACTTTCTCATCATTTTTCAGCCATTATCTCGTCCAAAGAGCTGAAAGACTCCCACTCTCTCTCTTCATTTCACCCACTTCACTCATTTCCACCAAAGATCAAACACAACTTTTCTCTCCAACTTTCTCTCTCAATTTCGGGATTTCCAGGCTGATCATCAAGTTTTCTTCCACTCTTGGTAAGTATAACTCATCCTTCTTGTGATTATTACACTTCATTCTACTCAAATCATGGGTTGCTCACACAAATTCCATCCCTTTGGTGTTAGATTCTCGAAATCTTCAAGGCTTCTTCAAGTGTTCTTGAGTTGAACACTTCCCTTCTCCAACACTCATCCACTGAAATCACACAAGGTGAGTTCATACCCCTACATTTTCATGTTTTCTTAAGTTTTAAGGGGGGGGAATACAAGTTAAAACACCAAGAACACAATTAAAACGCTTCTAACAGCTTTCATCAGAAAAGTTGGGCTCCATTCACGGACTATTTTGGTCAACTTAAACATTTTAGTTTTCAAAACTGTTTTAGGTGGAAGTAGTTCCAGTTCTTAGCTTTAAAATGGTTACTTACACATCTCCATACAATTTTTCTACAATTTATGGTGATTTTAACCAAACTGTCTATCATTTCAAGAACCAATCCGGACCAGTCTGTGTTTATGGACGTTTTCACACATGTCGGAGACCACTAAAAATCATGAGAACATTTATGAGCAAACTAGACACGTTTTCCAAACTCCCAGAATTTACGGATTCTGATTTGGACCTGTTATGAATTTTCTATGAATTTTCTAAGAACAGTAACAAAAAATGTTAACAACAGAAAAATGCTATCAATTTCATTTCACCTTGTAACATGTCGAGCAAGGTGTATATCTTTATGTGAATATATGTTAATGAAAATAAATGACATTTTGTCTTAGTATGTAGACATGCATCAGTTAATAAATGGATTTTGATATATATATATAGAATATAAAAGATAACAAATTGTTATAATCAAAGTACATCCATTACATACAAACATTTGAATAAACTATGTTAAGTATAGTTTGCGTATATTATCACTACTACCCTTGTTTTGATAAACTATAATAGGTATATTTTATGATACTTTACATAACACACTCATACAAAAACGGTACATTTATACAAAAGGGATTTTCATTTCGTTACACGTAAATTCGTTAATGACTTTGTGAGACATTCGCTTCACATTTACCAATAAGTCCTGTATTGTAACCAGAGTCTCCTGGAGGGAGAGCGTGATAGTTGTATATAGATCTATATTGGGTTTGACAAACCCACACCTGAGCTGCATGCAACAGCTAGACCGACAGGTCTGAGGTGACAAATGTCATAACATTTCCGACGCCTGAAGAACGTCGTTTCAGGCCAACTAGGTCATAGCATGGTTATAATAACTCACAGAAAGTATTAACAAACATAGAATTTACGGGGATTTCATTGAAATCAAACGAGTTTATGTCGATTTAAACTTGCCTTGTTTTACTATAAATAGGACAAATTAATTGTACATTCTGGTGTTTGGGTTATAAGACTACATTTACACATTAAGGAAAATATTTGATTTTCTGGAACGGACACTACTTTTACAAGAAAAAGGTTTTCATAATTGCATACAAAAACTTATGGACTCACCAACCTTTGTGTTGACACTTTTTCAAACCAACTTGTATTCTCAGGAAATCACTAAACAGGTAACCAAGTGCTTTTGAGGATGGGACGTTAAGGCGTCAAACATTTCACGTTTTGTCAACATATTGTAATTGGTTTGGAAACATGTAATTCATACAATGATGTAACTCTTTCAATTATATATATGTTGGTTGTGTTTACTTTGATCACTATTGCAAAATGTTGTTATGATACTATACATGAAGTCCTCCACCCCCGGACGTTTCCGCCATCCTTGGTTTGGGGGTGTGACAGATTGGTATCAGAGCACGGTTTATATTGAATTAACTATATCAAACCACATAAGATATACAAACTATAAATACATTTGGGACTAAAAGTCTCTGATTTTAAAACATTTTATTGGGATATACTTTTAGAAAATAAATAGTTTTCTCGTTTAAAGTATACATACATGCATTACATACTCGCGTAGTGTCATAACTAGGAGAACATAAAGTAAAAGAAGAGGAGTTGTACCCTATGAGCATGCTTTAGTATATGTGAATCAAGTCTGGGAGGGATATAGCCTGATCAACTATATCTGTCCGAGAAGTGACTTACACATACCGGGGGATAGTCGTAATGGGCAACAAATCTAATAACCTAACTTCACTCTACAAAGAATGCTCTAAGAACCAAATCTAAACATTTAAAATACTATAGGAGTATCTGTATGTTGCTATAGCGCAATATTAATATTATTAACCGTTACATGCTTCTTACGCCCCCATTCTCGCACAGACGACATGGCAGGATTCCACTTACCAGGAGACCCATACTTTCCCAATCAGGGAAACGCCGGCTGGATCGAAGAAGAGCCTGAAGAACTGATCGAAGAGGATCCCGAAGAGGACCCCGAAGAGGAACCCGAGGAGGAACCGGAAGAAGAAGAAGAAGAGGAAGACATCGAGGCAGACATGGATGAAGACGAAAGTGAAGAAGAACAGAGGTCATCAATCCTCCCTATGTAGCTAGAGTTCCCGCCAACCGATACGACTTCTTCGGACCCGTACCTCGATGGGTGACCACAATTGAGGGATGGGTCGCCGTCAATGACAACGATCACCTTACGGAGGTCAACGAGGTTTCTATGACCTCAGCCACGGAGGACCAGCCGATAGAGCCCTCCCAGTCATGACTCAACAGATAGCGATTATGGATTATCGCGGTAGAATGACGACCGATCAGGTCCGGGAACTAAGTGCCATCATAGAGTCTACCACTGCTCGCACCAGAGACCTAGAACGAGACTCCCACTATAGAGATCAACTCATTCAGGACCTTCTCGCTGCTTGAGCAGAAGCAAGGGAGTATCGGGAAAGATACTTGGCGCTTGAGGAGAGAATGGTTGCAACCGAACGGAGATTAGCAGAACTGCAAGGCGCATCGACATCATCCCAAGCTCCATCAGGGAAGGATCGTCGTGAGTAGGATTCATTACTACTCACACAACTTCGTAGTATAGGTTTATGAGCATGCGTTGGTGCTACTCTTTTGTATGTAGGTTGACCCTGCGATTAAGTCATTACACTATTCAAGGGGCTTTTGTGCTGTCGAAACTATCTTTTACATTGATGTAATGTAGACCCTTATGAGGTCAAATTTTCTCCAAAATAATATGTACTAAAAGTTTATCAATGAATTTGGCATGCATTTTACTTCATTGGATGTTGACATGAGATTTTACTATGTGGTATTACAAACAATTTACAACTGATAACTCTAAGATTTTTAAGTGTACCTCGTCGTTATGTGTAATTAAAGAAGTAATCGACCTCGAAATGGTGAGTCCTCCTTAGGACCTGTTCCTTGTTTGGTTGTGGACTTAGGGCAGACTCATTAGTATCAACAGCTTATTAAAATTTTAATTACACATAACTGGGGCACATTGAGCGAATCTTAGGAGTGGGTCAGACACGGAACCGAACACATGACTTCGTTTGAGTCACCACTATTCAATTCATAAGTTTAATTGCATAAACTTTCTCCATGAATTACTTGCTAATGCAATAAAGTCGGAATATAATACAAATGAGAGAAAACAAGTGACACTCGACTCGTATTAATATTGAAGTCCTTACCGACTTGTCATTTTAAAAACTTGTGACAGAACTATGCCGCCAAGGAGAAGACCAAGACCTTCCAGCAGCGCAGCACCACCTCCTCCGCCACCGCCTCCGCAATTTGATCCGACAATGTTCCAGGCTGCAGTAGCAGCAGCTGTGGCGGCAGCTATGTCGCAAATCGGCACTAATGGCAATGGTGGATCTGGATCTGGTGCTACACCCTCTAACCAGGGTGACAGTTCGGGGCGCACAAAGGAATGCACCTACAAGGACTTCACCAATGGCAAACCCGATACCTTCAATGGGAGCGGGGGCGTCATCACATTGATGCAATGGTTCGAAAGGACCGAAGCAGTCTTCGAAATCTGTGCTTGTCCCGAAACGAGCAAGGTCAAGTATGCGACATTCACTTTCACCGGTAGGGCTCTCACTTGGTGGAATGGCCGAGTTAAATCACTTACTCCAACAGTGGCTAACTCCATAACCTGGGAAGACCTAAAAGCGTTGATGCTAAAGGAGTATTGCCCGAGGGGTGAAATACAAAAACTCGAAGAAGAACTCTGGAACCTCAGAATGTCAGGCACAGATCTTGAAACTTACACTGCCCGATTCAATGACCTAGCACTCCTCTGTCCAACAATGGTCACTCCAGAGGAGAAAAATGTGGAACGATACCTCTGGGGGCTATCATCCCAGATTCAAGATAGTGTACTGGCCTCGAAACCCGCTACCTTTGAAAGTGCCAAGGAATTGGCACAACAACTTATCGATCACAGGGCCAGCCGTGGTACTGTGATCACCACCACTGACCAAGCAAAAGGAGGGAACAACAAGAGGAAGTTCTGGAACAATAAAAAGAAGCAATCGGCACAGGATCCCGCCAAGAAGCAACAAACTGTGGCTGTCCGTGCTGCCACTACTGCTACCACCCCAGCACCACTGAAGCAATATGCTGGAAATCTCCCTAAGTGCAACAAGTGCAACTTCCACCACACTGGTGCTTGTCGGGAAATGCACTGCAAAAACTGCGACAGGAAGGGGCATACCGCTCGTTTCTGTAAAGCGCCAACACGACCGATCAACCAAGTTGCCAATGCAGGGGCAAGCCAAACCTGCTATGGATGTGGTGAAGCAGGACACTTCAGGAGAAACTGCCCCAAAGCACAAGCCCCAAATGTTGGTGGCGTGGGGAGAGTCCTGGCGATAGGACATGGGGAAGCAGTCAAGGATCCTACAGTGGTTACCGGTACGTTTCTCCTCAATAACTCTTATGCATGCGTACTATTTGATAGTGGAGCGGAGAGGAGTTTTGTGAGCCACCAATACAAACAATTACTTAAACAAAATCCCCAGTCATTAAAAGATTCATACGTCGTAGAAATGGCAAATGGAAAAGTAGAGCGCACTGATGATATATACTCAGGGTGTACCCTCACTTTAGACAATCCTTCATTCAAAATTGACCTAATGTCAGTCACAATAAAAAGTTTCGACATAATTGTGGGTATGGATTGGTTAAATTCTCATCGTGCCGACATTCTACGTTACGAAAGGGCCGTTCGCCTAAATCTGCCAAATGGCGAAACCCTTCTCATTTATGATGATAAACCCAGTCCAAATTTACAAGTCATCTCTTACGTCAAAGCCCAAAAGTATCTCCGAAAGGAATACCGCGCCTTCTTCGCCCACATAGTAGATAAGAAACAGGAGGTGAAGGACATCAAAGACATTCCCGAGGTGTGCAACTTCCCTGATGTATTCCCAAAAGATCTCCCAGGCGTACCGCCCGCGCGACAAGTCGAATTCCGAATCGACTTAATTCCCGGAGCTACCCCCGTCGCCAAAGCTCCATACCGCCTAGCACCAGCAGAAATGCAAGAGCTGTCCAGCCAGTTGAATGAACTGTTGAGCAAAGGGTTCATTAGACCGAGCTTCTCACCTTGGGGAGCACCAATCCTTTTTGTAAAGAAGAAGGACGGATCCTTTCGCATGTGCATCGACTATCGGGAGTTAAACAAACGTACCATCAAGAATCGATATCCCCTACCCCGAATCGACGACCTCTTCGACCAACTTCAGGGAGCAAGCTACTTTTCGAAAATCGACCTGAGGCCGGGTTATCATCAGCTGCGAGTTCAAGAAGAAGATATGCCCAAGACGGCATTCAGGACTCGCTATGGACACTACGAGTTTGTAGTGATGCCATTCGGATTAACAAACGCGCCTGCGGTGTTCATGGATCTGATGAACCGAGTGTGTCGACCCTTCCTAGACAAATTCTTGATCGTATTCATCGACGATATCCTGGTCTATTCACCAAGCAAAGAAGAACACAACCAACATCTGCGATTAGTATTGGAGACTCTAAGAACGGAGAAGCTTTATGCTAAATTTTCGAAGTGCGAATTTTGGCTCCGAGAAGTGGGATTTCTTGGCCACATGGTTAGCAAGAAAGGAATACACGTGGATCCCTAAAAAATCTAAGCAATCGAAAACTGGTCAGCACTTACAACGCCGACAGAAATCCGACAATTTTTAGGGCTCGCCGGCTACTACCGAAGATTCATACAGAATTTCTCCAAGATTGCCAAACCACTCACCACCTTGACTCAGAAAGGTGTGATGTTTAAGTGGGGAGATAAACAGGAAGCCGCCTTCCAAACGTTAAAACAAGCCCTGTACAGCGCACCAGTCTTATCTCTTCCAGAAGGAACTGATGACTTCGTGGTATATTGCGATGCTTCAAGTCAAGGCCTCGGATGCGTGCTCATACAGAGAGGGAAGGTCATCGCTTACACGTCAAGGCAACTTAAGAGACACGAAGTTAATTATACTACCCACGACCTCGAGCTGGGAGCAGTAGTGTTCGCCTTAAAGATCTGGAGACACTACCTCTACGGCACAAAGTGCACCATCTTCACCGATCACAAAAGTCTTCAGCATATCCTCAATCAAAAAGAGCTCAACATGCGACAAAGAAGATGGGTAGAGCTGCTGAGCGACTATGAGTGTGAAATCCGCTACCATCCGGGCAAGGCCAATGTAGTGGCCGATGCCCTAAGCAGAAAAGAATATTCGGGCCGCCGAGTAAAATCCTTAACCATGACAATCCATTCACACCTAACCGCACAGATCAAGGGAGCATAACTAGAAGCCTTGAAACCAGAAAATGTGGCAGGTGAGGCATTAAGGGGAATGGATAAGAACTTAGAAGTCAAGGATGATGGAGCTCGTTATCTCATAAACCGAATCTGGATACCGAAGTTTGGTGGATTCCGTGACGTTGTCATGAATGAAGCACACAAGACTCGATACTCCATCCATCCCGGATCAGATAAGATGTATCTAGACCTCAAAAAGCTATACTGGTGGCAAACATGAAGGCCGAGATTGCTACTTATGTGAGCAAGTGCCTGACTTGCGCCAAGGTCAAAATAGAATACCAGAAGCCATCAGGACTACTACAACAGCCGGATATACCCGAGTGGAAGTGGGAACGGATAACCATGGACTTCATAACCAAGCTGCCTAAGACATCGAGTGGGCTTGACACCATATGGGTAATCGTAGACAGATTGACCAAGTCTGCGCACTTCCTGCCAATAAAGGAAACCGACAAGATGGAGAAGTTAACCAGGACGTACATCAAGGAGATTGTGCGACTGCATGGTGTACCAATATCCATTATCTCCGACCGAGATAGTAGATTCACCTCGCGATTTTGGCAGTCCTTACAAAAATCTCTAGGAACTAGGCTTGACATGAGTACGGCCTACCATCCACAAACCGATGGGCAGAGCGAGTGAACCATACAGACATTGGAAGACATGTTGAGAGCCTGTGTGATAGACTTTGGTAAGGCATGGGATACCCATTTACCTCTTATAGAGTTCTCCTACAATAACAGCTATCACACTAGTATTAAGGTCGCCCCATTCGAAGCTCTCTACGGCCGCAAGTGCAGATCCCCACTGTGTTGGGCTGAAGTGGGGGATACACAGCTAGCTAGAGGGCAAGTCTCTAATAGCACCCTCACTGGTCCTGAAATCATAAGGGAGACCACAAAAAAGATTGTTCAAATATGGGAAAGAATGAAAGCATCCCGAGATCGGCAAAAGAGTTACGCGGATAAACGACGCAAACCCTTGGAGTTCCAGGTCGGAGATCGGGTACTACTGAAGGTTTCCCCTTGGAAAGGAATGATATGTTTCGGTAAACGTGGGAAACTGAACCCGAGGTACATCGGACCGTTCGAAATCCTTGCCAGGATTGGTCCTGTGGCGTACAAACTCCGATCACCACAAGAACTTAATAACGTACATCCCACATTTCACATATCGAACTTAAAGAAGTATCTGTCTGATGAGACACTCGTAATACCACTCGACGAAATCGAAGTTAACAAAAATCTCCACTTCGTGGAGGAACCAGTCGAAATCATGGATCAAGAGATCAAAAGAACAAAACAAAGTCGTATTCCCATCGTTAAGGTTCGTTGGAACGCTAAACGAGGACCTGAGTTCACCTGGGAACGCGAAGATCAAATGAAACAAAAATACCCGCATCTCTTCCCAAACTCTTGAAGTCCTAGCCAAAATGTAAATTTCGGGACGAAATTCCCTCTAACGGGGGGATAATATGACAATCGTCAATTTCCGGTCAAGTCAAAGTCAAACAAAGTCAAACAAAGTCAACAAGTCAAACGGTCAACTCAGTTGATCCTTGTATGTTAGGGTTTACTCTATGTAATTACTAAACAAGTCGCTATTTTAATGAGAAAACATCATTTGGAAAATTTGTGTGTTTAATTTTTCTTAGCCTTGATAATGCTAAACAATGAACCAAAGAGATAAAACACTATTGCACACTCATCGGGAGTGTGTAGGACACTAAAACATGACTTAACGGGGTTTACGGACCTTGCATTGCGAAACCGGACACTCAAAAAGGTGACAAACGAAACCTCCCTCAATCGCTTTCACTCTATCTCCTTCTATTTGAAATCTCTCCAAGAATGTCAAATCTCTCCCAAATCTCTCCAAGAATGTGAAATCTCTCCAAAATCTCTCTCTGTATGAGAAATCTCTCCAAGAGCGTCAAATCTCTCCCAAATCTCTCTCCGTATAAGAAATCTCTCCAAGAATGTCAAATCTCTCCCAAATCTCTCTCTGTATAAGAAATCTCTCCAAGAACATCAAATCTCTCCCAAATCTCTGTCAAAATCTCTTTTGGTGTTTTTTTCGTAATCAATTGGGGCGTCCGGACACTTGACTTGGTGAAAAACCATGCGAAACGGAAAGATACCTTGGAAAATAGCCTCTTAGGGCCGGAGCCCTTCTATAGGGATCAAACCCTCCTTGAACGGGAGTCTCCTTGAGGAGCCGCAGCCGCAGCCAGCAGCCGCCGACCGCAGCCACCGACCGCAGCGGCATGGAGCCCGCATTCGATGTTCGCTTCCGGTTCTCCTGACTTCGGACCGCAGTCTCTTAACTTCGGACCGCAACACCTTCCTTCTGCATCCGCGACTGAGCTCCACTTCGGGTCCACTTCAGCGACCAAGACCGGAATCACCTCCTGACTTCGGATTTTGCGTTTTTCTACCCGGTTTTCGACCCCGACTCAGTTTTAAGCCCGTCTTTAATTATTTTAACGAGGGATTTCCACCCAAAACATTATTTTAACATATTAAGACCCATATGTCTTAATTAATCACGTTTTTAATGTAAATCTTATCCAAGATTTAGTGGTTGGAGTAATTAAGGTGGAGTGTTGACCTTGCTTTATTTTATGACACAAGCAACCCCCCCCCCCTCACCCACTCTATGGCCAGCCACTCCTCCCACCCTACCTTGGTCATGTCAAGGTACTTTCTCATCATTTTTCAGCCATTATCTCGTCCAAAGAGCTGAAAGACTCCCACTCTCTCTCTTCATTTCACCCACTTCACTCATTTCCACCAAAGATCAAACACAACTTTTTTCTCCAACTTTCTCTCTCAATTTCGGGATTTCCAGGCTGATCATCAAGTTTTCTTCCACTCTTGGTAAGTATAACTCATCCTCCTTGTGATTATTACACTTCATTCTACTCAAATCATGGGTTGCTCACACAAATTCCATCCCTTTGGTGTTAGATTCTCGAAATCTTCAAGGCTTCTTCAAGTGTTCTTGAGTTGAACACTTCCCTTCTCCAACACTCATCCACTGAAATCGCACAAGGTGAGTTCATACACCTACATTTTCATGTTTTCTTAAGTTTTAAGGGGGGAATACAAGTTAAAACACCAAGAACACAATTAAAACGCTTCTAACAGCTTTCATCAGAAAAGTTGGGCTCCATTCACGGACTATTTTGGTCAACTTAAACATTTTAGTTTTCAAAACTGTTTTAGGTGGAAGTAGCTCCAGTTCTTAGCTTTAAAATGGTTACTTACACATCTCCATACGATTTTTATACAATTTATGGTGATTTTTACAAAACTGTCTATCATTTCAAGAACCAATCCGGACCAGTCTGTGTTTATGGACGTTTTCACACATGTCGGAGACCACTAAAAATCATGAGAAAATTTATGAGCAAACTAGACACGTGTTCCAAACTCCCAGAATTTACGGATTCTGATTTGGACCTGTTATGAATTTTCTAAGAACAGTAACAGAAAATGTTAACAACAGAAAAATGCTATCAATTTCATTTCACCTTGTAACATGTCGAGCAAGGTGTATATCTTTATGTGAATATATGTTAATGCAAATAAATGACATTTTCTCTTAGTATGTAGACATGCATCAGTTAATAAATGGATTTTGATATATATATATATATATATATATATATATATATATATATATATATATATATATATATATATATATATATATAATATAAAAGATAACAAATTGTTATAATCAAAGTACATCCATTACATACAAACATTTGAATAAACTATGTTAAGTATAGTTTGCGTACATTCTCACTATTACCCTTGTTTTGATAAACTATAATAGGTATAGTTTATGATACTTTACATAACACACTCATACAAAAACGGTACATTTATACAAAAGGGATTTTCATTTCGTTACACGTAAATTCGTTAATGACTTTGTGAGACATTCGCTTCACATTTATAACTCCTGTATTGTAACCAGAGTCTCCTGGAGGGAGAGCGTGATAGTTGTATATAGATCTATATTGGGTTTGACAAACCCACACCTGAGCTGCATGCAACAGCTAGACCGGCAGGTCTGAGGTGACAAATGTCATAACATTTCTGACGCCTGAAGAACGTCGTTTCAGGCCAACTAGGTCATAGCATGGTTATAATAACTCACAGAAAGTATTAACAAACATAGAATTTACGGGGATTTCATTGAAATCAAACGAGTTTATGTCGATTTAAACTTGCATTGTTTTACGACTACATTTACACATTAAGGAAAATATTGGATTTTCTAGAACGGACATTACTTTTACAAGAAAAAGGTTTTCATAATTGCATACAAAAACTTGTGGACTCACCAACCTTTGTGTTGACACTTTTTCAAACCAACTTGTATTCTCAGGAAATCACTAAACAGGTAACCAAGTGCTTTTGAGGATGGGACGTTAAGGCGTCAAACATTTAACGTTTTGTCAACATATTGTAATTGGTTTGGAAACATGTAATTCATACAGTGATGTAACTCTTTCAATTATATATATGGTGGTTGTGTTTACTTTGATCACTATTGCAAAATGTTGTTATGATACTATACATGAAGTCCTCCACCCCCGGACGTTTCCGCCATCCTTGGTTTGGGGGTGTGACATAAAACACCTTTTATTTAATCACCATATTGATTACACATTATTCATTGCATAATGTTTCAAATAATCAACTTAATACTTGAAATAAAACAATAGTTGTCCCATGCTCCAAGCATGCATACTATGTTTTCTAAACAATAGTTATGCCATACTCCATGTATGCACACTATGTTTGTCTATGATCATTACTTTGTGAAATAGATCAACTAAACATGATTCCAATGATGTTCATTTCACAATCCCAAATCCTTACCGTATGGGAATCTCTAGAGGCTGCAGCTTGCCATGCGGCCTCTGATGCTAAGCCTTGACCATCCTTCAGGTCAAGCACCTCTCGACGTACCAAGCGATTTCTTGCTTCATGCACGGCCACCAGTAACTTAATCGCAAGTCCCGGTACATCTTGGTGGCCCCCGGGTGAATAGAGAAACGAGATTTATGAGCCTCCTCCAATATAGTTTGTCTGACCCCACCAGACATCGGAACCCAGACCCGAGTGCAGCAGGTCAATAATCCTCGGCTATCCTGCACAAACTGGGTGTTCTCACCCCTGATCCTCTCGAGTTTCCAGTTCTCCTGACGCATACCCTCAGTCTGGGCTTCCCTGATCAAGCCCACAAGTGGAGAATCTACTAAAATCCTCATGCATGTCTCTGGTATTGAAGATCCATCCGACTTACGGCTCAGAGTGTCCCCAACTACATTCGCTTTACCTGGGTGGTAAAGGATCTCACAATTGTAGTCCTTGACTACATCTAACCATCTGCGCTGTCTCATGTTCAGGTTCGGCTGATCCATGATGTGTCTCATGCTCTTGTGGTCCATGTAGATGGTACAACAGACCCCATAGAGGTAATGTATCCAAATATTGAGAGCGAATACCACCGCTCCCAACTCCAGATCACGATTAGGGTATCTCGTCTCATGCGGCTTCAACTGGCGCGATGCATAGGCTATCACTCGTCCTCTCTGCATGAGGACTGCTCCCAGTCCCGTGATGGATGCATCACAGAACGCCACAAAATACTCAACTCCCTCCGGAAGAGTCAAGACTGGAGCCTCGCATAATTGCCGTCTAAGGGTCTCAAACGCCCTCTGCTGCTCGGGGCCCCACCGAAAATCCACCCCCTTCCTTGTCAGACGAGTGAGGGGTACTGCAATCTTGGAGAAATCCTGTATGAATCTCCGGTAGTACCCTGCTAATCACAAGAAGCTCCTGCTGTGTGAAGGAGATTTTGGAATCTCCCACTGCATAACCGCCTCGATTGTAGCCGGATCGACCCAAATCCCCTGCTAGTTAACGAGATGTCCCAGAAACTGGACCTCTCGTAACCAAAAATCACACTTCGATAACTTGGCATAAAGCCGTTCCCGCCTCAGAACTCCCAATAACTCTCGCAGATGCTCCTCATGCTGCTCTCGGGTCTTGGAATACACCAAGATATCGTCGATGAATACTATGACCGAGCGATCAAGCATCGGTCTACAGACCCGATTCATCAGGTCCATAAACACTGCTGTCGTGTTGGTGAGACCAAACAGCATCACCACGAACTCGTATTGTCCATAACGAGTTCGGAACGCGGTCTTCTCCACATCCTCCTCTCTGACCCTGACCTGATGATACCCAGACCTCAAGTCTATCTTGGAAAACCAAGATGCACCCTGCACCTGATCGAAAAGATCATCTATCCTCGGGAGTGGATAACGATTTTTCACCGTTAACTTGTTCAACTCCCGGTAATCAATGCACATACGGTGCGAACCATCCTTCTTCCTGACGAAGAGTATCGGCGCTCCCCATGAGGAACTGCTCGGATGAATGAACTGCTTTCCCAACAGCTACTGCAGCTGTGATGACAGCTCCTGCATCTCTAGCGCTGCCAACCGGTACGACGCCTTGGCGATAGGGGCCGCACCAGGCACTAGGTCAATCCTAAACTCAACCTGCCTCTCCGGAGGCACTCTGGGTAACTCCTACGGGAACACATCAGCAAACTCCCTGACCACCGGAACCTAGGAAACTGAAACCTGATCTCTGGCCCGCGTATCTACCACGTACGCTAGATAACCCGCACACCCGTGCTGAATGTATTGTCGAGCCCTGGCAGCTGAACAAAACCTTGGTACCAACCTGGTGCCCTCGCCATAAATAATCAGTTCTCCCCCACTTGGGGTTCGAAGTACAACTCGGTGACCCTCGCAGTCGATCATGGCACCGAAACGACTAAGCCAGTCCATACCCACGATCACACATACATCCCCCATGGGAATCAGAATCAGGTCTATCGGAAAAGATACTCCGAAAATCTCCAATACGCAACCCTGATAGACCGAAGAAGCGAAAATCCCATGTTCGTTGGCGATGGAGACTCGCAACGGACACTCTAACTCTCCCACTGGCAACCCGAACTCCCTACTAAAAGTCTGAGAAACAAACGACCGACTCGCCCCCGAGTCAAATAATACCAAAGCAGGTAAGGAGTTCACTAAAAACGTACCTAACCATACGTACAAACATATATGCATAAAACACATATAATCAGTAAGATAAAGGATAGAAACATACCAGCAACCACATCCGGTGCTTCTCTGGCCTCCTCGGCTGTAAGCTGGAAGGCGCGTCCGTGGGCCCTCGGGGGCACGACTCAACCCTAACTCCCATCAGTAATCCTCAAAGTAGCCGGCGCTGGAGCCTGCACCACCCTGGCTGGGAGTTGTGGACAGTTGGTCTTCACGTGAACAACCTAATGACAGTGGTAGCAGATCCTCATATCCTGAACCGGGGCCGTCTGTCGGCAATTCTTCGCGTAATGCCCCTCCCTGTTGCATTTGCGGCACGCACTGCTAAACCTGCAGACCCCGAGTGACCCTTCCCGCACTTGCCACAAGTGCGGCCCTGTTGTCCCCCTGGTCTGGAATCAGCAGTCTTAGACCGATTCGGCGCCGGCTATGACTGTGTCGGGGCCTGCCACTGCTCCCTCATCTGCAGCTCAATCTCCAACTCATTCCGCCTAGCGGCCTCTTGTAGATCCAGAAGCGTATCACAATGTCGGGTCGCCACAAACTGACGGATGTCAGTCTTGAGCATGCTCAGATAACGTGTCATCTGAGCCTGCTTAGAAGAAAACTCCAGGAAGAACATTTCCCTCTCCGTGAACATACGGGTGATCTCCGTCACCGTCTCACTATCCTGTCTCAGCTCCAAGAACTCCTGAGCTAACCATTCCCGCTCGACCCGTGTGATGTAGCGAGCGCGGAACATATCCATGAATTGCTCCCAAGTAACTGCAGCTCTATGATCATCAGTGTTAGACCCAGTCATCAACCTCCACTAGTCCTTTGCCCCGGACCTCGACAAGTTCAGGTCACATCTGACCTTCTAGCCAGTAGGACATAAGCACGTGAAGAAACACCCCTCCACGTTAGACGGCCAACTCATGGCTTTGATGGGGTCCTGAGTCCCATCAAAATTAGGGGGCTTCGTGTTGTCGAAGTCCCGATACTGAAAAGCTTAACTGACTCTCAACCCTTCCGCCGATACAACCGTTGTAGCTATTGTGACAGCCGCCTCAGTGAGGGCTGTATAGCGATCATCGAAATACTCCACTATAGCGGTCTTGATAGGCCTAAACATCTCCGGCAACTGAGCCCGAAACATAGCAGCAAGCTCATCATGCAAGATCTCTCGGATCTTGTTATCCATCTCATCTGGCCTCATCTGGCCGATAGTCTCGGGCACTGTCGGCGCCTCCTATCTGCCCTCTCCTGATCCTGACCCAGATCCAGTTACGAAATGTCGTGTAACCACCATGCTGAAAACATACCAAAAGATATCAGATATTCCACATTACAATCCGGGAACGAACTCCCAACAAAACCCTAGGGGTTGCGACTTCCTTGCTATGCGTATGGGTCCTGTTCTTTCAGTAGTAGGAGCCCATACTACCTTCCACACCTACCCGCATTTGTCTCTAGTATCATCACAACGCCGTAAAACTATACATAAGCATGGCATGCGCTCTGTCCTCACTCCTAAAGGAAGGCTAAATATCTCATAATCGGCGGACTCATCCCAAACAACCTACCCATCCACGAAACTTCCACCAACCCTGCATCACTTGTGTATGCTAGCCATACATAACGCTGGACCCTATTGACTTTCGAATACCCGGTCCTACCCTAATCCCTTCATAAAACAAGAACAGGAAATAAGGCCAAACCAAACATTCTCAGGCTATAAGATCTTAATTATGTACAGCCGTAATGCATACACTAAGCAACTATAGTAATGATGTCAATTTCATATAAGGTAAACCTTAGGCTACCAGGCATCATATAATTAGGCAATTCTATCATGCAATTCCTGAAGATCCCTAGCCTAGTACTAACATGCTGTTCTAACATATCACATAATCAAATAAACCATAAGGTATTTTGGGGTCTATCCGCGAGCTCCGGCTGATCGTACACTTGCATCCACCTTTATTATTTTGGAAATATTTTAATAAAATCTTTTTAAAATCTTGTCCTCAGTTTGAGACTGGAGACACGTGAGTGTTTCCTCCAATTCACTCAAACCAAGGCTCTGATAGCAACTTATAACGTCCATAAAAAAATCACGCCAAATTTATACTTTTTTTAAAACATTTCAAAACCCATGATTATTACAAAACTTGTTTTCAAATAGTATATTGTCAGAGTATCCCAAAATCAAAACATAAAATCATAAAAGTGTGAGGAGCGGTACGATCACGCCTTCTCCTTCCTGCGATCATAAAGTGTACCTTAAACAATAATCGATAAATGTAAGCTCGAAGGCTTAGTGAGTTACCCCCAAAATACCAACGCCATAAACCTATCAATAACACATAAAGAAACAACATGCATAATGAGGCTTCAGCCTGACTGGACCGCCTCGCAGCCCTTCAGCCTATCTGGACTGCTCTCTGAGCCTTCGGCACGTCTGGACCGCCTCGTAGGGCCTACAGCCTATCCAAACCGCTCGCCAGGCCTTCTGTCTGACTGACATGCCCTTCTGGACTTGTAGTCTATCCGAAACGCCCTGGGTATGTTGGCCTTCAACACAAAGTAGGCCCGCCTCAACCCAACCCCCAATCAAACAAATATGTGCACATAATATCATACGCTAGCGTATATAATAGTCAAACCGATCTAACCTATCATCAATCATAGCAACATCCTATGACCAGGATAGTGACCTAACTGGTCACTAACATAGCATCATCCTATATACTAGGATACTGACCTAACCAAGTCACTAAGCACATCAACATCCTAACTACCAGGATGTAAATCAATAAGCATATCATGCAATAAACCCGGATACAAATCCGATAAGGGCCGACATTGGTGCCTTAGACTCTGTTGATATAGTGAGGATAACTCACCTCTCAAGTAGCTCGAATCGATAAATCAGACTCCTCCGATTGCAACTTCTAATCCAACACCTACAATCACCGGTGACTCCCTTCCATAAATTCCCAAATTACCAAATATACCCCCAGAGGTCAAACTGGTCAACCCTTGGTCCAAGTCAAAGTCAACGGTCCAAGTCAACTGTCCATGTTGACCCCAACTTGTCGAGTGCAGCTAGCAACTCGTCGAATTCCTTAACAGTTCGGAAGGTCATAAAAAAAACCTCACTGACTCGTCGGGTTTCCGACCAACTCGTCGAGTCTATGTGTGTCCAGAAGACAGGGAAACCCTAACTAACTGGTCGAGTCCTATGCTGACTCGCCGAGTCCATGCAGAAACCAACCAAAGGGAAACCCTTCCTGACTCGTCGAGTCCCTTAACCGACTCGTCGAGTTCATAAATTCCACTTCTTGTCCAGTTGATTTTGAGCCATTCCAAAGCTCCAAATGGTAGATCTATCCTTATAGGGCCTAGTTATCACGTAAAGTTGCAAACTTTACGTGCATGCAAAGTTTCAAGAGTTAAACCAAGTTAAATAAGAAGCTTAAGACAATGGAAAGGGCCATAGTGATGGGTTTTGAGTATTCTAACACTCCTATGGTGTACATGCAACCCTAGAAATCTTGGATCTATGTTTGACTAAGATACATGCAAATAATTATTTTTCCAAGGTTCTTATCCTAACTAGCATGGCATGGGATACATGAATCAAATAAAACTAGTAGAATTACTTACCTTGTAGTAGTAGTTGATTGCTTGGAGTTTGAGAGCCTAGCACCAATAATGTGGATGCCTCAAATGGAAGTCACAAATCACCACAAACTTGGAAACTTGAGAGAATAGTCACAAACTTCTTGAAATCGGCCCTCTT
Source organism: Lactuca virosa (assembly GCF_052849685.1). Lineage (NCBI taxonomy): Eukaryota > Viridiplantae > Streptophyta > Magnoliopsida > Asterales > Asteraceae > Lactuca > Lactuca virosa. Next base: position 276,683,293 of record NC_136429.1, on the reverse strand, counting down.
GGTTTACACACATCAACTAGTGCAATTTCAAGAACCAAAGCCTCCTTTATATAGTGTGGTGGATTAGGGTTACATCCATGTAAACCCTAATACCCATGTCTTTTCATTTCCATGAGATCCATGGGTTAAAGCTCCATGGAGTATCCATGGACTTTCCATGCAAGCCTAGCCCATTCCAAATAAGCATTAGCCCACACTATATAAATACAAGAGCCCATATTTAATTAGTCATACTTTTGATCTCTAAATTAATTCTAAATTAATTATAGATCAACACTAATTAAATAATATGATTTTATATTAATATATTAGAACTTATAATATATTAATAAATCATAACTTATACTATTCTCAAAAGATTATCCGTAAATTGTTCGGGTGAAGTGCAACCCAAATGGACCATGCCGGGTCGGGTCAAGTACATACCAAATATAGTTATGGACTTAGACACTATATCCAACAGTCTCCCATTGGATAAGTCTAATAACTGTAGTTGCAAGTATGACTTCAGGAACCGATCAGCAATAATAACTCTTTAAACTCTGTTGAACTATGAAGCGCCATTTTATATAAGTGATCATACAATCCTCTGTTCTAGATATCAGCCGGACAAATACATGGAACATGGTCTTGCTTATTGTCCAACATTTGTTTCCCGATTTCTGATTTGTTTGACATAGAACTTAACTGAACACATCAATTTAGTTCTGACCGGGCCCGGTACATAGGTCAAAACAAAATCATCGAGGGGCCTAGATATCGCTTCTAATCCTAGAAGGAACATATAAACTTCGACTCATATGTTTGCTTTACTACTTGTTGAACTACACACAAAGGCACGGTTTATAACATCAAGTTACCAATGCGTTTTCGTGCAATCAATGCATAACCAACTCATAGGCAACAAATCATATCTCTAGGTTTGAAGACATATATGATATTACCGTCTCACGATCACTCGAGATAAATTCCATGAAGTGATACAAGTGAGCGTGGGTTGAATCCAATACTCAGAACTTATGAGCACTCATGAGTGTTGTAGCCCCGCTTTGTCTAACATCTTAGACCTCTACAAGCCAACCCATTACAATCTTGATTCATATCTACTTCCAACATATGACCGACTGTGGAGAGTTTGAATAATATGATATAAACCATAACATAATTATTTTGGAAGTCAAAACATGCAAAAAGAAATAATAGTAAACGATTGACAAGAGATAACAACACTTTACTCATAAATAACAGCTTTTATTTATCATCAAATGTCAATTACATTTTACAAATTTCAAGATTATCTAACTACTAAAACTAATATCATCCTTCAGCCCTATGCTCCGAGCATGCTGGAGATGCTTAGCCCGAGTCAGTCCCTTCGTGAGGGGATCTGCTGGGTTCTCATCCGATGATACCCTCTTTGCCACGAGGATTCCTTCTTCTATTCGATGTCTGATGAAGTGATATTTTCTGTCAATGTGTCTGGATCTCCCATGATCTCTTGGTTCCTTGGCTAAGGCAACCGTACTATTGCTGTCACAGAAAATCTCCATCGGCTCCTTTATAGTTGGTACAACTCCAAGGTCTCCGATGAAGTTCTTTAGCCATATAGCCTCCTTTGCTGCCTCGCTTGCTGCTATATACTCTGATTCACAAGTGGAATCAGCCACTGTCTCCTGCTTGGAACTTTTCCAAGTAATTGCCCCTCCGTTTAGAGTAAAGACCCAGCCTGACTGAGAGCGGAAATTATCCCTGTCAGTCTGAAAGCTAGCATCACTGTACCCTACAACTCTCAAGTCCTCACTACCACCGAGGGTAAGGACCCAGTCCTTAGTCCTCCGTAGGTACTTGAGGATATTCTTTACCGCAGTCCAGTGTGCCATGCCAGGTTCCCCTGATACCTGCTAACCATGCTCAAAGCAAAGGCTACATCAGGTCGAGTCCACGTAATAGCATACATGATCGATCCTACAGCTGAAGCATAAGGTATTCGACTCGTTTCTGCTATCTCAGCCTCAATACTAGGGCTTTGTGTCTTACTCAATCCGGCGTTACTCTGGATGGGTAACTCTCCTTTCTTGGAGTTATGCATGTTGAACCTTTTCAACACTTTGTCCACATATGTGCTTTGACTAAGTCCAATTAGTCTTTTACTCCTGTTTCTCAAAATCCTTATCCCTAGGATATAGGCAGCTTCTCCAAGGTCCTTCATAGCGAAACACTTCCCAAGCCAGGACTTTACTTGCTGCAGGGTTGGGATGTCATTTCCTATGAGTAGTATGTCATCCACATACAGTACCAAAAAGCTGACTATACTCCCACTAGCCTTGATATATACACAAGATTCATCTTCACTCCTTGAAAAACCAAATTCTTTGACTTTCTCATCAAAGCAAAGATTCCATCTGCGAGGTGCCTGTTTTAATCCATAAATGGATTTCTCGAGCTTACACACTCTACTGGGGTACTCTGTACTGAAAAAACCCTCTGGCTGAACCATGTAAACATCTTCAGCCAAGTTTCCATTAAGGAAAGCGGTTTTGACATCCATTTGCCATATTTCATAATCATGAAATGCAGCAATGGCTAATAGAACCCTAATAGACTTAATCTTGGCCACTGGTGAAAAGGTCTCATCATAATCAACTCCCGGAGTTTGAGAATTACCCTTTGCAACCAGTCGTGCCTTATAAGTGTGTACATTACCATCCATGTCGGTCTTCTTCTTGAAGATCCATTTGCACCCAACTATCTTACGATCAGGTACATTGTCAACCAAGTTCCAAACTTGATTGTCATACATGGACTGTATCTCGCTATCCATAGCCTCTTTCCATTTAGCAGCCTTAGGGCCTGCCATGGCTTCCGTGTAGCTGTTAGGCTCATCCAGATTTACCAGTGTGTTATCACTGATAAGTGTCTCACCTTCTGCAGTAATATGAAAACCATAATAATGCTCAGGTGCATTCCTAACTCTGATGGAACGCCTGAGAGGTATAGATTCTTCAGTCGGCTCAACAGGAGTGTTCTCCTCAGGTTGAGGGCTAGGGTTTGAGGTTCCTTCACCACTTGACTCTTGAATTTCCTCAAGGTCAATTTGCCTCCCACTGTCTCCTTGGCTCATGAATTCTCGCTCTCGAAAGAATCCTCTTCTTGCTACAAAGACCACATTATCACTGGGTCTGTAGAAGATGTAACCAAAGGATTTCTGTGGGTAGTCGATGAAAATACACCTTTCGCTTTGGGGTTCGAGCTTATCGTGAGTTTCGCGTCTCACGAAAGCCTCACAACCCCAAATCTTGATGTGGTCTAGATTGGGAACTTTTCCAGTCCACACCTCGTGAGGTGTTTTGGCAACCTTCTTTGTAGGGACTAGATTAAGGATATGGGCGGCAGTCTCTAAGGCATACCCCCAAAATGAGATTGGTAGCGAAGCTCGACTCATCATGGAACGAACCATGTACAACAAGGTCCGATTGCGCCTCTCAGCTACACCATTCAACTGTGGTGTCCTAGGAGGTGTCAATTGTGAGACAATCCCACATTCCTTAAGATAGTCAAGGAACTCAGTACTAAGATACTCACCACCACGATCGGATCGAAGCATCTTAATGTTCCTGCACAACTGATTCTCCACTTCTTGCTTAAACTCTTTGAATTTCTCAAAGGTTTCTAACTTATGCTTGATTAGGTAGACATATCCATATCTACTAAAATCATCAGTAAAAGTCACATAGAACCGATTAGCATCTCTTGTGGCGGTTCTGAAGGGTCCACACACATCCGTGTGTATGAGGTCCAACAAACCTTCACCCCTAGCATAAGTGCCAGTAAAAGGTGACTTTGTCATTTTACCAAGCAAACAAGATACACAACTATCATCTGACTTTAGGTCAAATGACTCCTAGACTCCATCCTTTTGGAGTTGGCCTATGCATTTCTTGCTTACATGTCCAAGACGACAATGCCATAAGGATGCTTTATCTAAGCTAGTGGAAGAGTTAATACACAATACATTATTTCCTAGATTATCTACAACAGATACAGTTTCATACACGCCATCACAAGGTAATGCTTTAAAATAAAGAACATTATTAAAGAAAGCATCAATACTACCATTATTATTATCAAAATAAAAGGTAAAACCTTGTTTATACAATGCATGAAAGGAAATAACATTTCTTGCCATTTCTGGCGAATAATAACATTTATTCAAATCTAATGTAAACCCACTATTTAGCACTAAGGAATAAACTCCTATCTTGGTGACAGGTGAAGCTTTCCTGTTTCCCATGATCAAGTTTATCTTTCCCTTCTCCACATTCTCACTTCTTTTTAGTCCCTGCAAATCACAACATATGTGAATACCACAACCTGTATCAAGGACCCAAGACTTAGAATGAGGTGAGTTATTAGACAATAAAGTGTATATACCTGCATGGTTGGGCTTTACTTTCCCATCCTTCAAATCATGCTGGTACTTTGGGCAGTTTCGCTTCCAGTGCGACTTTTCATGGCAATAGAAGCATTCAGCCTCATTAGGGTTAGCAGAAGGAGTGACAAAACCTTTCTTGGTTTTGCTTGAAGAGGAGTCTTCAAGGGTCTTACCCTTGGTACCCTTAGAAGGGTTCTTTCTCTTATTCCCTTTGCCATGTTGGATTGCCAAGACATTAGCTGCAGTTGGAGTAGGAGTAGGAGTAGTAACAACCAACTTACCCTTTAGACCACTTTCGGCGGTCTTCAAGAGTCCTTGAAGTTTGCTGAGGGTGACTTCTTCCTTGTTCATGTGATATGTCATGTGGAATTGATCATAACACGATGGCAAGGAGTGCAAAATGATGTCTATTGCTAACTCCTCAGGGAAGTTCACATTCAGCTTCAGTAAACGGTCCACATACCTTTGCATTTTCTGCATGTGGCCCGTGATGGGTTCACCATCCTTCATTCGGGTTGTTATCATGGAGGAGATTATTTCATATCGCTCTTGACGAGCACTTTGATGGTAACGGTCCATCAAGTCCTGGTGCATCTCAAAAGGATAATAGTCCTCATAGGACTTTTGGAGCTCAGCTGTCATGGTGGCCATCATGACGCATGCCACTTTTGTAGCATCTCTTTCATGTACCTCATATTCAGCAAGCTCTTCAGGAGTAGCAGTTGGCTCGGGTACCTTCAGCTCCTTATCGAGAACATATTTTTTGTTCTCATACCGAGTGACCATCCTGATGTTTCTGATCCAATCTGTAAAGTTGGACCCATCAAAGATGACTCTCCCACAAAGATTCATGAGAGAGAAGGAGCTAGTAGGGTTTGAGCCAGAAGCATTGTTATTGGAAGACATCTGAAAAGAGGAGGGAATAGATTAGATTAGATATAGAGATAGTCCTTTACAGAACACCCAAATGTAATATTAAGGCTAGGACCCAACACAATATTTTATAACTTAGAAGAGGGATGCCGTAATCTAAGCTATAAGATATTTGAAGGTAGGTGAATGACGATTCACCAATTTCCACCATGAAAAACGAAATATTTAATTAGGTTTTAATTGGTTTAGAAACTCCTAGATTCTTTGAGATTCATTGAACTTTCTTCAATGGCATGTTTCAATCTCGAGTGTGCCCTTCAAGTTTTGTGACTGGGATGCCGAGGATCACAAAACAAGGTGTGAAGTAACCATGCAAATTACTTGGTACCCTTAATGTATTACCCTTCAATCGATGTGCCGGTTAACCACACACGCTCCATCGATACTATGATAAACATTAAGCCACCCTTTACCTACCTTGTTAAGTTCAAGTTAGTGTGCCGGTTAACCACACACGCTCCACTAACGACTTAAACAAATTGTAAAGTGTAATTTCATGGATTAGCATGTTATTCACATTTTCCTAAAATAACTAAGATTGGGAATTCAATAAAGTTTAGTTACTTTAGTATTATCATTATACTTTTAATGAGAATTTATAAGTCCTTGTCCTACCCGTTCGGCTAACGACCCTCCACTGATCAAGGAAGCGGTGGGTGAGAGAGGACACCCATTAAGTTGCCATTTTATAGGCAACAACCTTATACCCCCTTATAGACCGACTTCGTGAATGAGGCGTACTAGCGGTAAGACGACTTGATCTTATACATATATAAATATTATTAAACTTATAATATTATAAAGTAAAAGGGTTGAATTTTAACTTTTAAAATTCTAGGGGTTGGAACTAAAGTTTTTAATATGACTTTACATGTTTCAAAACTTGAGGGCAAGTTTTGTAAACTTTCAAAACTTTTCATTTCTCATAACTTATGAGTTAATGGTTATTAAAAATGTAGACTCTTCATTTTTTGTAACCTATGTGTTCTTTTAATGGTTATTTATAAATGTGACTTTTGGTTATCCATAACTTAAGAACTAGTTATGGACTCCATTAAAACACATAAAGATCAAGAATTAATCTAATCAATTATTAGCACATAATTTCTATGATCTTCTAAACTCATATGTTTATGAGTGTTCATATCAAAAATTTCAAGAATCGTAAGTACATATACAAAACTTCAAATTTTGATACGAGCTTTTGAACAAAACTTCGATTTTTCAAGGTTTTTTTTTTTTTTTTTTTTTGCATCAAGTATAAAATAAACAAACCAGGCTCTGATACCACTGATGGGTTTTGAGCATTCTAACACTCCTATGGTGTACATGCAACCCTAGAAACCTTGGATCTATGTTTGACTAAGATACATGCAAATAATTATTTTTCCAAGGTTCTTATCCTAACTAGCATGGCATGGGATACTTGAATCAAATAAAACTAGTAGAATTACTTACCTTGTAGTAGTAGTTGATTGCTTGGAGTTTGAGAGCCTAGCACCAATAATGTGGATGCCTCAAATGGAAGTCACAAATCACCACAAACTTGGAAACTTGAGAGAATAGTCACAAACTTCTTGAAATCGGCCCTCTTGGTTTACACACATCAACTAGTGCAATTTCAAGAACCAAAGCCTCCTTTATATAGTGTGGTGGATTAGGGTTACATCCATGTAAACCCTAATACCCATGTCTTTTCATTTCCATGAGATCCATGGGTTAAAGCTCCATGGAGTATCCATGGACTTTCCATGCAAGCCTAGCCCATTCCAAATAAGCATTAGCCCACACTATATAAATACAAGAGCCTATATTTAATTAGTCATACTTTTGATCTCTAAATTAATTCTAAATTAATTATAGATCAACACTAATTAAATAATATGATTTTATATTAATATATTAGAACATATAATATATTAATAAATCATAACTTATACTATTCTCAAAAGATTATCCGTAAATTGTTCGGGTGAAGTGCAACCCAAATGGACCATGCCGGGTCGGGTCAAGTACATACCAAATATAGTTATGGACTTAGACACTATATCCAACACATAGCTTGACAAAGGTTGAGGCTTTATGATAATAAGGGGCTAAAGGGGTCCAGATCTGAAGTTGCAACCTCAGATCTTGCCCCAAATCCGGAATACCACCCCAATACCTGAAAAAGGGTTCCAAACCCATGAAACAAGAGATCTATCTAATGGAGAACCAAGGTAACAACTTGTTACCTTCCAGGTGATGCTCAGATGAAGTAGAACTCGAATCCACAACCTCTTTTTGCTCTAACTTCTTGCACTTCAAGCTTTTCCCTTCACAATCTTCCTTCCAAGCTTAAACCACACCAAAATGGAGTGTAAGCAGCGATTTAGGGTTTCTGGACTCACAAGGGGGCTGTAAGGGAGGCTAAGGGGGGGTAAGTGACCCTTAAATAGGGTGCAAAACACCGGGGATTAGGGTTTCTCATTCCAGCTCCAACTCTTCGAGTCGGGTTCACCGACTCTTCGAGTTGGTCACTTAAACCACGTGGCCAATCACGCCCCTACTCGACGAGTCTAGGCACCAACTCGTCGAGTAGATCTTCTGAGATAGACATAAAACTGTAAAGTTATATACTTGGGAGTCGGGGTGTTATAAGCATCCTATCATATGACCTGCAATCGGGACTTGTTCGACTCCTTCAAAGAGTTGAATGGCACAATCAAGATAGGTGGTGATTGGGTGAGTAGTATCAAGTGAAGTGGCATGGTGCAGAGCAAGATGCACAATGGTATGGTCAGGAAACGGGATTGCTGGTTCGTCCCAGAGCTTCGGAAGAATTTGATTTCTCTTGGCACTTTGGCGAATGATGGATTGAAGTATTCTAGAGAGGGTGACTGGTTAAGACTCTCCAAGGGTTCTCTTGTAGTTATGAAAGGAAGGATGAATCCTCGTGAGATTTATAATCTGGATGGCTGTATAATTAGGGGAATGATGATTATATCCCAATCATTGGATCAATATGTTGATGAAAGAAAGTTGTGGTTGTTGGATTAGGTGTCTAATCCCATAACAATAATTGTGATGTACTTGACCCGATAGTAGCATCGTCCTTCTGGGTTTCCTTCACACTGGTGACTAGACAGGATGACTTTTAAGGAGATAGGATGATTTATTGTTAAGAATAATAAATTGAGGCATAAATATTATTTATTAATATATTATAAGAATAATATATTAATTAGGAATCATATTATTAATTAGTATTTAATCAGAAATTAATTTGGAGTTAATTTTGGGATTAAAGGAACTGATTAAAAGTACAAGGGCTGTTTTGTAATTATTTGATAGTTGAGGCTTTGGGCCATTGGATCACCTTATTAGGGATAGGCCAAAAATCCTAGAAGGATCTAGGAGTTTTCGTCCAAGGCCTAAGGAAAGGAGGTCCACGGACTTGCTTAGGCCCTAAGCTAAGGTATTAGGGTTTCCACCCTGAAACCCTAGCTAGCCTCAAGTATAAATAAGCCCCCTAGGCTCTAGATTTCGTCCACCCCTTGGAGAAACCCTAGAAGTGCCGTTTTTGGAGCAAGCTGCCTCTCTCTCCTCTCTCTCCTCTCTCTCATATTCATCCTTTCACTCAAGTGAGTTTGTGAGCCATTATAGGTACTACATTTGTGGTACTCGTTCTCAAGAGCAAAGGAAATTCAAGAAACTAGTTGTTATTACTATATAGCAACAAAGGAATGCATTCTAATATTTGATTTGCAATTTTCGAAAATAGTAGATGCATGCTAGGTTTTCTTTTGTGTTAATTCGTTGTATGTCTAATAGTGAAAACATAAATCCAAAACTAGGGTTGCATGCACACAATGGATTGTTTGTATAAAACCCATCAATGGTATTAGAGCATTTGGTTGTTGTTTTCAATTATATTTGATACAAAATTATGAATTTGACAAATTAGGGTTTATGGCAAATAAACCCTAGGGCTTGGATTTTCGAAATTATGGTTTCAAAACTCTAGTTTTCGAAATTTGTGAGGGTTTCTTGAACCCTTTCCTTTGGCCTCATATTTTCGATTTTAGGGTTGGTTAACGCTAGGGTTTTCGAAAATACCTTCCTCCCTAAGATTAGATTTCAAAATTTTAGGGATTAGGATAATGTTATCTTTGGTAATTATCTTATTAATTGTTTAAGTGGATAATTAAAGATTTTGAAATCTCCCTTCCCAAAATTTTGAAATCTAGGGGATAAAGGGATTAGGTTAAATTAATTATTTAATTTAATGGATAATCTTTTAAGATTTAATAATTTAAATTAATTGTTTAATTTTGGATAATTATTAAATCAATGTTTTAATATTTAAGATTTTAAAATTAAAATGTATTAATTTTTTGAAAATTTTAAATTTGATTTAAAACCCTAGTATTTTGAAATGTTTAAAATACACCCTTATACTATTATAATATTAAAAGCTTAATATTTATATATATATATATATATATATATATATATATATATATATATATATATATATATATATATATATATATATATATATATATATATATATATATATATATATATATATATATATATATATATATATATAAGATGAGTCAGTCTTACCGTTAGTAGACCTCATTCATGAAGCTGGTCTATAAGGGGGGTATAAGGAAATTGCCTATAAAATGGCGATTGAATGGGTGTCCACTCTCACCCACCGCTTCCTTGAGTAGTGGAGGGTCGTTAGCAGAACGGGTAGGATAGGACTTTAATTCTCATTAATAAGTATAATGATAATTATAAAAGTAACTAAATGTTTTTCATAAATTCCCAATCTTAGTTACTTTAGGAAAAATGTGAAAATGGTGTTATTCCATGAAATTGCACTTTGCACCTTGCCAAGTCATTAGTGGAGCGTGCGTGGTTAACCGACACACTAAATTGGACTGACAAGGGTGGCGAAGGGTAGCTCGAGAATTATCATACATCAATGGAGCGTGTGTGGCTAACTGGCACGTTGATTAGGTGATAAATGACATCGAGAGTACCATGCATATTTGCATGGTTATTCACACCTTGTTTGTAATCCTCGGTATCTCAGTCACAAACTTGAAGGGCATAATCGAAACTAAACATGCCATTGACAAGTTGAATGAATCTCAAAGAACTAGGAATTTCATAAAACTTAATTCTTTCAAAATTTTGTTTTTTGGTGGTAAAATAGGTAAATAGTCATTTACCTCCCTTCAAATAATTTACAATTAGATTACGACATCCCTTTTCTGAATTGTGAATTGTTGTGTTTGGGTCCTAGCCTTAATATTTCATTTGGGTGTTATATTAAGGAATTTCTATCTAATTAAAACTTGTTCTTCTTTTCAGATGTCTAATTCAAACAATGTTGTTGGCTCAAACTCTGCTGGCTCTTTCTCCCTCATGAACCTATGTGGGAGGATAATCTTCGATGGCACAAACTTCAACGATTGGACTCGTAACATACGCATGGCCATTCAATATGAGGAAAAAGAGTATGTCCTCAATAAAGAGCTAATTGAGTTTGACGAACAAAATACTGCTCCTGAAGAACTAGCTGAGTATAGGGCTCATGAGAAGGACGCGACAAAGGTGTCGTGCATCATGCTGGCCACTATGACTCCTGAGCTTCAGAAGTCCTACGAGGACTTCTGGCCTTTCGAGATGCACCAAGACTAGGTACCATGAAATTGCTCGACAAGAAAGGTACGAGATCATTGTCTCCATGATAACAACAAAAATAAAGGATGGAGAGTCTATCACGACCCACTTGCAAAGGATGCAAAGGTATGTGGACCGCTTGCTAAAGTTGAATGTCAACTTTGATGAAGAGTTGGCTATTGATATTATCCTGCACTCTTTTCCTCCTTGTTATGATCAATTCATAATAACTTATCATATGAACAAGGAGGAAGTCACTCTAAGCAAGCTTCAAGTCATACTTAGAACTGTTGAGAGTAGTTTAAAAGGCAAGTCTGTTGAACCCACTCCTAGTGCTGCTGTTCCAGTCTTGGCAATTGGACAAGGGAAAGGAAAGAAGAGGAAGGCTCATTCTATGAGCCACAAGGGAAAGTCCCATGACGGATCCTCTTCTAGTGGGACCAAAGGTGGTTCTGCTACTCCTACTTCAAATCCAAAGGATGCAGAGTGCTTTCAATGTCACGATAAAGGGCATTGGAAATGAAGCTGACCTAAATACTTGTAGGACATAAAGGATGGGAAGATAAAACCCACCTTCGCATGTATTTACACTATTCAACCTAACAACTAATTACATGCTATTTCTTGGGTCCTTGATACAGGATGTGGTTTTCACATTTGTTCTGATTTGCAGGGTCTAAGAAGAAGTAGGGATGTGGAGAATGGGAAGATGAACTTGGTCATGGGGAATAGGAAAGCGTCGCCTGTTACCAAGATTGGAGTTTATTCTTTATTACTTAGTAGTGGGTTAGGGTTAGATTTGAATGATTGTTGCTACTCGTCGGAAATGGCGAGAAGCATTATTTCTTTTCATGGTTTGTACAGACAAGGTATTAGATTTTTGTTTAATAATGAAATTGGTTCTATAAATGCTTTCTATAATGGTACCTTTTATTTTGAAGCATTGCCTAGTAGTGGAGTATATGAAACTGTGATGGTTGTAGATAACTTAGGAAATAATGTGTTGCATATTGATTCGTCCAATGGCTTGGACAAATCATGCTTGTTGCATTGTTGTCTTGGACATGTCAACAAGAAGCGCATAGCCCAACTCCAAAAGGATGGAGTGTTGCAGTCATTAGACCTTAGGGCGGATGACACGTGTGAGTCTTTTTTGATTGAAAAGATGACTAAGTCACCCTTCACTGGTACTTATGAAAGGGGTGAGGGATTATTGGATCTCATACACACCGATGTGTGTGGGCCCTTTAGATCCACCACAAGGGATGCAAACTGCTTATATGTGATTTTTACTGATGATTATAGCAGATATGGGTATATCTACTTAATCAAGCATAAGTCAGAAACTTTTGAAAAGTTCAAAGAGTTTAAGCAATAAGTGGAGAATCAATTGGGCAGGAAGATAAAGATGCTCCGATCCGATCGAGGTGCTGAGTATCTTAGTATCGAGTTCCACGACTATCTTAAGGAATGTGGAATTGTTTCACAATTGACGCCGCCTAGGACAACGCAGCTGAATGGTGTAGCTGAGAAGCGTAATCGAACCTTGTTGGACATGGTTCGTTCGATGATGATTCGAGCTTCGTTACCTATCTCATTTTGGGGGTATGCCTTAGAGACTTCCGCCCATATCCTTAAACCAGTCCCCACTAAGAAGATTACCAAAACACCTCACGAGATGTGGACAGGGAAGGTTCCCTCGTTAGCACATATCAATGTTTGGGGCTGCGAGGCTTTTGTAAGACGAGAGACTCACGACAAACGTGAACCTTGTAATGAGCGATGTATTTTCATTGGCTACCCGCATAAGTCCTTTGGATATCTCTTCTATAGACCGAGTGACAATGTTGTCTTCGTTGCGAGGAGAGGGGTTTTCCAAGAGAGAGAGAACTCATATGCCAAGAGGACAATTGGAGGAAAATTGACCTTGAAGAGCTTCAAGAATCAAGTGATGAAGGAACCTCAAACACTAGCGCTCATCCCGAGGAGGAAACTCCTGTTGAACCGATTGAAGAGTCCTTACCTCTAATATGTTCCAGTAGTGTTAGTGTTCCACCTGTGTTGTGTGGTTTCCATATAACAACTGAAGGTGATACGTTTATCAGCGATAGTACACTGATAAATTTGGATGAACCTAACAACTACAAGGAAGCCATGGCGGGCTAAGAGTCTCCAAAGTGGAAAGAGGCAATGGACAGTGAGATTCAGTCCATGTATGACAACCAATTTTTCAACTTGGTTGACAATGTACCAGGTCGTAAGACGGTCGGGTGCAAATGCATATTCAAGAAAAAGATCGACATGGATGGAAAAGTACACACTTATAAGGCATGATTGGTTGCGAAGGGCTTTACTCAAAATCCTGGAGTTGACTATGACGAGACCTTCTCACCAGTAGCGAAGATCAAGTCTATAAGGGTTATGTTACCCATAGTTGCGGTTCATGATTATGAAATATGGCAGATGGATGTCAAAACTGCTTTCCTTAATGGGAAGTTGGCTGAGGATATTTACATGAGTCAGCCAGAGGGTTTTGTAGATGCGAAGTCCCCTAATAGAGTGTGTAAGCTTGAAAAATCCATTTATGGATTGAAACAAGAATCTCCCAGATGGAATCTTTGTTTCGATGAGAAAGTCAAAGAGTTTGGTTTTTCGAGAAGCGAGGATGAGTCTTGCGTATAAGTCAAAGATAGTAGGAGTATAGTTAGCTTCTTGGTATTGTATGTGGATGACATACTACTCATAGGAAACGACATCCCGACCTTGCAGGAGGTTAAGTCCTGGCTTGGAAAGTGTTTCGCTATGAAGGACCTCGGAGAGGCTGCTTATATTCTAGGGATAAGGATATTGAGAAATAGGAGTAAAAGACTAATAGGACCTAGTCAAAGTACCTACTTGGACAAGGTGTTGAAACGTTTCAACATGGAGACTTCCAAGAAAGGAGAATTGCCTATCCAGAGCAATACCAAACTGAGTAAGACTCAGAGTCCGAGTACTGATGCTGAAATGGCAGAAATGAGTCAAGTACAATATGCTTCCTCCGTTGGCTCGATCATGTATGCTATGCCAATTACTTGCCCTAATGTGGCTTTTGATTTGAGGATGGTTAGTCGATATTAAGGGAATCCTGGTAGATCTCACTGGATAGCAGTAAAGAACATTCTTAAGTACCTATGAAGGACTAAGGACTGGGTCCTTACCCTCGGTCGGAGCGATGACTTGAGAATGATAGGGTATAGTGATGCCAGTTTTCAAACCGACGAAGATAATTTCCGCTCTCAGTCGGGCTGGGTATTTTGTTGGATTAATGTCTAAGTCCATAACTATATTTGGTAGGTACTTGACCCGACCCGGCATGGTCCATTTGGGTTGCACTTCACCGGCACAATTTATATGGATAGTCTTTTGAGAATAATATATTTATGATTTATATTAATATATTATAAGTTCTAATATATTAATATGGAATCATATTATTTAATTAGTATTGATCAAGAATTAATTTAGAATTAATTAAGTGATCAAAAAGAACTAATTAAATATGGACTCTTATATATATGGAATGGGCCAAGTTCATTTTGGTTGGGCTAAGCTTTCATGGATGGTCCATGGAGCTTTTAACCCATGGATCCTATGTAAATGAAAGGTCATGGGTATTAGGGTTTACATGGATGTAACCCTAATCCTCCATAATATATAAAGGGGTCCTTGGCTCACAAAATTGGCACAAGTGTGTGAAAATAAGAGTGGGCCGATTTTAGTGTGCATACATATTCTCTCAAGTTCTTCCAAGGCGTTTTGGTGATTTGTGATTCCATTTGAGGCTTCCACACTATTGGGGCTAAGCTCTTAAAGCTTGAAGACATCAAGCTACATCAAAAGGTATGTCATCTAACTAGAACTTTGTAGTATAGGTGCTTCATAATATGCTAGTTAGGATGAAACCTTGGAATAGTTAATATTTGCATGTATAATAGAGAAAACATAGATCCAAGGTTTATAGGGTTGCATGTACACCATAGGAGTGTTAGAATGCTCAAAACCCAACAGTGATATTAGAGCCATGGGTTGTTTTCTGTTATATTGATGCAAATGTTTTATTTTCAAGTTGAAAAAAAAAGGAAAAAAAAACATGACGTTTGTCAAATTTTAAGATAATTACTTGTTTTGTGAAAAACGAATTATTTGTAAAATTTGAATCATTTGTTATATGAGTTGAATTAGGTCAAATTTAGTAAAAGATAAAATGATATGATTATTTTATTAGTTTTAAAAGTTTGATCTAAATGTTTTAAGGAGTTACATATTTTGTCATAAAATTTTGGAGCTCAAAAGTTTTTTTTTAAAGTTGTGATCTTAAGGGTTTTTGAAACTTCCATAAGTTATGGATATGAAAGTTTTTTTTAAAAAAAAAAATTTGATTCAAAGTTTTTATGGAGTTACAAAATTTGGTGTTAATGTTTTAAAGAATTCCATAACTTCTTTTTAAGTTATGGAACATGGAAAGTTTCATCATAAAACACCATTAATTCCACAAGTTATGGAATCCAAAGGTTTTCAAGAATTACAAAACTTGCCCTCAAGTTTTGGAATTTGAGAAAAGTTTTTTATGAAAAAAAGAATTGAATTCTAAAACTCTTGGGTTCGTAACTTAAACAATTAATTAAATGGTTTTAATTTTGAGTTTAATAATTGGAAATATGATGTTTTGTTGAATAGTTCAAATTAACTCTTATGGACTTTATTAATAGTTAATTAAAGCGTTTAATTAAAAGAGTATTATTAATCCATAAATATATGGTTTGAGTTTAATTAAATTAAAAGTCTAGTTTAATTAATAGATTAAACCACCAAGTATTTTAAATGTCTAAAATACACCCTTATACTATTATAATATTAAAATTTTAATATATTATATGTATAAGAGCAAGTCGTCTTACCATTAGTAGGCCTCATTCACGAAGCCGGTCTATAAGGGGGGGTATAAGGTTACTGCCTATAAAGTGGCAGTTTAATGGGTGTCCACTCTCACTCACCGCTTCCTTGACCGGTGGAGGGTCGTTAGCCGAATAGGTAGGACAAGGACTATAATTCTCCCTTCATTATAAGTATAATGATAAATACTAAGTAACTAAACACTTATAAATTCCCAATCTTAGTTACTTAGGAAAATGTGAATAAGGTGCTAATCCATGAAATTACACTTTGCACTTTGTTTAAGCTGTTAGTGGAGCGTGTGTGGTTAACCGACACACTAACCTGGACTTAACAAGGTAGGCAAAGGGTAACTTAATGTTTATCATAGTATTGTTGGAGCGTGTGTGGTTAACTGGCACATCGATTGAGGGGTAAATATTAAGGGTACCAAGTATATTTGCATGGTTACTTCACACCTTGTTTTGTGATCCTCGGCATCCCAGTCACAAAACCTGAAAGGCACACTCGAGATTGAAACATGTCATTGAAAAGTTCAATGAATCTCAAAAGAATCTAGGAGTTTCAAAACCAATTAAAACCTAATAATACATTTCGTTTATCTTGGTGGAAATTGGTGAATCGTCATTCACCTACCTTCAAATATTTTATAGCTTGGATTACGGCATCCCTCTTCCAAGTTATAAAATAGTTTGTTGGGTCCTAGCCTTGATATATCATATTGGGTGTTATATTAAGGACTTAAATCAACTTTACGTGAATTTCTCCCATTGTTCATGTCTGGTTTCGACAACAATGATCTTCCCAAACCAAGCTTTCCTAATGAATATGACTTCCCGAGTTTGGCTCATGGAAGTCATACTTCTCTTCCTCCACCTCCTCCAATTATTCTCCCAAACCCACAAGTTGAAGGTCACTCAAGCCCTAATGGAAAGCAAGGTCTCTGTGTGATCACATCTTAGAGATGAAGTCACATATTGACAAGCTGGGAGAGTTGGGTGTCAAAGTCTTGAGAAAGTTGGATGTTCAATCACTTTCTAAGTCACATAGTGAGTTCCTTTGGGACTACTATGAAACAGACTATGACATGAACCTTAATGATCATATCTATTGGCTTGGTGCTGCTGAATCAGCAATGATTTGGAACGATAGTAAAGCAAATTTGATTAGAAGATCAACTTCCCAAAAACTTTATGGACAGTGACAATGGTGACACTGGAAATCCAGAAAAAGCATTCTCTTCCCAATGGAAAGGGATTGGCCATAGTCAACCCGGTTGACCAAATGGTAAAGAGAAAGGCTAAGTCTGAGATAGTCCCATTACCAAAGGGTCCATATGTTTATTTTACCAAAGGAAGGGGCGTTGATTGCAAAGCTGCCAAATTTACCTAAGGATGTTAAAGTCAATAAGTTTGACTCTACATCAGGTAGAGCCCATTATCTAACTCTGTTAAGTTCTATTCTGAGATCCTCATTACATGATGTGACTGGGTCACATGTTGATGTTTTAAGAATCAAAGAATAGAGAGAAATCTTAAAGGAAGTATATGCTGATTCTGATCGCGAAGGTGGATTTCGATCGCATCAGAATTTTGAGCAGTTGCTTAAGAAGTTATGATATATTGCTAAGGAATAGATAACAACAATTTTCCATGTGGATTGTAAGGATAAGTTTTTCCGCAAAGTTTCAAAATAAAAGAAAATTGTTTAATTTTATTTATTTGAAGTATCCTTACAATGGCATTTGTGGAAAATTGTTGCTTATATGATTCCACTGACAGCAATATTGGAAAATGGATTTGATTCTTTCATTTGTGGTAGTGTCTAAATTTACCAAATCAGGAAAGTTCCTCATCACCCAAGTTTCAATTGGACCGAAACTTGGAATCATGCAAGTTGAATAGTATGATGAATGAGAACTTTCAAGCATTGGAAAATCAAGACAAATTACTTGTTCACATGGATGTATGAGTCAAGTGAAGGACTAAAGGGATCGAGTACATATTCTTGTGCACTGGTCATGTCCACCACAAAGCTCGTTAAGACTATTTGATTTACTAAAGTTTAGTAAATATGGTTATACTTACAAGTTTAAGTATAGTTCTGAAACATTGGAAAAGTCTCAATGTATGGCAGAACGAATGGGAATAATCAAATTAGGCAGAAAGATAAACGTTTCTCAAATCTGAAAAGATGGGAGAGTACCTTAGTATCATGTTTGTGATCATCTTAATGATTTAGAAATCATATCACAATTAGTCCTCTAAAGGTCATCTTAATGCATTCTTATGACTAAAAAGAGGAGTCATGAATTGTTGAAATGGTTAGATCAGGAAGATGAGTCATACTTCGTTCCAAAACAATTCTTAGAGTCATACTCCAAGATTGTAACTTGAGTGACATATCTTAAAGAAAGGTTTAAAACACTTGTCAAATGTAAGAGTAAAATTGTCCTACTCTTGTACATTTGAAATTGGTAAGTTGTGATGTTCTGGATAAAACAAAGACCAACTAAGGCCAATTGTGTGAAGTGTTTGTCTTGATAAAACAAAGACCAACTAAGGCCAATTGAATATTTGGCAAGATAGTCTTATATGTCAAGAGGATAGTGGGAGTCTTAAAGATCCTAAAAAGAATTTCAAGAACTAATCAAGAATAAAACCTGAGGTTCTTCACTAGCACACGACTTGAGGTTTATAACCTATCGTGTTGACATATTCTGTGCCCATTCCAGTTAAAGTTGGCTTTGCATAGGAGTTCTGAAAGTTCTCAATTGGTTGCATAACAACTTGGAAGCAATGGCAGGCCCTGTACTGCCAGGTGGCAAGAAGTTAAGATTGCATAAATTCAGTCCATATGCGTTTGGATTTGTCATTATCCTTGTCTTGTGACTATGGTTTTGACGATTCACATGGATAAGAACACATACAACATAAAATCTAAGGGTCATAAGGTTTCTCTCCGATTCATGAAAATGATGGTGAGGAAACACTTCCACCAAGTAGATTTGAAGTAGATGGGAAAAGGTCTAAACAATTGAGACTATGATTACGGCATCCCTTTTCATAGTTCTGAAATTGTTTAGACACACATGCATGCTATCTAAGGAAAGGTGTATGATTTTCATAAAGTTTTATCAAAGCATCTCGTATCAGAAATCTGAACTTTGGTAAGAAAGTCAATAAAGTATTGATTTCTAGAAGTCCAGCTGATTTCTGAGTACATGTCAAAGCTAGTGGAAGCATAA